>NC_140954.1:102162651-102762651 GCF_014529385.1 Adiantum capillus-veneris | reverse complement strand
GCCTTCCCGTTGGTTCTAAAAGCAGAAGCTAAAGCATGGTATGAGACCTTGCAACCCCAAATCAAGTCCAACTGGGAGAGACTGCGAGCAAGCTTCCTCTCCAAGTTCGGGCAAGGTGATACTTGTGAAGGACTATGGAAATGTCTTATTGGACATAAGCAGGTATCACTTGAAGACTATCCCTCTTATGAAGCAACCTTTGTCAATCTATGGGGTAGGTGGGAGGCTACATTAGAAAATCATGGTGATGCACCTAACTTTCTAAAAAAAGAGAGATTCATAGTTGGCTTGTATCCACTTTTAAAGGCTAAAGTAGAGCTAAAATTCCCATCCACCTTCAAAGAAGCACGTGAGGTAGCCATCATCAAGTTTAGAAAACTACACTTCCAAGCACATAGAGCAAGGGGTTTGAATGAAGTGAGTGAGAGGGAGTCTTCACAAACCATGGAAGCACCAATTAGGGCCCCTCTTGCACAATCTTCACAAATAGGAGATAACTCTCAACAAGAGGTTTTACAAAGGCTAACTCAACAGCTTGAGAACCTCACTCTAAATCTAGTACAGGGTCTACCTCAACAACGACAACCAAGAGAAGGGAATCGCAATCAACGAAGACAAGCTCAAGAGTTGCGATGTTGGAATTGCAATGAAATGGGCCATGGCATGTACAATTGTCCACATCCAAGGCGACTTCCGGGAGACATATATCCCCCCAGACCGCCTCCTCTCACTGTGCAGCAAGAACTAGCTCAAGGCCCACAAATCCTTCGTCGACCACCACCACCAGCAAATATACCTCCCATCCCACATGAGGAGGAAGAAAGAGGAGTCAACATCATCAAGCTAGAAGAGGTAATAGATGAGCATACTCTAAACTTTGATGTTATGCGGGCAAAAAAACGCACAAGAGCACATGATAAGGATGAAGACATGAGAAGTGAAGGAACAAATTCAGCCAGAAGGGACAAGAAGAAGAAGTCAAAGATGGAAGAAGCTGAAAGTAGCAGGAAGAAAAGATCAAGGCGAAGGAAAATTGGTATCAACGACTTCCCATTGGGAAAGGAGCTAGAGCCCTACAACATCCTAGAGGATTTACAAACCCAAAAGCCAAACATTTCATGGCCTCAACTTCTACACCTATCAGCCAAAGTAAGAAGGCAATGGCCAAAGTTAGTAAGTACAAAAATTCCAAAAAAGAAAGCAAATCTTTCCATTAAGGTTGTGGCCTCAAAGCTACAAAAAGATGTGGAACCCATTGTGGATGCTTACATAAGGGGTAAAAAGGTGTCTAATGTATATGTTGATGGTGGAGCTCAAATGTGTGATCACGGAAAAATCAATGAATAGGTTAGGGCTTGAAATTACGAAGTCCTCTAATTGTCAAGCTAGGCTAGCCAACAACTCAAGTGTGAAGTGTTTGGGGATCATTGAAAATGTAAAAGTCTCTGTATGTAACATAGATGCACAAGTGGATATGTATGTCATGCCAGCTAAGGGGGAGGGCTATCCCATCAACCTAGGGAGTCCTTGGCTCATTGCTGTGAATGCAGATCAAAAATGGGGAAGTGGTCATTTGATTCTTAAGAAGGGTCAACCGGTGGTGTATGATTGGCGAGAAGGAAAGCAACTAGATATCAACTATGAAACCACGGCAGATGAAGAGAGCGAGGAGGAGAGTCCTTACTCAAGTGATGAGGAAGCATCAACCAGTGCATCAACCAGTGAAGAGGAGTCTTCTTTGGAGGTAATGGGAATTGTATTTAACGCCAACACCCAAGATGTTTCTGTAGAAGAAAAGCCAATAGACAATCACACATGAGGGGATGAAAGATGCCACCACCTTGAAGAAGGATTTGAGAAGATGCTTGCAAAAGATCTTACTTGTGAGGAGAAGAGGTCCTACATCAATATGTTAAGGAGGTATCCCAATTTGT
This sequence comes from Adiantum capillus-veneris, assembly GCF_014529385.1. Lineage (NCBI taxonomy): Eukaryota > Viridiplantae > Streptophyta > Polypodiopsida > Polypodiales > Pteridaceae > Adiantum > Adiantum capillus-veneris. Next base: position 102,760,717 of record NC_140954.1, on the reverse strand, counting down.
TTATCACTGACTACTCACAAATAAGAGGTGTAGATGTAATAGAGCATCAAATTGAATTGAAACCAGGGACCAAACCCGTGGCTCAAAAGTTAAGGCGACTAGGATCTGTGCAACAAAAGGCTCTCCTACAAGAAGTGAATCGAATCTTGAAGGCTGGCTTTATCTATCCAGTATCCAACTCCGAATGGGTATCACCTATTGTAGTCACTCCCAAGAAGAATGGTAAGTGGAGGGTCTGCGTGGATTACAAACCCCTCAACGCTGCGACAAAGAGGGACCACTTCCCTCTCCCTTTCCAAGATGGAATTTTGAATGAAGTAGCAGGTCACGAATGCTACACTGTGTGTGATGGGTATTCAGGATATTTTCAAATTAGAATAGCAGAAGAGGACCAACCAAAAACCACCTTCATCACACCTTGGGGATGTTTTGCATTCAGAGTAATGCCTTTTGGGCTCACCAATGCTCCTAGCACCTTCATGAGATTCACAATATTTGTATTTCAGCCATTCTTTAGAAAATCTATAAGAGTCTTTATGGATGATTTTTGTATTTATAGTTGTAGATCACTTCACTGCCAAAAGGTTGAAGAGGGGCTTAAGAGGCTCCATCAATTTGGGGGACAACTCAACCCAGAGAAGTGTCATATCGGTGAATCTCAGGTGGTTTTGCTAGGCCATGTAGTTTCTTCACAAGGAATTCAAGTGGATCCCTCTAAAGTAGAGGCCCTTTTGTCATTATCTCCACCAACAACAACTAAGGAGCTAATGACCTTCAACCACAAAGTGAGGTACATGTCTCGCTTCATCCATCTCCTAGCAGAAGCCATCGCCCCTTTGCATAGGTTGGCAAGCCAATCTACATTTGAATGGGGGAGGGAACATGCAAAATGTTTTGAGGAAGTGAAGGGCATTCTTAGCTCTCTCCCAATCCTCATGCCACTAGATCCAAAGGAGACCTACTATGTCACTCCAAGTGTAGGTTTCGAAGAAATTGGTGTTGTTTTGATGCAAAAAGATCCTAAAACATCATACATGAGGCCGATCTATTTTGCAAGCAAGGTGATGACTCCAGCCGAGAAGGGATACACTGAAATGGAGAAAGTGGTCTTTGCAATCTTGTTTGCGGTAAGGAAGTTTCGATCGTATCTTCTCCTTGTGCCATTTGTTTTTCTCACCTTGGAACGCAATCTACCATATGTAGTACAACACATGAGCCTCTCATCTAGAATAGCAAAGTGGGTGCTTGAACTCCAAGAACTTGAATACACTTTCCTTGTAGAAGATAGCACAAGAGCAGGACTTGCAGACATTCTCACCTACAAAGTGAGAGAAAGGGAAGGATCACGACTACAAAGAGAGGAAGGCTCAAAACAGTTCAAAGTGAAGGAGATTGATAATGCCCATACTTTATGCTTTGACGGAGCTTATCAACGCCAACAAGACAAAGCAGCAGGGGGGATCATCGTTTTGAACCCACAAAAGGAGGTAATGGCTAGAAAAGGTATCACTCTACCTAATGTTCACTCTAACAATGAGGCTGAGTATGCTGCTCTAACCCTTGGGTTAGAAGAATGCAAAGAATTAGGCATACAAAGACTTATTATAAAAGGTGATTCTTTGCTAGTGGTCAGGCAAATCCAAGGGACTTGGAGGTGCAAGAATTGTACATTGTTTGAGTGGCTTAGTAGTGTAAGAGCTTTGATGAAGGGTTTTAAAGCAACACAGGTACAACACATTGTGAGAACTCATAACAAGGAAGCAGACTTACTTGCAAATTAAAAGCTTCAAATGGCGGTAGGAGGTGTGAAACTATATGAACCCAAATATCAAGGTCAAGAGGAGCTAAAAGACATTATCTTCTTTCTACAAGTAGGTGATTGTCCCAAACACTTAGACAAGGTGCAAAGACATAGACTAGTTAAGAAGGCCACACCTTACCAGTTGATCGGGGATGATTTATATCACAAAGGGAAAGATTTGGTCTTGAGGAGAGTACCAGGTGTGCAAGAGATAGAGAAAATTCTTCTTTCATGTCATGATGATGTCTGTGGTGGTCACTTTTCTCAAGATATTACAAGTAGGAAGATTTTACAAGCAGGGTTTATTTGGCCGAGCTTACATCGTGATGTCCAATATTGGTGTAAGGCATATAAGCCATGCCAAATTGCTGGGGATAGACGACTAACATATGAGCCTCAAGTCTCGATAATATCTTATGGACCTTTCAAAAAGTGGGGTGTGGATGCAATAGGTCCCCTACCTCGTACTTCTACAGGGAAGGTTTTCATCATCATGGGTGTTGACTACATGACACGATGGGCGGAAGCAACAAGCACAACCCGAATCACAGCTGAAGAGGTATCAAAGTTTATTTTTGACCATATTTGTAGTAGGTTTGGAACACCCCTAGAAATCTTAGCAGATCGAGGCCCGGGTTTTAGGGCTGACCTTCTGAATGATCTCTAGAGGAGGTTAAAAGTGAAACACCTGCATTCCACACCCTACTATCCTCAATGCAATGGATTGGTGGAAAAAATGAATGGAATGATATGTAAGATCATTTCTAAGTAGGTTGTGGAACGGCCTAATGATTGGGATCGCCATTTGACGGCTGCTCTTTGGGCGTATAGGACATCTTTCAAGGTATCTACCCAATTCACCCCTTTTCATCTAGTTTATGGACAGGAGGCACTTCTCCCCATTAAGGTAGAGCTCTCAAGCTTGCGCGTTCTTGCAAGAGTGGCAAAAAAACCAAAAGAGGTTCTACATGAAAGGATCTTAGATCTCCAACGACTCGAGCTAGATAGAGAAGAGTCCATTGATCACTACATCACCAAAGCGACAAGCCAAAGGGACAAAATCAACAAGAAGCTCAAGGGGAAAGGATTGAAGGAAGGTATGTTGGTTCTTCGCTATGATAACCGACTTGATACTCGACTTGACAAAAAGTTTTTGCAAAGATGGGAGGGACCTTTCATGATAAAAACAAAGTTTGGGAATGGTAGGTACAGATTAGCATATTTATCAGGAAAACTCCACAAGACCAGAGTCAATGGATGGAGATTAAAGCCCTACTTTCAACGTATCAATCCGTTGATAGGAAGTCATCTGCCTACATCGTCTAAGCTCCAAATTGGCAAGGCTCCCTTCGGCTTGGCAAATGCTCCACCTATTTTTAAAGCTTTGATGTGCAAAGAAGAACCAGCCTTGGAATATGAACATACCCAAGGCAACCCTCCCATCTCCAATTTATGGGATTGAGGTAATGAAAAGCAGGTCTAATGGAGTAAAAGAGTGCAGGACACTCCTCCTATTGAAAAAAAAAAAGTGGAAAAGGAAAAATGACAAAAAAAAGAGAAAAAAAAAATCAACACCGTCCTCCTAAAGATATGAATATCTCTAGGCTTGGGGGAGGGCTAATATGAGTGGCATAAAATGGTAACCATCTTTTTGCAACATTTTTCAGCCTACTCAACGTCCTCTTCCTCATATGTGTATATATTTTTCTACGCTATTACGTTATCTAGAGTAAATTTCCCCTCTTCGTTTAACCTTTGTGGCGACACATACATTGTACTCTTCCCAAAAAATGTCACCTTAGTCATATATTTATATTACCACCCTTTTCTTTTTTGCTTTGTAAATAAAAGTAAGCATACAATAACCAACTATCTACCCCCAAACTTTCTTACCTCTTGTGAATTAGTAGTAGAAAAATAATATATCCATCTTCCATCCCATATAAATAAATTACCATGGAAAATCAACTCTCCACTTGTCTTTACCAAAGATTATGGTCCATCTCTACAAGTCTTCTATGCCCCCTACATAGGTGGCCCAATATCTCTTAAGAATATACATATAGTTTTTCTCCTTTCAAAAAGACTCACATTGTATATTCTTTTCACAAGAAAATAATATTGGGCCCTCCTCTATTTGTTTAAGCATCATACCCTTTTGAAAAAGCATGATTCCCCTTGGATGCATACAAGCAAAGGGCCCATACAAGAAGACTTGGGAGCAAAAGGTTCCCTAGCCTCGTGTGGACCTTCCAAACCGAATTCCTTGGTGCATGGTCGTGAAGAATAGTCCAAATTCATATCAAACATGTTGAGAAGGTCAAATTTGCCTTTTGAAGCATGTCATTCCGAGCTACAGGTAAAACATTATGGTCAAAATAGTGTAAATCTGTCAGATTCGCAGCAAAAGGGAACTGTAAATCAAGTAAATCAAGAGGGTGAGATCTTATTTTTCCCCTACTCATCTTCTAGAAGAGCAATGAGTGTTCAAGGTCACTTGCATGTGATGGGACCAACCTAAAGATGCTTTCTAAATGCCAAGACAGACAAGTTGAGATACCCCGCAGGAGCCACCCGTAGGGCCTCATGGTGGGGCCCACCTACATTATGCACCCCTATGGAGCCTTCACGGTCTAAAATGATATTTTTGGTGAATAAATAGTCCCTTTTATGTCCAATATTCAATGAGTGGTCAAAGGACACTTAATTAGGGCTAATCACTCACCCTAATTAAGTGTAGCATAATCCCACTCCTACACAACTATAAATAGCCCCCCTTGGAGAGACTCAAGGACACACACCTATATTTTCAACTTCATGTTGTTTCTTGATCAATAGTAGAGAAAACCCCAACTCTCCCTCTTTTACATCCTCCCTCCTAACCCTCCTCTTTGGAAGAAGTGCAACTCTATCGTCCACTCTTTCTATTCTACAATCTCTTACTCCATCAACCCAATAAATCATTTGTAGCACCTCAATAACTTGTAAATACATCATGATCTCTCTCATGGTTATGTTAATGATCATTAAATCATCTTCAAAACTTTCAAGTGTCGCAATTCGTGATGGTTAGCCAGTGTCTGTCCTCCCTTAAAAGGTGTGCGAGAAATCAAGTAAGTGTTGTATTCTCAATTTACCATTGGTTTGTTTCTCCACAGTTATTCAATTGGTCTAAAGAAATTTCTCACTCCAACTCTCTTTTGCTTCATTACATATGCATGTGGCTACCTCTCATGGTGATTTTATTTGTGTCACGTTGTGAGCGGGATGGAAACACACACAACTCCTCTATAATGACCCGACACACACTCTTGGGATGATACACACACACATTATGGGGCACCACTCGGCTTACACAACCAGCCTGGCCGAGACAGGAAACACACAAACGGAGTGAGAAGAGAGAGATTTCCTACTTGCCCACTCAACACTCACACATACACACTTACACACACACTCTCAATTCAGCTCAAAGGAGGCAAATTGCTGTTGTTTAGACTCAATGAAGCTCATCCCAACACCAATGGGGCAAATAGTTTACACAGTATTGAGGAAATACACCAGATACAACCACAAAGTTAAGTAGAGGCTTCACTCACCGGAGAAGATTACACAGAAAAACAACAAAAAATCTGTGAGGAATTTGGCAAAATGGACAGCGCCATTACGTCCGGAATGCCCAAAAACCCCAGTCTTCAATGTCAAAGTGCTCAAATCCGACCTCGGATGAGCAGTTTAGGGCCAAAAAATGCTCCAAAAAACAGCAAAAACACACTTGCGGCTGTTCCTCCTCTAGTCTCCATGTTTTTTCTGGTCTTCTCCCTCTTTTTTCAGTTTCCACACTTAGCTTTATTAGTTGGGCACCCTTGGCCTTTTAGATGACCTCAAACGGACCCCGAACAGGCCAAAAACTGACCTCGCAGTGCATAGTTGTCACCTTTTTGCATCATCCGCACACCTGGCACTCATTTCTTTTCAATAATGCGTCTCGCAACCACGTGAAGTGGACCCAAAAAGTGGTCCTCATGATGACCTTTCTGCATAAGTATCACAAGAAAACACCCACGTCGTGTCTGTACTTATCCACGTGCAAGTATTGACCCCATTCGACCTCCTGACGCCACTCGATGCCATCTGAAGCACCTGCTTACCTCATGTCGTCGGCCCGCGGATAGCTTCCTCGAGAAGTTTTACGCGCTACCAACTTCTCCTTATTGTAGAAAAAACACACTGCTACTGATAATAGTGAAAATCGCTGCACTATGTACACCCTGTCTTACCTGTACACACGTGGGCCCCACATAACCACCTGGCTATGGAAATTGGGCAATCCTTTATTCAATGCACCATGCATGTGTATGTACATATGTGCAATCCCTTGCTCCAAAAAACTCCTGACATAATTTGCCCATCCCCTAGCCTGCTAGATCATTCATGATCAGCAGCAGCAAAAAGCGATATGAGACTCGCAGCGTCACAAATCTCCTCATCCTTCACCAACACTCCTTGATCCACATACAGCTCATCTTGCTCGACCATCATCAACCTGGCATGATACAATTTAAGACGCAATCCATTTATCCTTGACTTATGTAGAAACCCATCCAGGTTAGCAAACTGATATGTACCATTCGGGAAACACTCCACTACCTTGAAAGGGCCTTCCCACTTAATTTGAAACTTCTTTTGGAAGGTGTTGTCCAGCTTACTGTTGTAGCGCAAAACCAAGTCATGCTTCTTGATACCCTTACTTTTGACCTTTTCATTTATCTTTGCCAAAACCCTATCTTGCATCTACCCATAATGTTCCAATGCACTCATCCTATCCAGCTGAACCTCTTGTAGCTATAAGAGCCTCTCTTCAAATGCATCACGAGGCGGCCCAAGCAACTTCTCTAACATCTTGACCGCAGGCAACTCTACTTCCACAGGCAATAGTGCTTCTTTTCCATACACCAAATGAAATGGAGTAAACCCTGTACCTGTCTTCACCGAAGTACGGTAAGCCCATAATGCACTAGGCAATTCCAAATCCCAATTCTTTCCTTGGTGCTCTGTCACTTTCGAAAGAATCTGTACCAACTCACCATTGAATCTTTCATTTAAGCCATTACACTGTGGGTAATAAGGAGTGGTATGCTGGTGCCTAATCTTCATCTTTGCACATAAAAAATCTAGCAGTTTAGCTCTAAATGCTGGCCCCTTATCTGAAAGTAGCTCTAATGGCACCCCAAACTTGCAACATATTTCATCATACACAAATTTTGCCACATCCTTTGCAGTGATCTGTTTTACTGCTATAGCCTCTGCCCATCTAGAGAGATAGTCCACTGCAATCAAAATATAGCTTTTGCCCCTGCTTGTGATAGGTAACGGGCCTATTGCATCAATACCCCACATTTCAAACACATCAAACGCCATAATGGTTTTTCGTAGCTCTGGCTTCAACACTCTCTTCCCAAATGCTTGACACCTATTGCAAGACCTACACCAATGGTGAACATGCTTGTGCAAACTAGGCCATACATACCCCTCTTGCAAAATCTTATGCAAGGTGATCTTTAGAGCAAAATGGCCACCACATGCGCCTTCATGATTCTCTTCCAACACTCTATAAAGCTCCTCTCTCCAAGGTACACGTCTCAACACAAGATCAGCCCCTTTCATGTATAAGAAATCACCAATCAATTTGTACATGTATGCTCTACGCACAAAACCATACTTCTTAGACTTCTCAATCTCCTTTGGAATGATTCCTGTTAGCAAAAACTCCTCTTCTTGAGCCAAACTTTCCCGGCCATGATAAAGAGGTAAAGTGGTCCTCACCACAAATAGCTCCCCAATCATGCCTTGAGCTGCTTCATGTGCCTCTCCATTTAGAGCACATTCAATGTGTCTGATGCTCCATGCTTCGAACTTTTTTAACAGGCCTTTAATTTTGAAGCACATTTCCTTCAATGAGGTGTTCTTGCTCTTCCACACACCCAGCACTTGCTTCACCACTAACAAGGCATCACCTTTTATGCTCAAACTTTGAACCCCATGCTTCAAACAAATGTGTAATCCGGCTTCCAGAGTAGCATATTCAGCCTCATTGTTACTATGAGCATCCAATTTGAACCCTCTCTTGCATACTAGCTTCCCCTCTGGATCATAAAGTGCTATACCCCCTGAAGCTGCATCATGGCTCTTTCTGTATGAACCATCAAAGAACAACACATGTGCATTGCTGATCTGTGGCACTTATTCAACTACCTTTCTCACCACCTCTTCCTTAACAATAAGGGGGTTCTCCTTGTAGGTCAACAAATCAGCTAGGGTAGCCCTTGTACTATCTTCCACTAGAAAAGAGAACTCAAACTCTTGCAGCTCAATTACCCATTTCTTCACCACATTGGACATGTTAGTACCATTAATTAACTGTGGCAAAAATGCATAACTCTTCAAGAAAACAAAAGGCCGTGGTAGCAAGTAATGACGAAATCGTTGACAAGCAAATATTACACTGGCCATCACTAGCTCTACTTCCGAGAACTTTCTCTCCGCTACCAACTTCACTCGGCTTGCACAATACACTGGCCTCATATAATGGCTACCCTTCCCCTTTTGCAATAGCATGGCTCCAATGGCATCATCCCCTACTGAGGGATTTACATAAAAAACTTTCTCCCAATCAGGAGCCTGCATGGCTGACAACCCCCCTAACACCTCTTTCACCTCTTGAAACACTTCTTCACACTTGTCATCCCATTACAATGGATCATGCTTTGCCACTTGTTGTAATGGATAAAGAAGCTGCGAAGACAATGGAATAAACCATGCCATGTACTTCACTTTGTGTATAAAAGTTGCCAATTGCTTCGTACTCGTAGGTGATGGAAGAAGAATAATAGACTTAACCTTTTCTGGATCAGCCTCAATGCCATTTTCTGACACCATATGGCCCAATAACTTCACCCTTGGCTGTGCTAGATGACATTTCTTTGGATTTAGTTGTCCTCCACATTCATCATATCAAGCCAATACCATTTGCAGCTTCTCATGGTGTTTAGCCCTACTGCTATAAACACAGAAGTCATCCATAAAAGCTTTAACACAACTACCAATGAATGGTTCCAACACCCAATTTGCTCTCTCTTGATAGAAGGAAGGTCCATTTGACAACCCAAATGGCAATACTGTGTAGCAATAGCAGCCCCATGGCGTAATAAAAGTGGTCTTTGTGCGGTCTTTAAGAGCAATCTTCAATTGAAAATAGCCTGAAAAACCATCACACGCACTGTACCTCTCATAACCTTCCATTGAATCCAAGATCTGATCGATGAATGGAAGAGGATATGGGTTCTTCTTAGTGGCTGCATTTAAGGGTTTAAAATCTACACAAATTCTCCACTTCCCATCCTTCTTTGGACTGACTACAACTGGACTCACCCATTCTGTGGTCTCCACAGGGACTATGAACCCTGCCTTCAACAACTTGTCCACCTCTTCTCGCAAGGCTTCCATTTTCTCTTGACCCATCCTTCTTAGCCTTTGCCGCATTGGCTTAGCACCTTCTTTCAGCTCTATATGCATCTCTTTGCCCTTGAACCCTCTGATCTCTTCATATGAAGTAATGAACAAATCAGGAAAACTAGCCAGCATGTGCAAATATATATCCTTCTCCATAGCTGAGAGGTCTCCACTGATCATTTGTGTCATCAATTCCTGCTTCTTTGACAACTCAACCTTGGTTTGCATCATCCCTTCAATCACTTCATAAGGCCCTTCACTTTTATCTTCAACCTCATTCGCAAATGCAACTAAACCAAACTCCTGGATTTCTTTGTCCATCAAAAGAAATGCAACATCAGCATCCTCATCACTGCTGGTAGTGCTATCACTGTCCTCATCTGTCACCGTGGAAGAGTCTTCATCACTAGACTCATCCTCATCTTCATAAAGCTCCTCTAATCGTTTCCTTGTGTCCATATTATAAAGCTTCTTGGTACCTGTCTTTCCATAGAGGCTAATCGTACCATGTCGCCAATCTTGAACAGCTCCCACTGCACGTAACCATGGTCTGCCCAGTATAATAGGATATGCCCCCAACCCTGCTGGCATCACATGAAAATCAACCACTGCCTTTGCATCATATGCCTCCACTTCTAAGCTCTTTACAACACCCAAGCATTTTACTTTTTGTTGGTTTGCCAATCTGATCCGAAAACCTGACACCCCAGCCACTGTGAGACCCATCTTCTCAACACATGAGTGTGTTATGACGCATATTTGGGCTCCGCCATCCACATAACCTTGTCCCAAATTTTTCCTTTTATGCCACACATCTACTATTGGACAAATGTCTGGTAGCTCATCCATTGCCAACACCTTTACTGAACCTCTCTCTGGCTCTTTCTCCATTGGGTTAACCATCCTCTTCCACTGTCGCTTTAGCTTAGGCACCATCTCTATAAGCTTCCCAAAAGTAACATCTGCCTTCTTGCTCATCAGATCCTCCTTCAAGTCATAGCTTAATTGCCCATCCCCTAGTGGAAAATCTGAAACATGAAACTTTCGACGAGCTCTCCTTTTCCTCTTGGCCTTGACATCCTCGCCTTCATGGCTCTTTCCTTTCTTCTTACTAGGACCTGGGGCACTTCTTCCTTCCTTATCCTCTGTGGTCCTCTTCCCAATAGGCATCACTAATGTATACTCTAGCTTTGATGCCTTCTCCAAGGTGACTACACTTAGCACTTTTGTCTTTCCCTTTTCCTCCTGGGTCAGTCGATTGGTTCCTTTGTCTCCCTTAATTTCGATGCCATAATCATTTGACCTAGTTAGCACCTATCTTGGCAATGGATACATGTCTCCACCCATCCTTGATGGCTTATCACATTGCGGGCTGATGTGACCCATCTCTCCACAATTGTAACATGTGGGTGTCTGCCTCCAAAACCTACCATTGCTTTGTCCAACACCATTCCTAGGCCTTTCTTCACCTCCTGGCTGATTTGCAAACCTCCCTCAACCTCGATTATTTCCCACTTGACCTAGCATGTTTAGGCTGAGATTCTTCATCAAATCTACCACTTGCCTCATGTCTTGCCTTAGCCCATCATCTTGCACCGATGTAGTAACCACTGCTGGCATAACCTGAGTAGTAACAGGAACCACTGGTTCATGATGAACCCCTGACATGCGACCTTGTAAAGAGTCCATAGGCTGAAATTCAGACCTCATGGGCAAAGACTCCACCCCTAACTGGCTCATTTTCCTCAGCTTCCACTCTTTGTTCCTTGCTACCTCTAGTGCATCTTCATATGTCCTAGGCTTTTTTAGCTCCACTCTCCAACGTATATTCTCCCAAAGACCAGCCAAGAACCTGTCCTTCTTCATCATGTCAGGCAGGGGTACCTGTGGTGCTAAGGCCTTGCACATCCGCTCCCATGCCAATGAGAACTTACGTATGTACGCATCTACTGGCTCACCTTCCTTTTGCACCAAACCTTGTACTTCTTGCTACACTTTGTCAGGATCTTCTATCTTCATAAACTCCACTTCCAACCCATGCCTTAGATTGTCCCAACTCAATCTTACAGGTGGATCCGCTGCACGCAACTCCTCTTCGAATGTTTTGGACCAGACTCGTGCATCACTCTTCAAACAAATTTGGAGAAGACGTAACATCTGCGCAGGGTCATGAATCTGGTTGCTAATGCAGGCAACCTCCATCTTTTCCAAAAAATCTTCCACATCTTCATCACTTCTTCCATGAAACTCCGGATAAGAGAAAGCCATGGCTACCCAAGTTACAATGCTTTGAGAACCCCTTTGAACACACGTGCAAGAACCCAAAACTTTTGACTACCCAATCCCCAGAAACTTCAATGGAGCTCAACTTTAGATAAGGAAAAACACATGCACATCAAATGAGTTTTCCTAGTTGATCATCGGAATTACAACATGCAAAGGACATTCCAAGATCTCTCGTAATCTTCTTGGCCCGAACATAAAGACTATGCGCTGTTGGAAAAAAATCTTCCTGGACACATGAACATTTATCTGGATTCTTTGAGTTAAATGAAATGGAGTGAATTGAGGGCCATTTTGATCATCCATTAAAGCCAACCATGAAGCTCCCAAGAAGGCACACCTGACTTATCCTCTGATTTTGCCAAAATTTCAGCAACATAACAGCATAAATGGCTCAAAAGACCAAAAAATCAGCCATCATAACTTGGAAAAATTTTGGTAGAGTTTCCCCAGAAATAGAGCAGTAGGAACCCAAAATATAAAGTGTATATGTATGCATAAACTGTCAACAATAGAAGCCGAGCATCAAGTAGGACTCACTAGTACATAGCCTATGGCGAGGTCACAAAAAGGGTGCTACAGCTACCTGTATCACCGAAAGGATCTCCACATTTGAGAATCCCCCAGCTCAATAAAAACCTCACGCTATCGACCCTCACACGAAGGCTAATGCAAATTGCGCATAGTCAAGTCTAAGAAATGACTATCTTCCAGACCAAGTCTCAGAAATGGCTGGAACTGCCAAATACAACCAAGTGTGGATCCACAAATGCGTACAATGGCAGTTTCCACAAGTAACGTACAATCCAGTAGACAATGCGCTCAAATAGGCGCCAAGTGATGCATACCCACAACAACTGCAAGTGACATCACTGCTAGTATATCACTGTACTCCAGCTACCTATACTTGTGTGAATCACCTATACCTGTACCTGTCCTTGTAACCTGTAACCTGTAACCTGTAACCTGTAACCTGTAGCCCCGAATCTCGAAGCTTGAAGCTCGAAGCAGAAGGTACTCGAAAGATCCTCAGTGGAGGCACCAAAAGAATGTGAGCGGGATGGAAACACACACAACTCCTCTATAATGACCCGACACACACTCTTGGGATGATACACACACACATTATGGGGCACCACTCGGCTTACACAACCAGCCTGGCCGAGACAGGAAACACACAAACGGAGTGAGAAGAGAGAGATTTCCCACTTGCCCACTCAACACTCACACATACACACTTACACACACACTCTCAATTCAGCTCAAAGGAGGCAAATTGCTGTTGTTTAGACTCAATGAAGCTCATCCCAACACCAATGGGGCAAATAGTTTACACAGTATTGAGGAAATACACCAGATACAACCACAAAGTTAAGTAGAGGCTTCACTCACCGGAGAAGATTACACAGAAAAACAACAAAAAATCTGTGAGGAATTTGGCAAAATGGACAGCGCCATTACGTCCGGAATGCCCAAAAACCCCAGTCTTCAATGTCAAAGTGCTCAAATCCGACCTCGGATGAGCAGTTTAGGGCCAAAAAATGCTCCAAAAAACAGCAAAAACACACTTGCGGCTGTTCCTCCTCTAGTCTCCATGTTTTTTCTGGTCTTCTCCCTCTTTTTTCAGTTTCCACACTTAGCTTTATTAGTTGGGCACCCTTGGCCTTTTAGATGACCTCAAACGGACCCCGAACAGGCCAAAAACTGACCTCGCAGTGCATAGTTGTCACCTTTTTGCATCATCCGCACACCTGGCACTCATTTCTTTTCAATAATGCGTCTCGCAACCACGTGAAGTGGACCCAAAAAGTGGTCCTCATGATGACCTTTCTGCATAAGTATCACAAGAAAACACCCACGTCGTGTCTGTACTTATCCACGTGCAAGTATTGACCCCATTCGACCTCCTGACGCCACTCGATGCCATCTGAAGCACCTGCTTACCTCATGTCGTCGGCCCGCGGATAGCTTCCTCGAGAAGTTTTACGCGCTACCAACTTCTCCTTATTGTAGAAAAAACACACTGCTACTGATAATAGTGAAAATCGCTGCACTATGTACACCCTGTCCTACCTGTACACACGTGGGCCCCACATAACCACCTGGCTATGGAAATTGGGCAATCCTTTATTCAATGCACCATGCATGTGTATGTACATATGTGTAATCCCTTGCTCCAAAAAACTCCTGACAACGGTATTGCATAGATGGAGATGAGCTCTCTATGCAAAGTGTGTTAGTTTGATGTAAGTGATTCTCTTGTGTGTTTGAGAGGCAAGTCTTGTGCGCATGATTTTTTGATGAGTGCTTGAGAGAGGAGGAGTTTGGATGTATTATGGGTATTCTTATGGGGAGAAGGTGAATGCTATTCCACAAATTGCATATTTCACTTGATGCATGGCATTGGGTTGCATAATCGTTGATGGTGTTCAAGTGTCCAAAGTGTATATAGAGTAAGGGGGTTTTCAAAGTGTGTTGCTTGAGTGGGTGAGTACAAGTGTTATTTTGATTGGTTTCCTTCTCCACTCCCAAAAGAAGGTGGTGCCCCAAGTAGTGTGCGTACACGAACATTTTGTGAGGGTAGGCCCATTGGTTTGGGTTTAGAGGCCCCATTTCAAAAAGCTCACCCTTACTAGCAAGCACAATCAAGTGGTCGATGCACTTTCACAACGACCAAGGGTAAATGTGGTATCTATAGCAACTCACAATGATCTATCTTTTATGATATATGAGTATGCTACTGACTAAAACTTTAAGTACATAATTCCAGCCTTTGCTATAGGGAAGAAAAAAGAACCATTCACCTTGAAGGATGGTTATCTTCCAAACGGAAATAGGCTATGTGTTACTCACCCATAGAATAAGAAAGTCATGTATGAATCCCATACTTCTCCTTATGCGGGGCAAAGAGGGAATCCATAATCTACTCTTCAAGGAGTAGAAATGTATTTTTGTTGGTCTACCATGAAAATTAAACATACAAGAGTATATTTCAAAATGCGTGGTATACCAAAAGTTGAAATTTGATCAAGGGAAGCAACTTGGATTGTTTCAGTTTGATAGGCTTAACAAGAAAACACACTCTATGCTTGTCAAAAAGACTATTAAGGCACATCAAATGGCAACCCTCTTCAGATCTCAAATTTTCAAGCATCATGGCTTTCCAACATCCATAGTGTCGGACAAAGATTCTGGAATGACCAGTAATTTCTAGAAGGGTCTCTTTGAGAATCTAGGAAGTAGATTAAATTTCTCTTTTGGCCTATTGACATCCACAAATAGATGACCAAAGTGAAATAACTAATCTAACAATTCTTGATCTACTAAAATCCTATGTCATGGAAGTAGATCAATGTTCTCAATGATAGAAGTACCTACCCCTTATAGAGTATGCGTACAATGATATTGTACATACTTCTATGGGGAAAGTACTTTTTGAGGTTAAAGAATGAAGATCCAAAGTCCCTTACTACTTAAAGTACATGGGAAGATCTTCGTTGCTGATGAATATAGCCGAGAGCTACAAGAATCTTTTACAAAGATTAAAGGGGTTATATCCATCTCACATGAAAGGCAAAAAGGGTTGTTGCTAATAAGCACAGAAGAGCCTTAGCCTTTAAGGAAAATGATTGGGTCTTGCTAAAGTTTCTCAAGGCTCATCTGAGGCATACTACGGCCAAGATTCCTACGGACCACCAAGAGTGTGATGCTAAACTAGCAAAAAGATACTATGGTCCTTAAAATTCTTAAGCCACTCAATGAGATGGCTTATCAATTGAAGTTGCCCAACCATTGGCTCATGCACAATGTTTTCCATGAGAACCTACATAAGCCTTACAAGGGAGTACCATCAAAAGAAGCAATAGTTGCAGACCCTCCAAAAATCAAAGATCAAGAAGAAGTACGTCAATCTAGGTCCATCCTATGACATGAAGACAAGTTATTAAGAAACGGTAAGATTATCTGACGATATCTTATTAAGTTAAAGAATTATCCTTTTAAAGATTCTATATGGATGCAAGGAACCTAGCTTAAGGATAATATGAACCTTGTCAATGCTTACAATGCTGCACTAGAGTAAGCATCTGAAAAGGCACTTTAAATGAAAAATGTTTTTGTCTTATAAGACTAGTTTTTGTTTTATTGTGCACAAATTCAAATAGTATGCATGCTTAGAATCATGTTTGTGGTGACGACGTCTCCCAAACACCAAGTAGAACTTGTCACTATACTTTGGAAGTATGATATGGACTAAAGAACAGACATACTTGCGGCAACAACGTCTCCCAGGCACCAAATGGACTAGTCATCCATCTTGGAATGATGTCATAAGGTAAAAAGGGATCCTCTACCCGCTTTTTAAAAAAAACAACTAATGACTAGGCTTTATCTTCTCTACCTCATGGTCAAGGACGACTATGATTTCAAGAGAGAGGTAATGTCATAAAATATAATATCTAACTTTACCAAATGATTTTCTCATATTAAATTTATCATTTAATGTGGGAGAATAAATGCGAACAATAGTTAGAATAGAGACGTTTTCTTCTAGACCTATCTCAACAACACGGGACCAAAAGGAGAGATGGTTGCATCTCAATAGGGGTCCAAAAGGAGATCGTCTATCAAAGACCAATGTGCAATAAGTGCTTCTAGACCTATCTCAACACGGGACCAAAAGGAGAGATGATTTCATCTCAATAGGGGTCCAAAAGGAGATTTTCTATCAAAATTTGCAATAAGTGCTTCTAGACTTACCTTAGTAGGGGACCAAGAGGATAGATGGTTACATCTCAATAGGGGTCCAAAAGGAGGTAGTCTATCAACGAGCAATGTGCATCTAATGGAGCTTAAAATACCTTAGGGTTAGCTTCATTAAAGACCTCCAATGGTTAGTGTTAAAAGTCCTTTGACCTAGGCAAGCTAGGGTTGAGCTTGAGGTGGGAACCCGACCTAAGCTTGAGGTGCTTGATGACTAAGGTGCTTGAGATGCTTGTCGTTCTTGATGACTAAGTTGCTTGAGGTGCTTGTCGTGCTTGATGATTAAGGTGCTTGAGGTGCTTGTCATGCTTGATGACTAAGGTACTTGATGTGCTTGTCATACTTAATGAGGAAGGTGCTTGAGGAGCTTCCCATGCATGGGGGGTAGGTGCTTGAGTCAAAAAGAGACCCTACAAACCTAACGAGGAAGGTTCTTGAGAAGCTTCCCATGCATGGGAGGTAAGCTTGATTAAAAAAGAGACCATTCAAACTTAATGAGGAAGGTGCTTGAGAAGCTTCCCATGCATGGGAGGTAAGGTGCTTGAGTCAAATAGAGACCCTACAAAGGAGGGGGAAAGTCCCAAAGTTAGGGGATACATGTCAGACTCTCCCTATGCTGAGCCACATGGTGTGCTTGAATGCTATTGGTTGGGCTAAAGAGGGGTCCAATGAGCTTCTAGTTCCATTGAGCAAATATCTAGATATTTTCAAGCTCTCTCTCTCTCTCTCTCTCTCTCTCTCTCTCTCTCTCTCTCTCTCTCTCTCTCTCTCTCTCTCTCTCTCTCTCTCTCTCTCTAAGGGGTAAGGAGGACACTTGTCCTCAGACTACCCATGTACTTGAAATGTATGGTGCATATGATTGGCTAGGGGGAGAGGGGCCCAATGAGCTTGAGGCATGAGCAAAAAGTAGAACTAGCTCCAAGCAAGCAAGGGGTGTTCTGGGGAAGTATACACCACTCACACACTCATTTTGTGGATTCACTCTCACCTGGTGAAAGTAGAGGAGTTCCACCTCCTTCTCCAAGCTTGTGAGAAGTGAGAGACTATGCCAACACTCTTGGCTATGGAATGCAAATCCAACCAAGAGTCATGCTTCAATGTTTAAGCTTGCCATCTTCATTACTATGATATTATGTATGCTAGCAAGAAGAGTGATGATAAGTGAGGAACTATTTCTTTCTCCTATGGAATGTTTCTTCTTCCTCTTCCCTACCCTCATTCCCCGCTAGCTCTCTCCACCTTGAAGGTGTTTGAGGCCTTGGGACTGAGGCTTGGGATAGTTAATGCTTTCTACAAAGTTTATGTTATGCTTGTGATGCATGAATCTTTCCATCTTCATTGCATCACTAGGTCACAAGGAACACAAAGATTGTATTGTACCAAGTCTCTTTTGATGGGAGAAACTATAATACAAATGCCTATTGGAGGGGGGACCGGCTCCGTATGAACCCGGTCCTCAATTGTTGTCATGTTCTATAAACACTCTCTCTTGCAAAAGCATTGTTCATGACAAGTTAACTAAGTACCATGTCTATGTTGCTACCATCAATTAAGTTCACCCGCTGTGCTCACAAAGTAATCTCACAAAAGTGCTTTATCTAATTTTCTAATTCTGCAACTCTCAAAGTTCATAGGCCATTTCCATTACAATATATAATATTTTGGGTATAGATGATTTTGTTATACACCACAATATTATTTCTAGAAAATTTGATGAACCCTTTAAAAACAAATTCCCGTCACTCAGGGTCAATCAGTTATCCTGGTTTAAGTCCCCTGATCTGACGAATGAAATTGAATTTCTACTAGAGCACCTATTTGTTTGTGGCTTGGATAAATCTTCCCAGACATCCATTTTTATTTGTAAAAAGCTAGCATGCTTAGCGGCTTATAAAATACTTTCATCTAGTGAATTTCAGTTATCTCATAGAGTTGAGGATGAAATCATTGAGGATGTTCTGCAATTCTCTTCGATGAATGAAATATTACTACCCTCTAAACTTAATCTTCCTTATGTCATGGGTAATTACAAGATTCACAAGAAGGAATTTAGATGGCTAACTCATGCACATGACTCTATTTTTTTCCCTTTAACTAACATTATGGAATTTATTCTCAAGGCGGTAAACATTGGCCTTTGTGAATACTATGAAGGCTTACATGCTAAATTAAAACCCTTCTTGACACTTAATATTAATGATTATTTGATTATCCATAAACAATATGATTTTTTTATAGATATTCCAGATAAAACACTCTCATCTTATACATTTGATATAAAGGCTTGCTATGAGGCAATACCAAGTCTATCTCCCACCAAGTGGACCTTTCCTCTGGGATGGGGGAGGGCCACACACACACACACACACTCATTACATTGGTTGGTTCTGATTGCTTATCAGAAGATCAACCCCTTACATAATCATAGTGCATATCCTTTAAAAAATCAGACCCTAATACTCAAGCGTGCATGCAAACACACACACACACACACTTATAGCACTAGTGGATTTCAAATGATTACAAGAAAAACAAATACTTTTACACACAATACCGTACAGGGTTTGATCTTTAAAGCAGTAACAAGTATAATATAATAAACTGGCCAAGAAAGTTGTACAATATCCAGAATAAAATGTACTGACATTTAGTGTGAGGGGATTTTTTTTGGGATTGACAACGATAACAAGCGGCTGAGGTTACATTGTACCTATCTTCCCGCAATGTCAGAGTGTGTTCTAATACATCTGTCTTGTTGGATGGTGGTAGATGTAAACCTCAATCTTGTTCCTTAGAGGATTCTTTTCCACAACCTTGTTACCATACTATTATATTTGGATCATTATTAATAAAAATGGTTTGTCATATATCACAAGTGTTTTGTACTTTGTTGGTATTTAATGTATTTAATTATACAGTCTGTATATCAAAGGGGATTTTCATAATAAACACACACACTTGTGTATATCTTTACAGCTGGTTTATTTTCTTATATAAAAAAACACATATTTTTTTAACCATTTACCTTGTGTATTATTCCTAATTTAAAAAACCTAGAATATTGAACTAGTCGGTATGTTTTTTAATAGGAAGTAACCCTCCTTCTAAGTACTTCATGAGTACCCACCCTGTAGGAGATTTTGTAACCAATGAAGCCTTCATTACCCTCAACCTTACGCCCGCTGGCTCTCTCTGTCCCCCTTGGCTATACTACATCCTGCAATAGCCTATACACTTGCTCTCTCTCCCTCTCAACTCCCTGTATGCAAACAAGAGTGGCCATAGAGGCGGCTTGGGAGTTCTTAGCCACTGAGTAAACCAATCGTGGGGAATCTTCTCACTATTCAGCTGGCCAATGCACTATATAAGGTGAGGGCTCTTGGCCCCTCACTTAGTCTGTGGGTGTTTCTTTCTTTGTGTGTATTTTAAGGCAAGGAGTGAGAGCTTTAACATTGTGCAGATATGGAACTTGTTGAACTACCATCATAGGTTTGTATTCTCCTTGGCAAGTGTACCTTGATTAATGGTGGTTTACATACCGCATGAATACTTCTTTATTACTATCGCACAAGGATTACCTAGCTTAAACTATTTTTCTTGTTGGGAACTCTACCGTAATTGCATACTGTAGCTTTCGTGTTGGAAACTTTGTCGTAACTGTATACTGTGCATAAAACACTTTGGTCGGGGAGACCCGTCCTCTCTGTGGAAACTATAGATACATATTTGATGGGTTCAAAGAATTTTCATGCTGATAACTATTAGATTTTTTAGTGGATTTTATGGTAGGAGGTTGGCTTCTTATAAAAAAGGCCTTTTTTGATAACTTGTATGGTGCCCTAAATGCATTATGGTTGAACCCGTGCAGTGGTGCTTGGTTTGCAAAAACCAGACATTTTTTTTTTTTTGGATCTTTTGGTAACCGATACTGACGTTTGTTTGGTCGGCCATACGTAGCCTAAGAAGGGGCTTTATAACTCTGTATCTGATGCGTGGTAAATTTTTCATATGACTGTGTGGTGTAAATGGGGTTTTCTCTTCCCCTATGCCATATTTTAGGATTGTTAGATTGGCTAATAGTCTCATGCATTGACTTATATAGCATGACGTTGTAAGAACGGCAAAACAAATATGGGTTTTTTCTTTCTTAGACAAGGTATAAATAGCTTCTTGGCTTTGGTTTATTTGATGGGTTTTTTCTCATTTTTTAATGCAAACTAAGGTAAGTTAAAACCCGAATGGGCATGAGAAATCTACATTAGAATGATAAATTGTAGAGTTTTGTTACCTTCAAATATTTGGAATATTTTCTCAGTGAGAATTATTTGTAGCTGTTGTTTTGGGTATTGTATGGTTTCAAGAAAATTGGTAAAGTATTTCTGGTATTGAAAGAAACGTTATGGGGATTATGATTCTTGGTTTAGAAGAGATGGTGGCTTTTTGTTGTTCAAAATGATATGTATGCTCTTGGATTTTTTTATATAAAAAATAGGGATTTACAAGTATCATAATTATAAATACTTCTTTAAATCCTTTGAGTAACTAACAAAAAACTAAAATAAATGAATATTTTGACAATGGTTTTAAGTTTTAAAAGTTGTAAGATGGACATGGATAACGAATGATACAGTCCATTGACACATGTAAAACACATCCAAGACTAACGTATTTGTTGTGTTGTTTGGATGGATTCAGGTGAGAACTCTATCCTTTCTTGGATTTATTTTGCTTAAAGCTATTGTCTGTCAAATAGTACACTTTCTCCTACTACTTGGAAATTAATTCTTTATTGGATCACTATCATTGTATACTAGAATGAGGCTTCATTCTCATATTCCATGTACAAAGATAATTCTAAGACTGAGTTGTTTTTGTACTAATTTTTTTCTTTTCTCTAAAGCCAGTTGTCTTTTGAATGTAAAAGATCATTTATGTCGTATTATATAAGTTAAAAGAGCTACACACATGTCCTATACATAAGGTTTTTTCATTGCATTTTTAAAAAAATCGGGACGCTTGCTTTAGAAACTTTCTTGAATCTTTGGTTCTATATTTGACCCACTACCTTTAAATCTTTGATTGGTTGGCTGGTGTTAGGTGGTCATACATAGGCTAAGATTTTGGTTTCCTGCTCACGAGCTTCATGGTATCTAACCTTGTCAATTTAAGGATTGCAAGCCCAAACTATTGCACTAATCTTAAATATACTTTCTTTCAGGATGACAAACATTTTAAGTTGATAGCTCGCATGAGGGTAAACCACAACCCGGAGAAACATACAAGGATTTTAGAACAAATTAAATTTTACCTAAAGGACCAGTCTCCTAAAAATGCCCTAGCTATTAGAACTAGACCTTTTTTTGCTAGACGGGCCAAACTTTATGCTACTTACTACCACAAATAATCCATGAATTACTAACTAATTTTGTTTATTGCAGACCCTTGCTCTCTCGCAAGGCCTGGAACTTTCCTCTGAGCCCCTCTCAGTGTCTACCTCTCTTGTCCTCAAATTATTGGCAGTTTGGATGCTTCTCAATTAATTTATGACTTGGTTCTATCTTCTGACAAAAAGCTGTCTATCTTACACATGCTGTCCTTTAATGATTGGGTCAAGATTTTGGCTACCTTGGACAAGGATTTCAAATATGGGGTGAATATGATTTCCCAATATATTGCCCAATTGCCTTTACTTTCTATACAATATCAGCATGAGTTTGCCTTATTTTCTTCTTCTTGAGCAGATTTATCTAGCTTTTTGAAAAAATTGTGTGGACTCAATCCATATCATATTAGTGTCCCTATTGCCCCATCTATTCCTCAAATTGGTGGAATATTTTTCAAAGATAGTGCAACACTTGAGGCTGTCAAGGAATTCCAAAACAATCTTTGCTCCCTAAGTGACTTTAACCTTTTAGAAATGGTACCCAAGGTATCCAAGGTTTTTCCTTTCTTTCCTGTTAGACAAATTGAAATTGAATCTTTTGGTGTGGACCCTCAACTTTGGGTTCTACCTAACAAGGCTTTTCTGGCACCTATTCTTAGTGAAACTTGTGTATATCTGTCTTGGCTGCCACTATTGAGGATAGACTCAAAATTTTGAAAGGTGGCCAGTTCTTCGACAAAGGAGAACCCATAAAATCCCCCTTTAACCTCAACCTGATAGACCACTCCAAGTGCTCCTCTAGTACAGGTCTATGCATATGGACAAAAGGGAACATGGAATTTGCTAAAAGTAATCCTGATTTCTACACAAAATCCATTTGGAATTTGTTTTGACCTTATGTTAAATGTGCTTGTAAATTTCTTGATCCTAAAGCTTCATGCAAATCCAACATTATGTGGTTTGACCATGCTATCTGGTTTACCCTCAATCATTTGGACTAGCTCTTTCCTGAAAAAACCAGTGGACTTTCATCTCTCTCTCATCTTCTCTTGGCTAGGTGACTGGGCCAAACAATTAGTTATTGCTCAAATTTCTTTAAACATTTTTTGTGGGCTTATGCTAGATATTCTCAAAGAATTGAAGGATGATGAACTAGGGACTTATTTAACTACCTATGCAAATTACAAGGGTGTTAAGATTATCACCAGTCTTCTCAAACCTTGTACTGATGATGATGATTCACCCTCACTGAAAAGACCCAACTCTCTTGCCACCCCCAACTCTTTCACTTCATTCCTGACACCCAGCTCCTCTTCTAATTCTACTAGAGTAAAATCTCGTAGCTTCACTAGGGGAAGAGGTAGGAACACCCCTATCAGGCACCTTCTTGATTTATGGTTACTTATGATTGTGCATGTTGCTATTGGCCCTTGTGGAAGATTGTCTCTCACCAAAAACACATCTGGGAAAAATTTTATTTTTGAACATTGTCTGTTTCAAAATATACTTATGGATTGGATACACCCTAAAACACTTTTTTTGTGAATGTTTTGACTTATTGTTTGCAAACCATGAGATACTTGATAATGTTCTTATCGATTGGAAATATCAACAACCTATTAAAAATGTGGTCAACAGTAATGATTTCTTACGACACAGCATTATGCTTAATTGTGTTTGTGATAAATTTATCCCATACTACAGAGATTTTGATACTTATGGCTTACATGTCTACACTTGTAATCTGGATCTCATCGAAAATACCATAATCAAAAAAATCCTTGGTAAGGGACTTAATCACATACCCACTTTTCCTAAAAACCCATATCTTGCTTTAACAGATTTACTTAGTTGTTTAGCTGACCTTGTCAGTACTCTCCGATTGGAGAAGATAGTCCTACTAGACTTAGTAAAATTGGTTGAAAAATGCTTCTTTCAAAAAATCTCGCATATACCTTTTCAGTGGTTGTCTACTACTAACAACACTGGGATCACACCACACCTAGCTGACAATTTTCAAAAACTTTCACATAATTGGTTTATTGTTGGACTTGATAAAAGTTCCAATTCTCCCACTCTTATATGCAAGAACTTGGCTTGGAATACAACTCACTCTAGGATTTTTGGGAAGGAATTCACACGACTTAATACCTATGATATTTCAAAACATCTTGAAAGTATAGGGTATTCTATTCGATATACCAAAATATTTATACTTTTTCCCACCTATAAGTTACATAAGCATAAGTTTACATGGAAATTTGATGCCTCAAACAGTATTTTTTCTGACATTATCAAAGATATTAGCCTTTGTCTTGACCTGATTCTTTCAGAATTTGAGAACGTCTATGCGTCTAAACAGAAATTTGCTCTAACTTTCTTCAAATTCACAATAACCCATTATGGTTTGTAAAAAATGCCAGTGAGGAGGACATTGCTTTAATCAAAGCCAGGGCATTCCCATGGGATTTTCCTGCTCACCTATAATGTGTAATCTATACTTAGCCTTCTTTGAATATAAATGGTTTCTCAAAACCATGAGTGACTAAAGTAATTATCATAAACTTTCACTTTTTAATCATACTTACAAATATATGGATGACTTATTAAGCCTCACCAATCGATTATTCTCGGATGAGATTAATCTTGTTTATCCCAACTGCTTAAAAATTGGACCAACCTTTAAAACTAGGTTCACTACACCAACTGCCTTTTTTGCCACTACTATCCAAATCCTTAACTTTTCGATTAAACTACATAACCCTTGTGTGGGAGACTATGACCAGAAGTTCTCTTGGGAAAGAGACCTTTTAGATATCCCACCTATTGAATTCTTAAAAAAGAACAATAACTGTTAGAAGCTGGACACACCCCACGGCATCTAACTACTCGAAGGACTATTATTTTTGTAATTATTCATTCAATGAGGAAAACCCGATTTTTCACCTTGTAAATATTGGGACTTACAGAAGTTTCCAGATTGTATCCCAGTTTTGATAGTTAGATTGAGTAGATGGTTGATTTTGGAACTTTAGGGTTTGAGAAGTTGTAAGGTATATATACCACTTTTTGACCTTAATGAAAAAACCTTTTGTCATTTTAAAACAAGTTTGAAGTTTGTGAGTGAGCGTATTGTGTACGAGAGAGAGAGAGTGTGTGAGCTTCATCTTGACGCTACGTGTGCTCCCGTGGTCGGAATCGAGTGCGGAGAAGTGCAACGTGTTGCTCCCGACTAGAGCTACGTGTCGATACCAACATTGCGCGCGTACGGTCCGGCTTTGTGAGCTCCTTCTACGAGCTTCATCGGTTGTCTGGGTGAGCATACGTTGTCTGATTTTGCATTGCAGCATATCCACATGTTCACATTGAGTAGAACTACACATTAGGCACTTTAGATTTCAAAAACGAAGACCTGCAGATTTCGGCTAGACATCCTACGTGTTTCTGCACTAGGTGTTTTGGGTCGGGATTTCGGTTCACAGACCTTAGGGAGAGCGACCTATTGGTATTAGTAGGGTATCCTTCAAGTTCTATGGTGTTTTGAGATTGTTTGATGGGTGTTCGGCTCTAGAAAGCGTTGTAGGAAGTTTCCTCTCTTGCACTCTTGAAGGCTGTGGCTTAGACAATTGGTAGAGACCTCTGTAGGAATTAGTTAGGAGTTGGTCGAGTGTAGGTTGACACCTTATGCTTGCTTCCACGCGCCTGCGGGTTGAGCTTCGTCCTTAGCTGACATTACATGTTAGGTGAGTTCTCGCTGTGCTGACGTCCGTCGCGGCGTATCCGTCCAACATTGGCACCGCTGTCGGGGACGAAAACCTTAGGTAGGTGACCGAGACTAATCCTTGAGGATTGGGATTTTTGGCTTGCCAAGAGTCTCTCTTTACATTTAGATAGGATCAGAGGGTGGAGGACTCTCTAGGTCTTAGAGGGAGTCTAGGAAGCGTGTGTCTGGCCTAGATCCTTCGACTTAGGTAGATGAGGTTGACTTAGGTAGTTTTAGGTAGTAGTCGAGTTCTAGAGTAGTAGTTGGAGTGGTAGAAGCGGTGAGAAGAGAGCTTGAGAGTCCTAAGAGGCCAAAAAGCAACCAAAAACACAATTATCACCATTTCTTCATGATAGGTAAGAGTAGAGTAAGTAGGACGTCATGATTCAGGATCTAGAGCATTTCATGCATGTACACTTGCTTGGTAGAATCATTACAAGTTTGTAAAAGAAGCAAAAAGATGCAAAAAGACGCAAAAGTGTGTTTGAAAGCCTAATTGAAGTCCAAAAGTTACTGTGAGTTTTTTCTGATAGATCTACAGAGCATCAGGAGCATTCTTGTCAGAAAAAACTTTAATTTTAAGTCAAGAGACATCCTATGCATAGGATGTCTACAAGCCAATCTGGGAGGAATTTTGGGATTTTGAGTTGACCAGTGTGTTCAGAAGGTAGGGTTTACCCTAATATCAACTGGAAAGTGGAAATTTGGCCATATCTTAAAAGGGATAAGGCTAGATGAACTGAAATTGCTAGACATCCTACCCAAATAGTGCCAATGTTTTTGAGACCAAAACCATAAGATGGCTGCATGAGCATGTCTTGCATGATATATTGAGTGACTGAAAGGGGTTTCACCTCATTTGGGTAAGAAAATTGGGTTCAAAGCGGACTTTAGCACTTTTGACTGAAAGCAAAAACAGCTAAAATTTGGGACTTTTGACATCGAAACAAAAAAATAAGCATACCACTGGGTTACTGACATCAAGGGGAAGCTGTGGGACAAATCTGGGGTCAAACAGACCAAATAGACATCCTACGTGTAGGATGTCTTCTGATTGATTTGGGACTCCAAACTGAATTCTGAGTAGACCAAAGTGATCAGCAACTCAAGGGGAGCTTGGGCTTTGAGTTTGAATCCATTCTGATGAAAAAGACATCCTACGCGTAGGATGTCTAATGCAAGAAAATGAAGCCAGACTTTGACATTGAGCATAGTAAGCTGTTATATAGCCTAAGACAAGCCTCCTAGTCAATTTTGGTCCAATTTGGAGTTGATTAGACTGATCAATACCATCAACAGGCCGTCGGAACAGATTTTTGACTCTTTGACCAGCTAATAGGTGTCCAAATCAAAAAGTAAAAACAGTTGTAAGCTCAGCACAACAAGAGGAAACAACAGTGCAAAAATCCAAGCACAACACAGAAGGAGACATCCTACGCGTAGGATGTCTATTGGGGCATACTGCAAAGAAAATTTGACCTGGCAAAGACAGTGACGTTACATTTGGCTTAAGGGTTCCAAAACTTCTTTCAGAAGTGAATTTGGACCTTGTTTGCCCATTTGACGAAACAAAGACTGAATTCAGACTTTTTCGCGTAAATTGACCAACATCAGAGGGAAGTACTGTTTTAGATTCGCAAACCTAATCCAGAACATCAGTAGTGTATAAAATACAGTAGTGGTTGAGATTAACTCTCCAAGTTATACCAATCATTACTAAGATAACCTCTAGCAGATAAATGCTTTGATTCAATTGCCGAAATTAAAACGCTTGTGTACAAGTATATTCAGCAACAAAGCAAGAAGTTGTGTAGAAACTGACCCATTGCCAGGTGAGTGGTTGAATTTGTGATAAATTGCATTGATAAGTTTGATGAATTTAAGATCAGGAAGATACATTGTTAGAGACCAGAAGGTGGCAGGTGACCAAGGTAGCTTAGTGTCCACCGAAGAGAGTGTAACTCATGCAAGGCTAGATCCGATAGCACCGATTATTGAGGAAGGTAGTGATACTGAGACTTCGTCAGACAGATCTTTCTTCATGATGGGTAGTCAACAACCAGGAGGTTTCACCTATGATGGACCTATGCGAGGAGTAAGCACCTCCCAAAATCCTTTGAATGATTCCAGGCTCACTGTGATCTTCTTCGAGGGAACAAACTTGAGAGGAGCCCTAGTCTATTCTGACTATCGAGGCCGCAAGTGCATTTGTATCGAAGAGAGGCCAGCTCAAAGATTGGAGATAATCCGAGTGTATGATGATGGAGATAGATTCCGAGACGAAAAGGGGAACCACTATTTAATAGTTAGTAACCCTGAAGATTACAACAGATATGGAGATAACATGGTGAAAGGGAAAATGGTTTCAGAAACTCAAGAGCCGCCACCAAACATTGATCAACCCGGAGCTATTTTTATGTATGATAAGAAAACAACCAGGGTTCCAACTTATAACGAGAATGTGGGAATCTACAAACATGAGAGCGAGGGTATTGTCTCTTACTTTTGCAGCAAAGAACCATACGTAAACGAACTAAGCAAAGACAAGGTTCTTTACTTATTCTCTTATGAAACTGCTACGGGGAAGGGCATAGTTTTTGTTGATAGATACGGGCAAGAATATCAACGTATTCTCCCAGAGGAAGTAGAAAGAGCAACAGGTTCAAGAGCATCAGCATATGCCCCTGAGGAAGTGCCGAGAGCCGCCCACACCCCAAGAAAGTCAACGAATCCATTTTCAGATGAGTATGACACTACCTCACATTCACCCGACCGCAAGCATTCAACAACCAAGACCAACCAGCAAATCAGCCATCATTGTAGGCATGGCTTCGATAGAGTGCAACAATGGAACCAAACCGAAACCGAGATGGTTATCAAGCCGCACGAGGGCTCAGGGATTTGTAAGAACCACCACTCTATTCAAGGTATCAGGCAGAGAGTAATCCAAAAACACAAGGGTCAACAAAGCCTGGAGGACCACCCATGGAACGAGTTTGAAGAGAAGAACCACCTCCAGTGAGAACCGTTAGAAATTATGGCTTAGGAGCACCATTGGGAGAGGAACCAGCCTATTACAGAAGGCCTGAGGAGGTGTATCGACTAGGACGGGGAGATCCAATGATGAGATTTGTAGACCATCGAAGGATTAGACCTTCTCAAGTGCAAAAATGGGTAAACAAGAAATACACAGGAAACAGAGACCCAAGAGATCATGTAGAAGCCTTTATGCGTGTAATTAGAGCCGAAGAGGTGTTAGATTTTCCTACCCAATTTGCAGGGTTTGGACTAACCCTAGAGGATGATGCTGCCACTTGGTTTGACTCTATAGAGCGTAGAGACTTTGAGTCGATGGAGGAAGTGTTTAACGAGTTTATTGAGGAATTCTCTCAAAGAGGAATAGCTCATAATACCATCTCACAAATCCATAAATTCAAACAAAAAGATGGAGAATCTGTACGGAAGGCAGCCCTAAGACTAAAAAGATATGTTAAGTTCTGTCCTGTTGAAGAACTGCCAACTCAGTCCAGACTTATGCCGATATTCATCCAAGGACTAAGGAATGCAGATCTCCAGAAAGACTTACATATGAAGAGGAGTACGACGTTGAATGAGTTGACCAAGGAGGCTCTGTACCTTGTGGACAATTGTGCGGTCTACAAAGAAGGGGAGTTCAAGGACCTTGATGACGATTCATCTTCACAGCAAAGTCGAAGCAAGTCTTCCAAGACAGCACCGAAAGGAGAAATAGAGGTAAACCAGGAGCAGCTCGTAGATGAAGTGCTAAAAAAGATCAACTTGTATGCCAAACCCCAGGCTAAATAGCCCAAGTGGTGTGCTATTGAACAAAAATGGACAAACCATGGGACCGAGGAATGTTATTATAACAAGGGATATGTGAGAGAGAGACTTTACGCTCCCCAAGCTCCAGTAGCTTCCCCTCAATTTCCACCGGTGCCTAGATATCAAGCAGGAAACTTACCAGGACCTATAGGTGTAGAAAGACCACAACCGGTGTTGGGGCAACAACCACCCCTACCAGGATTACGACCAGTTGGTATAAGATACACACCAATGGTAACTAAATCAGAAGAAAAGGCTTTGGTGCCTATGCATGCATATTATGAAGATCCCAATGGATATGCGGCAAACCCTGTTTATTATCCACCGGAAGAATCCTCGACGCCAGAACCATGGAGCATGATAGGAAATCAAGGACCACCAACTGCTACACAGGCCGCAGGAGAAGGAAGATATAGCTTAGATGAATGAACACTAATGTTCATAGCCAATGGAGTCATGGGCGGACAGAGACATGCTTACCAACAAAGAGGAGCTCAAGGAGCACCTCAACAACCCAAAGGACCTTGTTACAAGTGTGGTGGAGACCATTGGCTGAGAGACTGTCCTCATGATGAAATCATTAGAGTCAATGCGTATTGCCCAGAATGTGGAATTACTCATTTGATTCCTGATTGCCCTAAAAACCCTAGCAAAGGAGCAAAAACCACCTTGAACATGTTAGACACAGTACCTTCCAGTGGAGGATCGGAAAACGAAACAATCATACCTATTCAGACGGTAACACGAGCCCAAGCCCAAAGAAGGACGAATGAACCCATAGTTGAAGAACCAAAAACCGATGCTCAAAGTTCAGAAATGAAAAATCAGAGAAGCACTTGGAAAGCTAGAAAGGCGCGTAGGAAGGCCAGGAAGGAACGAGAGCAACCAGCCCTATCCGAGGAGTTGAAACATACAAAGAACAGATTGTAGCGGTTAGAGGATCTAGCTAGTTTAAGCTCACACACCACAGCAGCCATAGCACCCAAGGAAATAGTAGAGCCCAAAAGGGTAGGATCAGGAGGATCTGTACTGGCAAACAAGGTAAACGAGCAGTTGGATGCACTGCTAAAAGCTTATGAAGCTCGACTTAAAAAGAACCAAACCCAGGAGCAAAGGTGGATGACTTATCCATATGCAGAAATAGAAAAACAGAGGTTGGATATGTGTAAAAAGCTGATCGAGACGGCTCAATCATTGATGGAAACCCGTTGGGTAAACCGGCAAATTGTCATGAAGCACTAGCTCCAACCCCTATCAAACCAACTTTAGAGAAACATGTGGAAACAAAGGAAAGACTCACTAATGCCTATGAGTCCAGAGGAGAGCCTATCATAGTGCCAAATACCACTGATGGGGCAAGTGATGGGTTCCAGCCTAAAATATTGGCAGAAATAGGTAAGGACTGTAACGGTCTAGACGATCTGTGGAAGCAAATTCGTGACGCCAATGAGGCTAATAGGATGAGTAACCACCTGAATAGCACGAGAAAAGAAAAGAATGTGATCTTACCTCCTATTGAAGAATTTGAGGCAAGATCGTCGATGAACTTTGAGATACATTCACAAGGGGGAGACCAAGGATCTATTAGTTCGGGGCACAGCCAACCAAACTCTTTGAGAACTTTACCCTCTTACCTGGGAGAGTACGAAGCTAAGTCGGAAGTGAGAGCAATCCCATCTCAAAGACTTTCTTCTAACAAGGTGATGGATTCGCAAGGATTGATTGAGTTGTTATCCACCCCAGTGGCATGCACAATCACGTTAGCAGAACTCCTAAGGTTAAGGCCAAACATGTGGACCACAGTAGGAAAATGCCTAGAAAAATTTGGAGTGAAAGACCCCACCTTGAAGCTACAAGAAGGGATCAGAGATTTGGATAGGCCTCAACTAAACAGTAGGCCAGTCCCATTGAATAAGGTTGGAGAATATTGTGAGGGAGAAGACGAAAACACTACGCTACCAGTAGAATTCCAAGGAGTAGTTTCCAAAGCTATTCTTGAAAGTGGAGCGGGAGTTTCTATCGCCACCAAAGAAATCTGGAAAAAATGGGGAAAAACAGCTTTGAGGGCTACCAGAATGAAACTGCAATTGGCAGATGGATTCATGGAGAAGCCTGTAGGACTCTTAGAAAAAGTAATTATCACTTCGTGCGGAATTGAGTATGAGCATACATTTGCAATAGTCGATTTCGACAAAAAGAACAATTATGAGATTATCTTGGGACGACCATTCATGCGACAACTGAAAATGGTCCAAGATTGGGGTTATGACCACATATACCTCACACATGACGAGACAACAACTAAAATACACCTGAAAGACCATAGTTACAAATATGTAAACCAAACACCAATGGCAGAGTTTGATTCGGCTACAATAGTAGCAGGATCGGAACTACCAGCATGGTTAGGGCAACCAAAAGAGCTATGGATGTGCGGAGCTTCACATTGTGGAAGCTTAAGAAAAGAGGAATGCGTCTTAGAAAGAGCAATTGAGAACAAGGAGTATATTCCGGAACCTTTCCCTGAAGATGCCTTGGAACCTCTAGAATGGGAACACATATTGGCAACATTGGATGTCTGTACCATTACCGACAGTCCAACAACAAAATTTTGCGATAAGGATGGCTATGATGTGTTACCTTATTACATGGTAAGCGTTGTACCAGAAAAAGAGATGGTAGGACCTCCAGAACAAGAAGAGTTTTAAAACGCCTCTGAACAATTGGAAGTAAATGATGATGCAGATAATGAGTGTTCAGACACCTCAAGTGAGGGTGGAAATGAAGCCGAGAATATCAAGTTTTATGATTTTGCTAATCAGCACCCTAGACGCCAAGAACGCTATAGGAGGAAACGAGCAAGAAACAAAGCAAGAGAGAACTTGATGCCCAGGATAAAAGGAAAAACTCACTATTTGATGCTTGTAAAAGCAGAGGATTGTGTAAAAGATCAAATATCAGGAAAATTCTCAAAAAATCGAATAGAACAAACGCGAGAGGAAATAAAACAAGTACGAAAAGCTAAAACCGAAACAAAATCACAAAAATCTGAAAAATCAAAAAAAGAAACAACAAAAGACCAAGAGTGGACCAAACTAGAGCGTAAACAGAAATACCAAGAACTGAAACGGTCCCTGAGAGAGATATGGACTACTGAAGAAGATAGTGATGGTAAAGGGGAGTCTGAAAAGGGCAACATGAACGTACCATCACACTATCGGAAATTTACTATCCAAGACAGAAAAATCATCATGACACCACCAATCAGGGAGAGAACCCACCAAGAATCTTACGATGGGCCTGAAAATGCAAAAAAGATAGACCTCGTAGAACCAGGTGAAAAGCCTCAGCCGGTCTATATAGCTAATGATTTAGAGCCTGAGGAGGAAGAACAGCTAACACAACTTCTCAAGAAGTATAAAGATGTGTTCGCTTGGTCCTATAAAGACCTCAAAGGAGTTGATCCATTAATATGCCAACATACAATTCCTTTGAAATCGGATGCAAAACCTAGCAAACAATGTCCTTATACATATAATGACACATTTGCTAAACGAATCAAAGAAGAGATTGATAAACTGATGGAAGCGGAATTCATCTATGAGATTGAACATACAGATTGGGTGTCACCCATTGTGGTAGTTCCCAAAAAGAATGGAAAACTGCGAGTGTGTGTCAACCTCAAGAAGGTGAATGCAGCAACCATAAGGGATAATTATCCCTTGCCAATTACAGAACATGTACTTGAGCGAGTGGCCGAGAAATGGGCTTATTCTTTTCTGGATGGGTTTTCAGGATACAACCAACTGGCAATAGCAAGGGAGGATCAACACAAAACAACGTTTGCCACAGAATGGGGGATTTATGCGTATCGAGTTATGCCATTTGGCTTAACTAATGCACCAGCAACTTTCCAGAGGTTAATGACTCACTCTTTCAAAGAATACCTAAGAATATTCTTAGAAATTTACATGGATGACCTGTGTGTACACTCTCTTCTGCAAGAGGAACATATGGACCATTTGCAAAAGGTCTTTGAAAAGTGCAGGACATATCGAATCTGTCTTAACCCGGAAAAGTGTGTACTTATGGTTAAGCAAGGACGAATCTTAGGACACATTGTCTCAATAAATGGCATAACCACAGACCTAGACAAAGTCAAAGTCATTGTAGACCTGCCCAGGCCTACTAATGCGAAACAAGTGCAATCCTTCATGGGACACTGCGGATATTATCGAAGATTCATATACATGTATGCGGTTATCGCACAACCTCTGTATTGTTTGCTAGTCAATTTCGAGTGGACCGAGGAGTGTGAAACTTCATTCCAAAAGCTGAAGGAAAACCTTATATCAGCACTTGTACTAAAGGCACCAGATTGGGAAAAGATATTCCATGTGCACATTGATGCTTCAGCATATGCCATTGGAAGTATTCTAGCTTAACCTGGAGACGAAACAATAGATTTTCCGGTTTGCTATGCGAGCCGACAGTTAAACAGTGCAGAAAAGAACTACACAACCACCGAGAGGGAAGGGTTAGGAATGATTTATGCTATAAAGAAATTTTGGCATTATTTGCTTGCAAACAAATTTGTGTTCTTCACAGATCATCAAGCTCTTTTGTACCTAGTAAATAAACCTTGCAATACAGGGAGAATCGTACACTGGTTTATTATATTGCTAGAATTTGACTTCATAGTGGTGGTCAAAAAGGGTAAAACCCATCTGCGAGCAGATCATCTTTCAAGGATACACAACGGGGAAGCTCCTGAAGGAGTAGATGATGACATACCAGATGCTTACCTTTTCAACATTGAAATGGTACCCAAATGGTCTCAGGAAATTGTTAGCATTCTTTCCTTCGGAAGTGAGTTTGATAATACGGAATACAGATCCAAACAGCAAACAATTCGAAAAACAAAAAACTTCCAGTTGATAGCAGGACGGCTGTATCATCTTGAATCTGACCTAATCCTACGATTATGTATAAATCCGGAATAATTCGAGTGCTACCTTGAAAAGGCACATGTCCAAAGTTGTGCATTTCATTGTTCAACAGTGAAAACACACCAGAGACTGAAACAATTAGGGGTTTATTGGCCAACTATGTATGCGGATACACATTCTTATGTTACCAATTGTATTATATGTAGTGCCAAACGACCAGTGGATCACGCAACTTTGTTTCAAGTAAACATAGCACCTGCATGGAGTTAATATATCATTGACTTCTTAACCACTAGGACGTTCCCTGAGAACATCACAAGAGAACAGGAAAAAGCTTTAGAGCTGGAAGCACGTGACTTTCAGTTAATTCGGAACCAACTCTATAAGCGGGGAAAGGACAATCAACTTAGAATCTGTGCAGGTGAAAGCGAATACCTGCTGATTCTAGAACATGCACATAGCGGAATAAGTGGAGGCCATTTTTCGAGCGATAAGACGGCAAAAATTGTCTTAACCGCAGGAATTTGGTGGCCTACATTGCACATGGATGCCGAAGAGTTTGTAAAGCGTTGTGATGCATGTCAACGCACCAAGATACCAATAAAAAGAGATGAGATGTCATTACGGCCAATGATGGGGGCAAGAGCATTTGCAAAATGGGACATTGATTTTGTGGAACCTATATCACCCCCTACATATCGCACCCATACCCAATATATCATTGTGACTACGGACTATCTCACAAAATGGGTCGAAGCCAAAGCAACACAAAAAGCTGATGCACGCACCACGGCACAATTTTTGTATGAGAATGTTTTTGTACGTTACGGGTTACCAATAGAAATTGTCAGTGACCGTGGAACACACTTTCTCAATGAAGTCATTGAATATATGCTAGAGGAATTCATGGTCATACATAGGAAATCAGCACCATACCATCCACAGGCCAATGGGCAAGCTGAGGCCACAAATAAAACACTATGCACGGTTCTCACTAAAATAGTATCAGAATCAAGAACAGATTGGGATTAGCAGCTACACTCAACACTATGGGCATACAGGGTAGCTTACAAAACATCAATAGGAACAACACTATACAACATGGTGTTTGGCCTAAATGCTATACTACCCATAGAGTTTTTAATCCCAACTCTACGAGTAGCAACAAGCTTGGAATGGACAGGGCATGAACTCTCTTCAAGGATTGATGATCTTGAAAAGCTAGATGAACTCCGCTTACGAGCTGTCGCTTCAATCTATGCTAAAAAGAGAAGACAAAAGGAATTTTTTGACAAACATGTGCGTACCAAAGAGTTCAAAACAGGTGATTACGTACTTGTTTATACCTTGAAGCAACATGCCAAGAAACTTAAAAAGCGAGGGATGGGACCATTTGTGATTAGTGATCTATCACACAGTGGAGCTGTCAAGCTTGCTACATTAGCACGTGAAGAAATGCCAAATTGGATTAGTGGATGTCGATTGAGGAGGTATCATCTACCACTCACACAGGAGATGCTCCAACAAATTCATCAAGGAAAACAAAGAACGAAGGAAAAACAGAGAGTACGGGAGGAAGCTCAAGCCGAAGCACAAGAACGCATTGCAAAAAGACGGCTTCTGCAACAAACAACAACAATGTGGGACACCATTGTGAATCAATGCCATTCGACTGACGCAGCTGGAGGAGGAAACAGTGGAGCCAATAATTACGGTAAAAATGGGCAGCAATCAAGTTGAATCAACAGCATTGCTTGATTCGGGAGCTCAAGCAAATTTAATCTCTTACGGGTTATACCAACAGCTCAAAGTCACAGGTCAACTTCATCCTACTCCTCAAGTGCTGGAAAGTAGCACAT
The DNA here is from genome assembly GCF_014529385.1 of Adiantum capillus-veneris. NCBI lineage: Eukaryota > Viridiplantae > Streptophyta > Polypodiopsida > Polypodiales > Pteridaceae > Adiantum > Adiantum capillus-veneris. The sequence continues at coordinate 102,724,563 of NC_140954.1, read as the reverse complement.
CACACCCATTGAAAACATTGGGATGGACTATATTGCATGTACAGATACATCAATATATTTATCCACACAAATTCTATGTGGTGACAGATGAAAGCACACAACACCAAATGATGCTAGGGCAACCTTGGCAAAAAGCATACAATGTGCAGATAGATTGGAAAACAAAGGCGGTCAAGATTCAACATGAAAATGAACAACAGGTGATAGCTTTTGCTCAGCAATACAAGCATGATCAACTGCAAGCCATGCAATCACTGGAAACAAAGCCAAAAGCACAAATGCCATCAAAAAACAACAGGAAACCCGAGACCAAAAATCAGGTAAAAGCCAACCATACTACTTACAAAGAGATGAAGTCAACGGCCACAATGCAAAAATCTAGGCTACCAAAACAAGGTAAACAAGTATGGATGCGGAAGGATAGAAATGCAATGGCGGAAAAACAACAATGTAACAAAGAGATTCCAACAAAGCAGACAGTTCAACCTCAAACCAAGGGCATAAAACAGATGTGGATACCAAAGAAAATTCTTAGCAATAATCCAAATGTCACTCACATTTGGATACCAAAGCAAAAGCAAAAGGAACAACCTACCGTACAAACAACAATGGAAGGCAGACAGCGGCATTTCAAAAAGGGAAACCGACATATGTGGATGCCGATGAAAGACAAACCAATGGCAAACAAGAAAGAGCCAAACCATCTACAAAAATAGGCAGCAACAAAATACCAATGGAAACCCAGGGCCATAAGGCCCATAGCCATTACATCCCAGCCAATTCTATCCTTAGACACAACTACGACTCCATCAACAGTGTCGGCACAGCAATTGCCTCTTGCCAAAAATACAATGAAACAGAGAGCAGTAGAGTTACAGCTCTTACTTGCAAAGAAAGCAGGAAACCTCGATGGCGAATGCCAATAAGCATCTTGCTTATTCCCTTCTCTTGCACAGCATTAATTTTTCCATGCATTGACCGAGTATGCATAAAGTAGGGCCACATTAATCGGCCAGGCATTAGCACAACTTTTTCAACCTATGCATGGCACCTACTCCGAGGCAATACCCTGTCGTCCGAGAGGACTCCGTCTAGGAGGGGGGGAGGCATTCTAGAGGCACTCTCAAATGCGGAACCAATGACAGAAATAGCAATAAAGGGCATGATTTTTCACTATTTTAAGGGTTGTTGTTTGATTGCAAAATTTTCTGGAGTAACCCAAGTACATATGCCCTTATACAGCATAAAGCTACAGGCATATGGGGCCAAACGCCAAATCAAGCCCCTATGTGTGTGTATATAAGTAGAAATAGCCATTTTTCATGCAAAATATTGGTAAAACGGAGAAATCCGGCCATAAAAATTGCATGTGAGTGTATATAATGTGTTGCGGTGATGTTTGTAATTTATTATGATTTTTTGGGATTTTTTGGGTTTGATTTGCTATTTTCCTTTTAATTTTGCTAATTTTCGGCAGAAAAAACTTCAAAAATACAAAAAGCAGGTGAAAAACAGTCGTAATGAAAAAACAAATATGGGGATGACCAGTGACTATAGGACAACCTATGGTACAATGGGGGTGCAATTATGAGACTGGAGCGGAAAGCGTGTTTTGGCCAAGTTTTGACCGAAATGCCAAATTTCTGGTAAACAGAGCAAATGGAGTCCAAATCAAGAAATTTTTGAGCCTAAACCGCATCTCAAGAAGATAGGAGCACATGTCAAATTTCATGAAAAGTGGTTCGGGGACCCTCATTATAAGAAATTTTCACCCCATTTTTAGCTCATTCTCACTATTGACTTTGTGGAGAGAGCTTCTGCCACCTAGAGCGGATCGACCTTCCAGCAACTTCTACGACGCGCACGTCTACCCGACCAGCTCCAGACATGAGAGGTAGGCTGACCACCTCGAGCTTTTCGCGCATGTTTGTCATTATGTCGCGAAAACTAGCGTAGGGGTCACACACAAAGCGAGCGGTAGAGACCTACAAGTAGAGATGGCGGCCTAACGGCTAACCCGAAAGAAACAAGACTTCATCAACAGCTTACCCTAGTCTAGAGACCAGTCCTAGATAACCAAAGGCAGTGGGAAGCCACCGGGAAAAACCCTAATTCACAAAAACCCACAAGAGGCCACCAAATGGGAAATCGGCGAAACGGCGACCAAATGCTACCAAAATTCATGGGTAGGAGCATCTCGACATGCTCGACAAGTCTATATGACCCGCATGACCAAAAAGTGACCCGAAGCAGCACTAAACCTCAGAAATGGCATCAGACACACAAAACGTCAAAATGCACCTGCGGCCAAACCGCAAGTCCGTTTGCCACCAAACTTCACGAGCGGCTTTCTTAGACCATCAACAACCAAGTCCTATGGTGGTAGACCACCACAAATCATCAAAGGTATGTAAACGCAACCACGGGTGCTTCTAGAGCGACAAATTGCCAAATAGAGCTCCGGTGAAGCCAAAGTTGAGGAAAACCATACGGCAAGGATCCCCAAGGGATCGGGAAGCTATGGAGACCAACATCGAGAAATTTCATCGCCAAAAAGCACTCCAAAAGTCAAAAAACAGCTCGGAGGCTCTGAAGTCCACACAGGGAGTTATACTCTATCCATTTGACTTTTTTGTTGAAATTAGGCTCAAAAGGGACTTAGGGGGGCAAAGGGCAAGCACTGGGAGCACCAGCACTGAAAAAATCACCAGGAGAGATCCTACGCGTAGGATGTCTCAAGGGCACTTTTTGGCACAGACTCCAACATTTTTTGTCATGCACATGTTCTGAATGACATTTACAGGCCATACACCACGTTTCATCACATTTGGACCAAGTTTGACCTCATATGCATGGAAAAACGCAAAGTTACGGCATAGAGGCAATAATGGGCCAAAGACCTACCAAATCTTGTCCAAATCCCATGAAACTTGCACAACACATTCACCAACACATCAGCAAACAATCTGTGTGGTCAGGGAGAAAAAATGATGAAATAGACATCCTACGCGTAGGATGTCTAATGGACCTTTTTGGCTTGCAAAGGATGTTTCATCATTCCAGATCCAATTACCTCATCATCAAGAGCCCATATGTCAAGTCTGAAGCAATTCTAATCACTTTTGACCCCCAACACCTTCAAGATACACTTTTTGAGCCCTAAAACACCTCACAGAGCCCTACAAGCATCAAATCTTGTCCAAATTCAAATCCAAGAACATGGCCATGTTCCATAGGCCAAGGACAACCCACAGAACAAGTTTCATGTCATTTTGATGAAAAAGACATCCTACGCGTAGCATGTCTCCAGCATAAATTTAGCCTTCTGTGCAAAGAATGACATCATGGGAGCCAATACCATGGTGCAATGAGCCCATATACCAATTTTCAACCCATTTGGACATCAATTGCTACCTATGATGGACATCCTACCCAAATTGTGACCTAAAGCTTGAATCAGCCCAAAAATCCACTTTTTGATATCCAAATTCAAATCCAAGCCTATAGCCATGTTCCATGAGCCTTACACTACCTGCATGTCAAATATGAACCAATTCTGATGAACAAGACATCCTACGCGTAGGATGTCTAGATGGAAATTTTTGGCCAAATTTGCATTGTGAGCACATGCACAGCTTCACAAGTTCCTTTTAGGCTGTAATTTCAATTTTCAAGTCATTTGGATAAGTAAAACTCAATTTCGCAGCTAATGTGGAAAAAATGCTAACTTTGGATTACTGAGTGCAACAGGATATGGCAGCCTCGAAGTCACCGGAAAAGAAGAAAAGAATGACAATCAAAGATTATCTGGACGAGGTGGAACCTTTTGTCATTCCAGAGGGAACACTAAAGCCCACCAGCACCTGGATACAAGAAGATCTGTTAGAGTCAAACGACCTAAAGATCTACCAGGGAGTCTTCAAAGACAATGAAGGCAATGCAATAGAGCTGCCAATGCTGCCAAGAGAGCTCAATGAATTTGTACGAAGCAAAATGGCCGGCTACTTGGAGAAAATTGACCTCCATAACTACTTCGAAGCAATACCAGCAAGGGTGGACATCAAAAGAGTATGGGAGTTTGTAACAAGCATCAAAGAGGATGGAGTGGCCAAGGTGATAGATTTACAAGGCAGACCAGATACAGAGATCATAATCACGGAGCGGGTTGTATCCCATGCACTCGACCTCTCCAATGAGGGGGACAGTGTAAGAAAAAGAAGGTATGAAGTCAAGGTGTACGAGGAGAAAAAGGCAAATTACACCTTTGAAGACATTGCCAACCCAAAGGTGGCAATAATGAGCCAGTTGTACAACCAGTACTTCCACATGTGCACTAAGAGGCCACGGAAGTACAGGATGCCGCCAGGTGCAATTGCCACAACGTTTACTTGGGCAATGACAAAAGGCACCCCAAAGATAATCAACTATGCGGCATACATACATGATAGCTTGGTAAATATGGGCAACAAAAAGGCAACCTACATAGTGCCAAGAGAACTGATCACCAAGGTGGTATATGGGGCACTACACGCTAAAGGAAGGTGGTCTGACCTCTCATCTCAGAATGATTGGCTGAGAGTAAAAGAAGACAAGGAAGATGAGCCGTAAAGGGCACCAAGGGTGGCTACGAGATTGAAGAGACGACTGGAGCCAGTTGAAGAGGAGCAACCCGAGCAGAAGCAAGGAAAGAAGGAGTTTGCTCAAGTGTCGGCCAAAGAAACCAGGTTCAGAAAGCGGCAAGGCTCGAGAGGCTGATGGAGATTTTCTGAGCAGAAAGAGCCCTCAAGGGTGATTTAAACGAAGTCTAGAAGCCATCTCTCGAGTCTATGTCCGGATCTTCCCGAAGAGTGCAAAGGGACCGCTTTGAAGACTATATCGAGAATTTCGAGATTCTTGATGTTGCAGCGGAAAACATTCCCCATGTCCCTTTCACAGAGGAGGAAGTAGAGCGGATAAGGCAGAAACTGCTAGATGAAAAGGAAAGCCAAGAAAGAGAAAGAAAAACAAAAGCAGATAGGGACTTAAAGGGCAAACCGGCAGATTTACCAGAGAGCCCTAAACCCAGCCCACAGCCATCTCCACCGCCCTCACCACCTCCCAGCAGCCCTCCACAAAAAGATAATGCAGCTGAGGACAAACAAGACGAAAGGCAAGAAGACAAGCAAGAGCAAAGGCAGGAACCTGAGCCAAAGGAAGAGTCCAAGCCTGAGTCTGAGCAAAAAAGATTAGATGAGGCCTACTACGCATTTTTGGACCTGCTAGTTGCAAGCTATACAAAGGAAGGAGCCGCCACAGTCGCATTTGACTTGGCGAGAACAAGGCATAAAGAACAGATGCAAGGCATCCGGCTAGTGGAACTAAAAGAAATTGCTACAGACATTGTAGACGTGCACCCGCCCTCCAATGACTGGGATGTGGTGATGACAAAGCTAGCCGGATTGCGAGCACAATCCATGGCTTCAGAGAAAGAGATGAAAACTCTTAAAGCCACCGAAGAAAAGACTAAAATGAAAAGGGATTCTCTGCAGGCACAAAGCCAAGGGCAAAAAGAGAGAGAAGCTGACCTCCAGGCCAGCTTGGCAACAGCTCTACAAAACTGCCAAGCAATGGAAGAAGCAAATGAGGCAGTAGCAAAAAGAATGCAAGCAGCTGAAGAAGAGTGTCTGCAGCTCAGCAAGTCATTACGAGATGCCGAAAGAGAAAGGAATAATCTGACACTACAGCTGGCCGAAGAATCAAAAGAAGTAGAGGCCATGAGAAATGCTAAGGAAAAAGCAGAGATAGAACAAGAAGCAAGCCTAGATGAAATCCTTGAGCTCAAGGACCAATTAAAAGGCAAAGATCAAACCATCCAAAGGCTGCGAGCATCACCTACTAGAGTTAGAGCTATGAGCTCAACTCAAATCATTTCCGAGAGTCAAATATATGAAGAGCAAATGGAGGAAATTCAGAAGGAGCTGACTCTCGAGAAAAAGCAGAGGTTAATGATGGCTGAAGGTTCTATCGTAATGCAAACAAGAATGGAGGAGGGCCAAAAAGCCCTGCAAGAAGAAGTGGAAAGCATAAAGAAAAAGCTCGAGGAGGCGGAAAGAGTAAACGCTAAACTTAATGACCTCCTCTAAATATGGACGGAAAAGCTGAAGCGGAAAAACAAACACTCCTCATGCAAATTGAGGAGTTGAAAGGCCAGCAAGGAGGAGAGGCAGAAAGCTCAGGGCCAGCTGCCAATGAAGGCATCGACCTCGAAAATGTGGCAGAACCTGTGGACACACACATGCAAGAGGAAAGCATAGCAGGATCCTCTCAAGAGCCACAGGATCTAACACAAGAAGAGGAGGAAAAATTGCGTAAGGCAATAGAGGCAGAGCTAAGAGAAAGCACAAAGTAAGCCTTGGAATGGGAGCAGAGGGTATTCAAATCTATGACCATTCAGAAGATTGACGCCAACAATATTAGGCGCGAGTGGCTTCAACCCTCTCTCCCATATCCATTGCTGAAGTATGAGGTAGCAACAATAAACAAGCGGATCAGAGAAGAGCCAACGGAACCTCTCTACAATGCAGACACCTCGAAGCCAGAAGGAGTTAAGCTTATAGTGGATTCTCAGCCAAAGTGGAGGAAGGCTTGGCTTACCAAGTACCCACAATACCTAATCCACTTGGTAGAGGCACCTAAACATATCAGAGACAACCTCACCTTCTGTCCTCTACGAAGGGTTAGGGCATGGAAGGCACAAGAAATTTTGCAAAGAAGCCAACCCACTTGGCTGAATTACCCAAAGCTGTTGGGTTTGAAGGCAGGTGAGAGAATAAGTGTCCAATACATGGTGAAAACCCTAACGGGCGCCATAAAGTTGTTCACTGGCTCACCTGACCTTACATGCATTATGATGAGAAAAATCTGCAGAACCATCCTAGCAGTGTTCCAGACTTTCAAGCCAGGCCAGGTGACCGACAGCATATTCTTCTTCCAGGATACATACAGATGTGATTATGATCTATCAGGTCAGCCTTCCAAGGAGGTGATACATGCGTTGTATCAAAGAATCATGTTTCTACCATCCTATCACCTCCAGACTTTTGAAGAAGCATTTTATACAGGGTTCTTCACCATGAATACAGATATCTTTGGCCCGACAATGTTGAACCTACATGCCAGGTACGAATCACTGCTAAAGATGCGGGAAACGATAAGATGAAACAGCTGATCAAGGCCATTTCGAGGACGACATGAACAAGGAGGAGGGGATGTTAGAAGCTGGACACACCCCATGGCATCTACTACTCGGAGGACTATTATTTTTGTAATTATTCATTCAATGAGGAAAACCCGATTTTTCACCTTGTAAATATTGGGACTTACAGAAGTTTCCAGATTGTATCCCAGTTTTGATAGTTAGATTGAGTAGATGGTTGATTTTGGGAATTTAGGGTTTGAGAAGTTGTAAGGTATATATACCACTTTTTGACCTTAATGAAAAAACCTTTTGTCATTTTAAAACAAGTTTGAAGTCTATGAGTGAGCGTATTGTGTACGAGAGAGAGAGTGTGAGCTTCATCTTGACGCTACGTGTGCTCCCGTGGTCGGAATTGAGTGCGGAGAAGTGTAGCGTGTTGCCCCCGACTAGAGCTACGCGTCGATACCAACATTACGCGCGTACGGTCCGGCTTTGTGAGCTCCTTCTGCAAGCTTCATCGGTTGTTTGGGCGAGCATATGTTGTCCGATTTTGCATTGCAGCATATCCACATGTTCACATTGAGTAGAACTACACATTAGGCACTTTAGATTTTGGAAACGAAGACCTGTAGATTTCAAGCAGACATCCTACGTGTTTCTGCACCAGGTGTTTTGGGTCGGGATTTTGGTTCATAGACCTTAGGGAGAGCGACCTATTGGTATTAGTAGGGTCTCCTTCAAGTTATATGGTGTTTCGAGATTGTTTGATGGGTGTTCGGCTCTAGAAAGCGTTGTAGGAAGTTTCCTCTCTTACACTCTTGAAGGCTGTGACTTAGACAATTGGTAGAGACCTCTATAGGAATTAGTTAGGAGTCGGTCGAGTGTAGGTTGACACCTTATGCTTGCTTCCACACGCCTGCGGGTCGAGCTTCGTCCTTAGCTGACATTACATGTTAGGTGAGTTCTCGTTGTGCTGACGTCCGTCGCGGCGTATCCGTCCAACAATAACCGTTCACATAAAGTTGCTCTTAGTACGTGTATTATCCTCCTATACCTTATAGTATACTCATCTTCCAACAACTGCTTCTTAGCTTGGGAAGATATTAAGATTCTTATAATTAAATTTTGTCTTAATTGTTTTAAAAGAAAGGCCCTCATTAACAGAATCATACAATCCTTTTCTCATAACGATTGGCCTAGCTTACAATTCAACCATATTAACCTCATTTCTCTGATTAGGTAGTAGGCCCATTCACAATGGGCCTACTACCGACCCATTGTGTATGGTGCCTGGGATAGCGCGAGTACACACAAACACACACACACACACACACACACACACACACATGTATACCTTTACAGTTGGTTGATTTTTTGAATAGAAAAGCACAATTTTTTTAAACCATTTACCTTGTGTATTATTCCTAATTTAAAAAACCTAAAATATTGAACTATTCGGTATGTTTTCTAATAGGGGGCAACCCTCCTCCTAAATACTTCATGAGTACCCACCCTGTAGGAGGTTTTGTAAGGATTGTAGCCTTCATTACACTAAACCCCATGCTCGTTGGCTCTCTCTATCCCCCTTGGCTATACTACATCGTACACTAGCCTATACACTTGCTCTATCTCCCTCTCAACTCCCTGTATGCAAGCATTTAGGTGGCTTGGGAGTTCTTATCCACTGCGTAAACCAATCGTGGGGCATCTTCTCACCATTCAATTGACCAGATGCGCTATATAAGGTGAGTGTGCCTTGGCTCCTCACTTAGTCTGTGGGTGTTTCTTTCTTGGTGTGTGTATTTTAAGGCAAAGAGTGAGGGATTTAACATTGTGCATCTATGGAAGTTGTTGAACTATAATCACAGGTTGGTATTCTCCTTGAAAAGGGTACCTTGATTAATGGTGGTGTACATACTGCATTAATAATTCTTGATTAAACTGTCGCACAGGATTGCCTGGCTTAATTGGTTTTCTTGTTGGGAACTCTGCCGTAGCTGCATACTGTAGCTTTCTTGTTGGAAACTCTACCGTAACTGCATATTGTGCATAAAACACTTTGGTTGGGGAGACCCGTCCTCTATGTGGAAACTAGAGATACATATTTAATGGGTTCAAAGATTTTTCATATTGATTACTGTTAGGTTTTTTAGGGGATCTTATGGTAGGAGGTTGGCTTATTATAACAAAGGGCTTTTTTGATAACTTATATGGTGCCCTAAACTCATCATGGTTTAACCCATGCAGTGGTGCTTGGTTTGCAAAAACCGGACAATAAAATTTTTTTGGGATCTTTTGGTAACTGATACTGATGTTTGTTTGGTCGGCCAAATGTAGCCTAAAGATTGGGCTTTATTACTATGTATCTGATGCGTGGTAAATTTTGCATATTACTGCGTGTTGTAAATGTGGTTTTCTCTTCCTCTGTGCCATCTTTTAGCATTGTTATATTGGCTAATAGTCTCACGCGTTGACTTATATAGCATGACACTGTAAGAACGGCAAAACAAATATGGGTTTTTTCTTTTTTAGACAAGCTATAAGTAGGTTCTTGGTTTTGGTTGCATGCAAACTAAGGTAAGTGTTGGAACTCGAATGGGCATGAGAAATCTAAATTAGCATGATAAACTAAAAAGTTTTGTTACCTTCAAATATTTGGAATATTTTCTCAGTGAGGATTATATGTAGATGTTGTTTTGGATACTTTATGGATTCAAGAAAACTTGCAAAGTATTTATGGCATTGACAAAACTGGCAAAGTATTTCTGGTATTGAAAGAAAAGTTATGGGGATTATGACTCTTGGTTTAGAAGAGCTAGTGGCTTTTTTTTGTTCAAAATGATATATATGCTATTAATTATTATTTTTTTTAAAAGGGATTTACAAATATCATACTTATAAGTACTTTTTTAAATCCTTTGAGTAACTAAAAACAAAAAAATAAAATAAATGAATATTTTGATAGTGGTTTTAAGTTTTAAAAGTTGTAAGATGGACATGGATAACAACTGATACAGTCCGTTGACACCTGTAAAACACATCCAAGACTAACGTATCTGTTGTCGTGTTTGGATGGATGCAGGTGAGGACTCTATCCTTTCTTGGATTTTTTTTGGCTTAAAGTTATTTTCTGTCAGATAGTACACTTTCTCCTACTACTTGGGAAGTAATTCTTTATTGGATCTCTATCATTGTATACTAAAATGAGGCTTCATTCTCATATGCCATGTACAAAGATAATCCTAAGACTGAGTTGTTTTTGTATTAATTTTTTCCTTTCCTCTAAAGCCAACTGTTTTTTAAATGTAAAAGTTGATTTATGTCTTATTATATAAGTTAAAATAGCTACACACACACACACACAAAGATGGAGGAAAAAGTTTGTACTTCTTCTTCTTCACTATTTCAAGATAAAAGGTCTACAAAACATAAGGGAAAATACAACAGAAAAAGGGGAGCTGGTAAATAGTCTAGAGTAAACTGCTAGTGAGTGAGGTGAGTAGATAAGTGCCATCACTCCGGTAGGTAAAAGCAATTTTTGGTAATGGTTGAAAATGACTCTGAATGTACTATGGACACCCTTCATTTAGATCAAGGGGGGTAGTATATGTCTCATGAGTTTAATGAATTTTGGCTAATTGTGGGATCAAACACCAATGTACAGTACCATATACACCTCAACAAAATAGTCTTGTTGAAAAGAAAAACAGGTCGCTAACAAATATGGCACGATGTACAACCAAGCTTTGCCACATTCGTTTTGGCTTGAGGCTATCATGTGTGCTACTTTTGTACTTAATAGGTGTTCTACAAAAGATTGGCAGTCTATGACTCCTTATGAAGCATGGCATGACAAGAAGCCATCTATTGATCACACGTGCATTTTTTATTGTTTAGCTTATGCTTTGGTGCTACAAACGCAGTGCAAAGAATTGGATGATAAGGCTGTTACATGCATTTTTGTTGGTTACATTACTAAAAGTAAAGGTTACAGGCTATACCATTAGCAAATCAAATGTGTAGATTGGTTTCAAGAGATGTTGTGTTTGTGGAAGATTATGTTCAGCCTCTATTATCATGTATTAGAGACAATAATGTAAGCTCATAGGACATTTATGACACTTTGTTGCCTCTTTTTAATGGTAAAAACATGACTGTAAATTCCAATCAGGAAAATGTACAACCTATGGGGGTTTCTAAAAATGTTAATCATGCTATTACTAATGAAAATGTACATGATGTACCTGATGTGAAAAGGGTTGAGAATGAGGAGGCTAGTGGTATGCCAAAATTCCTGGTGCATACTTTGTGTGATAGTCAATTGGATGCACCTATGTCTAGTCGGGTTGGGTTTCCCACTTGCACTGACAATGTCACTTGCTTAGTCAGCCTTAGATGCTCCTGTCTAGCTATACAAACAGCATGCATCTTATGCATCAAATTGTTATGCTTTGGACGTTTCTAGTGTATGTGATGTGGAGGAACCTTTGTATTTATTTTTATAAGAAATTGTAGAATTTGAATTTAAAAGAGAAAGGAAAAGATTACATGGACCCACAGGTAGGGGGAGGGTCACCACAAGAACCTTTATATTTTGATGAAGCACAAAATTCAAAAAATTGGATGGCTACCATGCACTCAGAATATAATGCGCTTATAGAAAATGACACATGGAATTTATGTGATTGCCTCCTAGCAAAAAGGCCATTTGTACGAAGAGGTTTTACAAGTTGAAACGTAAGCCAAATGGTGAGATTGATCGCTACAAGGTGCATAGTAGATAGCCATAAATTATGAAGAGACTTTTGCTCCCACGTGTCATATGACTACTATTTGTTTTCTATGTGCATTGGTAGCTCACTTTGGATGAGATGTACATCAATCATACATTGTTACTACTTTCTTAAATGGTGATATATTTGAGGAAGTTTATGTAATGCAGCCTCACCATTTTCCTCGTGCTTGGCATGAGAAATTTGACACTCACTTGGTTAAATGAGGCTTTCGTAATAGTCCAAGTAAAAGCACTTTGTTTGTCAAGCGTGAGGGTGATGTATTTTGTATCGTCTTTCTCTATGTAGATGATTTTATCAAGGATGATTTGAATGCTACTTTCAAAATGAAAGAGTGGGCTTTTGCATCATTACTTGGGTACACAATATAAGCAGTGTGGTGGTGGTATTGCCTTGTTCCAAACAAGCTACATATAGACATTACTATGTAAGTTTGGACTTGAGGACTGCAAACCTATTGCTACTCCCATGGAAACAACTTTGAAATTGAGTCTTTATGATGCTATTGATCCTGCCGATGTCAATCTTTATCAAATGGATGCCTTATTTATGTATGAAATACGAGGCCCATATTCAATTTGCAATCTCATAGGTCAAAAAATTTGTGCATATCCTAGGGTCTAAGCATTGGCGTGCTGTCAAAAGGATCTTTTGCTAGACTGACACTCTACATCTTGGGTTGTTTTATCCCAAGGGGGGTCATTGCCACCAGATTTACATGCTTTTTTTTACTTGGACTGGTGGGCTGGTTATTATGACACAAGAGTGTCCACAAATCGTTTTTGTTTCATTCTCGGCAATTCATGCATATCATGGTTGAGGGAGAAGCAATCTATGGACACTTCCAATTGTGAAGCTGAGTACATGGCAGTCTTCATAGCTACAGTTGAGTGTGTATGGCTTAGACTCCTTATGGATGATTTAGGTGTTTGATAGGACACTACCACATCATCTACAACAATAGTTAGAGTGATTTTGTAGTTGTGAGGAACCCAATTTTTCATGCTCACACAAATCTCATTGAGGTGCATTATCACTATGTTAGAGAGATACACTTAGTGACAGAGATTAGCTTGGCTTATGTGCGAACGCAAGACAACCTTGCTAATCTATTCACAAAGGAATTTCCTTGTGAAAAGTTTAAGGCATTTTGCAAAGATTTGGGCTTGCTTCCCTTTGTGGATTGCTCATGCACTCAAGGCATGGCACTTCCCTATACACTACGTGCAAACTCTTGTTCACCACATCACTTTGAGCGGGGATTTTTTACCATACATATATGGTAGTGATGTGTGAAAACACAGTTAAAATGGCTGGGAATTTTTCCCGTCACTAGGAGGTTTTTCCCCCCTTTCATTGTATGTACTCCCATCTTTATAGGGCTAAATTATCTTTCCATTGTACACTACACAATACACTCTCTGTTTTGTGCCTTGAGCTTTTTCATCTTCTCCAAGCTGTGTGTTTCCTTGGAACCCTATTTCCAATGACAAAGAGAGAGAGAGAGAGAGAGAGAGAGAGAGAGAGAGAGAGAGAGAGAGAGAGAGAGAGAGAGAGGCTGAAAAAGAAGAAGGGGGAAGAGAGAGAGCGAGAGAGGGGGGGGAGCATATTTTGCAAATTTGCTTGTCCAATTTTTAAAATGTGCTCATTAAGAAATGCTCGCCAATTTTTTTTCCCTTGTACAATGCCTACACCTAAGGCAAAGAGGAAGAAAATGGACTCTTATGTCATGGAGAGACCTTTGTGGGATACCAAGGAAGAGTGTAAGGACGATTCCACATATGCCAATACAAAAAGTAAATTCAAGGCTATTGTTGTTGATATTGGTAGAGACAATAAAATGCATGTTGATGGTAGCCCTTTTGAGAAGGAGATTCAGTTTGTAACAATGATTCATCACACTCTTTGTAGCCTTGTTAAAGAGATCTATAGTGATTAGTATGATTGTCTTAGTGCTGTAATGATTTCTTGTAACAAATTGAATCTCCCTATAGCCAAGGTGCCATCAACATGTTGTTATCATCTATATCACTTTCAATAACAATAGCCCTCAGTTCCCCTTTTGTATCGCAAATCTGACATTGTACTCTTCCTCTTTGTCACCAGCATGTGCAACACCATTCTCACCTTGTGGGGCCCGCAAAGAGGGCATTGGTGCCTTTTGAGCAACTAGATAATTTTTTTTTAGATATGTTATATCTCGTTTTTCATATGTATCTTTGTTATCATCAAAAGAAATTGTATGGAGTGGATTAATATTCCCAATGGTATTACCAAGTGCATTCTTCATCTAATGAGATCAAGTTGAAAACAAATGTAGTTTCTGTGTCCATCAACAAGGGTGAAGAGTGTTGAAAATAGGGTTGCAGGGAAACATACACAACTTGGAGAAGACGAAGGAAGCTCAAGGCACACAACAAAGAGTAGTATTTCTTAGTGTGCAATGGAAAGATAAGTTAGCCCTAGAGTGATGGGCATACATACAATGCACGGGGAAAAAACCTCCTAGTGAGGGAAAAAACTCCCCGGGCATCTTAAGTGTGTTCACACACAACACTACCACATGTATATGGGAACAAATTGCCCCTAGGAGTGATGCGGTGAATGAGGAACAAGAGCTGACACATAGAGTATACGGAAGTGCCATGCCCTAAGAACATGACTAGTCCACAAAGGGGAGAAATCCCAAAGCTTTGCAAAAGCCTTCAAACTTCTAACAAGAAATTCCTTTGTGAAAAGATTTGTGAGGTTGTCCTATGTTGGCACAGAAGCCAAGTTGATCTCTCCTACTAAAAATCTCTCCTTGACGTAGTGGAAATACACCTCAATGTGCTTTATGCAAGCATAAAAATTGGGTTCCTTGCAAATACCAATGCACTCTGACTATTAGTGTAGATGATGTTGGTAGTGTCTTGTCCAACACCCAAATCAACGGTAAGGCATTTGAGGCATACACACTCAACCATAGCTATGAATACTGCACTATACTTAGTCTCACAATTAGAAGTGGCCACAATAGGTTTCTTCTTTCTCAACCATGAAATGCATGAATTTCCAACCATGAAAATAAAACCACTTGTGGACACTTTCTTGTCAAAACAGCCAACCCAATCCGAATCTCAAAAAGCATATATATCTAGAGGCAATGATCCCCCCCTTGGGATAAAGAAATGCAAGATGTAAAGTAGCAAAAGATCCTCTTAACACCCTGCCAATGCTTAGACCCTGGGCTATGCATAAATCTATTGACTTGTGAGACTACAAATTGAATATCCAGCCTCGTGTTGCGTACATAATTAAGGCATCCAACAAAAGAATGACTCGGTAGGATCACTAGCATCATGAAGACTCAATTTCAAACCTATTTCCATGGGAGTGGCAATAGGTTTGCAATCCTCAAGTCCAAACTTACATAGCAATGTCTCTATGTAACTTGTCTCCCACGAGGAAATACCACCATCACATTACCTAAACTATATGTCCAAGTAATGATGCAGCAACCCCAAATATTTCATCTTGAAAGTAGCATTAAAATTAGCTTTAAGTTCAGCAATATGTACCTCATTTGGACCAATGATCAGAAAATTGTCCACATATAGAACAACAATGAGAAGTACATTGCCCTCACGCTTTACATATAAATTTCTTTCTATTGGACTCTTACAATACCTCGTTAAACCAAATGAGTATTAGATTTCTCATACCAAGCACGAGGAGATTGCAACAAACTCATAAATTTCCTATGAGCCTACATTATTGTCTCTAGTACATGATAGCAAGGGTTGAATAGAATCTTCCACAAACAAAATCTCCCGCAAAACAAAGATATGCTTTGTTTGCACATGGTACAACCTTTGCTTTCAGCACTATAACCAAGAAAAATGCATTTGATAGCCTTATCGTCCAATTTTTTGCACTATGTTTGTAGCAGTAAAGTATGAGCCAAACATTCAAAAATGTGCATGTGATCAATAGATGGCATTCTATCATGCCATGATTCATAAGGATTCATAGATTGCAAAGCTTTTGTAGGACACCTGTTAAGTACATAAGTGGCACAGATGATAGACTCAAGTCAAAACAAATGTGGCAAAGCTTGACTCTTGACCATACATCGTGCCATCTTCGTAAGCAACCTGTTTTTCCTTTCAGCAACACCATTTTTTTAATGTGTATACGGCACTATACATTGGTGTTTTATCCCACGACTAGCCATAAATGCATTAAATTCACAAGACATATACTCACCCCCTTGATTTGAACAGAGGGTGTCCATAGTACATTTTGAGACATTTTCAGCCTTAGCCAAAAATTACTTGAAGCACATAGCACTTTGGACTTTGTTTTAAGCGGATACACCCATGCATGCTTGGAGTAATCATCAATGAAAGTCACAAAGTATAGGTAATTGCCCAAGGACGGAGTTTGCATGGGCCCATAAACATCACTATGCACAAGCTACAACCTGCATGTAGCCCTAGCTAAATTATCCTTCGAAAAATTCAAATGCTCCATCTTACCCAAAATACAATCTTCACAAACATGCTTCACAGGTGATTCAAGAGGTGGCAAAGAAGAAACCATATTAGATTTTTGTAAACACGACAAACTAGCAAAATTTAGATATCCACCAAAACGTGCATACCAAAGTTTTGCATCTGAAATAGCCTTTAAATCCACAACCACATTTATAAAACTCTGCCACACTTGTCATACAAAGTGATCTTATATAGCCCATGGAATAAAATACCAGATGCAACAATTTCAAAACCAAAATTGAGATCATAAAATGTACATCTATCATCCACATACTTAACAACAAGACCAAGTCTAGCAAGTACAGATATATACAAAATGTTCATTTTGATCCCAAGTACATAAAGTGCATCAACAAGTGTGAAAGAGCTGCCATTTGCAGCAATCAACACAATCTTTCCAACTCCCATGACTGGATAAGAGGCATTGTTGGCACAAGTGACTGTATTCCCATGAAGGACATCCTTGAGAGAGTTAAACTAGTCACGATGAGAGGTAATGTGCTTTGTAGCACCACTATCAAAGCACCACACATGTGAATCTGTAGTAACGGGCATACATGCATCATGGACAGAAGGATCATAAGTGCACTCTATACTAAATGCCTACTCTACATCTACATCAATGTCAAAATCTCATTTCACAGAAGACTCTACAATAGTTGCACTTGTAGTGGAACCAACCTCTCTCTTCTTAGCCTCTTTTGCCTTCAAATTTGGACACTGTTTGATCAAGTGATCATTAGCTTTACAATAATGGAAACGCATCTTCTTTTTTCCCTTTTCACTAGAATTCCCAAATGAAATGCTGCCAACAGAAGAATTAGGAACATGTGTCTTTCCAGTTGCAGAAGAACCATGAGGAGTGGCTACATTGTTGTAACCACTTTTTCTTTGAGCAGCAACAAAGGCTTGTTCAATTGCACACTGTTTAGCCCTGTTTTTTCTTGAAAGTGACTCTTGTAACAACAATGTGCATAATGCATCAAAATTGATAACATTAGTATTTCCTTTGGTCATAAGTCTTTAAGTACTAGTAAAAATCTGGTAAGAATCTGTAAGGTCTCCACCTTTCTAGCTACCGGGAATGAAATCAAAGCTTTAGGAAAAAGCATTGGTCATACAAACAAGTAAAAACACTATCTCAAAAACAATTAAAAATGGTATTTTTGGAATCTTAAGCACAACAAACCTAGGGCTAAAAATGTACAGAATTAAGTTCCGATAAAAACTGACCCCTCTAGTCCCTATTCAATGTCAATGAATTTGCTAAGAACAATTAGATGGTTGTAGTAATCATTCAAGCATAGATTTTTACTAAGGCCTTCTACATATTTATGAAAATAGCCTAGAAAATTAGCAGGGTTTATTTTTTTATCAGGCAGGCTATAGGAGGAGATAGCAGGAGCTTCTAGGACCTCATTTAGCAGTAGATGGTACCTTCTTGAGGATGGGCGACTGCTTGAGTAGCAAGGAACTACCAGATGCAACCAGAGAGAGCCTGTGTGTGCCTGAAAAACTATGAATAGGACCCTAGGCCTCTCATTTTCACTTAGACTCAGAGACCTAGCCATTTCTCTCTCACATAGAGAGAAACTCTACTCAAAAATCACTAGAGATCAAAAACTTTAGCTGATTATCAACGATAATTATCCTAGTCCTTTTTTAATTAGTAAAACTATGCTAATCTACCTCTATTTTTCTAATTAATCTAATTAATTAAGAAGATTAAACCTATGTACATTATAAACTACTCTCTTAACTCTTAATATTCTATTGATTACTTAAATTAAGATTAGGAATATTAATCTAATTAATTATTAAGCCATATTAGGGATCAAATTAATCTTTTTAGTCTTAAATTAAGGGTAAATATACTAATTAATCTTAGATTAATACAAGATAACTATCAAACCTTGATTAGATTTTTAAGAAGCTAAGAAAATTATATCATAATTTTTTGATTAGTTTCTATAATTAATTAGGCAAAAATTAGATGTTTTAACCAAAAATAAATGGGAAACCTACTTAATTAACTCAAAATATTTCTAAGTTAATTATCAAGTTAGAAAACATTGTTAGAAACATGGGGTAGTTATCTCATTAACAAAAAATTATTCTAAGTATTTTATTTATCCAAAATAAATAGATTTTAGCTGAAAATAAATAAAAGAAATTAGCTAATCAAGTTAGATAATTATGTGCTATTTATTAGAGTTATTATATATCATACCTAAGCCATAATAGTTAGCTTATGGTCAGAAAAGTAATATAGATATTTGATTAAGCCAAAACAGAATGATTTTAGTTGAAAATAAATATGGGAAATTATCTTATCAAGTTAGATAATTTTGTGCTATTAATCAAACTTAGTATACATTATAAGTAGGCAGTGATGATTAGTTTATGGTCAAAAAGTTAATCTAGCTATTTAGTTAAGCTAGCTAATCAAGTTAGATAATCATGTGATATTTATCAGAGCGATTATACATCATAAGTAAGCCGTGAGAATTAGCTTATGGTCAAAAAATTAATCTAGCTATTTAAATAAGCCAAAACAAACTAATTTTTTTAGAAACTAAAAGGGAAAAATGAGCTAACCAACTTGGATAATTACAAGGTAATTACCAGAGTTATTAAATATCATTATCTACTTGTGATAATTATACCATAATTAGTTAAATAGTTTAAGTTATTACATTAGATCAAAAACTCTATTTTAAGCTTAAATTTAATTAGGATAATTATAAATTAATGCTAAAATTCTCCAAGAAAATAACTAGAAGTATAAACCATTGATATGAAGCTGAGGAAATTCCATCTTTAAGAGATAATGAATATAATAAATACTAAGCAAAAAAAAAAATCAAGATTAATAAAGATGGGAAAATAAGAAAAAAGATGTAGAAATTTATAAGAAAATTAAGAGAGCTTAGAAAACCCTTAAGGAAGCTATGATAAAGTTATCTTGTTCATATAAGCAATTAAGAAATTATTGGGTCAAGAAATTACCATCTATGACTATAAATTTTAACCTTAATTGGGTTCAAAAGAGGAACTAGATTGAATACAAAGGTTAAGTCAAGTTTTTGGATGATTTATCTAATAAATAGATGTCCTTTTTTATAAGGACAAAAACCCATGGCACCAAAAAGGACCCGAGCCAATCCTCAATGTGATGATGAGGGTAGTGTTCCTAAAAGAGCTAGAGCGTCGCACGACAATGAGGCCGATCCTAGTAGTAGGCCTATTGATAAGAGCATTCAGGCATCGACACTACAACAAATGCACGAACAGTCCAAGGTGGGTCTTTGTTATAGTTAAGTTTGAATAATTCAAGTTTTTCTTTAAATATTTACATTGCAACTAAAAGAGGGTAAGAAAATAGGAAAAGTAAAAGTGGCCAAAACGGAAGACATCTTCCCAAAAACCAACATGCACTTGTTTGTAAATTAAGAAGGAATCGTTTGGGATAAGTCTGGTTGAATTAGGAAAGAATGATTGGTCATCCTTAAGATAGCTTTTGTCTCAAGACACCTGTGATTCCTTGGAATATTTTCACTTCAGGTGATGAGTAATGATGGCTTGTTAGCCATGGATGAGTCGGTTTTCCCCATGTACGTGGAGTTTGTACCTTCTACTTTTGTATATTTGTGGATACTACTTAGGATACCGTTTCTATCATGGAGGAACATCCTAGTTGTATGGTCAACTGGTTTTGGCGTATGAGCATCCCAAACTTTGGGTGATGGGTTTCCACCCTATTTATAAATAAGGAAGGGTGTTGTTTGTTTCACCCATGTATACGTGTCCTTGAGACAAGTGGAGTACGTGTTAGGGTTTTCAAGATATATTATAAGTGATCGTACCTTGTCTTAAGTCTAAAGATGTTTGTTTTCTTAAAGACTGTTTTCAATGCTGATTTCAATGACTTGTCTTAATGAATTAGTGTGACAAAAAATTAAAAACGAATCCATTATTTTAAATGTTAAAAGACATGTGGTAGTAATTAGGAAACAAAAGGATCATGTGTGAGTGTGGGGTAGTAAGTGAGGATTGGCTAAGGTTTTCAATCATGGATGGGTGGACCTGATTAGTCAGGTAACTATCCATTCCCACGCACTAAAAAAATTTAGCAAACTTCTCCAATTGGAAGAGGAGTTCACCAGTGAGCGGCTATGCCCTCACATCTCTTAGGGGGGAAAAAGCGTTGCTCGAGACTACCTTAGTCCAAATTGTGAAAGTTATAGGGCTGAAACAGTCTTAGATTTTGAAGATGTTGTCCCATTTTTTCTGTGAGATAGGACTAGGTCTTCTTCTAGGGCTATACACCCAAGCCATTGTCACTTATAAAGGTCTTGTCATAACATCTAATATCTAACCAACCGAAATGATTTTCTCATATGAGGAGTTCATCAGCGGCGGCTGTGCCCTCACATCTCTTGGGGGGGGAAAGCGTTGGTCAAGAATACCTTAGTCCAAATTGTGGAAGTTATATAAGTGAAAAATTCTTAGATTTTTAAGATATTGTCCCATTTTCGCTGTGAGACAGGACTAGGTCTTTTTCAAGGGCGATAGACCCAAGCCATTTTCAATGGTAAAGGTCTTGTCATAACATCTAATATCTAACCAACCCAAATGATTTTCTCATATTAAACTGATCATTTAATGTGGGAGAATAAACGGAAACAAGGGTTAGAATATAGACATGTGCTTATGGATCTGTCTCAACACGGGGCCAAGGTTAAAGGGGTCCAAATGAGAGATGGTATGTTAAAGAGCAATGATACCTAATGGAGCTTAAAGACCTTAGGGTTAGCTTCACTAAAGACCTCCAAAAGTTAGTGTTAAAAAGTCCTTTGACCTTAGCCAAGGACCTTAGGCAAGATAGGACTGACCTTGAGGTGGGAACCCTACCCAAGCACAAGGTGCTTGTCGGCTTGCTAACTAAAGTGCTTAAAGTGTTTGTGGGAACCTTGCCGAAGATTGAGGTGCTTCTCATGCTTAAATGACTAAGGTTCTTGAAGTGTTCAATTCAAACGTAAACTCTCAAGAGGCATAAACGGTTTCCATGACTAGGTAATTGACTAGGTGCTTAAAGTGTTAAATTCAAACGTGATATCTTAAGAACATAAAAGACACATGTCCAGATGATCCTCCACATGTGGCCCTCATGATGTGCTTGAATCCTATTGGATAGGCTTTAAAGGGATCCAATGAGAATTTAGATGCATAAAAATAAATAATTAAGTTCTTTCTCTCAAAGAGGGAAAAGAGGACACATGTCCAAATGAAATAATTAAATAATACGAGAGAGAGAGAGAGAGAGAGAGGGGGGGGGGGAGGCAAAGCATGAGAGGGGGGTATAATCTCCTACACACGCGTGCACACACACACACACACACATTCTCTCATTGCCTGGAGTGCAAAGGCAAGAGCTCCATCTCCTTCTCCAAGCTTGTTGAGAAGATGAGAGCCTACACCAACACTCTTGACTATGGAATGCAAATCCAACCAAGAGCCATGCTTCAATGCTTAAGCTTGCCATCTTATTCATCTTCATAATTCTACTTTTGTGCTATGCTAAGCAAGAAGAGTGATGTTAAGTGAGGAACTATTTCTTTCTCCTATGGATGATTCTTCTTCCTCTTCCCTACCCTCATTCCCCGCTAGCTCTCTCCACCTTCGAAGGTGTTTGAGGGCTTGGGATTGAGGCTTGGGATAGTTAATGCTTTTTGAATCGTTTATGTTATGCTTGTGATGCATGAAGCTTTCCATCTTCATTGCATCACCTAGGTAACAAGGAGGAAAAAGATTGTATTGTATCAAGTCTCTCTTGATGGGAGAATATATAATACAAACGCCTTTTGGAGGGGGGACCGGCTCCAAGTAAATTCGGTCCTCAACTATTGTTATGTTCTCTATTACTCTCTCTCTCTCTCTCTTGAAAAAGTATTGTTCATGACAAGTTTATCAAGTACTATGTTTATGTTGCTACCATCAATTAAGTTCACCCTCTATGTTCTCAAAGTAATCTCCCAAAAAAGCTCACTCCAATTCTCTTCATTCCGCTATTCTCAAAGTTCATAGGCCATTTCCATTACATTGGTATCAAAGCATTTGGTTTTTTTTTCTTGCTTAAGAATAGAGGTCCTTAAGTATCCTATTAATGGTTGATTTTGCTAATTATATTAGGGTAAGTGGGATTGGGGTCTATTATCGGTTTTGTTGAGCCCACTATGTGGGATAAGGTGCACACCTCGGGAGCTTTGGTCTTAATAATGGGGTCTTTTTAGACTTGCCTATGGACTTACCATAATTGAGCCATAAGAAGTCCAAAAGGAGCTATCGCTCAACAATTCTACTATGTTAAACCCACCCCACTACTTTCTATGATTAACCAATTCGAACCAGGTGTAGATACTTAAGTGCTTATTTGCAAAGGCTAAGAGGAGTAGCAATTTAGGTTTTGAATTGCCAAAAAATACACTAAGTAAAAAAAATTAAGTATAATTAGCATGGTTGACAATAACCAAGAGAGTATAATGAACATTGATAAATTTGACTTTGCACATGAAGGTGCTAATGATGATGCCCCCATTTTTATCAATTATCTTGTTACTAGGGTTCATCAAGCTATGGGAAACCCTACTTTGCAAGCCGAAGTTACCCAACAACTTCATGCTTATGCGACTTCCCTTCCTTTCCAAGAGGAGAGAGAGCGTAGGAGGCCTCTTGATGAGACCCCCAAAATAAGACTCTCTCCCATATCAGAGGAGGAATCCGAAGAACAAGAAAATAATGAATCCCTAAGTTACTCTGAAGATGTGTCTCCACGAAGACGACGGTTTAGAGGATCGCCAACTCCTCCCATAAGGAATTGGTCAACACACACTCCTTCTCCTCCTCACTCTAAAAGGGAAGATACAAAACAAAGAAAGAAAAGGACAAGAAAGAGGTCACCCTCTTTTTCTTCTTCTTCACCTTCCTCCTCTCCTGATGAAAGCTATGGGTATTCTCCTAGAGAATACAAGAGGGGAGGACGTCACAAATCGTACCCTGCATGGTGAAGATCACAAAAGCTCAAGAAGTTCAAAGAGGGAGGTAAGAGTATCTCTTTTCTCACCTATGATGGCACCTTTGGTGCCATCGACAAAGTATTGACCTTCATCCAACAACTTGATGCGGCCTTTGGAGACGAGGGCTTCACGAAGTCTTCCAAGTTATGCCATGTAGCTATGCACTTCCAGAAATCGGCTCCTCAATGGTGGGCTAGCCTTCGTGGAAATGGTGAATCCCCAAAGACATAGAAAACTCTACGAGTTTCCATCATGAAGCAATTCCTTGCAAGCGATGCAAAGGACAAAGTACTTACCCCTTGTAGAGTATGCATATAATAATACTATCCATACTACTACGGGAAAAGCACCTTTTGAGATCATAGAGGGAAGACCTAAAAGTCCCTTGCTACTTAAAGTACATGGGAAGATCTTCGCTATTGACGAGTATAGCCGTGACCTACAAGAATCTTTTCATAATGTTAAGGATGCTATATCCATCTCTCAACAAAGGCAAACAGTTGATGTTGACAAGCACATAAGGGCCTTAACATTCAAAGAAAATGATTGGATCTTACTTAAGTTTCCCAAGGCTCGATTGAGGCAAATGACGTGAAAAAATCCTATGGGCCATCAAAAGTATTATGCTAAATTAACTAAACAATACTATGGTCCTTTTCAAATCTTGAAGCCAATCAATGACATGGCTTATCAACTCAAGTTGCCCAACCATTGGCTCATACACAATGCTTTTCATGTGAGCCTACTTAAGCCCTAAAAAGGAAAGCCACCAAGAGAACCACTTATTGAAGACCCTCCAGAAATCAAAGACCAAGAAGACGTGCTACAACCCGTAGCTATCCTTCGGCATGAAGACAAGGTACTACGACAAGGTAAGATTATTTGGTGGTATCTTATTAAGTTCAAAAATTATCCTTTTAAAGATGCTAGATGGATGCAAGGAATATAGCTTAAGGATGGTATGAACCTTGTCAATGCTTACAATGTTGCACTAGAGTAAGCAAATGTAAATGCTTTCTAAATAAACAAGGTTTTTGTTTTATAAGACTAATCCTATTTTGTGCACATATTTAAATAGTATCCATGCTTAGAACCATGTTTGTGATGACGATGTCACTCAAACACCAAGTAGAATTTTTCACTCTGCTTTGGGAGTATGATATGGACTAAAGAGCACACATGCTTGTGGCAGCTACGACGCCCAAGCACCAAATTGACTAGTCATCCATTTTGGAATGATGTCGCAGTGTGAAAAGGGATCCTCTACCTGCTAAGAAACATAGACTAATGACTAAGACTTTATCTCTTCTACCTCATAGTCAAGGACGACTATGATTTCAAGAGAGAGGTAATGTCATAAAATCTAATATCTAACCAACCCAAATGATTTTCTCATATTAAATTGATCATTTGATGTGGGAGAATAAACAGGAACAGGCGTTAGAATATAGACATGTGTTTATGGATCTATCTCAACATAGGGCCAAGGTTAAAGGGGTCCAAATGAGAGATGGTTTGTTAAAGAGCAATGCTACCTAATGGAGCTTAAAAACCTTAGGGTTAGCTTCATTAAAGACCTCCAACAATTAGTGTTAAAAATTCCTTTGACCTTAGGCAAGCTAGGACTGACCTTGAGGTGGAAACCCTACCCAAGCGTGAGGTGCTTGTCGGCTTGCTAACTAAAGTTCTTAAAGTGTTTATGGGAACCTTGCCCAAGCTTGAGGTGCTTCTCGTGCTTAAATGATTAAGGTTCTTGAAGTGCTCAATTCAAACATAAACTCTCAAGAGACATAAACGGTTTCCATGACTAGGTGCTTGAAGTGTTAAATTCAAACGTGATATCTTAAGAAGCATAAAAGACACGTGTCCAAATGATCCTCCGCATGTGGCCCTCATGATGTGCTTAAATCATATTGGATAGGCTTTAAAGGGGTCCAATGAGAATTTAGATGCATAAAAATAAATAACTAAGTTCTTTCTCTCAAAGAGGAAAAAGAGGACACGTGTCCAAATGAAATAATTAAATAATACGAGAGAGAGAGAGAGAGAGAGAGAGAGAGAGAGAGGGAGGGGGGGTAAAGCATGAGAGGGGGATATACTCTCCCCCCCCCCCCACACACACACACACACACACACACACACATTTTCTATCATTGTGTGGAGTGCAAAGGCAAGAGCTCCATCTCCTTCTCCAAGCTTGTTGAGAAGTGGAGATCCTACACCAACACTCTTGGCTATGGAATGCAAATCCAACCAAGAACCAATCTTGTCATCTTCTTCACCTTCATTACTATGCTATTATGCTATGCTAATCGAGAAGAGTGATGATAAGTGAGGAACTATTTCTTTCTCCTATGGATGATTCTTCTTCCTCTTCCCTACCCTCATTCCCTGCTAGCTCTCTCCACCTTTGAGGGTGTTTGAGGCCTTGGGACTGATGCTAAGGATAGTTAATGCTTTCTACACAGTTTATGGTATTCTTGTGATGCATGAAGCTTTCCATCCTCATTGCATCACCTATGTCACAAGGAACACAAATATTGTATTGTGCCAAGTCTCCCTTGATGGGAGAAACTATAATACAAATGCCTATTCGAGGGGGGACCGGCTTCATATGAATCTGGTCCTCAATTGTTGTCATGTTCTCTAAAAACTCTCTCTTGCAAAGGTATTGTTCATGCCAAGTTAACTAAGTACCATGTTTATGTTGCTACTATCAATTAAGGTTACTTAAGGTCTTGGACTCAGAGGAAAAACATTGAGGTACTAGGGGGAAATGGGTTTTGGCAAAAAGTGATTAAAAGTGTGTGTAATTGAAATATGAGAGAGAAAGAGAAAAGAGAAACATTGTCCCCATCTGTGCAAGAAGAATTCCATTAGGCCTTCCGCAAGTTTTTGGTCTTCAACATCATGTTTATGGGAGCATGCACATCCCAAAGATACACAGACGGAAGAGTGTAATGAAGCTATCGGATTACATGTTTTCCCCACCCACTCGGGGAATTAGATGGGGAAGGTCTGGTGGAGTTTTTCTCATAGATGCAGGAGAGCTGGAAGGGTTTGCTTTAATTATAAAAAGATTGAAGTGGACCAAGGAGCTTTGAGTAATTGAAGTATACTTTTTCATAGGAACATAGGATCCAAATGAAACTATAGCAATAGATGGTGGTATTTTAGTGTCACAAAACCAATGGGTATTTGATCAAGTAACTACCATAGTCTACCCAGGAAAAATTAGGCCTATGGGTGTAAGCCCTAGCTTTAGAGGGCCAAGAGATGTTGTATTTTAAGATCATGTATCCGACCCACCCATGGTGCATAGGCTTTTTATGTAGGAGTGTTGATGTCCTTGTACATATTATTTTTCTTGTATCAATCATTGTATATACCATGAGTTTTCTTGGAATACTGTATGTCATGTTTATTGGAATAAAGATTAGTGGATTTATTGTTTGATCATTGCAATGTGAATGATTACTAAATGTTTTAAATAAGTAAAGTAGAGATTTTTTTTTTTTGAAAACAATAAACTCTCTAAGTTAAATCACAGGGTAACCCTCGCATAAATAGCCTCTACACTGTTACACAAGAAAAGAAATTACTACTAAAGTAGGTCCACCTCACTATCTTTAAGGGAGAAGGGCCCAATCTAGAGCGAGATGCAGAAGCATGGTTAGAGGCTATGGATGATTATTTCATAGCCGCAGGAACTGCTCCAAAAAACCAAACAATTTTGGGTATGTTCCGTTTCAACACAAATGCCAAGCTATGGTGGAAACAACAATGTCGAGATAATCCTACTAATAAACCAACTTGGTAGAAGATGAAGCAGGCCATTATAGAACGTTATCTTCCTCTTGTGCTCACCAAACCATTAAGATGAATGAATTCTTTGGTCTACGCCAGTTAGGACTGTCACTAGAGGAGTACTATACAAAGTTTGTGTTTTTACAATATTATGCTCCTCATATGACCATGGAACAACAAATTGCCTGATTTATTCAAGGTCTCAATAAGCCCTTGAGAGCACATCTTGAAGCCATGAGACCTATATCAATCCAAGATGCCCTTCTTGGGGCCAAACCTCTTGCAGAAGAAGGAAATAACCCCACCAGAAACTATCATAACTATAACAATTATAGAGGAAGTGCTAGAGGAAATTTTAACCAAGGAAATCAACGATGTACAGTGCTATAGCAACTCTGAATCAAACCTTTCCTGATATAAGATGTTATGGATGCAGTCAAATGGGACACTACGAGCGCAATTGTTCCCAAGAGTTAGACCCTAGAGCTACGACTAGTCCTAACCACCAAACCCAAGGCAACAAGGTAACTTACAAAGAGGAGAAAGAGATGGAGGACGTGGTAGGGGAAGAGGAAGAGGAAGTGGAAGAGGATCCCAAGCTTATAAAATAGTAGGAGAGCCTACTCTAATGAATGAGGAAGATGAAAGAGCAATCCTGTTTGATTTAATTGACAATCCTGGAGTGCACCATCAATATGCGGTCATTCAAACTACTGCAAACTGGCAAGGTGAAAAGTTTGAATTATTTATAGATTGTGGTAGCACCCATTCTTTTCTTTCTCCAAAATGTTTAAGAAAACTTAAGTTAAATCAGTACTCATTCAAAAGAATGGTAGTGGAATTAACAAACAAAAAAGAAGTCTTTTCTCAACATTCAACCGAAAAAGTAGAATTTGAATAAGGAAGAGTTTCTACCTCACCTTACTTTTGCACCCTACCTATTGGAATCTACGATGGTATCTTGGAAATGGATTGGCTAATAAAAAATCAAGCACACATTCACTGTGCCGAGGGTAGTTTATCCTTTAGGAATGAGCTAGGGGAGAAAATTTTAGTTCAAGGACGTAATGGGAAGCCAAAATCCCATCTAGTTAAGGCTAGTAGACATATTAAACGTCTATGTAAGGGACAACAAATATTCATGGTCAAACTAAACAAAGCAAAAGATTTCCATGCCAACCAACTTCTAGAGTGGCTTAAGAAAATTTTAGATGTGTTTCCAGAGGACCTCTCAAATTTACCTCCCCCAAAGGAACATAGACCATGAGATAGAAACATTTCCAGGTAGTGAACCTATTTCCAAAAGACCTTACAAGATGTCTCTACCCGAAGCCATAGAACTCAAAGAACAACTTCGACAACTAATCGAGCAAGGTTTCATCCGACCAAGTAGCACATGTTTTGTTTCAAAAAAATAATGATGGATCCTTATGCCTCTGCATAGACTATCGAGGCCTTAATCAAGTATTCGTAAGGAACCAGTATCATATGAAGGAGAGGAGCCAGGAGCACAACTGAAGAGGAAGAGGAATACGCACACACACCACCATAGCCACACACACAGGTTGGAGGGGGAGAGGCAACACACATTGTGCGCCCCCTTTCTTTCTTCTCTGTCTTATGCACTAAGGCACAATACACATTGTACTTAGTGTTAGTGGCTCACACAAGTGTATAGCTATACACTTAGTGTTAGTAGCAGTTAGTGATGGGCCGTCATCCACATGGCCATTAAACCTAGCATTCTCCCACTTGATGGACAATGTGGGAGACCACAAGAATGGAAGAGAACCACTCTTTACCCACCAATGCCCATCAACTCACGACATTGCTGAAACTGATGGTCGGAGAGTGAGTGCATCCACTGTGTTCTCTGACATAGGAATCTTCACTAAATCAAGGCTCTTGTTTGCCAAGCATTCACGACTGAAGTGATAATGCACATCAATGTGTTTCATTCTTGAATGAAACATTGGATTGTTAGCCAACACAATAGCACTCTGGCTATCACAATGAAGAACTAGCGTGTCCAAGATCTTTCACTAGGCGAGCAAGCCAAATAGCTTCTTTTCATGCCTCACTCAATGCAACATACTCTGCCTTCGTGGTAGAAATGTATGTATAGTCTTGAAGAACGGATCTCCAAGAAATAGCAGAACTAGCAAATGTGTAAATCCAACCTGTTTTTGATTTACGATTGTCAACACAACCTGCATAATGACTGTCTACAAATCCTTGAATGGATGACTCTCCACGACCATAGCATAGTTGTCTATCTGTAGGGCCACTCAAGTATCTGAGAATCAACTTGATAACATCCCAATGCTTTTTACCACGGTTAGAAATAAATCTATTGACAACTCCCACTGCATGTGCAATGTCAAGCCTTGTAGCCACCATGGCATACATGAGACTACCACAAGCTGAAGCATAAGGAACCTCAGCCATTACAGCTTTTTCCTCAGCAGATTTGAGACAATCGTTCTTGCTGAATTTCAAATATGTAGGCAATTGAGTACTCAAAGCCTTCCCCTTCTGCAGGTTGAAATGATCAAGAACCTTGTGCACATACTCTTTTTGAGAAAGCTACAACAACCTCTTCTTGCAGTCACGAGTAATGCGCATACCCAAAATGTGATTGGCTTCACCCAAATCTTTCATGTCAAATTGACTTTTCAACTTGGTTTTCAAGTCAGCAATGTCCTTCTTGGAATGACCAACAATAAGCATGTCATCTACATAAAGGATAATGGAAAAATAAGTTGTCCATTAGGTTGTCTTTTCACGTAAAGACATGATCCTCATTACTGCACTTATAGCCTAGGCAACACATAAATGCATCAAACTTTTGATACCATTGTCTGGATGATTGCTTCAAGCCATAGAGACTTTTCAGAAGCTTACATACCAAATGTTCCTTGCCCTTTAGCACAAACCCTTCAGGCTACTGTATATAAATCTCTTCCTTGAGATCACCATGTAAGAAAGCTATAATGACATCCATTTGATCAAGCTCTATATCTTCAGTGGCAAACAAAGCAAGCAACATTCTCAGTGTGGTCTAGTATAGGGCATCCGACCCTTACTATCCACTCGTCAATTACATATGCTCATCTTCTAAAACAAACTTCGGTCCTTTTATGGACCAATGGCTTCGTCGTAATGAACACGACTCTCCAAATTCTTAATTGTTTTGGCTTCTTACCTTTATGTTCGGTGAAGGATTTAAATATTTTTAGAAGCGGTTATCAAGTTAAAAATCCACGCTCGGCCCAAAAAAAAGGATTTGTGACTCTATAACCTTAGGTCATTTCACAAGGAGATGATTGTACCCGATGCTCGGATACACTCCCTAATGATTTGTCTAGTCAAAGTGCCAAAGTTAGAAGAGATTTTACTATATATATAATTACGTCCGCCAGGCTTCTTTATTTTCTCGACGGATCCGTTGGATTATTATAAATTATTGGCATGCCTGAAGGAAAAAAATGAAATTCAATGGGCTGACCAACTCTATTGATTTCAAGTCATCATCAAGATCACTTTAACAATTAACGTGATCACGTCTTTTTTATATGTAACTACTAATCACACGATCATGACTAAACCTGTCATTTTGATCTTGGAGAATAATCTACATCCCATCTCGTCTCTCTTAGGGTGAAGAAAGATCAAGAGGTCAAAGAAAAGAATCAAAGGAGCAAAGAAGCCAAGGCTCTGCTTGCTGATTTTCAAGCTGAAAAGAGCTTGCCCTCAAGCTTGAGATTTTTTGCACGCTATTTTAACAACCTCTTTGTCCTTACTATATTATTGGAATCCAAAACTCTTAAAACTAATTGTACTATTTTTAAATGTCATAAACTTGAAGCCTAGATTCTTAAAGAATAACTATTCCTATTATCCCACGCTTCAAGATTCATAAACTTTAAGTCCTTAACTCAATCACCTAGGTTCAAACTCTTGCCATTGAGGAGACATTGTTTTGGGCTTATGAGACAATGTAAACACAATGAAAGGATTGTGTAATTCCTTTGACGACTATTATAACATCAAGAATAGGCATGTGCATGCTTTCTTATGTAATGAAAAAGATGAGGATATTACTCATGTTTTAGATGGAGATGGATTGTATGTATCTACATACATACATGGTTTTTTGTTAGCCATCGATGATGGCTTGATGCATGATTTGATCTTGGATCTTTAAGCATCCTATCATGTTACTCCACATTGGGAGTGGTTTGCATCATATGATGAGCTTGGTGAGCATTAGAAGATTTTGGAGATAAGTCCATTTGAAAGAGGGAATAAAACAAGCGCGTCCAAATACTAAAAATGCTTCGTTACATAGAAAATGAAAAAAACAATAAAAAGACTAAAATTACCATCTACTTATTTGTATAGAAGTACTTTTTCAGAACGATCACCTTTTCATTCAATGCAAGTGTCTTGTCCATACGATAGATGACAATCACTTGATAAGGTGTACGTCATCAATTAATTCATACACAATCATAGAAGTGTCGTATAGAGGTGGAATTTGATTATTTTGGCATCATTGGTGTTTTTAAATTTTCAAAAAACCTAATAAATGATTGTCTACTTACCTTACTCAAACATCCCAAGAGGTCAAAAAGACCAAAAAACGCCTATAAGGGGGCTTTTGACTCATGGCACATAGAGGGCTTTTGGCCTTTTTGAAGCTAAATTTTTGTGTATAGTAGTTTGAAGCATTGCATTTAATTTATGTACCCGTATGGTGGTCACATTCTCACAAGTTGTGATAGATACATTCTATGTTTAGTCTACTATAGGTTTTATATTGAAAAAAATATTCTTTCCAAACACGTATAACTATGATGGAATCAATGCTATTGTGAGTGAGAGGCTAAACAAGAACAACTTTTATACTTGAAAGTTCATCATGATAAATTTCCTAATGGGAAAGGCTATTCGGAGAACATTGAAGGTGGACATGAAGATGTGCAGGTGTTGCTCGAGCAGAACCCTATTCCTCAATAGGTGGAGGCTTTTAAAAAGTGAGCTCACAAGGTCATGGATTGGTATCTATCAATGTGGATAATACCATGATTGTTCATATACACCATGTGAATTTTCCAAAGGAGGTGTCTAAGAACTGGGTCTCTCTAGATGTGGCCAACAATAAGGCAAGGAAGATGTGATTAATGATAGAGTTCAATATTGTGCAAAGAAGGGCATGTATATTGGTGTCGTGGTTGATGATAGAGTTCAAAATTATGCAAAAAGGGCATGTCTATAAAGATTAAGGACATATGTGAATCCCTTGCATCTATTGATGTCGTGGTTGATGATGATGACAAGAATTAGGACAAGCATGCAAGCAATTTAAGACCTCTATTCAGACTTGGAAAAATATTTGAGTTTTATAGATCTTATGTCTTTGATGATTGTGGAAGAGAAGAACATTGGCAAAGAATCATCTTCACAGGTGTAGATAATTTTGAATAGAGATTTTATAATAGGAGAAGTAGAGGTAGAGGACTTGATGTAGGTCAAGGAGGTGGCAGTGGTTGTGGAAACTAGAATCATGGAAATCAATAGATGTTTGATGATCAAAGGAAAAATACTAAGTGAAAGAGGAAATTTTTGAGGTAGGGGGAGCTAAAGAGGCCGAGGAGACTTTTGCAAAAGAAAATTGTGTTGAATAATTGCAATGTATGCTAGAATCAAGACCACTTCAAGGGTGGATGTCCATGAACAAGGTAAAAAAAAGGTTTTGCAGGTAGTAGCAGGGTGTCTAGAAAGATTATCTATTATGCCACATATGATGAACGATTTGTTTGAAAATGTATCAAACTATGGTAATAATGTATGGTATGTAGATTTTGGTGCATGGAATCACATGATCAATTATGGTGAATGGTTTAGGGACCTCCAGACTTTGGACAATCCTAGTTAAGGCATCCTATTACGCATACAAGGATGTTTCGATGTCTTTGACAGATAACAAGGTGAATTATTTTGGCTAATGTATTGCCTACAGCCAATATTACAAAGAACTTGGTGTCTATTGGGCAAATGGTTGAGTAGGGCTTGTAAGTCGGGTTCAATTTTGATGGTATGTATATAGAAGAATACAAGAAGAATGGAAGGCTCATTGCAAGAGGTAAAAAGGTTGGCATAATGTTCACTCTTGATGTGGATGTACTTAAAATGGAAACTACCATGTTTACACAAGGATACGAAGGTGTTGAATAATTGACATTTTGCATAAGTGTGTTGGATGATAAACAAACACGAAAGTATTCACAATGCTTGAGGTTAGATGGAGGGGGAGAGTAATTCTTTAATAGATTTAGCAATTTTTTGAGAAAGCACAAAATCAAGGCAATTTTCATGCATGTATACTCAACATCAAAATGATGTTAATGAGTGGAAGAAAAGGTGGATAATAAAAGTTGCAAGGGCAACAATAGAAGAACATGCCTCATTATTATTGGGCTAAGGAAATATCTACAACCACCACATAATGAATAGGAATTTCAGTGTTGTTGTACATACAATGACACTCGAGGATAGGACTTTCATTGTTTCTATACAAAAATTGTCACCTAATGAGCTTGACTCTCACTGTTGTTGTACATAAAATGTCACTCAAAGAGAAGTTTACTGGCAAAAAGCCTGATTTGGCACACCTGAAAAGTGTTTGGATGTATTTCTTATATGCATTTTCCAAATATTTATGAATAAAATTGAACCCAAAAGCTGAAAAATGTGCGTTGATCAATTATTTCCTTGAGAAAAAAGGGTAAAAATGTTATAACCCTTGCCATATGTGTCAAGTGAGGTGAGCAAGGGTGTGGTTTTTGATGATTTGAAGGGTTGGTACATTGATATAAAAGATGATCTTGGGATGATTTAAGGGAATGTAACTACCAAAAAATGCAAGTGCACAGTCATAGGTTTTGAGTTGACTACAAGGGTCAGCTAGTTAACGTCTTGCTCAAAATTCATGGACTGTCATGTTGTGTGAGGGAGTAAGTCCTCCAAATTCATCAAATATGTTGTCAAGGAAAGGGGGGAAAATGATTGATGATTCCCCAAAGGTTTCGAATTTGAGTGCAAGTCATGATGACGGTGACTTAAGTTGCTTGGAGCAAGGTCTTGATGAGGATTTTGGTATATGCTTTGTGAAGAGTCTGAGTGCAAGAAGGATGCAAACAAAACATAGTTAACCTGGTAGTGATCTTGGACCACAAATATCTAGGAGAGTAAATGATCATGTACAAAGGTTAACTTACAACAATTATGTGGCTTACCATTGTTCATAGATGGTAGAGATTGTGTAATATGTAGAGCATACTTGCTTTGAGAATGCTATCCAACTATGGTTGAAAAGAGCTATCCTTGATGCTAATGAGATGTTAGATTTGGTTCCATTTCCAGAAGGACAAAAAGTGATTGGATGTAAATTGATTTACAAGGTGAAACACAATGAAAATGTTTTACTGAGTTAGTATAAAGCTACATTGATAGGAAAGAGTTATTCTAAGACTTATGGTATTGATTATGAGGAGACATTCAATCGAATGGTCAAGATGGCTACTATCTGTTTCATTATTGGAGTGGCTGTACCAAAAGGTTTGGTTTTACATCAGATGGATGTGAATAATGCATTCGTGCATATGAAATAGCCACAAGAATATGAGGAAATAAACATCCCAAGTATGTATGTAAGTTGAGGCAAGCACTTTATGTGTCAAAGCACCTAGAGCTTGGCATGAGAGGATTGCAACCTATTTGGTTACTACTGGTTTTGTATGACTGATGTGTACCACTCTATGTACGTGTAGGAG
This sequence comes from Adiantum capillus-veneris, assembly GCF_014529385.1. Classification (NCBI taxonomy): domain Eukaryota; kingdom Viridiplantae; phylum Streptophyta; class Polypodiopsida; order Polypodiales; family Pteridaceae; genus Adiantum; species Adiantum capillus-veneris. The sequence continues at coordinate 102,689,334 of NC_140954.1, read as the reverse complement.
TTGAGGCAAGTATTGTGATCATATACATCTATATGGATGGTTTGATTGTTGGGGAAAATATTAAGGCTGTGTACCACTCTGTGTACGTGTAGGAGATGAGGCAAGTATTGTGATCATATACATCTATATGGATGATTTGATTGTTGGGGAAAATATTAAGGCTGAAGTTGAGAAAGTGACGAATCTCTTAAAAAGCAAGAATTTGACATGAAGAATTAGGGAGCGTTGCATTGTCTTTCGGACATTGGGATATGGAAGAGGGCATATGGCTATCACAAAGGAAACACGCATTGGATATGCTGCCAAAGTATGATATTGCTAGTTCTAAGCCTATTTCTATGCTCTTGTATCATAGTTTGATGTTGTGAGCTGATGTTGGTGATGTGCTTGAGAATCTACCATGTACAGGAAGATTGTGGGTAGTTTAATCTACTTGACAATCTTGCGACCGAATTTCAATTATACGATTGGGCTTGAGAGCAAGCTTATGCAGCTTCCCAGGAAGCCATGTTTGGATGTGGTGAGGTGCCCATTGTACTATGTGAGTGGTACCTTGGATTATGCACTCTTTGATGAGGATGGTGTGGATGTGCAACTGTATAGTTACTGCGAATTGCAATGAACAAGCAATCCCCCTCATCTCTACAAGCTCTGCCTACCACCCAAATCTCTAGCTTACTAAAAGCTCCCATCCACTGTGGAGCATGCAGCTCAAGGTACATGCTAGTATATCAAAAGCACCACTCGTGCATAGCATGAGCCTTTTCATGCATGTTATTGTGAGTTATGTTGAAATTTTTCATCATGCAATCTCTTGTAATGTTTTTTGAGATTGTAAGGGGCTTTGGGTGATTTGGTTTGAGGAACTCGTCTTGAGGTGTCTACTCATAATTAGTAGTGGATAGGTGAGAGCAAGTGTGTGTCTGGTAAGGTTTTTGTTTTAGAGAAAAACATAACCATATTTCTTTTGTGAGCATATTTTCTTTTATTATGGTGATAGTGGGTGGTACATAGGCCACCCCCTAAATCCATTACACAGATGAAGGCCCGAGCCGACTAATGCTTTTCCATATAGGGACCATGTTGGACAAGAACAATACAAACATAGTAACAAGTTGGTCTTTATAAAGAAGAAAGAAGACAACAACACCTAACATCTTCTCCATACCAATGTGGTACTTTGAATCACCAAGACACCCAAATCTTGGCGCCTCTAAAACAAGCTATACATGGCCATTATGAGCGGAGGAGGGTGCATCTAATGCATTGCGACTTCGCGCATCTGCAACAAAAGACTACGACGAGAATGGTGCTCCACAACTCAAACGCGATAGGAAATTCGAAAGCTTTGTAACAAAAGAAGGGTCATAAGCATACCTTCAAGGCGGTAATTAGAGACGTGCATGCCCTCCGCCTACGCGAATGAGCACCCGACACCTCTACAGTTAGCCAACTAGTTTTGAGGGCGTTGTGTACTACAACTGGTCCCAATTGGTATTAAAGTAAATTTTGTTTTGGGGGGGGGGGGGGGGGGGGGCACAGGGACTAGTCCTTAAATTGGACCCCTGTTTTTTTTTTAAAAAAAACTGGCGCCTCTACCCTAGTTTTTTTTGGTTTTCTAAAACAAGCCTTAGGGAACAAGGAAGCTAGAGATACTTTTGAGTTTTGCATGTGAAGCATTAAATGTTTAATATCTTCTTCAGTACTTTAGTTTGTAGATAGGCCTTTCATTAAAGAGCCTCATATGGGTCCTTTTTGTTTTGTTTTAGAATTCCAATATGACCCTTCACCACAAATAATCTCCACCCCCCCAAAACAAACACACACACACACACACACGCGCGCGCATGAAACATAACCTCATGAAAAATGAGACATCATTAAATACTAATGAAAGATATGAAATTTCATGGAAGCTAAGAGATTAAACTAATTTTTAAATAAAACAAATCAATAAAAAAATTATGTCAACCTTGCCTTTTTATTTTAGAGATACAAAGAGAACATTGTAGTCACTGTTACAAACCTTTTCCCTATAAGACCTAAATGTCAAAAGATATAGACTATATTTCGAGATTTTACATCAATTTTTTTGCGAAGTGTGGGTTCTCACCTTCAAATACTGAACTACCCCTTAAAATTTGTGGGAATTCCCAAATTACATCTCATTAACCTCACAAACATCTCTACGACAATTTTATTTGGAACTCTTCATAGGAAGATTGGTTCTCCTTCAATAAAAGATGATAGAATTGATTTTACGTGGTGGCGTGGGCTCTCAAGAGGTAATCGTTCATGATTTTGACACAAATGCCTCATGTTGTGAGATCGTTGGTGAATAGTTTTGTCTACGACACTTAAAGATAGATCTCTATTGTCAAAAAGATTAGACTATGCAAAAATTGGCATCCAAAAATGATACAAGGGTATATTGGAATATTTGAAATTTTTAAGTGGTCTTTTGGGAATTCCCAAGGATGTTTTTGGTTGTTTTTGCTTGGAATTTAGTGGTGGATGTCAATATTTATTGGTGGGGTTAAACTTGTTTTTCAAGAATTGGAGTTCACCAAAAAATTCTTAACTGCCATCATCATTAGACTTAGCTTGCCAAATGGCAAGAGGCTATATGAATGCATATTTTTTTGGTAAGAGAAAATAAGAAATGAAAAAAAAAAATTCCTTCTGTCGTTTTACTATGGGCAAGCTTCTCGAAGATTTATATCGATAGATTACACTAAAGAAAATGAGTAGCCAATGCCATCTTTCAATTGGGTAATTGAAGCAAATTTGTTTACTGCATGCCAACTTTTGCAAAAGATGCAAAATTGACTTGATAAGGAAAATTCAACAGCCATACTTCTATAAGAGCTTTTTGATGCAGGCCAATTTCCCAACCACATCATTTTTACCACATTTGCTACTTGGCTTTCTGCAAGTATAGTATCCATTGTGTGCCATTCATCACTAGCAAAGTCATTGATCTTACTCCCAGGTCATTGCCTTCCATTATTACCCACACCCACCCAATTGCATCTTGCACAAGTGCATGTGCGCGCACACATACACACAAGTCTTTGTGTGCATCATCTTAGACTTCTGAAAGAAAACCCTGAACACTTAACCCCCTCCCCCCACTTTTTTGCTCGTCCGAGTAAGTCTATGTATGGGAAAAGTTTGGGGTTTTGCAATGGTTACTTGAAATGAGTATTACTTAAGCTAGACATATGGGTGCTGAAGGTATTGCATTGATGTGCTATGCACAAACAACCCAAGGGCCAAGTGATTCCAGTTAACCTCTAAATAGAAAAGAAACATACTTGATGTATACAAATCAACTCTCAAACAGACATGACTTAAATCATTTCTAATCAACATCTGATACAGCCTGTTATATGGCACCCTTCAACTGTCGTACTTTACTGGGACGAACATATGCACAAAATCAACGTCCACGAGAAAATTCTTTTCATTTGCCTTGATGAACCCTCTTGTATCTGAACATTGATATAGCTTTTGCACAACAGTTAATTTATTGATACTTCACCAATACTTTTGCTATAAGAACTGTTACAAAGAATTGCAATTGCAATGTTGTTTACAATCGTTACACATCATCAATATTTGTGCAGTCTAACAAATTCAGCAGAATGTGGCTTTGAATATTATACAAGGTTTTGTAAATGACAACCCTCTACACGTATTGCAAACCTGCTTCAGAGCACGCACTTATGTTGCATTTGACTGATCACAACTTTCTGTCACAGCGATAATCAGCATCAGCTTACCAATTGCACATGAGATAGATTGTGTGTGTGTGTGTGTGTGTGTGTGTGTGTGTGTGTGTGTGCGCGCGCGCATGTGTGTAAATGCAGAGATAGATTTTGTGTGTGTGTGTGTGTGTGTGTGTGTGTGTGTGTGTGTGTGTGTGTGTGAACGAGTGATTCCTCCTCGCTTTCGGACGCTGACCTTAATGCACTCGTACTACTATACGGCACAATGATGAAAGGAAATTGGCTAAATGGTAGACTCGTGCAAGGCGACCTGCTTTTGCTGATAAAGGTTGTGCCTCCAAACAGTTTTTCAAGCATTTACATCATTCTCGTCAATCTCAGGACATAAAAAGAGTCAAGCTTCCCTCTAGGGAATGGACATCTTCCCCGCAGCAGTTGGCAGAGGCTTTAGTTGCTCACTATGAGAATATCTTTGAAGCACCGCCCCCTCTTACACAACAAGCTAGAGAGGTACGCAATCTTTTTCTGTCGCATGTTACTCCCATCCTCTCAGTACAGCAAGCACAAAATTTGGAAGTTGCGTTCACTAACACAGAGTTGCATGCACGTTTACGAGAATTGGGTAGATGGAAATCTCCTCGTTGGGACGGGCTTACTGTTGAATTTTTCCTGTCTTTTTTGGGAGCCGTTACTAGTTATGATGAATACGGCTTGAGAGAAGCACGATGTCCCCCTTTCATGGAAGGAAGGGTTGCTCAAGCTATTGCCAAAGCATGCCTCTTGTGATCAGTTTTCTCACTGGAGGCCTATCACTCTTATGCCGGTGGTTTACAAATTGATGGCCAAAATGATAGTCAACTGTATTAAGGATTACTTGCATCAAGGACTTATCAATCCCAATATGGTTCATACCTCGTCGGCACATTATTGACAATTTCGCGAATGTCATTATTGGCATGGAGTATGCGAAATACACTCAGCAAGATGTATTTGTCATGCAAGTTGACATTGAAAAGGACTTTGATACTTTGTTTTGGGATTATATTGCAGAAACAATGCAGAGGCTAGGGTTTGGGTCAAAAATCTCATAGGTGGTCTTTCTCTTGTTTGCTCAGAGCACTTCTTCAAGTTTGCTAGGTGGTTCTCTCAAAAATGCTTGGGCTTTAGGGTGTTCAATCAAACAAGGGTGTCCTCTTAGTGCTTTGCTTTCTACAATTGCTTCGCACCCTTTGAGGTTGCATCTTGAGGCCCTCACTTCCTCAAGCCGTTTGCATGGTCTGGCTCTACCTTCTCGGAAACACTGATGGCTCTCTTTTTATGCCCAAAAATGATAAGGAGGATGTAGAGCAGATTATGTATGCTCTGCATTTATTTCGCTTGGCGGCCTGACTACATGTTAATTTTTGTAATTCCAAGTTGCTGCCTCTTAATGAATTCGATTGGCACAAGCTTTTATGGCCCCTTAAGCCATAGTACGCCACCTAGGATATCCGATCGGTTGGAATGTGTCAACGATGCAAAAACTTCACTGGGTGCTGCAAAGATTACACTTAAAGCTCAGCTATTGGAAATTATCAACCTAGCCATTACGTGTGCGTCTCAGAATTTTTCAATGCATTATGATGGCTTATGTGCAATTCTATTTACCGCTTTTATCCTAGCCTCAACGGTGCCTTGGGTCTCTTATGTCTGGTATGTTGAAGCATTTCTGGCGCAGATCCTCCCACAAGAAGGGATTGTTATTTTATCCATGGATAAGTTATGCACACCTAAACGATTGGGAGGAATCAATATTTTGGATTTTTGTCGGCATGTTTTGGCCCAGAAAGCTATGCTCTTGCCTGTTTTGGTAGATCAGCAACAGCCTTAGACAATCATGGTTTCACATTTATGGGATGGTATTGGTACGTCGTCTTTTGGTCACTGGCACCCTTCGTATTGGGATGTCATTTTTGGACAGCTTGATGGCCATATTCCACGATGTCCCTTCACTTCGTCTCTTGTTGCAGATTGGAAGGATGTTACCTCGCACTTATCTTGGCATGGTCGCCAATCCCTTCAAGGTACCTCACTACGGTTGGAGAGCATCCACTGGAGTAAAGCATTCTCTCTTACTTTGGTCCAATGCTCTCCTAGACAAGCATACTTTCTTTTGCAAAATGGGATTTGCCACGTTGCTCAAGTGGTGGATGATGCGGGACATGTTGCCGCGCTTCGTTATGGGCTGGGACCTCATTATCAGCATTTGTGGCAGCAAATTCAGTAGTTACTTGCTGATGTTTCTCCAGTGCCTCCATTATGTGGGGATTCTCGACTTTCTAATTGGCATCTTGCCCATACTAGGTTGGATTGCATATCGGTTGGGTCAAATTATGCTTTGCTGCAATCTGATGCATGGATTGTGTCTTCTGTGGTCAGTGCCTCCATTATGTGGGGACTCAACTTTCTGATCTTGTCAATACTAGGTTAGATTGCATATCAGCTAGATCAGATTATGCTTTGCTGCAGTCTGATGCATGGATTGTGTCTCATGGAAATCAAATGTGGTCACTCTCCAAGTCTCAGTTGTGGTGGCAAAGAACGCTATCTCGCATTTGGAACAATCACCTACCACTCAACGAACGCATTTTCTTATAGCAATGCATAGTGGGTGCTTTACCGGTTGGTACTTTGTTGCATGTAAGACGCATCGTCTCCTCTCGTTGTGTCCAATGTCATGGAATTGACCAATCTATTACGCATTTGCTTTGGGATTGCCACTACTCTCGGATTTTCATCAAACAAGTGTCCTCTGCTCTACGCCTTCGTTTCCATCCGGAATCTTTCACAAACTCTAGATTTTTGGAGTCCTCCAACTGCCACAGTCTTCGTTTGAGGTCTTCCTCAACCGGGTCACATTTTGGGTTATGTGGACCATATGGCACCAACGTAACTCTCAAATGTTTCATGTACTAGAAATTGACCCTCTCCCTTACTTCAAGTTTTCCCTTGGACAAGCACTACACTATGGTTATGATGTGGGAGACATCTCTCTTGAAACCTATAGGATTTTCTTTGATTGTTTCTAGCGTTCGGAGCATCACGATGCTCCGTCTTTTGTATCTCTTTATTGTGGTTTTTCCTCACTTTAAGGTGTAAATTAAATCAATGTGTGTTCCCCTGGGTGGGATGGGCTCACTGTAGGGATTTTATCTCCTTTTGAGAGCCTCTAAAAGAATCTTTGTTGTACATGATAAATGTTGTGTGGTCTAAACAGAATTTGCCATTATCTTGGAAAGAGGGTTTGCTGAGAATGTTGCCTAAACAAGCGCTATGTGAGCAGTTCTCACATTGACGGCCGATTACTTTTATACCCGTTATTTATAAAATCTTGGCTAAAATGATTGTTGATCGTGGCGTTGTTTGTTGGGAGTTCTCCCTGTTGAAACTCTCCTTGTGGCGCATTGCATCAGCTCCTCGTTGTTTCAGATGTTACCCCAGTGATAAGACTGTAAGACATCTGCTTTGGGATTGTTGCTTCACCATGGCTCTCCTTGACTGCATATCTACCTGTATGTGCCTCCAATTTCCCTCAGCGGTCTTCCACAAAAGATTCTGGGTTTTTGGCATTCTCCCAACCTCCCTTCAACAATTTGCGACCTTCTTCACATGGGTCAGATTTTGGTCACTACGGTCTTTGTGGCGCCAATGCAATTTTTGCATGTTCCATCAGCAAGAGGCGGATCCTTTTCCTTCGTTCAAGATTTCGCTTAGGCAATCCTTACATTTCACCTTTGACATTGGGGATAAATCCCTGGACATCCTACAGCTCTTCTATGTTCGCTTGTAGAGCTTTCCCATTACGGAACACTTATGTGTTCCACCCTTTGTATCTGATCTTTCTGGTGGGTTTTCCTCATTTGGAGGTTTCCCACTTGTAAATTAACCAAAATGGATTTACAAAAAAAAAAGTGTGTGGGTGTGCATGCACGTGCGGGTGCGCATGGCACCCGCATGGGTGTGTGTGCACAGTGTTTTTAAAATGGCTTACCTTTTGGAGGAACGAGGACTAGTGGACACGGACAGTGATGAGAACAGTACTCGCTGATGCTCCCATGCAAAACGCTGTTTCATCAAGATACAAAATCTCAATATTGACAGCCTTGATTTTTCCAAAAAATGGACAAATGTCTAGTGTTCAGTGCATTCATAGTCTGTAGCTCTTACTCCACTATTACAATTTTGGCTCATGCATCTAGAGGCACGTGCGAACGGTCTACTAAGCCCTACAACATGTGCATACATACACCAGGTGTTCTTGTGAGTAGAGAGGACACACAGAGAGAGTTGAAAGAATAACCTAACCTCTTAAGAAATCCGCGACTGTTTTTTCCTATCACCACTGCTATGGGGCTAATCCTTCTTGCTTCTTGAACTATTGCCTTACCAACTTCGCCCCCAGTGAGTATCAGCACCTCTGTTTTCACCTGCAACAAGCAAGATCTAGCTTTGAAATGATTCAATAGCCTACTCAAGCAGAAAGGACAAAACATTATGGATTCTGTATGTTTCACAATTTATCAATTATATAACGGTAAACAACAGCCTCTCTTTTAGCGGTTTTTGCATGAACACTCTCCTCAAGGACAAGTGCCTATTGCTTTTCATACTTTATCCTGAAATTATTCCATTAGCTGACCGTTTGAGTGAGGGTAATCGGGAGTACTATATCATGAGAAACAAAACTTAGAAAGAAGTATCCATCTTTGCCACACACCATTATATATACCTTCTTAAGCTCCGAAAGCTCTGACTTATGAGCTATACAAAAGGGCTGGAATACTTGCACACATCACATATATCAATGAGACCTCTTGGAAGTTGACTTACCATAGCAGTTTCATAAGCCTCCACTGCAAACCTTTCCATCAAAGCTGACGTAGACTCGAAAACGGCTCGAGGAGATCCCTCTGCTGTGTTGAATGATTTATCATTTGGGCTATCTGTCGGCATTAAGAAAAATTGACACGGTCAGTGAAGAGATGTCATACCTTTGTGTAGTATCGCACAGTAGAATTTCCTTAGGAAAATATTTTGCAAGCTATCAATGTATTTTGAGGGATTTTTAATTAACAAGCATAAAAGAGATAATCATAAACCTGCAAGAACTTGAGTTGTTAAAATTGATTTTTCGAGCAAATCAATGGTGAGCACACTTTAATTGGCCTTAATTTACAATCGAATTGCCCACTATGGCCGATTTCAAGTCATCAAGTTAAATCTTCCAATTATCCATAAATTCGGATTTTCTGGGTACGTTATGCAATAAGCATCTTCAAAAGAATTGAGACATCCGAATTGGTCAAAACAGATACACCAAGGGAAAATTGACATTCCTAGTTCCAGGAGAATTTTAGAGATTTTCCTCTGATTCTTCTAAATTTTTTCGACATTTTTAATGCTAAATTGACTAAAATTGGACCCAAGAAAAACGAAATTTAAAAAAATTGTACGTCTGTCATGTTCATTTGCTCTGCACCACACTCACATACTTTCCTTCTCTCTCATTGCTACTATCTTCCTCTTACGCCCTCTACACACCTTCGCGCATGAAGCCCAGCCACACACACCCCTCTCTCTCTCTCTCTCTCTCTCTCTCTCTCTCTCTCTCTCTCTCTCTCTCTCTCTCGCGCATAGTTACCCGGAACAGGAAATCAGAACGGGAACGTGGAACGGCAACATGCATGAAATGTCTTTCCTTGTTTTGGATACTCACATCTGAAACACGGGACGGGGATTAGAAACGAGAAATTGGGATGGAAACAAGGAAGGAGAACCTGAAAATGGTCATTCCCTGTAACTATGCTCTCTTGTTGTCTCTCTCCCCGTCCACCTCATTGACTAACCTCACCACCTCTTTTTAACCTCCATTTTCCCCCCTTTAACCCCTTGAATCTCCCTCCTCAACAACACACCATCTGTCATCAGTTACATCGAATAGATTCGATAGATGAACAATGCGAAGCAAATTTGGGATCAAGTTTCTTCAATGAAGCAGATTGCTTTGGAGGTGCGGTTGCGGATCCTAGATGCCAAAGAGACGTTCATGAGGGACCATATCAACAAGATGCAGGAACTCCAGCAAGAGATACTTCATATGGGCAAGAGAATCAGTTCAGAGGACAAGCCAATTTGGCTTTTGGCCCGGTTGCCTCCTTGGTACTTCATATGGGCAAGAGGATCGATTAAGAGGACAAGGCAATTGCCTCCTCAATATTTCAACTCTCTACTCTTCACTAATTACGAGTGGCCAATTGAATACTATCACGTGGGACAAGATTGTCCCAACGGTATCGGACCAAAAGGAGCGGTTTAATATGGGGAAGAAGCTAGGCTCCAAAGCCTTGGCTGGTTCGTCCAACAACAACAACAAGATGGATACTAAAAAAGAGGCTTTGACAGTTGAGCGGCATTGCAAAAATTGTGGAGAAAAAGACCATTATTTTCCAAAGCGAGTTGGTAAGGCTTCTACTTTTTTGGCTGTAGTAAAGACCCCAGCCTTTGTTCATTTAGAGATGGTACCTATAGAAACTTCTCCAAGGACATCGGAGGTTGAGACAACTCTTGCGATTCAAGCGGCCATGACACCTTCGCAGGACCAGTTAACCAACATGCGAAGACACTGTGGTTCCATTTTCATTGGTGACAAATCAGAGATTCCTATTCACAGCGAGGGTAACATGGAGTTGATTTCAGACAACTTAGGGGATATACACACCTCCAAGCTTCTTTATGCTCCAAAGTTGGGTTTCCATCTCATATCGATGTACAAGTTAGGCATGAAGATGGTCTTCACCGAGGATGTAGTGTCCATATTGGATCTAGACTACGACAAGGAGGCCAGAGGGGACACAAGCTCGAAGCTCTTTCTTCACTTATAGGTTCCCCTATAGATAATCTATCACAAATTTGCGATGGTTGCATGGCCTAACTCGCAAATTCTGGCTTGAAATCCGGCGCGGGAATTGAAGAAAAGAATGAAGATTTGGGCAAATTTTTCGACGGAGAATGTCAGGTGCAACGGAAGAGAATAAGGATTTTGCTCGGATCTAGTACTCCGCACACAAACACGAGGGACACTTTACTTCACTTGAAAGAACTGAACTGGACTGACTCAACCCTGATCATGCTGTAGCTTGTCCACGGACACATAGGGTTGGATGTGTCACGTGACATCCCCTCCTTTTCAAAGTGAGGTACTGGTACCGAACTGTATGGCGTCGAGGGAGATCGCCAATAGCATCCGAAATCCTGGAAGGAACTCTTCGCCGGCCCACTCTGATGTGTGGGTCGTGCGGTACTTGAGCTTCATAAAGGTCTGCAACGCTTGCTTCTTTGAGCTGCACCGAGAGCGACACAAAGTCTTCTGTGGCTCCTTCGATGCTTCAACTTCGTCGAGAGTCATGCTTCTTTCTTCTTCAAGAATCTCCATGGGTGAAAATTCCTGAAACCACTTCCAACACAAAACCATGAACATACCTATGCCATGTAAAGTGAGTGAAAAAAATATTGTCTTCTCTAAAGACTGTGCATGCAATGTAAATGAACCAATAGACGGAATGCCAAACCGTTCACCACATACACGCAAACAATGAGATCAAATCTTTCTCTTATGATCTAGAGCAATCAACTGTGGCGAAACACAATGGAAATGCCCACGCTTGGTGCTCATACTTTCATGTGCTCGTTCGGAAACTGTGTCATGCCAAGGAAGAGACATGGAATGTGACTTCCTGACATACATACTTTTCAGCTTTTCACGAAAAATCCGCATACATTCGTGCTCATCCATGAGAGAAACGTGCTCAACATACAATATGTCATGCCTAGGAAAAGGGATCACATAAAGATGTTGACTAAAATACAGGAAACAATCACGAATGAAACATTCGAACAATGCGTGCGTATCAATCATGCGAACACATAATACTTCCTGTGAGGGTTCTTTGGATCTAGACTCGAGAGCCAAGATCGATCCTTCGTGATTGATCGAATCTGCAACGAGGTTAGCTTCGCTAGAAAAAGCATCCACTAACACATCATCCTTGTGAACAATCACATCTTCTTCATGCAACTCATCATGCTTGTGAGAAATCACATCTTGATCATGCAAATCATCATTATCATTCAAATAATCATGCTTCTCATAATCATGCAAATCTTGTGTGTCATGCTTTGGAGAAAAAAAAAATGAGGAAGTCTCCTTCTCATGAATCCATTCAATCTTGTCCTGCATATTAGCAATGAGAGATGGAGAATGAACAATGTCCTCTCCATGAATGAAAATGGGAGAATCACTTTTGGCATTGAGAGTGAAAGTGTTAGCCTCCCAATCAATGAGAGGGTTAGCATCACGAAACCATCAAATGCCCAAAATCATATCACATCCTGAGAGAGGAGAAACAATAAATCTTTTATTGAAGGCAGCTTTTTGAATTGCAAACAACACATCAAGGCACTCCTCCGTGATGAGAGCGTCCATACCGGGAAGAAAGCCAGAGACCTCGATAGGAGATCTCTGAGTAACTTCGAGGCGGGCTCTCTCAACAAGAGAGGGACTGATCACATCATACATACTACCTGGGTCAAACAATATGACAAAACGTTGCCCCGACATACGACCATAACATTTAATGAGAGAATCATCAATGGGAGGGTCATGAGAAACTTGAGGCACACTCGTCTTATCATTAATTGCATTGACAGAGGAAGTGGGTTCTGTGGATTCATTAGATTCATTGGATTCAAGCTTAGGACATGTTCTTTTTTATGTGACCCTTAATGTGACAATGAAAACAACGACCTTCCTTAGAATAAGTGCTTTGCTCTTCCGACGTGATGTATCCTCCTACAATTCCTTGTGCTACCTTTTCATCTGGAGTCAGCTTAGGTTTAGCAATTGTGTTAGCCTTACCCTTAGATTCATTGGAAGAATTCTTTTCTGAGAGACTGTTGGAAGATTGGTTAGAAGAGTTACCATTCTTACCGTTCTGAGGGTTCTGAGAAGTCTGCGAGGTACTTGTGGAAGTCTTGTTCTCCTTAGGCTTTCCCTTGTTGTGCTTCATCTCCTGTGCGAGAGCAATCGCTACCGCTTTGTTGAGATCAATTGGATCGAGCACCTCGACATCGTACTTGATATACTCGTCCAATCCATAAAGGAATGCCTCTTTGCGTTCATCATCCGACTTGCGTACCTAGCTGCAAAACACGATTAGAAAAAGAAATAACCGGCATACTATTTTGCTTGAGAGCGCGCCAATCGTCCTTCAATCGTGCAAGGTACTGAGGTGGCATAAACCGCGCCTTGAGCTTGTCTTAGAAATCAGTCCAACTAATAGAGAGGGACGTGAATTCGTCGGCTTCCTCTAGGTGCGTGGCTAGCTGTGCCTCTTGCCATGCGTGGTACCAATTGATGGCATCACCAGCAAGGTACATAGCTGCCGTCAAAACTTTGCTATTTCCTGTCTTCTTAGTTGTCGCAAAATAAGCATTAAATTGATGCAACCAAGAATGAATAACCGTAGCATCCATCTTACCATCATACTTACTGAAAGTCAACTTCTCTGTGACCGGGTTCTTGGAATCCGTATCGTGGCTTGCACCACTTGATGAACTCCCACGATCCTTGGGTGGTTCGGATTTTGAGGCAAGTACCTGTCGAACCAATTCTTGAGTTCGTAGTTCTCTTTGAGCCTCTCGCTCGATCTCCAAAGCCGAGCTTCGTGCTGCCGTTTCCTCCTTTCTTAGTTCTTTTCTTTCTTTTCGTGCGTCGCGTTCGCGTTCTAAAGCAATGCAATTTTCTTCTTGTTGTGCGGCAATTCTTGCGTTTCTTTCGTCGCGCTCGCGGTCCTCAGCTTCTTGTTGTTCTACTTTGCTTGCAAGTTGTGCCAACACAACTCGATTCGTTTCTTGTTGTTGTGCCATCATGTCCAACATCGACTTGACCATCGCTTCCATAGACGTGGGTCCAACTCGTGGCGTAGATGGCGAAGGGGGAGGATTGGAAAAATCTCTTGGTGGGGGGAAACCTTCGTCGCCTCTCTCATGCTCATCACCCGTATGCGAAGTATCCATTCCGCTTCGGGTGACGACCATGCACTATGATCTTTGGTTCTTAAGTTCACGAGGAACTTGGGTTCTTGAGAGTCTTGAGGTTCTTGAGGTTTTCTTTTGCTTGCAAATCGCGTTTGAGAAGGATCTTCTCTTCACCCGAGTTCTACTCTTTTCCGCGGGCGCACCCCTTGGCGGCCTTGCGCTCACACCAAGGTTGCTTTTTCCCACCTCACGTCGATTGGCCGGCCGCTAAGTGCACGTTCTGCTCTCAATGAGTGAAAAGAGACACAAGGGGAGGCTGGACAAGCCCTTCTTTCTTGGGATTCCTGTCACTCTTCAAAAACACGATTAGGAATCGACACGCCCAAGCGAACTTGGGTTCGTGCGACCGCAACAAGCAAAAAAAAAATCTTGTGATTCTTATGGTTCTTTCCTTGAGTAATACAGAACACTGCCAAAACTCTGATACCAATGTCAGGTGCAGCGGAAGAGAATAAGGATTTTGCTCGGATCTAGTACTCCGCACACAAACGCAAGGGACACTTTACTTCACTTGAAAGAACTAAATTGGACTGACTCAACCCTGATCATGCTGTAGCTTGTCCACGGACACATAGGGTTGGATGTGTCACGTGACAGAGAACTTTGCTAGAGCGAAGTACAAGCGTCAATTGCAGGTTGACACGTGTGAAAAGGTTGATCAAGCACTCCAAAGACCCGAGAGATGGCGTGAGGCCATTGAGTCTCCTCTCAGGATGGGGTGGAAAGCTGAAAGGCCATACGGGTGCAGAAAAGCGAAAGCTTTACTCGCAAGAAGAGCTCGAACAAAACTGTTGACCAAAAGATGAACCAGATACTAAAAAGGACACTAAAAGGGATATTGATGTACTGACAATCAGGTTGTTTGTGACAGATAACCGGAAATAGGAGCGAGGAACTCACATCTATATGGATTGGGAAGCATGGAGCTGGACATCCACTCTTTTGCAACGAGGTGAGCCATCTCCTTGCATGTTTTGTAGGTGAAATCGAGGATGAGATGGTGAGATCGGGAGCGACGGAAGCTCAAGAATAGATCCGTCGATTCAAGATAAGAATGATGAATTTGAATGAATGGATGATGACGCATGTGAATGATTCTAGTGCATCAAGATTCCCATATGAATGAGATGATTCGATACTATGGTGAGCGCATCAAGAGTTCCTGCGGGATGAGATGGCCACACAGGGATCTAGGTGCATCAAGACTTCTAGACGGATGAGAAGACTAGATGATTGAAACATTGTGTTCAGTATGAACTAAGTGTGTGAATAAAGAACTTTGAAATGGAAATTTCCCAAGGTAAATCTGATTTATATATGAAATTAATGTTTTCTAGAAGAACTTGCTAGATGTGTGCAGATAATAGGTGAAATCAATGATAATGGATGACGAATTGGGAGCAATGAACACTCCAGAATGAACCCGATAAGTATCATGAATTTTGAATGAAACTAATGTTTTATAAAAGATCCTGCTATTTGTGAACAGATAACAGGATTAAGAATGAGATGATGATCATTTTGGAGCAGTGACAGCTCCCGAATGAACCTGATAATAAATCATGAATATTGAATCACAACTGATTCAATGGAACTCTCGTGAGTGCATCAAGAGTTCCTGCGGGATGAGATGGCCACATAGCTAGAACTGAATGATTGGACCACTCTATTCAATATGAACTTAGTGATGGATTGGGATCCCCGGAAATGATTACTCGCACACGACGATGCTTGAGGACGAATGATTACTTGCATATGACAGTGCTTGAGTGGAAAATCTCTATAGACATGATCGCAATAAGGATTACTTAATTCGACATCAGTGAGGTCCGGGATGGATCTAGATGTGATTACTAAATACGTTGCTGGCAGTCATGGTCTGAGATTTGGAATGAATTTTTCTGTGATTGATCTACCATGTGATGTGATGTGACTGTCATCTTTGTACAAGTGCTGGATTTGTGTCGTCTAGTGCATCGATACTTAGAGTCAATGTCCACTGAACTGGTTTATAGCGTATGTCTGATTTTGCACGCGTAATCGAGGCCGATTACAATTCTTTCAAGAGGGGGGTATGTCACAAGGATGACGTGGCAGTAATGCCCGAACACACACTGTGTACGGTAGGACAACTGCTGACGTGGTGGAACAACAGTAATGACCTCCAAAAATTGCGCTGACTACTGACATGGCAGACTGTACGGCCTTTTGTGATTTGCGATGACAGCTGGTGATGTGGCAGGCTGTACGGAATTCCATATTTTGTGCTGGCTGCTTTTTGGAGCACCATATGCTTTTAGGAGTTGAATTCTTTTAAAGCTTATTGCTTTTGGGCCTAAAATTTTTGAAACAAGTTTGCTTTTGAGTTTATGGCTTTTGGGGCTCTACTTTTGACATCCCTTACAAGAATAAAAGGAGCCCAAGGGCCTCACCCTTTAGAGCATCTGGACGCAGAGTCTGAGAGGCGAGGACCCACAGGAGTTGTACTCTACTCATTCATTAATATAAAAGAAATATCGAAAGGGGCGCCAGTCTTTGGGGCCAATACCTCTGGGCACGGAACTACGTTGGGCCGTGTCGACCAAATTGAACTCTGATTTTGAAGTTGTGAAGTATTTTAAGTGATTCTCTCGGGTGTCGTGCCCAATTCCCAGCTTGGGGTTTCGAAGTCTTGTGACAAAGCCGAAGCAATTTTTGCTGCATCGCTTTCGGCGTGGCTTAAAGAAGCAAGCGTTGCAGTCCTTTTTGAATTTCAAGTATCGTAGACCCCATGTAGCAAAGTGGGCGGAGGAAGAGTTCATAGATTCCTTGGAGTTGCTAGGGAACTTTTAGGAAGCCATGCAGCTCGTTACCAATGGCTCACCATAAAAAGGGAGGGATGTAATGTACACATCTAACCCTATGTGCATGTGGACAAGCTAACTCCTACTTCTAGGGTTTAGGACAACCTAGAAATGGTTATGCCACCCTTGTGAGCCTTTACAGTACCGTTTCTTTCAAATGAAGGTAATCATGTGTTTGTGCAAGTACTAGATTTGAGCTAAAATCCTTAAACCCTTCCATTGCACCTGACATTCCCATACAGTATTATTCAGCCTAGGTAGTTACCGAATACGAACCACCGCTTCATCAACGTTTAATAAGTGACGTATAGCATCCTTTCATAAAGTCGTGGGCTATTTCATGAGGTCCTTGCTCGACCGAGCTTTAAATACCTATAAGGGTGACCCCGAGGGTCACCATGAAACCGGCCCGTAGGGCAGTAGACTTTAGCTTTCACCCAATCTTTAAACTGTTAAACTTTACGACACAAAGGAACTTCACGAATGAGTTTGTGGCTGGAAATTACACTTCAAACAAAACACGGCCTGGGAGCTAGAGTGCTTCCAAGCAAACAGTGCCACTACATTGGCCCCAAAGACTGGCACCCCTTTCGGTATTTCTTTATTCTTATTGCACTTGAGAAAAACCTATAAACTTCTACAAGTTGTCCCTCTTTTATCGGCTGAAATTCCCCTACTCTAACTCGATTTCGGCACCATAACCACAGTAGAAGTCTCCACGGATCCACACACTTTACAAAACCTGGCGAGAAATTACAGCACGCTGAAATCTCTGTTTTTGGCCTCCAGTTTGTACCAAAACACCCGTTCAGTGATTCCCTAGCTTCCCCGAAGCTCCTGGGACCTGTAGCCATCAAATCTAGGCAAAACCCTAAACTTGCAAAAAATACAACAAGCTGTAATTCTCTATTTTGCGCTACAATTCACGTGTCGATCACTCATGTGGGTAGCCCTCGAATCCTACACTTGTAGGGTCACGTGCCCTTAGAATTAGACGAGATTCCTCGTAGGAAATCTCTTTAAGTTGTTTTGTACAAGCACCCATGGCTTTCCCGAGGCTCCCCTAGCAATATCTTGTCGTTTAGGTGCAAAACCCTAAACCTGCAAAAAAAACACAGCAAGCTGTAATTCCCTGTTTTGCATCATTTTGAGCGAAGCAAACACCTCTACGCGTGTGTCAAGAGCTCTCGCACGCAATGGGATAGTTCCCTTGTAAATTGGACGAGTTTTCACACGTGAGAAAACTCTCCGTTTTCGCATTCCTTCGCGATGGAAGTGTGCATACTTGAAGGGGATTAGCAACTAGCTAATCCGGTTCCTGTACAAAAGGCTCTTTCCTTGGCAAAGGCACATAAAACCCCGAGAACTATACGTGGTCATTTGAGAAGCCCAACTAGAGGGGCATTACCATATGTCCAAAGGGGGGAGAGAGATGCGCAAGAGCAAATCATCGCGCTGCATGAGGCAAAGGAGAAGGCAAGCTTTTCATTAAAGCTGTGATCACCTACACCCACTACTCACACACACACACACACACACACACACAATAGAGCACACTTTTTAAAAATCAGCCTTCAACCTCATTTTTCGGTGCCCCGGCCCCCCTCTTGGATGAGACCTTCTAGACCATGTGTTGATCTGTAGGTTTCTCTCCTATTGCCATGTTTCCAGTTTGCTCCTTTTGATTTAATCCCTAGTACCCACCAACTTATAAAGTCCTGCCACGGGGCCTAAATGACTTTAACTGAGCCTAGCCACTTCTTTACTAGTCGGATTCTAGCGCCGATCATCCCGACCATCTTGTGGCTTCCTGGCCTTGACTCCTGCGGGTGAAACTCTCAGCCAACAGCAATTTCACACTGGCCATGCAATGTCCGGGCATTTGTGATTTTAACAAGAAATTAAATAAAAATCAAGGGAAAGAAACCAGCAAATATATATAGTGGTTGTCATAGTCTCATGACATACCCCCCTCTTAAAATCGCAAACATCCTTAATTGCATGCCATATATACATGTCATAAATGATTTAGTGTGGTAAGCACCCTTTTATCATCGCATGTATCTGCAAGAAAGACTATTAAACATGTGTCCTCATGACTTAATGAGACCTTTATACTTTTGTCAAGCAATGTACACTTCTATTGCACTGAATCCTTAAACATATGAAGTGCTAGCTCTATCATCACCCCTCTTTTGAGCACGTGTCAAGCCCTTTGACCTTTGCTCTATTGAAGTAATCTGAGTTGGAGAATACATGGGTTGTAAACCAAAGCTTCAAGGTGAGGCTGCAATACACTTTCTTCCATCCAATTTGCATTCATAGGTGGATAGTTTTTTAACTTCACCCCCTTTCACGTTGCCCTAAAACCCACTGTCCTCTCCGTTCAACAAGGCATGACTAGTGTTGGCAACTTCCATAAGCTGAGTAAGGGTGGCCACTTTATTCTTTATGCAATAGTTCCTGAGCCCTTCAGGCAGCCCACAACAATACTTCTCTATCTGCTATGTCAGTGGCACAAACCTGTAGGAAGTTACTGAGAGAAACTCTTCACAAAACTTCCGATTGTACACATCTAAGCTTTTGTAAGCAGCCGCATTGAGTTGGTGCCAATCCGTCATGACATTGGCTTCAAATTCATTTGACAGCCATGCAGATGTCAACATTTTCTTGAAGTAAACCCATGTGGCGGGTGCCTGTCCTTGCATCAACAAAGTCGTCCACCATGAACACGCATTTCCTTTCAAGAAAGTGGCAGCTTTCCTGACCTTGGAGGCCTCTGTAAAATTCCCTCCTGCATAAGCTGTATCAAACTGCTGGAGGAAAGTAAGAGCCTTCGTCTTGTCCTCAAATTTGCTGAAAGTATCAAACTTCACAGGTGCACCACCTTCTTTGTATGGTTTTGGCTTATCGAGTGCTCCCAAATTATCATAGGGAAGTGTTTGCAACATGGGTACAGTGGTGGGGATCTTCTGTGCCCCTTGGCCATTAACATTTTGGTTCCCTGGTGCCATATTTACCTACTTGTCGAAAAAAACCAGCCATACCAAAAGCGTCCAAATTAGCATTGCTTGCACTCAAACCCTTGTTGTAAGCCGATATTACCATACATGGGGTTTGGCAAATTGGTATCATGTCTTGCATACCCCCAAATACTGTTCCTGGCATGTACTGTTGGTTTCCAGGCGCATAGCCAACCATGCTTTGAAACACAGATCCACCCCCGAAATACCGAGGATGGTGGAAAAACCTGACGCATAGCCTGGAAATTAGTTCCCTGTCCATTTAAACCAACATTTGGACTCCGAGAGGTGGCTAGCTGAACTGGCAAAGCCTATGGAATACGCGTCCTAACCACCTGTTCATGGACAGAAGGACTTTGTCTTGGAGTCCCAACTGACTCCATAACATGTGAGTGCCTTGCCCTGCTGGGATGCACAAGGGACCTTGGCTTGAGCCTCAACAAGCTCTTCTGCATGAGACAGTTTCCTTGTATGTTGTGACACTCGTGGCGCTTGTAGAAATTCCATAAACCTAATATTCTGCACCAACCGAGAAAACACATTCACAGCAAAACCAACTGTGTCACTCGACCTTGTGGAGCATTTAAATCAAACAAAAGGCACACACAATGGTGGCCGTGAACTCTCACCAACCCCAAACACTAGAGGTACAACCTGTCTGTACTGCAAAGAGGAACCCTCTTCCCTCGCGTCATTTGTCTTGTCAACCATAGTGTGATTCCAAGTTCTTGTGCTTTGTGTCTTCGCCGAAACAAGCCAAGGCTCACTTCTTGAGGAAAAAGTGATTCTGTCCCCGCGATGGAACCATGAAACCGGCCTGTAGGGCGGTAGACTTTAGCTTTCACCTGATCTTTGAACTGTTAAACTTTACGACACAAAGGAACTTCACGAATAAGCCTGTGGATAGAAATTACACTCAAACAAAACACGGCCTGGGAGCTAGAATGCTTCCAAGCAGACAATGACACCTCGTTGGCCCCAAAGACTCACGCCCCTTTCTGTATTTCTTTATTCTTATTGCACTTGAGAAAAACCTGTAAACTTCTACAAGCTGTCCCACTTTTATCGGGCTGAAATTCCCCTACTCTAACCGAATTTCGGCACCATAACATCAGTAGAAGTCTCCACGGACAAAATCCCAAGTAAACAGTGGCTTTCCACGCACTTTAGAGCACTTTACAAAACCTGGCAAGAAATTACAGCACGCTAAAATCTTTGTTTTTGGCCTCCAGTTTGCACCAAAACACCTGTTCGGTGATTCCGTAACTTCCCCGAAGCTCTTGGGACCTATAGGCATCAAAAATGGCCACAACCCTAAACCTGCAAAAAATTACAGCAAGCTGTAAATCTCTGTTTTGCGCTCCCATTCGTGTGCCAATCACTCATGTGGGTAGCCCTTGAGCTCCCGCACCTATAGGGTCACTTGCCCTTGGAATTAGACGAGATTCCTTGCGGGAAATCTCTCTAAACTGTCATGTACAAGCAGTGCCATAGTTACACGGAACAGGAACGGGGGCCTCCAAAACGTTTCCAGAACGGGGGGCCCCCAAAACAGCAGAACGAGAACAGGGGCTGGAACGGGAAACCTAAAATATGTCATGGGGGGGGCCTGATTTTTACTCTTGAGAGCTTGAGGGTTTGGATTATCTAGGAGAGGGTGGGAAGGATACCCACGTTCCCCCCCAATGAAGCTTTGTAGGTTGTGCCATATTGATGGCACTTGAGGCTTGAGCCATATTGATTGTTGCCCGTTCCACTTGAGCCATATTGATAGCTTTTAAAGACAAAAGGACCCCCCCTCCCCCCCCCGGGATGCACAAGGGACCTGGGCTTGAGCCTCAACAAGCTCTATTGCATGACACAGTTTCCTTGTCTATTGTGACACTGGTGACGCTTGTAGAAATTCCATAAACCTAGGATTCTGCACCAACCGAGAAAACACATTCACAGCAACAACCAACTGTGTCACTTGACCTTGTGGAGCATTTAAATCAAACAAAAGGCATAGACAATGGTGGCCGTGAACTCTCACCAACCCCGAACACTAGAGGTACAACCTGTCTGTACTGCAAAGAGGAACCCTCTTCCCTCGCGTCATTTGTCTTGTCAACCATAGTGTGATTCCAAGTTCTTGTGCTTTGTGTCTTCGCCGAAACCAGCCAAGGCTCACTTCTTGAGGAAAAAGTGATTCTCTCCCCGCGACAGAACCATGAAACCGGCCTGTAGGGCGGTAGACTTTAGCTTTCACCTGATCTTTGAACTGTTAAACTTTACGACATAAAGGAACTTCACGAATAAGCCTGTGGCTAGAAATTACACTCAAACAAAACACGGCCTGGGAGCTAGAATGCTTCCAAGCAGACAATGACACCGCGTTGGCCCCAAAGGCCCTCACCTCTTTCCGTATTTCTTTATTCTTATTGCACTTGAGAAAAACCTGTAAACTTCTACAAGCTGTCCCACTTTTATCGGGTTGAAATTCCCCTACTCTAACTGGATTTTGGTACCATAACATCAGTAGAAGTCTCCACAGACAAAATCCCAAGTAAACAGTGACTTTCCACGCACTTTAGAGCACTTTACAAAACCTGGCGTGAAATTACAGCACGCTAAAATCTTTGTTTTTGGCCTCCAGTTTGCACCAAAACGCCTGTTCGGTGATTCCGTAACTTCCCCGAAGCTCTTGGGACCTATAGGCATAAAAATTGGCCACAATCCTAAGCCTGCAAAAAAATTACAGCAAGCTGTAAATCTCTGTTTTGCGCTCCGATTCGTGTGTCAGTCACTCATGTGGGTAGCCCTTGAGCTCCCGCACCTATAGGGTCACTTGCCCTTGGAATTAGACGAGATTCCTTGCGGGAAATCTCTCTAAATTGTCATGTACAAGCAATGCCATAGTTACACGGAACGGGAACGGGAACGGGAACGGGGGCCTCCGAAACGTTTCCGGAACGGGGGGGCCCCGAAACAGCGGAACGAGAACGGGGGCTGAAACGGGAAACCTAAAATATGTCATGGGGGGAGCCTGATTTTTACTCTTGAGAGCTTGAGGGTTTGGATCATCTAGGAGAGAGTGGGAAGGATACCCACATTCCCCCCCAATGAAGCTTGTAGGTTGTGCCATATTGATGGCGCTTGAGGCTTGAGCCATATTGATTGTTGCCCGTTCCACTTGAGCCATATTGATAGCTTTTAAAGACAAAAGGACCCTTCCTCCCCCCCCCCCATGTGAGTCTTGAGAGGTTTGAAACCTCCCCCAAACGGCCACTACTCTCACTCTCTCCCACGCCCGGAATCAGCTGAAAATTCAATATAGAAAATTGGCTACTTTTTTTGAATCTTGCTGCCTGTTCCATCCGCCAATTCCGGCTGCCCGTTCCGCTATTACGTTCTGGTTCCAGAACGTTTTGCCGTTCCCGACATCGTTTCGGCACCCAGAATCGACTGGAACGCCGTTTCGATACGGTTACCCTCCGTTCCGCGCGTTCCCTGTTACTATGACAAGCACCGACGGCTTTCCCGAGGCTCCCCTAGCAATATCTTGCCGTTTAGGTACGAAACCCTAAACCTGCAAAAAAATACAGCATGCTATAACTCTGTCACAAACTGCTGACGTGTCAAAGCCCTGAAGAATGGAGCCAACTTGCAGATCCCAACCGAGGGGCCTAAACCCTAAGAAGAACAAGTAACAGAAGAAGTCCTACCAACTTATGGGGACCCCGTCCGATGGGGCCCCAGTGACATGAAGGAATTACAATAAAGCAGAACCCATCCACACACACGCAAAAGCTGATGACGTGACAGCTGTACGGACACTCCGGATTTTGCGCTAACAATGTTGACGTGGCATATTTCCGCAAAAGGCGTTGACAATGCTGACATGGCAGTTGTACGGAATTTCATAATTTACGCTGGCAGCTTTTTGGCATTGCTTTTGGACCAGAATTTTTTGAGTTTGAAGGTTTTTCATGTAAACTGCTTTTGGGACCTAGGGCCTTTAAATATGAGGCTAGGGCTCATTCTCTGGCATGCTTCCTGGAGAAGGTGCAGAGTCTGGAGTATCGGCTTGTACTATGTTGATGCAATATAAAGAAATACCGAAAGAGGCAGGTTTGGGGCCAATGCTCTCTTGGGTGGAATTCCGCCACTCCGTGTCGTGTGTCGACTCTCTCTCTCAGTTCAATTGTTATTGAAGTGCTAAAAGTCTGTTCAATCTATTCTTTTCTATTGGCATGTGATGCCCGTCTTGTGACAGTGGTATCAAAGCATCAAGCGTGTGCTTTTCTCGAAGCATACCGGTCCTACAAAAGAGGAGACAGAGCTATTGGAATTTTACTTTAAGTATCTTCAGGTCCCGACCCTGGACTTATTAGTGACTCCCACCCTTACTAAATCGCGCATCGGGCGCGCTCCTGTCTTCATCGCTCTATCTAACAGGGCATAAGCCATAAAGAACCCAAGACATGGAATTCATGGATTCAACAGAATATTTGCAGTTTCTGCTCAACAAGCTTCACGACATTCTTTTGCAGCATCCCCAGCATAATCTTCCGATGCTGTAAAGTTTTCAACGATTTTTGAACTACATGTTACCCCCTCTGATGCCCTAGGTGGTACCTCCTCCTCCGGCATCAAAAAGTACGAGAGCTTCCAACCGGCAACCTTCTCAGCCGTTTGTTCCGATCAAGGGAGTCTTCAGGAATATCGTGCAGCATCTGACCGTGATCCAGTGCAACCGCCTTTGCCACCGCCATTGCCCCCACCTCCACCACCCCCGTCACCAAGCTACAATGGTTGGAGCCCATACGAATACCCTTATTATCAATACCCTGGATATGCGTCTAACCAACCTAAAGATTTCAAAAATGGCGGCATGACAGTCAAATTTTCCACTTTTTCCGGGGTGAAAGATCGCAAGAAAGCATTGCAGTTCCTATAGCGATTCGACAACATCTATGCTTTGGGGAACTATTGTCACGTGACACATCTAACCCTATGTGTACGTGGACAAGCTACTTCATGACGAGGGTTGGGTTCAGTTCAGTCAGTCTAGAATAAGAAGTGATCTGGCACTTTTCTAAATCTATTCGCAGACCGTGCATGTCCAGACACTTCCATTAGATGCATGTCCTCTGGTTGCGCACAGCATGATCATCAAACTTCCATCAGAACCTATCAGGAGAATTTTTACAGTGCATCGACCTATTTTCCCTATTTTAGCCAATTTTCACTTATTATTTTTAAGTGACTTTTGTTGGGAACTAGGTAGGGCAAATTTACCAAGCATGTATATAAGTAAAGCTAGCGCTAGCACAATCTCGCAGAAGAGGCAGCAGGGACCAGGCACCTTCTCAGCAAGAACCCCCCCCCCCCCCCCCCCCCCCCCCCCCCCAGAACATACCTAGCGTTTTTGCCAAGCAGAAGCCTAGCGTTTTCACCAACAACAGAGCCTTGGCATTTTGCATTGCAGATCAGCCCCGGCGACAGCAGGACCAGCAGAAGCCTAGCGTTTTTGCAACAAACTCCAAATTCAGCCCTAGCTTTTTGATCAATAGAGCAACTCAGTGTTTTGCAAATTCATCGCGACAGAACCTCAGTTAGCACCAGCGTTTTCAGTTTTCAACATCAAGACTCCGTAGTAGAAGTCCCAAACCTCGCAAACCTCACCTTCCTGCAGCAGATCCTCGCCGCACGGTTAGATCTAGCGTAGTTTGCAGTTTCAGCCCGGAAAACGCAGATTTCAGCATCTGTGTTTTCAGCGTGTTGACGTCGCATCATCGTCATCGCCGTCATTACTGACATAGAGTCAGAATTCAGCAAATAAAGATTTATAGATTTCAGCCATTAGCATTTTCAGATTTCAGCCCGTCTCGTCGTCGTCGACATCGTCAGCAAGTCCAAAGCATTGTAGAGATTTGTGCAATCAATAGTAGACCACTCTCTCTATAGAGAGTGGGGCCTTCGGAGGAGGGTTTTGACAACATTCTGGTGTCGTATTCTTCTCTCTCTATCTCTCAGTCTCATGCACCTTCATTCACAGTATTTATCCACTTTGTTTGTAATCACTTGCACTCTCTCACTAAAGGAACGGAAGGCTCTCCATTCCGTAAGTAAAAGGAACCTTGAGCATTGTTCGGAGCACTCATCTTGAGCAAAGTTCAACATTCACTTCCGCAGCACCTTACAATGTTACATTGGTATCAAAGCTTTGGCAGTGTTCTGTATCACTCAAGGAAAGAACCACAAGAATTTATTTTTTTGCTTGTTGCAATCGCACGTAACCCAAGACCTCTTGGGCGTGTCAATTCCTAATCGTGTTTTTGAAGAGTGACAGGAAACCCAAGAAAGAAGGGCTTGTCCAGCCTCCCCTTGTCTCTATTTTCACTCATTGAGTGCGGACCGTGCACTTAGCGGCCGGCCAATCGACGTGAGGTGGGAAAAAGCAACCTTGGTGTGAGCACAAGCCGCCAAGGGGTGCGCCCGCAGGAAAGAGGAGCTCGAGTGAAGAGAAGATCCTTCTCTAACACAGATTGCAAGCTAAAGAAGAACCGCAAGACCCTCAAGAACCTCAAGAACTCAAGTTCCTCGTGAACTTAAGAACCCAAGACTTCAGTGTATGGTCATTACCCGAAACGAATGGATACTTCGCATGGAGGTGATGAGCATGGATGTGGTGAAGAAGAATTTTCCCCACCAGGAGGTTTTTCCTCCCCCTTCCCCATCTACGCCAAGGATTGCACTAACTACTATGGAGGCTTTCGACAAGATGATGATGGACAAGAAGCTAGAAAGTGACGAAAGAATGGCCGCCATAGAGCGTAAATACGAAGAAAGAATGGCAACCATAGAGCATGAGAGTGAGCAAGCACGCTTGGAAGCCAAAGAAAGACGAGCAGAATTTGATCGCGAGAACAAATCAAGGAAAGCGATGAGCGACCAACACATGAAAGAGTTGTTGCGACTTTTTTCTAATGTGCAGGCGCAAAATACAAAGGATCAAGAGAAGGAAACTCTCTCAGTCTCTTCTTTTTCAAAGCATGACACGCATGATTTGCATGATTATGATAAGCATGATGATTTGAATGATAATGATAAGCATGATGAATTGGCTCATAATGATGACACACATGATTTGGATGATAATGACAAGCATTTTCATTATCAAGATGTGATTATTCACGAGCATGATGATTTGCATGATCAAGATGTGATTATTCACAAGCATGATGATTTGCAAGAAAAAGATGTGATTGTTCACAAGGATGATGGTTTAGTTGATACTTTGTCTAATGAAGCTAACCTCATTGCAGATTTGATCAATCACGAAAAACCGATCTTAGCTCTCGAGTTGAGGTCCACAGAACCCCCACAGGAAGATTCGATCAATCACGAAGAACCGATCTTGGCTCTTGATGTCGCGTGACACATCCCAACATTAGTTAGGGGAATTTTCCAGTGCATTTAGCCTATTTTCCTATTTATTGGTATTTTCACTTATTATTTTTAAGTGACTTTCCAACAAAAGTAGGTAGGGCAATTTTAATATATAAGCAAACCCAAGTTAGCACTTTCTGGCAGAAGAGGCAGCAGGAGCTTCCCGCTCAACAGGCAACTTCTCAGCAGTAAACCCCCCCCCCCCCCCCCCCCCCCCCCCGCAGTAGACCATCGCCATACTCCCCCATCTCTTGGCGTTTTCCTTCCACAGTAGAGCCTCGCCATCAACTACCATTGCCTGGCGTTTTCATCCCAAGCAGGCATCGCCAGCAAGCTTTTGAAGCTAGCTTTTCTCCTGACACACTTCAGCGTTTTCAGCCATTACTAACGCCAGGAAGACATCAGCAGGGTTAGCATTTTTTATCATCAACAACAGCAGCAGATTTCAACGTTTTCCAGCAGCGTTTTCAGCAGGAGATATCAGCGTTTTTGCAGCATTATTGCAGCGTTTTCAGCAGATGCTTAAAGCCATAAAAACGCAGCCTAACATCAGCATTTTCATCTTCAGCAGGATCCCCAGTATAGCCCCCATTTTCAGCCCTTAAAGACAGCCATAAACAGAGAATTCCAACCCCGAAACAGTCCAAGAAATTCAGCATAAAGTGGATCCCAGATTTCAGCCCAAGTCGCCGTCGCCGTCGTCGTCATCGGCATAGTCCCATTGCATCAGTCCATTGCATTCGCATTGTACACCTTTGTGCAATCAAAGTAGACCACTCTCGCCGACGAGAGTGGGGCCTTCGGAGGAGGGTTTTACAACCTCTCGGGTGTCGTATCTCTTCTCTCTCCTTCTCTCAGTCTCATTCACTTGCACGCACAATATCCACTCACTTTGTTCGTGATCATAGCACTCTACAAGACGGAAGGCTCTCTCCTTCTCTAAGAACTAAAAAGAACTTTGAGCAATAAAGATCACTAATCTTGAGAAAATACATTCATTCATTCCGCGGCACCTTACACTCGAGTCGAGGTCCAAAGAACCCCCACAGGAAGTATTATGTGTTCGAATGATTAGTCAGCACGCATTGTTCGAGTGTTTCATTCGTGATGCTTTCGTGTATTTTAGTCACCGTCCTTATGTGATCCCTTTTCACAAGCATGCCATATTGCACGATGAACACGATTCACTCATCAATGAGCACGGATGTATGTGGATTACTCATGAAAAGATGAAATGCTTGCACCCAAGGAGTTCACATTCCATGTCTCTTCCTTGGCATGACACAGTATCCGAAAGAGCACAAGAAGGATTGAGCATCAAGTATCGGCATTTTCATTGTGATTTGCCACAATTGATAGATTAAGATCAGAAAGACAAGTTTCGAATCCACTGTTTGCGTGTGTTTGATGAACAGTTTGGCACTCTGTCTATATGTTCATCTACATTGCATGCACAGTCTTTTAAGAAGACTATAATTTTTCTAGTCACTTTACATAGAATGGTTATGTTCATGTTTTTGTGTTGGAAGTGGTTTCAGGAATTTTCAGCCTCAGAGATTCTTGAAGAAGGTAGATGCATGACTATAGACGAAGTTGGAGCATTGAAGGAGCCACAGATGACTCTCTTTCTACGCAGCCCAAAAGAAGCAAGCGTTACGGACCTTTATGAAGTTCAAGTATCGCATGACCACGCATCAAGTGGGCCGGCGAAGAGTACTTTCCAAGATTTCAAACGTTGTTGGCCATCTCCCTCGACGCCATATAGTTCGGTACCACTACCTCACTTTGAAAAGGAGGGGATGTCACGTGACACATCTAACTCTATGTGTATGTGGACAAGCCTTCATGACAAGGGTTCAGTTCAGTTCAGTTAGTCTAGAATAGGAAGTGATTTGGCACTTTTGTGAGTCTGTTCGCAAACTGTGCATGTCCAGACACTTTGCATATCCTCTGGTTGCACACAGCATGATCATCAGATTTCCATCACCCATCAGGAGCATTTTTACAA
This sequence comes from Adiantum capillus-veneris, assembly GCF_014529385.1. Lineage (NCBI taxonomy): Eukaryota > Viridiplantae > Streptophyta > Polypodiopsida > Polypodiales > Pteridaceae > Adiantum > Adiantum capillus-veneris. Next base: position 102,660,161 of record NC_140954.1, on the reverse strand, counting down.
TGCATCGACCTATTTTCCCTATTTTAGCCAATTTTCACTTATTATTTTAAAGTGCCTTTTGTTGGGAACTAGGTAGGGCAAATTTACCAAGCATGTATATAAGTAAAGCTAGCGCTAGCACAATCTGGCAGAAGAGGCAGTAGGGACCAGACATCCAACAGGCACCTTCTCAGCAAGAAACCCCCCCCCCCCCCCCCCCCCCAAGCATACCTAGCGTTTTTGCCAAGCAGAAGCCTAGCGTTTTCACCAACAGCAGAGCCTTGGCGTTTTGCATTGCAAATCAGCACCGGCGACAACAAGACCAACAGAAGCCTAGCGTTTTTGCAACAGACTCCAAATTCAGCCCTAGAGTTCTTGGGTCAGCAGAGCAACTCAGTGTTTTGCAAATTCATCGCGACAGAACCTCAGTTAGCACCAGCGTTTTCAATTCTCAGCATCAAGACTCCGCAGTAGAAGTCCCAAACATCGCAGATCTCACCTTCCCCAGCAGATGCTCGCCGCACGGTCAGGTCCAGCGTAGTTTGCAGTTTCAGCCCAGAAAACGCGGATTTCAGCTCTGCGTTTTCAGCGTGTCGTCGTCGCATCGTGGTCATCGTCGTCGTCACCGACATAGAGTCAGAATTCAGCAGATAAAGATTTGCAGATTTTAGCCATTAGCATCAAATTTCAGCCCGTCTTGTCGTCGTCGACAAGTCCAAAGCATTGTAGAGATTTGTGCAATCAATAGTAGACCACTCTCACCATAGAGAGTGGGCCTTCGAAGGAGGGTTTTGACAACATTCTGGTGTTGTATTCTTCTCTCTCTATCTCTCAGTCTCATGCACCTTCATTCACAGTGTTTATTCACGAACACTCTCTCACTAAAGGAACGGAAGGCTCTCCCTTCCGTAAGTAAAAGGAACCTTGAGCACAGTTCGGAGCACTCATCTTGAGCAAAGTTCAACATTCACTTCCGCTGCACCTTACAACTATATAGAAGAATCTAAGATTTCTCGAGCAACGGGATTTCTTAAAGATAATGCTATGCAATGGTGGAGTTCAATTGCGACACAACCGCATGCTCCAAACACTTGGCAAGCTTTCAAGACAGTTTTTGCACGTAGTTACATGACTCCGATGTTTGAAGTCCGGATTTTGGCAGAGTGGGGCAACTTGAAAATGCTTGCCACCTGAACCATGGACGACTATAACCAAAGGTTTCTCGACGTGTATCTTCCGGTGTCCTTCTTTAAGTTCATTTCCTTGGAGGACTAGTGCGAGCGCTACACCATTGGACTACCATCACCATTGCAAGAATATTGTCTCTCCAAACAAGTCTCTACCATGCAAGAGCTTATGGACCATGCTGCGGTAGGCTACAAGCTCATGAAGGGAAAGTTGGAGTTTACCACAGAAGAACCTCCGGCCACTAACCAAAACTCTCGGCAACAACGAACAAATTCTCAAGAATCCGGTGAAACCAACCTCAACGGCCTCGTCTGACACACCGTCAAAGAGACGCCTTGTTACAAGAAGGCCGATGCTTCGAATGTTTCTAAACAGGGCATACGTTCAATACATGTCCTGAGCAAGCCTCGACGTTCTCAGTGCAACCTTCTGCTCCCACATCCCCGGGGCCACCTCCGACCAAAAGGGCTAGACCTGCTATTGGACTAGTACCCGATATTTATGGTATACACCTCGAGAGTTTTAATGAATTATGCAGAGCTTATGGAAAAGTCAACGGCTTGAAAGCCCTTTGTCAGAAGACGGGCACCACGTGCCAATAGAAAAGAACAGACTGAACAGACTTTTAGCACTTCAATAACAACTGAACTGAGAGAGAGAGAGAGAGAGAGAGAGAGAGACGACATGCGACACGGAGTGGCAGAATTCCACCCCAGAGAGTATTGGCCCCAAACCTTAGCGCCCCTTTCGGTATTTCTTTATATTACTTGAACTCTGTACAAGCCAGTACTCCAGACTCTGCACCTTCTCCAGGAAGCATGCCCGAGAATGAGCCCATGGCCTCATATTTAAAGGCCCTAGGCCCTAAAAGCAGTTCACAGTAAAAAGCCTTCAAACTCAAAAGCATCTGGTCCAAAAGCAAAGCCAAAAAGCTGCCAACGTAAATCACGGAATTCGGTACAACTACCACGTCAGCAGCCAATGCAAAACGCGAAAATCCGTACAATCTGCCACGTCATCAGTCAGCGGAATTTCCGAGTTTTCATACAGCTGCCACGTCAGCAGCTGCTGCGCTAGCCTTTTTTTTTTGTGTGTGTGGGTCTTGCTTTATTTTAATCCTTTATGTCACTTGGGGCCCCATCGGACGGGGTCCCCATATGTTGGTAGGACTTCTTTTATTACTTGTTCTTCTTAGGGTTTAGGCCCCTCGGCCAACATCTGCAAGTTGGCTCCCTTCTTCAGGGCTTTGACACGTAAGCAGTTTGTGACATCTCCCCTTCTTGAAAAAGAGTAATCGTCCCGATTATATATACCTAGATGAATCCAAGATAAGCCCAGATTCACCCTTAAAGGAAAGTGCAAGGTATAGACCCATGGTAGCCACCCACAAGACAATATAACCATCAGTTCCATCATGCATAGTATTACAGCATATCTGCAAAACAGCTCAAGTTAGCTCAAAAATTTATGAGGGTCATTCCGAGGGACAATCAGTTTTCTCTTTTTGTTAAGGAGTTAGCTCCTCCTTTTGGTTCTTTTGATCAAGGAGTTAGCTTCTCCTTTCGTCCAGATTCAAACTCTTGATATTCTGACGTAGTAAAATTAGCCATCACACCCAGACCGTACTGATCTTCCATGGGTGTCTTGATGCACTAAAATTACATACCCAGGCAATCTCATCCAATTAGGAATAATCAGTGGTTGGCACATCACAATGCAACACAAATGCTTACATATGCATGTTACGAGACATAGAAACATAAAATCGCCAATGAACACTCCTCCCGCATAACCTAACAAGGTCCGGGCTGGGAGATATTCAACGACTACCTCATCACTCCTCCCGCATAACCTAAAAAGGTCCAGGCCGGGAGATATAGAGGCCTTTTACAACCGAACGCCCCCCAGACCGCAGCCTGCATCGTTTGGAGGTGCTGAGAGTAACCATTGCTCAGACTTCTTAATACTCCTCCCGCATAACCATCCAGGTCCGGGCCAGGAGTCACAACAACAATTATTTACAAGCATACAACCAAACGCTCCCCAAGCATCGACCTGCGTCGTTCGAAGGTTTTCTAGCATACAACGAAACGCTCCCCAGACATCGGCCTGCGTCGTTCCGAGGTTTTCAAACATACAATGAAACGCTCCCCAGGCATCGGCTTGCACCGTTCCGAGGTTCAAACAATACCAAAACAATATTTCTCACTTCTCCACCCAGGAGTAAAATCACCAATCAATGAAACCAATATTAGAACCAGAGTCAAACAATTCAAATCGGCACCAAAAAGGGTTCAAAACAGATACCATCCATTTCAAACAAATTCCAACAGGATCACCAAACAAGTTCTCAAACAGATTTCAAACTTAAAAAGCAATCTCGACATCAGTCGAGATCGAAAAGTCGACTGACTTTCCATCCTGAAACGTGCACCAAAAATTAGGGTTAGGTTCATTCCATAAGGTCGTAGCCAGGCACAGCATGGTCCATAGCTCTTGGACAGACAGTGTCTTCTTTGGCGGTGATGGTGGTCCCAAGATATAGCAGCCACACCGGACCTCCAAGGTCATCTGCTCGTGAAGGGACATCTACTGTGAGTTGTTGAAAAATTTTAAGATATAATCTACTAGGGTTTCCATGGCAAGCATTTTAGGATACCCCACTCTACCAAAAGTTGCACTTTGAAAGAAGACGTCAAAAACCATATAACTTCGGGCAAAAATTTTCTTAAAACCTTGCCAAGTCCTTGAAAGTGTGAGGTTTGGTAGCTATAGACATCAACATCTGCATGGCACTCCTTCTGAGAAAAACAGTGACTCGAAACAAATCTAGATCCTTCTCTTGCAAGTGATCTTTATGGCTTATGCCCTATAAGACGAGCGGTGAAGACGGAAGCGCGCCCGATGCACGATGAAGTAAGGGTGGGAGTGGCTAGTAAGTCCGGGGTCGTGGACCGAAAATACCTTAAATAAATTCCATAAGTCTCTGGTTTGCTCTGTTTGCTCTTTTGTGGGACTGGTATGCTTTCAAAAAATCACACACCTGATGCTCTGATACCACTATCACAAGACGGGCACCACGTGCCAATAGAATCAGAAAAGCACACGCCTGATGCTCTGATACCACTATCACAAGAAGGGCACCATATGCCAATAGAAAAGAACAGACTGGACAAACTTTTAGCACTTCAATAACAACTGAATTGAGAGAGAGAGAGAGAGAGAGAGACGACACGCAATTCGGAGTGGCGGAACTCCACCCCAGAGAGTATTGGCCCCAAACCTTGGCGCCCCTTTCGGTATTTCTTTATATTACTTGAACTCTATACAAGCCGGTACTCCAGACTTTGCACCTTCTCCAGGAAGCATTCCCGAGAATGAGCCCATGGCCTCATATTTAAAGGACCTAGCCCCAAAAGCAGTTTACAATAAAAAGCCTTCAAACTCAAAAGCAACTGGTCCAAAAGCAAAGCCAAAAAGCTATCAGCGTAAATCACGAAATTCCGTACAACTGCCACGTCAGTAGCCAGCGCAAAACGCGAAAATCCGTACACTCTTCCACGTCATCAGTCAGCGAAATTTTCGGGTTTCCGTACAACTACCACGTCATCAGCTTCTCCGCCAGTCTTTTCTGTGTGTGTGTGGATCCTACTTTATTTTAATCCTTTATGTCACTTGGGGCCCCATCGGACGGGGTTCCAATAAGTTGATAGGACTTATTCTGTTACTTGTTCTTCTTAGGGTTTAGGCCCCTCGGCCGATATCTACAAGTTGGCTCCCTTCTTCAGGGCTTTGACACGTCAACAGTTTGTGACACCCTTGACCCCGGAGCTATGGAGAACTTCATCCATCCAGAATTCTTGAAGCAGATGCACTTTGATTATGATGCAAAGGGAGGAGAAATTGAAGCTGAGCTAGCCACGAGGCAAACTCAGAAAGTGGTATCGCTCATTGGTGCTCTTCCGGTGACTATACAAGATTATCATGGAAAAGCTGATTTCCACATTATGAAGTTGGGCAATTGCGACGTTCTCTTGGGCATGCCCTGGCACGACAAGAATGATGTAACTCTCCAAGTTCGGAATCGAACCATCACCATGATGCATAAGGGCAAGCCAATTGTCCTCAAAGTTCGGTTGTCCGAACAAAGCCCTGAATGACCTCTCTAGTTGTTTTCTAGTTAGATACTTTTGAACATTGTTTGAGAAAGTATTCTTGAAATTTGTTTGAAATGGATGCTATCTGTTTTAAACCTGTCTTGGTGCCGATTTGAATTGTTTGACTCTGGTTTTAAATATTGGTTTCAATGATTGGTGATTTTACTCCCAGGTGGAGAAGTGAGAAATATTGTTTTGGTATTGTTTGAACCTTGGAACGACGCAGTCCGATGCCTGGGGAGTGTTTCGTTGTATGTTTGAAAACCTCGGACCGACACAGGCCGATGTCTGGGGAGCGTTCCGTTGTATACTAGAAAACCTCCGAACGATGTAGGCAGATGCCTGGGGAGTGTTTAGTTGTATACTTGAACCTCCAAGCGACGCAGACTGCGGTCTGGGGAGCGTTTGGTTGTACAGTCCTCTGAGCTCATGGCCCAGACCTTTTTAGGTTATTTGCCGGGGGGAGTGACGAGATAGTCGTTGAGTAGCTTCATACAGCATACCGTTTGTCTTGGAGGAGTGCTCAGCGGCACTGATTGTTGTGTTTGTAACATGCATATGTGAGCATTTGTGTTGCATTGTGATGTGCCAACTACTGAATATTCCTAATTGGATGAGATTGCCTGGGTATGTAATTTTAGTGCATCAAGACACCCGTGGAAGATCAATGTGGTCTGGGTGTGATGGCTAATTTTACTACGCCAGCATATCAAGAGTTCCGAACTGGACGAAAGGAGAAGCAACTCCTTGATCAAAAGAGCCGAAAGGAGAAGCCAACTCCTTGATCAAAAGAGCCGAGAGGAGAAGCCAAGTCCTTAACAAAAAAATAGCGAGCTAATTGTCCCTTGGAATGTCCCTCGGAATGACCCTCAGAATTTTTGAGCTAACTTGAGTTGTTTTGCAGATATGTTGTAATCGTAGACGATTACTTTCTTTCAAGAAGGGGGGATGTCACAAACTACTGACGTGTCAAAGCCTGAAGAATGGAGCCAACTTGCAAATCTCAGCCGAGGGGCCTAAACCCTAAGAAGAACAAGTAACAGAAGAAGAAGTCCTACCAACTTATGCGGACACCGTCCGATGGGGCCCCAGTCACATGAAGGAATTAAAATAAAGCAAAACCCACCCACACACACACGCAAAAGCTGATGACGTGGCAACTGTACAGACACTCCGGATTTTGCGCTAACAATGCTAACATGGCAAATTTTTGCAAAACGTGGTGACAGTGCTGACATGGCAGTTGTACGAAATTCCGTGATTTACGGTGGCAGCTTTTTGGCATTGCTTTTGGACCGAAAGCTTTTGAGTTTGAAGGCTTTTCATGTAAACTGCTTTTGGGGCCTAGGGCCTGTAAATATGAGGCTAGGGCTCATTCTCTGGCATGCTTCCTAGAGAAGGTGCAGAGTCTAGAGTACCGGCTTGTACTGTGTTCATGCAATATAAAGAAATACCAAAAGGGGCGCCAAGGTTTGGGGCCAATACTCTCTGGGGTGGAATTCCACCACTCCATGTCGCGTGTCGTCTCTTTCTCTCGGTTCAGTTGTTACTGAAGTGCTAAAAGTATGTTCAATCTGTTCTTTTCTATTGGCACGTGGTTCCCGTCTTGTGACAAATTCACTGTTTCGCATCATTTTGAGCGGAGCAAACACGTCTACGTGTGAGTCAAGAGCTCTTGCATGCAATGGGACAGTTCCCTTGTAGATCGGACGAGTTTTCACGCGAGAAAACTCTCCGTTTTCGCATTCCTTTGCGATGGAACTGTGCATACTTGAAGGAAATTAGCAATTAGCTAATCTGGTTCCTGTACAGAAGGCTCTTGCCTTGGCAAACGTGCATAAAACCCCCAGAACTGTACATGGTCATCTGAGAAGCCCAACGAGAGGGCATTACCATATGTGCAAAGGGGAGAGAGAGATGCGCGAGAGCAAATCATCGCACTGCATGAGACAAGGGAGAAGGCAAGCTTTCTATTAAAGCTGTGATCACCTACTACTCACACGCGCACACTGTGGAGCACACTTTTAAAAATCAGCCTCCAACCTCATTTTTGGGCGCCCCCTCTTGGATGAGACTTCTGGAGCATGTGTTGACCTGCAGGTTGCTCTCTAACTGCCATGTGTCCAATTTGCTCTTTTTGGTTTAATTCCTAGTACCCACCAAGTTATAAAGTCCTGCCGCCGCGGGACCTAAATGACTTTAACTAAGCCTAGCCACTTCTTTACTAGTCGGATTCCAGTGCTGATCGGCCCAACCATCTTGTGTGGCTCCTTGGCCTTGACTCTTGCGGGTGAAACTCTCAGCCAACCGCCCTTTCACACTGGCCACACAATGTCCGAGCATTTGTGATTTTAACAAGAGGGTCCTAAAATTAAATAAAAATCAAGGGAAAGAAACCAGCAAATATATATAGTGGTTGTCAGAGTCTCGTGACACACCACTTGAGGCATAAGTCAATACACTTAGTACAAGCACCAAGTGCCTGTAGTACCTCAACATGCTAGCGTTTTCCATCAGCACCATAGCGTTTCCATAACCCTTGTAGATCAGCCCTAGCGTTTGCAACCCCTTTTTCCATTGTATATACATTCAGTTATTCATTGCCAAGGTTGATTGGTTCAGGAGACTTTCTCTTTCGTTCTCTTTCTCTCTCTCATGCTCACTCCCCTTGGTCTCTACGCTTCCGCATCGCCGACTTTGACATGGTATCAGAGCGTCTTGGTGAAGCTCGTGCCTGAAGCCCTTGGCGTAAAGGAGCAACCCCCAAAGAGAAGAGAAGAGCACCCGACGCAAGCATATCTCTGCAACAGCATTCCAAAACGCTGCCCTCCCTTTCCCGCCGGCAGTTCCCCTTTGCAGCCCATGAAGTCACTCCCCTCCTACATTTTGAGACGCTGCAGTGCAGCGGCGCCGGACATCAGCTCAATGAGCGTTTTGAAACGCACAGGTCGTCCTCCCCTTGGCGCATGAACTCCCCTGCCAGCGAGCGTTTTGAAACGCTGCCGGCAGCAAGCTCTGGCTCCTCATCGCGCTCAGCGTTTTGAAACGCTCACAGCAGCGTTTTAAAACGCTGCTGGCTGGAGCTGATAGATAGACAAGGGCAGCAGTGAGAGAGTGTTGCAGCCTAGTCGAGCAGGCTTCATGCCAATTGAGGACTTGAGGAGGGCGTTGTCCTTGGAGGTTTGGAGCAGTTTTGGGAGCGGGATTGTGTGGAGCCTTCATCTGTTCGAGGGCTCCCACAGGAAGTCTGTGCGGCTTGGGAGACGGACCTTGGAGTCTCGGACTCCAAAGAGGGAAAACGGAGTTTGCAGTGCCGATTGGGACTTGCAAACGATTGGACCGGCTTGGGAAGTGGCTTGAATTTTTTGCGGCTTGGTTCGTGCGGCTACACTTTGGAGTGCGAGAAGGTTCCCAGAGTTCAAGATCTCGCAACTTCACCATGGCCCCACCTTGCTCAAGCTCCAGCGACAAATTGAACGGGAATAACTACGCTCATTGGAATTTGATTATGCGACTGTTGTCGACGACTCGAAGCCTCGTCCCACACAGGATTCCCACAACAGGTACACCCGCCTTCAAGATGACGGATATCTCAAATCGTGTGTCAATTGGGTAATGCAAAGGTAATGTCAGCCATTGCGGAATCTCTTACAAAGGACCTATCTCCAGCTATTCAGACCTTGAAGACTGCCAACAAAATGTGGTTCAAGCTCGTAGGTATGGGATTCTATGATGCGAGCAGTCACCCTTCTTGGACAGTTGTTTGCCATCCACTTTCCCCGAGGAAGTTCCATGCAATCATTTCTTATGAAGACTAAAGTTATTCATGATCAACTATCGGCTATGAAGAGTGCACTGACGAGTAACCAGTTAGTTGCTTTGGTTCTCGCGAAGTTGCCTCAAGGTATGAAACAGTGGCTAGGACACTTCGGCTACAAGTCACGAAGGAAAAGCTGGAATTTTATGATCTCAGCTCTTTTCTCATTGAGGAGGAAACCATGTTGATAACTCAAGGCAAAATTCAGATTTCTGAGATAGTGGAAGCACATGGTGAAGCACTTGCTGCTTCGGATTCCAAAAAGAGGACGAAGTACCGTTGTTATAAATGTGGAAAGCGTGGTCATCTGACCAAGGATTGCAAATCCAAAGGCAAAGACAGAGATTCTACAAAGGACAAAGGTAAAAGCAAGCAATAGGAGGAAAGCAGTGATAGTGACTCATGGAAGGACAGCAAGGAGGCTGCTTGTGTGGTGGTGACTACACTGGCAGGGACTCCCGCCTTCTAGTCACATGAAAATCGGTGTCACCACTAGCTTCAGCCAGAGAGAGGCTTGTGAGTGGCAGAGCGGGGCAAGCAATGCTCCCTATAATTAATTTGGACCCTTGTGTTGGAGTTCAAGTTATTGGTGTTTAGACCCGTAGGTCGGAGTTCAATGCACATGCATCTGGCAGGGAGCCAATCAGACATCTAAAACACTATGGATGAGTGCACCAATCCATTGTTGTTGGCCGGATCATGGACAGGATGTGTTCCAACAGTTCATTATCTTGGAGTTTTATATTTTGGACGTGATGTGTTCATAGTTCACGAATGGAGATTATTGGACGTAGTATAGTCTACAGTTCAAAGTTTCTACAACAGCAACCCATGCTCAAGATGGCATTACTTCAGGTACAAAGTTGAGGAGAGCAACACCGAGGTGTCCATGGTAGCTTCTTCATCGACTTGGTCTCACTATTGATGTCCACTATGAGCTGCAAAGAGGGTGTTGAAGTTTAGGCATCTCAAGTGAACTGCCCAATGTGATCCCATTATTTAGTTTGGCTTTTAGGTATTTATTTTACTTAATTGTCAAAGTCTTGGGGTTGGGCAATTTACTGAGGTTGCTATAAAGCAGCCCCTTGCCTCCATTGTATATACATTCAGTTATTCATTGCCAAAGGTTGATTGGTTCAGGAGACTCTCTCTCTCTCTCTCTCTCTCTCTCTCTCTCTCTCTCTCTCTCTCTCTCTCTCTCTCTCTCGCTCTCTCTCTCTCTCTCTCTCCCCCCTTGGTCTCTACGCTTCCGCATCGTCGACTTTGACACTAATGTTAGTCTTCTTTCTCTCCCTATCACTCACAAAATCTTCAATCAGTATCTCTTCTCTCTCTTGTCTTTTGCACATCTATCTCATGAAGGAACCTCACTACTTGCTCATCCTGAGCATTCACCATCAATCACTTCCGCTGCACAATACAAAGGTCATCCCACGATAGCACCAAATCAGTCCCAAGTAGGTAAAAAACAGAGGCAGCCAGCCCACACTCCTCTTTGCTGTGAAAAATCAGCCCCTAAAACTTGTTCCAATCGTCAAATCGACTCATGACCACACCACGTTTCTGATACCATTTCAAAGTGGCAAGAGGAAAAGCAGAATCCAATGACGAACATGGCCACTACCGACAATGACAACTCTCTCCAAATCTGGACAGCAGCCTGCGCTCACACAAAAAACTCCCTAGATCTCAAACTTGATCAGCCCAATCTCATGTAGCAATGAAGGATACCGTCGAGGGATACAAGGGCAGCTCACAAAGCCTTGTTTGGTCTGCACAAACAGGGCTGATTGATTCTTGCCTTTTCCTACTATGAACACTTACATAAAGCAGAAACACTAGGAGAGGGTGAGAGAGATGGGGCAATGTCAGGTGCAACGGAATTGAAATGGTAAAGATCTAGGTTTTACACTTCCACAAAATTCCTTTCTTTATTTCCTTGCGTTAGTGATTCCTTTTAGCTTGAATGATGGTTCCTTTTACTTTTCCTTGAAGAGAGGGAATGAGAGTGCGGTAGAGATGTGTAGAGAGAGAGAGAGAGAGAGAGAGAGAGAAAAGAGGAGAATGACACCCGATGGGTTCCCAACCAACCCTCTCAAGGGCCCGCGGGCCCCCACACCGTTGCCGATGTGGTATTTTCTTTAGATTGCGTACATAGAATGTGCACACATGCAATACCTCAAGAACACTCTACTGACTCGAATGGAGACTATTGCTGCAGTAACTCCTCAAGACGAGGCAACTCCGAGGCTGATTTGATGCACCTTCGGATCCTTCTTGATGAGGGATTGCGGATGGCCACCAAGGGATAGATGTGGGGCTGGATTGCACTATGAGGGGCTGAAAAATGCAGATGTCGATGATGGACAGCAATGGAGCACTCGATGCCAGCGAGGGAATGGCCGAGGGGAGGCTCGATGGGCTGCCAAAGTACAGGACCGCAACGGGATGCCAACGAAGACAAATCCAAGACGTACCGTTGCGAGAGATGGGCTGAAAGCTGAAAGTGCTGGCTAATCTGCTGGAACTGTAGCGCTAGGGCTGATCTGGCATCTCCAAGCAAAAATGCTAACCCTTCTGCTGCTAGCTTAAAACGCTAGGGATCTGTGATGCAAAACACCATGCTCTACTCTGCACTCTACCAGCCCTAGACTGAACTTATATAAAACGTTGGCCTTCATGCTCCCTTTATAGGTGAGGAATAGGCCTTATTAATCTGCTAAGGACTGGATAGGGCAAACCCTCCACCAGACCCAACAAATAACTCATAAAATTGATTATTCAAAAGTTAAGGCAGGGGGGGTCAAATAACTGTTGCACATCTACCCACCCGAAAATCCGTCGATTGATGCAAGGAATGGCTCGTTGGATTCCTCTAACCTAGAACTACATGCACGTCGTGTCATATGCCCACAGTGGTGTAATAACATATGTCGAAACGCGTGTAGAAACCATGTATGCAAGAGGGTTCCAAAATTGGAAAACCTAATCTGATGGACTTGTCCGGACATGCAGGTCCTGCGAATAGGCTCACAAAATTGCCGGTACTAATCCTCCTAGGATACTAGACACTCCTATCTAGGAAGAAGGGGAAAACGGTCTCTGGAAGTCGATAAAACATGTCCATGTGGCACACAGTCATGTGCACATGACATCCCCTCCTGCTTAAGGTGAGGTACTAGTATCGAACTCCATGCACGCGATAAGATGGTCTTGGATGACGTTTCTTCTAGATTATGTCCTCCACGGCGACTTTTGAGAGAGAGGCTCCCCTAGGTGATGTGGAAATGTCCAAAACACAAGGATGGTTATGATGCATCTACTCGCAAACAATGGATTGCCTCTTGGATCAACGATGCCTTGCCACGAAGGTTACCGGCCAGCCTATGCTGCCCTTCGTGGGAAGATTGGCGAGAGCAACAATGCGATCTGTCATGTCGAAGAAGGATGCTAGAATTTCTGTATGTCGAGGCGGTCGAGCGCGCACACCAAGTCAACTACCCTCTCGCAGGCGCACCACAATTGTAACCCCTTGTATACACCGTTTGCATTACCCACGTTCAAGGCGCACAGTCCTATGCGCAATGGCAAGTCCTGCAATTCCCTGAGTGGAAGAATCATCCTTCACCGAAACGCTAATACACACTCTTAACACTCCAAAGAACAAAAATTCCAAAGATTAGCGGATTAGTGTAAAATCTTCAAAGCTCTAATACCAATGTCAAGTGAAGCGAAATTGAAATGGTGAAGATCTAGGTTTTACACTTCCACAAAATCCCTTTCTTTCTTTCCTTGCATTAGTGATCCCTTTTAGCTTGAACGATGGTTCCTTTTACTTTTCCCTGAAGAGAGGGAATGAGAGAGTGCGGTAGAGATGTGTAGAGGGGGAGAGAGAGAAAAGAGGAGAATGACACCAGATGGGGTCCCAACCAACCCTCTCAAGGGCACCCACACCGTTGCCGATGTGGTATTTTGCTTTAGATTGCATAAATGGAATGTACACGCATGCAATACCTCAAGTGCAGACTCTACTGACTCGAATGATGATCGTTGTCGTGGTAACTCCTCTAGACGAGGCACCTCCGAGGCTGATTTGATGCACCTTTGGATCCTTCAAGCTTCTTGATGTGGGATTGTGGATGGCCACCAAGGGGTAGATGTGGGGCTGAATGGCTCTCCCAATGGGAGAGGAATGAAGCGCTTAAAAACGTAGATCTCGACAATGCCGATGATGGACAGCAATGGAGCACTCGATGACGGCGAGGGAACACTCACGAGGAGGCTCGATGCCAACGAAGACAGATCCAAGCCGTTCTATTTCCAAGGATGGGCTGAAAGCAAAAAACACTCGCTAATCTGCCGGGAGCTACAGCACTAGGGCTGATCTAGCATCTCCAAGCAAAAACGCCACTTTTCTGCTGCTGGCTGAAAACGGTAGGAATCTGTGATGCAAAACACTAGGCTCTGCTCTGCACTCCACTAGCGCTAGATTGAACTTATGAAAAACGCTCGCCTTCATGCTCCCTTTATAGATAAGGATTAGGCCTTATTAATTTGCTAAGGGCTAGGTAGCGCAAGCTGTCCACCAGACCCAACAAGTAAATCATAAAAATGATTTATAAAAAGTTAGGCCAGAGAGGGTCAATTTGGATGAAACGGTCGCACATATGCCCACCCAGGAATCCGATCGCCGCGAAGAATGGCTCATTAAATTCCTCTAACCTAGAACTACATGCACGTCATGTCAAATGCCCACCGTAGTGTAATAACATCTATCAAAACGCGTGTACAAACCATTTATGCAAGAGGGTTCCAAAATTGGAAAACCTAATCTAATGAACTTGTCCAGACATGCAGGTCCTATGAATAGGCTCACAAAATTGCCGATAATAATCCTCCTAGGATTCTAGACAATGTTATCTAGGAAGAAGGGGAAAACTGGCTCTGAGAGTCGATGAATCATGTCCACGTGCACGCTGAGCCATGTGCACGTGACAGGCAATTCTTGCAAAAGGTGGATCGTAGGAGAGAGGAGAGATCCTTTGGCAATCTACTAACACAAGAGATCACGAATGCTAGAGAGAGAGAGAGAGAGAGAGAGAGAGAGATGCGAACCCAAACAACTGGCGATAGTTGCAGATGGATAACACAACTGAAAGCCTGAAGGTACCCTATATAGGGAGCCCTCTAGCACTAGTTCGATAGCTAACAAGACATAAAAGTTTCTTTTCACGGCCTTTGGGAAACATTTGATACTCTTGTTCAGCATATCATTTGTTCTCATGCTTACCTGAGCTTGACGCTAAAGGAAAAATCTATCTAGAAAAAATAAGTAATAGGTAAAGTGTCTTACCATTTGGTCATGGCAAACCTCCAAAGTGGATGTACTAATGCATTTAAGCAAAAGTAGCAAAATAGTATTAAAAAAATCCACATCCTCGAAGAACTTCAGTGGGTTGTTGATCATGACATATGGGTTTTATGGCACCATAGTTTATGTTTTGAAAATACAATTAGCTAGAAAAATATCATGTTTTCCTCAATCAACTTACCTATTATTGATGTTTCTATACTAACGCTCACAACGGCCACTAAGATCTTTTCATGATAAACTTTCCTCCTTGTCTTGGCACATATTGCCATAGAAACTCTCAAAAGCATTAAAAGGTGCCAAACTAAGAAAATTTTGAAGATACTTATAAAGTATCTCATTACTCAAAATTCCCTTAGTCCTCTCATGCGACAGTGTGGTCTATAGTTATTCCCTAGTCTTTCTTTTCCTATGATGGCAGCAAGTGCTTCAAAGAAGATATCGATGAGCAACTTCATCTCTCATGTCGAATCCATAAGAACAGCTTGGCAATGATCAAACAAAGGACCAAAAACCATCTCATTATCTGGATTGATAGGCTGATGGGGACACAACAAATTACTTAAAAACAATCTTGGCATTGTCTCGGCAAGGTCATTGCCTTCAAGGATAAGAACAAGTTTTACCTTCCAAGAAAAAGGCCCAAATCCTTGAAAGAGCGGCATCAATCGTTGGCATTAGAAGAACCATTGAGAATAATATAAGTTTCCATCATGAGAGCAGACACTACATAAAACAAGTCGTGGGGAGCCGCAGGAAAAGAATGTCAGCCTCAATCCACTAATTTCTACAGCAAATAACCAACCAGCACCTCCAGACTAAGCATGGCGAGTGCTCTTTGTGATCCAAAATATAAAAAAGTTAGTAGCCTTTACTTTGACAATCGAAAGAGGCATCATGCAAATGAGCATGTTCAGTGTTTGTTGAGATGCGGGCCGAAAAGAAGCCCCCTTTTCCGGGTAAGTCGGTAAATAGAGGATCACGTCTAAATGAACGTAATCACATGATTAAAAAGAGAACTAATCGCAATAAAGACTATAATACCAGCGCTTGGACTCCCTTGAATAACCACGATATCTCTAATAATATGTTGAGAGTGAAAGAGAAGAGAGAACATGAACGCCATGTACACTGCAGAAGAATAATTCATTTGATAGATGAGACCTAGGTCATATGGCAACAAAAATGCATTCAGGAGTCAGATGGCACAAAACAGTAGCAGATGTATAACATGTACACGGGCTCAATGTGCTCCGTGGACACGCTACTACACCCAGAGCCAACCCTTAGCCTTGGAAAAATCTAGCAAACCTGCTACCAGCACCTTTGTCAGCCTATTCATGCCTTGACAAATTTCTTAGACTAGTGAGCACCCCTGTCTACCCTAGTGCATAATCAATCATTCAAGGCGCAGTCGATTGTCCATGCCAATGCCAATCTGAGGGTGTCACAAATAGCCTAGGACTAATGGGATGTGTGATTTCTCTTCACTCTAATCTAGGTTCAAAGCTGTTCAGCTCAATTCCTCATATTCGTGGTTAAAAATTTGGATAATTTTACGGTCCCCTCTTTGGTATTTCATTTTCCGAGGCACATGTGGCTTTATGGCTTTTGCCAAGTCTGTATTTCCTTGTTGCCATGCTCCTGGTGCAAAATTTTCCACCAAGAAAATCTCTCTCTCTCTCTCTCTCTCTCTCTCTCTCTCTCTCTCTCTCTCTCGCTCTGAACACTGCATAAAACGGCATCATGCAAAAAAGGAGAGGTGCCATGGCTGACCTGGAAGCACATGAAGAAGGTGGAGGGTGTCATGGGGGCGACAGAGGTGGGAGACAACCCAGTCAAAAGCGTGCTTGCTGTGAAGGGAGTGATCCACTGCTACGAGAATGGATCGCCCACCGTCATGATGCCCATCATGAGCATGCTGGTGATGGTGATCGTTCTGCTCCATATCCTACGAAAGACTCGTGAGCAGCCAACTGCGTTTGACTTTGATGTATACAGTATATATTAGATAGATGGCCTCCACACGATGAGTTTCACAGTTTGGTTCCCATGCATGAAAAGAAATGCTTAAACTTCACATGGAATGAAAACAAGGCCGACACTAGCGTGTAGACGGCGGCACTGCCTGTTGTTAGAGAGAGAGAAAGAGAGAGAGCTCTTGACTGCGTTGATCGGCAGAGCAAAGCAGAGAAACACACACACACAGAGACAGAGAGAGAAAGACTCTTGACTGCTTTGAACGACAGAGAGAAAAATTTAATCTATTTTTATTAGGGACCTAAAAAATAGCTTAAAAGAAAGCCTAAAAAATGTGTACACAAATTGATAGGCATCACCCCTATATCACTACCTGCAAGCAGACAGTGCCAACAAGTGATAAAATCACAAGGCCTGCCAAATTAAGGAAACTAATAAAGAACATGAAAGTGAAACAAAAAACTACTAGGATGGTAATCATATTGATCCATAGAGAAAGTGATTTACAGATTACACCATAAATGTTGATCACGATGAAGGATTGAAGAGTATCAAAGTGGTGTTTTGATAGGATAAACACAAACATAATGTATTTTATCATGCCAAGCCTGATAAAATTTTCTTCTTGAGATGCAATTTTTGAAGTACCCTTTTATATGCTTTGTGTAATGCAATCAATTTATATAATTTTCCATATATATCGTTAACTTAAAGATATAAACACAAAAAATGATAGGCAATTTTGAGATTCTAGCATGTCAAATGACATGAGTTTTTTTTTAAGCACATATTTTGATAGGCAAAATAGCCCTTGACAAAAAAAAAAGCGTCAATTTTAGGCCTTGATCTAAGGCTAGATCCCACTTTAAAATCTCTACGACTCTAAGCTTTTTAAAAAAACATAAGCATAGTGAATTTCTTTTAAAAAGCACCCTTAAGCTCTACACCCTAAGCTTTAGATCCCTATGCTCTACACCCCACTTTAAAAATTCTACATTTTTAAGCTCTAGAGCGCCTTTTACAAATTCAAATTGTAGATCCCTAAGTTGTAAATCCCACTTTAAAAGCTTTAAAGTTCTAAGTTAGTAAGCCCTAAAACTCTAACGTCTCGGGGTGACCCTCCCTCCCCCTACCTGTGGATCCATGTAACATTTTCACTTTCTTTAATTCAAATTTTTACCTTCTAATAAAAAAAAACTCTAGTTCCTCATTGGATTAGCTTTAAAATCTCAAAAAAAAAATCTTTAAAGATTAAAGCTCTAAAGGATAAATTCCTTCCATAAAGTTTTAACCAACAAAAATGACAACTTTAGTTATTACCTAACCCTTGACAAAAAAAAGCGTCAATTTTAAGCCTTGATCTGAGGCTAGATCCCACTTTAAAATCTCTACATCTCTAAGCTTTAAAAAAAAACATAAGCATAGTGAATTGATTTAAAAAAGCACCCTTAAACTCTACACCCTAAGCTTTAGATCCCTATGCTCTACACCCCACTTTAAAAATTCTACATTTTTAAGCTCTAGAGCGCCTTTTACAAATTAAAATTGTAGATCCCTAAGTTGTAAATCCCACTTAAAAAGCTTTAAAGTTCTAAGTTAGTAAGTCCTAAAACTCTAACGTCTCGGGGTGACCTCCCCCTACCTATGGATCCATGTAACATTTTCACTTTCTTTAATTCAAATTTTTACCTTCTAATAAAAAAAACTCTAGTTCCTCATTGGATTAGCTTTAAAATCTCAAAAAAAAAAAATTAAAGATTAAAGCTCTAAAGGATAAATTCTTTTCATAAAGCTTTAACCAACAAAAATGACAACTTTAGTTATTACCTAACCCTTGAAAAAAAAAGCGTCAATTTTAGGCCTTGATTTGAAGTTAGAACCCACTTTAAAATCTCTACATCTCTAAGCTTTTAAAAAAAAACATAAGCATAGTGAATTGAATTAAAAAAGCACCCTTAAGCTCTACACCCTAAGCTTTAGATCCCTATGCTCTACACCCCACTTTAAAATTTTTACATTTTTAAGATCTAGAGCGCCTTTTACAAATTAAAACTGTAGATCCCTAAATTGTAAATCCCACTTTAAAAGCTTTAAAGTTCTAAGTTAGTAAGTTCTAAAACTCTAACGTTTCGGGGTGACCCTCCCCCTACCTGTGGATCCATGTAACATTTTCACTTTCTTTAATTCAAATTTTTACCTTCTAATAAAAAAAAATTATTTTATCATTGGGTTAGCTTTAAAATCTCAAAAAAAAAAAATCTTTAAAGAGTAAAGCTCTAAAGGATAAATTCCTTCAATAAAGTTTTAACCAACAAAAATGACAACTTTAGTTATTACCTCAAGTTTCAACTGTGAATGATATTCTCAAAATGAAAAGATGGGTAAAAGAACTTCTCAAATTTCAAAATAAAAAAGTGACTCTTGTGATTTGTGGAGCCTCTAAGCTTTATCATTTAACATATAAGGCTGTCAACGTTTCATGCTTTCTAAGGCATTGGGCAACACAAAATCTTTTCTTTGATATACGAGCGTTCGTTTCATTTTTCAAAACTCAAGACATGTCCATCATTAGATTTACACGCTCTTCATTTCAATGAGTGCCCACTATCTTATTTCAACCAATCAACATTTGAAGTCTATCAAAAAATACTTAAAAATACAACTCAATTTTATTCCTATTTTAGTCAGCAAAAAGAGAAGTGATCACTATAGCCTTTGCCCTTTGGGCATGCCAAAAAGGCTTTTAAAAATAGTGAGGAACGCGCCTTTCTCACCAAACATAGGTTTAAGATTTAGGAAACTACTCCAAGACTTTTAAACTTTTGCATATTTGCAAAAGTTTCCCAAACGCACCATTTCTCCCTTTTTCCAAAGAAACAACCTTAGATTAGTGTGTATTATGAAACTCACCGTGAGAAGACTCTCTTACAGCGTTGTGCTTTTTGTCTGACCGTTAAGTACCTGTAGGATGAGTAGGTGATACAATCTTCAAAAAACAAAAGAAGAGGTGAATCAAGGTAGATGCTTCAGTCGCGCAGAGAGAGAGAGAGAGAGAGAGAAAGCGCCAATGAGCGAGAGCAAGTGCTTTCTATCTAGGGCATCATCTCTTGGAGTCCATGGTGGATGCGTAGATAAGCAAGTGGTAGGCTGCAGCGCAGAAGGGAGGGGATGCAGCATGCGAAGCCGACGAGCATATCGAAAGCAGGATTTGTTTTTTTTAATTACACTCCAGGCCCTCTAGAGCAGGTAAGCCGGGCACTGAAGTGCCCGGGAACAGCAGTAGGGTATTTGTTGGATTGGTGGGGGTTTAAAACCGAAAAATCCTTTTGTAAGGGTAGTGAAGCTTTCACTTGAGAGGAGCGAGTAGGGAATCTCAGAGAGCATCTCAGCAGTAATGAATAAAATAGAATGAATACGGGACGTAAATCATTCTATTCTATTATTCTATGGTTGGGTTTAGACGGGACGGCGGCAGAAATATGGGAAGGGAGGCGGGGGGGGGGGGGGTCCACATTATCTCGCATGGGCATGCTCAAATGGGATCGACGGCTGAGATGATCTGCGCTTGGTAAATTCGGGCGTTTGGTAAATTCAAGAAGAAAAGTAAATTTGGGCAGGCTTGTAAATTTGGGTCAATCCGCACCCCATGCCTCGAACCCCCGACCTCCCCACCACGAGCCATGTGCACTAATCACTACACCCTCATGTGTACGTTGAAATAGAGGCGATTCGAGTATGTCATATTGTAAATGTGAGCCAATTAGTAAATTCAGGACAAATTTGTAAATTCGGGCAAATTGGTCAATTCGGGGCAACCTCAGATCTGACATCCATAATTGACGCGCATAGCCTTTTCCTCCTCCACCATTGATCCCATTTGACCATGCCCGTGTGATATAGTGATGGGGGGGGGGGGGGGGGGGGGGGGGGGGCGCCATTTCCACCTTGCTTTTCAGCATGGAATGCAAGCATGAGCTCCCAACCAGAACCCACAGCATGCTAGCTAGTCGTTGCGCCACGATCCTCTCGGTGATTGGTTGCTACCCCGGGGAGGTCACCTAATAAAAATGTAACCTATCACGTGAGTTCAACATAAGGGTATTTAAAGTTCTTGAAACTTACAGAAATATATATATAGAAGGGCATTATTTTTTCAAATTTGAAAAAAACTTACAGATTTTAAAAGAAATGGGTACATTATATTCTTGAAACAATTCACAGATAAGGGGTTTTACAAACATGTCTTGAACGCACGTGATATGGTATTTTTACACATAATGAACCCCCCAGGTTGCTACTGCAAACAAAAATCTTGATTTAAATGTGTTGTCGCCTCGTCTAAACTAGACAGCACAGGTAGAAAAAACAGACGAGGGCTGTCGGCACACTCGTCTGAACCCATCCATATATATGTCTATTAACATAATATGGCACTTGTGAGACCCTTTCCACGTGTCGGTATCTGCGAGTTGAAGGCTTGAGACAAAAAAAAATTGAGCTGGCAAGAAAGAGCACACGCTGACTATAGCCGGCGACTTCGAATGAGTATGTTGACGCTTGGTGGTGGCTCTACCAGGATTTCAAGTACATTTAGTTTCTTGGTGAGGACCGAAATTCAAATTCCTTGCAGCAGCAGCACCCCGCTCTCAGACCTGGCAACAAGCACCATCCCGCCCTCAGACCTGCTACCTGAAGTACACACACACACACACACACACACACACACACACACACACACACACACACAGAGCAAACTCATATTCCCTGCTCTCGAGTCCCAGTGCTCCGTGAAGTGAGAGAGAGAGAGAGAGAGAGAGAGAGAGAGAGAGAGAGAGAGAAGAAGAAGAAGAAGAAGAAGAAGAAGAAGAAGAAGAGAGAGAGAGATGCAGAGGGCACGTCGAAAATATAGGCAGGGTGCGACAACAGCAAGGTATTTCAAAGGCCACTGCAACACACTCTGTGTGTGTGTGTGTGTGTGTGTGTGTGTATGTGTGTGTTTGTGTTGCAGAGAGAGAGAGAGAGAGAGAGAGAGAGAGAGAGAGAGAGAGCACATGAATAGAAGAAACCCGCCACTGCACTGGCTATGGGCTGTTGCTCCAAATTGGCAAGCTCCCAGCACCTTGAAGAAACATCGACTACTGTGTAGAAACAGTAAGCGCGAAACAGGTTGGTATTGTGTGTCAGTAGTAGTGAGCTCCATGCTTCAATGTCAAAACACAACGCAGATTTTTCTAGGCAAGGCAACAACCAAACAAAGCTAAGTGAGGGCCAGAGAAGCGCCCTCACCTCTTTATATAGAGGAGGGAGGGAGGCGGCCCGCCAGATCGTAGTCATGAGCAAAATCGCCATGAGTGTACTGACTCCATTATGCGACATGAGGCCGCCCATGGTTGCATAGAGAAAGCCCATGCGCCTTCACGGCAAGTATTGGTAGTAGGGTAGTAAACCACTAAGTAAAACCTACTTGCAAGTACTAGATACGGGCCTAGTCCCATGGTGAAGAGGTGAAGTTAAAAATATAAGCCAGAAACTATATTAAGTACCACTGTCTGTGTGTGTGTGTGTGTGTGTGTGACTGCCAAGACCTGTGAGGCACAGAACGAGTTGGCGGAAGTTGTCAAAGCTATGACCTCGGGGGAGTATGTGTGGATGATTACAGGCTGGCAATGGCGGCCAGGTCGGAGGGCGGGGTGCGGGTGTTGTTGTTGTGGTGATGGCGGATGGTGTGGGTGCGAGGGTTGTTGTTGATGATGATAAGGATCAAAGGGTCTTGAGATCTTGAGAGGGGGGGTCTGTCCTTGGCGAGATCTCTCTTCATGGCAAAGAGGGGGTGTTACCATATACATGTGGTAGTGATGTGTGTGAACACACTTAAACCGTCGGGGGATTTTTTCCCTCTCTAGGAGGTTTTTTCCCCCATGAAAAGTATATGCGCCCATTCATTCTAGGGCTATCTCTCTTTCTATTGCACCTAAGTGATACACTCTCTATTGTGTGCCTTGAGCTTCCTTCATCTTCTCCAAGCTGTGTGTGTTTTCCTGCAAGCCTAATTCCAACAATTGGTATCAGAGCAAGTTGCATCCTCTCGGACTTAGTCGCCAGCAGCTCCAGCACACGCGTGCTCACTTTCTCCAATTTCAGTGAGCTTTGCCGAGCGTTCGCAGGTCAACAAAAAGTTCAGGCCGAAAGCTCTTAGAGCTTAGTCTGCTCAGATTTCTGATTCGGGCTCATTTCAGCCTCCGTTTCCACTACAAGCAGTACTGTGCATAGGCTATTTCATCATTTTGTGCAAAATTTTTGTCAGTGCCATTTTCTGCATAATAGGTCCCTTACAATCGTCTTCTACGGTTTGTGCTAGATAGCACGTGTTGTTCCCGCTTCGTTTATCCTCTTTTCGGGTAGTTTTCACATCAGGTGCAGCATTTACCATGGCTGACAACAACACGGATGTGTTCAAGATGTTTGATGTTGAGGAAAGATTGGATGGGGACAATTACCCTATGTGGGCTTACATGATGCAACATGTTCTTGTGTCAAAGGGTGTCTGGAATATTGTGCAGGGCATTGATGTACGTCCTGGTTTTGAGGATGTAGGCGATGTTGAGGATGTTGAAGGTCTTGTTGCAAGGCTGCTATTAGAGTTGTTTTGCCTACGGCAGAACAAGCTCGTTGATATGTAAAGCATGTGCAGGCTCATACGTCGATTGCGTTGTCTGTGAAGCGCACCATTACTCCTCACATTCGTTTAGAGAAATCTGCAAAACAGACTTGGGATATTCTGATTGGTCTTTATGCAAGCCACAATAATGAGGCAAATTTTTCATTGTTGCGTAAAGAACTGGAGTCGAAGATTATGCATGAGGAAGATGATATGGACACCTTCCTTGCTCGTGTCAAGGATATCAATGAGCAACTTATCTCTGTAGGTGAAGTCATTTCAGACAGTTCCCTTGTGCAAATTGTTCTTGATGCCTTACCAGATTCTTACCAGACTTTTACTAGTACTTGGAGACTTATGACCTAAGGAAATCTTGAAGTTGTCAAGTTTGATGCATGATGCACATTGCTGTTGCAAGAGTCACTTTCCAGAAAGAACTGGACTAGGCAGCATACACTTGAACAGGCTTTTATTGCAGCTCAAAGAAAGGGTGGTAACAACAATGCAGCCACTGCTTATGGTTCTTCTGCGAGTGGAAAATCACTAGTTCTTAATGCTTCTGTTGGCAGCAATTCGTCTGGAAATTCTACTGATAAGGGAAAAAAGAAGATGCGTTGCCATTATTGTAAAGCTAATGATCACTTGAACAAGCAATTTCCTAAGTTGAAGGCCAAAGAGGCTAAGAAGAAAGAGGGTGACTCCACTGCAAATGCTCGTTCCACTACAAATGCAGCCATTGTTGAGTCTTCTTTGAGAGGAGACTGTGATGCTGATGTTGATGCAGAATGGGCTTTTAGTACAGAGTGCACTCACAATCCTGTTGTCCATGATGCATTTATGCCAGTTCATGTAGATTCACATGTGTGGCATTTTGACAGTGGTGCTGCAAAGCACATTACCTCACATCGTTAATTGTTCACCTCTCTCGAGTCTATCCCTCATGGGAATTCAGTCACTTGTGCCAACAATGCCTCCTATCCGATTCAAGGAGTTGGAGAGATTTTCCTTACTACTGTAAATGGCAGTTCTTTCGCACTTGTTGATGCACTTTATGTACCTGGGATCAAGAAGAATCTTTTATCTGTATCTGCACTTGCTAGAGTTGGACTTGTAGTCAAATTTGTGGATGACAGATGTGCAGTTCATGATCTCAGTTTTGGTGATGAAATTGTTGCATCTGGCTTTTTGTGTCGTGGGCTGTATAAGCTCACTTTGTATAACAAGTGTGGACAAAATTTTGCAAATGCAGTTGCAGATTCAAGGGGCATGCACGTTTTGGGCATCTGAAATTTTCTAGCTTGCTGCGTTGCAGAATTCTGATATGGTTGCTTCTTTTCCGCCTCTTGAAGCACCTATCAAACATGTTTGTGAAGGCTATATTTTGGGTAAAATGCATCGTGCTAAGTTTCCAAAGGATGGGTCGGTTCATGCTACATGCAGATTGCAACTCGTGCATAGTGATGTTTGTGGGCCTATGCAAACTTCGTCCTTGGGAAATTACTTGTACTTCGTGACTTTCATTCATGACTACTCCAACCATGCATGGGTATATCCGCTGAAATCTTAAGTCCGAAGTGTTCATGTGCTTCAAGCAATTTCTTGCTATGGCTGAAAATGTCTCAAAATGTACTATGGGCACCCTCCGTTCTGATAAAGGGGGGGAGTATATGTTTCATGAATTTAATGTGTTTCTGGCTAGTTGTGGGATAAAACACCAATGTAAAGTGTCGTATACGCCTCAGCAAAATGGTGTTGCTGAGAAGAAAAACATGTCTCTTACGGAAATGGAAAGAAGTATGGTCAAGAGTCAAGCTTTACTGCATTCATTTTGGCTCGAGGCTGTCATGTGTGCCACTTATGTACTCAACAAGTGTCTTACAAAAGTGTTGCAATCTACGACTCCATATAAAGCATGGCATGATAAAAAGCAATCTATTGAGCACATGCGCGTTTTTGGCTGTTTGGCTTATGGTTTAGTGCCACAAGCACAACGAAGAAAATTGGATGATAAGGTTGTCAAATGTATTTTTGTTGGTTATAGTGTTGAAAGAAAAGGTTACAGGTTGTACCATCCACAAACAAAGCATATTGTGGTCTCACATGATGTTGTGTTCGTGGAAGATTCTATTCAGCCTTTGCTATCATGTACTAGAGACAGTAATGTAAGCTCACATAAAATTTATGACACTTTGTTGCCTCTTTTCAGTGGTGGAAGTACGAATGTAAATTCCAATGAGGCAAATGTACAGCCTATGGGGGTTTCTAAAAATGTTACAGATCAACCTATTACTGATGCAGATGTACATGATGTACTTGATGAGGAAAGGGCTGAAAATGAGCAGGCTAGAGGTATGCCAAAATGGCTAGTGCATACATTGCGTGACAGTAAATTGGATGCACCTTTGTCTAGTTATACTCGTTCAGACTCTCACCATGCATCTTATGCATCAGATTGTTATGCTTTGGCTATGTCTAGCTTACATGATATCGAGGAACCTCTGTCTTTTGATGAAGCACAGAATTCAAAAAACTGAATGGCTACCATGAAATCAGAATATGATGCACATATAGAAAATGACACATGGATTTTATGTGATTTGCCTCCTGGGCAAAAGACCATTGGTACAAAGTGGGTTTACAAGTTGAAACGCAAGCCAGATGGTGAGGTTGATCGCCTTAAGGCTCGAATTGTTGCAAAAGGCTATGTGCAACAAAAAGGCATCGATTATGAAGAAACTTTTGCTCCCACTTGTCGTATGACTACTATTCATTTTCTATGTGCATTGGCAGCTCATTTTGGTTGGGATGTATATCAGTCAGACATTGTTACTGCTTTCTTGAATGGTGACATATTTGAGGAAGTTTATGTCATGTAGCCTCCCGGTTTGGTCAAGAAAGGACAAGAGGACAAAGTATGCAGATGTAAGAAGGCTTTGTATGGGCTGAAGCAATCTCCTCGTGCTTGGTATAAGAAAGCTGACACTCATTTGGTCAAACGAGGCTTTCGTAACAGTCCAACAGAAAGCACATTGTATGTCAAGCATGAGGACGATGTACTTCTCATTGTTGTTCTTTATGTGGATGATTTGCTGATCATTGGTCCCAATGAGGCACATATTGTTGAATTTAAGTCTGATTTGAATGCTACTTCAAGATGAAAGATTTGGGGTTGTTGCATCATTAATTGAGCAACAGTTTAAGCAGTGTGATGCTGGTATTGCCTTGTGTCAGAAAAGTTACATAGAGACATTGCTATGTAAGTTTGGAATTGAGGATTGCAAACCTATTGCCACTCCCATGGAAATAGGTTTGAAGTTAAGTCTACATGATGCTGGTGATCTTGCTGATGTCACTCTTTACCAAACTGTTGTTGGTTGCCTCATTTATGTATGCAACATGAGGCCGTATATTCAGTTTGCAATCTCACAGGTCAGCGTCTAAGCATTGGCAAGTTGTCAAGAGGATTTTCTGCTACTTGAGTGGCACTTTACATCTTGGCTTGTTTTATCGCAAGGGGGGATCATTGCCGCCAGACTTACATGCTTTTTCATACTCATATTGGGCTGGTCGTTTTGACACGCGGGTGTCCACAAGTGGTTTTGTTTCATGCTTGGAAGTTCATGTATATCATGGTTGAGCAAGAAGCAACCTATTGTGGCCACTTCGAGTTGTGAGGCTAAGTACATGGCAGTCTTCACAGCTACGGTTGAGTGTGTATGGCTCAAACGCCTTATGGCTGATTTGGGTGTTGGACACGACACTGCCAACACTATGTACACTGACAATCAGAGTGCATTGGTAGTTGCGAGGAACCCATTATTTCATGCTCGCACAAAGCAAATCGAGGTGCATTACCACTATGTCAGGGAGAGGCTCTCAGCAGGAGAGATTAGCTTGGCTTATGTCCCGCTTATGTGCCAACATAGGACAACCTTGCAGATCTTTTCACAAAGGCATTGTTTCGTGAGAAGTTTGAAGCTTTTCGCAAAGCTTTGGGCTTACTCTCCTTTCTGGACTGATCATGTCCTCAGGGCATGGCACTTCCCTTCACTCATGTGCTAGCTCTCATTCACCACATCACTCCAAGGGGGATTGGTTACCATATACATGTGGTAGTGATGTGTGTGAACACACTTAGGACTGCCGAGACATTTTTTTCCCTCTCTAGGAGGTTTTTCCCCCCGTGCAACACCCATTCATTCTAGGGCTATCTATCTTTCTATTGCACACTAGGTAATACACTCTCTGTTGTGTGCCTTGAGCTTCCTTCGTCTTCTCCAAGCTATGTGTGTTTTCCTGCAACCCTAATTCCAACAGGGGGTGAGCAGAGAAGCAGACCTTCTTTGCAGAGTTCTAGCCCATAGTTAGGGCAAAGCTGCACTAAACAGAGGTATTGAAAAGCATGCTGTGTGTGTGTGTGTGTGTGTGTGTGTGTATGGGGCAAGATACCAATAGTAATGGAGGCTATGAAACAAGTGATGATAAAGGCAACATAATTTAGCACGTGATTAAGCTATCTTATGAAGCTTGGGTAAATAATGATTACAGGCGGGTTGCTCAAGGGATGGAAAACGGAGGCCCTTGACACGTGTGTGTGTGTGTGTATGTGTATGTGTGTGTGGAGCAGGCGCTATTCTACAGATTTTGCATGTGTGTGTGTGTGTGTGTGTGTGTGTGTGTGGAGAAGACTAGCTCACGCTATTTTTGTGTGAGTTTGAGCTCCGGCAGCTTCTGCTCACCTCAACAGTCCAATCAGTCATCGTCTTCTTTGTTCCATTGCATATGTCTTCTCTCTCCTCGTTGCATGCATGAGCTCTAGAACGCATGAGCAGCAAGACGCTCTCGCGCATCCTCTCTCTCTCTCTCTCTCTCTCTCTCTCTCTCTCTCTCTATCTCTATCTAATGAAGGGTACTTACAAGCCCATATGGATGAGAGACATGAGCATTCCATACATCTAGGTCATTATCTTGGAAACCATACCTTTGTAAGCTGAGGTTTTCAGTAATCTTTCAATAACTCTTTTGTCAATGAGGCTGTCATCCACAACAAGTTCATGCACTTCTGTAGGCTCTGCATCTAAAGTTGGGGAGGCACTCTTGAGACTTCAGAAGTCGACGCCTCCTTGATCACCATCTTAGAGGGAAGCAGTAGAAGCCTCACCTAGGTGTACTTCTGCTTAATGCTTGTAAAAGTTTTTACAAAGGAAGGCAAAAATGGCTTGTGGAGAGAGGCCTCCCCACCTAACTCCAAGTTCTTGGGAGGAAGGTGATGGGTTCTCCTGATGCTTCCCAACAACAAAATCCTAACCTGCCTCTTTACAAAGGCAAAAATTGATAGTGCCCGATAAAACAGACAAAAGGGTGGCGAGGGAAGCAGAGGGATATTTGCTGTGCATCCACAGTGACAGAATCTTGCCTCTCAATGGAGGCTCAAAATGATCATATACAAAAAACTCTCTCTCTCTCTCTCTCTCTC
Source organism: Adiantum capillus-veneris (assembly GCF_014529385.1). NCBI lineage: Eukaryota > Viridiplantae > Streptophyta > Polypodiopsida > Polypodiales > Pteridaceae > Adiantum > Adiantum capillus-veneris. The sequence goes on along the minus strand of NC_140954.1, from coordinate 102,631,535 downwards.
TCTCTCTCTCTCTCTCTCTCTCTCTCTCTCTCTCTCTCTCTCTCTCTCTCTCTCTCAGTTGCATGCATGAGCTCCAGAATGCATGAGCACATGAAATATGAAATGTAACTTCACTTAACATTCTATATTCTTATTGTAGGCAGCAAGTCTGCAAGCCAAGGCGAGTGGAGTGGAGGTGTGTGTGAAGCAGATCAACCAAGTAGCTCAACCAAGTAACTTTTTAAATCAGCTTAATTCTTAGAGAGAGAGAGAGAGAGAGAGAGAGAGAGAGAAGAAAAAGACCAAAGAGAATAAAAACAATTGGGGGGAGAGAGAAAGAGAGAGATGACAATGAAATGAAATGTTATGGTAATGTGCTCAAAAGAGAGTACATCCATGTGACCATAGACAAGATAAAAGATGAAAGAGAGAGAGAGAAAGAAGTGAATTGAAATGGTATTAACTTACTCAAAATAGTGAAATGACTTATGAGACCCGAAGATTGCGTCTATACATGTTCACACACACAGAGGGGTCCAGACAGAGAGAGAGAGAGAGAGAGAGAGAGAGAGAGAGAGAGAGAGAGAGAGAGAGAGAGAGAGAGAGAGAGAAGAAAAAGACCAAAGAGAATTTAAAAAATTGAGGGGAGAGAGAAAGAGAGAGATGACAATGAAATGTAAGGTTATGGTACCTAATGTGCTCAAAAGAGTACATCCATGTGACCATGTTCACACACACACACACACAGGGGTCCACAGAGAGAGAGAGAGAGAGAGAGAGAGAGAGAGAGAAGAAGAAGAAGAAGAAGAAGAAAAAGACCAAAGAGAATAAAAAAATTTGGGGGGAGAGAGAAAGAGAGAGATGACAATGATGATGTAATATTATGGTACCTAATGTGCTCAAAAGAGTACGGCCATGCAACCATGTTCACACACACATAGGGGTCCACACACACACACACACACACACACACACACACACACAGAATTGATCGTAAGTCTTCACACACATAGAAATAAAACACACACACACACACACACACACACACACACACACACACACACACACACAAACACACATAGAGAGACAGAGAGATGAAAATGAACTGAATTTGAAGGGTACTTACACACATACACGCACGCATACTACACACACACACAAACAAAGAGAGAGAGAGAGAGAGAGAGAGAGAGAGAGAGAGAGAGAGAGAGAGAGAGAGAGAGAGAAGAAGAAGAAGAAGAAGAAGAAGAAGAAGAAAAAGACCAAAGAGAATTTGAAAAATTGGGGGGGGAGAGAGAGAGAGAGAGAGAGAGAGAGAGAGAGAGAGAGAGAGAGAGATGACAATGAAATGAAATGTTATGGTGATGTGTTCAAAAGAGTACAACCATGTAACCATAGATAGGATAAAAGATAAGAGAGAGAGAGAGAGAGAGAGAGAGAGAGAGAGAGATAGTTCTATTATCATCCTCGGAGGTCAAATATGACCTATGGGACCAAATGAACATGTATGTGGTGTGAGTGGAGGTCATAAGTGACTCTCGATGCTAAAAAATGACTGAAATGAGCGTCGCAATAGAGAGTCCACATTGTGGTTGGGAGAGGAAGGTATGTAGGGAGAGCTCATGACTAAATATATGGGGAAAAGAGGAACTAATGTGGTCAAAAGCTGAGCACTCAAGTAGTGTGTGGTACTCACACTCTCGCACTTGATGAGGGCATAAGGTGCAAAGTCGACGAGACTCCTCGCCACTGCCCCAACGTCCTCTCTCGCAGCGTAGAGAATGGGAGCTAAGACGAATGGAGGCAATGGTGTGGATCGCACTGAACGGGATGGGCTCAAGGATGTAGGGATGGGTTCGGTTACCTCGTTTGGAGAAGAAGAGAGATTTGTAGTTTGGGGCAACGTGTGTGGTGTAATGGCTGAAGCGAGAACCTCCGGATTTCTCCCAAGCTGTGATACATTGGCGTTGTAAGAAGGCCTCATTAACTTGGGATTCAATCGACGCATCCTTGACCAAGTGACATGCATCCCATCTTCCAAACCATTTCTTGATGTCAAGCATCCACCCCGAACTTAGTATTTTGCTCGTGCCTGTCTTTTGGACCTTTTGACTTGCTTCATATGCGATCCTAGGAAGTCAATGCAAAGGTCTACATTGTGTATGAAGCATGTACTCCATAACCCTTTGCATGCCCAAGACCTCAATGGGAAGCGATCCGGACTCAAGAAGTAAGAGCATGTAGGGTGTTTGTGTCGACTTGGAGAAAGTTGGTGAGAAAACGCTTTTGGACATTCTCAAACTCTTTCCAAGTAGACTTCCCGATGCTTCCACCCCACACCTCCACTCCATAAAGAAGCACCAGTGTCACCAATGTGTCAAAGAGGTACTTTTTGAGAGCCCAACACTTGATCTCTCCAGCATTGCACGTGTTCTCAAATGCATAATAAGCACTCTTTTCGGCTTCCAAGCGACGCATTGCACAATCCTTCCATTTATGGTTGGATGGAACCTCAAGGCTAAGGTACTTGAAGTGATCTACCACTTCAAGTTGCTCATTGTTGTATATAATGCATGGATTTTTGTCATTGAGGGTCTTTACAAGCATAACCTTGGTTTTGGATCCATTCACGATCAGCCCGCTATGTAGGCAAAAGCGTTCCAAGACACTCATAAGCTTTTGTGCATCTTCTAAGGTATGTACCAAGAGCACTACATCATCGGCATAAAGCAAAAGCATGATTACCGCATTTTCGATCTTAACCTTTTCTATGCCTTCTTGCTGCATAAATCAAGAACCATGCATTCCAATTCATCAATGAGTAGCCCAAAGAGGGTTGGGGAAAGTGGGCATCCTTGTTTGACACCAATGGTGCTTGCAAAAAATTCTGAAATTCCATCTCCCATACGTAATCGACATATCACTTTTTGGTAGATGCGAAAGACTGCATGCATAAATTCTCTCGGCACTTGAAGGCTTTGCATACGTCTCCAAAGATTTCCTCGCGGTACCATGTCAAAAGCTTTCTTGAAATCCACAAAGCAACAATACAACTTTTTTCCTTCCAATCGAGACGCTTCCATAAGAGCTCGAAGAGTGACAAGGTGATCAATAGTGCTATGATGCTTTCGAAAACCTGCTTGGCCAAGCGCACATTTGCCATTCTTTTCAGCTCATTCACTTATCTTCATCTCCATGACACATCCAAATAACTTTGCTATCAAAGAACCAACTATTATAGTGCGATAGTTGTTCACATTGTTTACATCTCCTCCTTTGTGCAAAGGTTTGATCCAATTTGCACTCCAATCATGAGGCATGCCATGCTGAAGTGCAAGGTTAAACATATCGCATATCCAATATTGTGTTTTCTTGCTTGTTCATTTAATCATTTCAGCCTTGACACCTTGAAGGTCCCTTGCCTTGCGAGTAGCAAGTTTCTCAAGCGCGCGGCATACATCTTCAATGGTAAAGAAGGGAGACATAAACGGAAGGGAGCTACAACACTCCATCTTATCAACATTGGGTTGCTCATAGAGGTTCTTGCAATGCATATACATATTCTCAAGAGGCCAAGTCACCAAAGCTCTCAATGCACTTACCTTTAGATTTTGCCAAAACTTGCCATATGCATGTGCTTTCTATTGCGCTAAAAGAAGTTGTTTTTTGACTTCCCACCTTATCCTCTTCTTTTGAACAAGTGCTTTGTATGTGTGTGAACATTCCAAGTAAACTTCCTTGTCTTTGCTTGCATCCAATATTAGCAAGTGTTTTCGGGCTTGACTACATTCCATTTCTTCTTGGTGCTACCCTTCTTAAACCTTTTGCAAGACATGTGTTTCACCGAAAAGCATTCCTTCGCACAAGAGCAAATTAGTTCTTTGAAAACTTTCCACTTGCATTCTAATGTTGGGCTCTCTTGATGCTCTATCATGCTTAACATTTGGTCCACCATATCATCATATATAAGTGCTCGTTTGAAGTCTAGATGTAAGCACAAATGATTCACATCATGATTGGAGGCTACATGCTTGGGCCGTGTACCACACTTGAGGTCAATACATAACATCCTATGATCCGATCCAGATTCCATTCACCAAGTGTAAAGCTTTGTGAAGGAGTACGAGCGGAAGTGTGACGCGAGAGAGAGTGCGAGAAGAAGAGCACGACGATATGGTGAACTCGCTCTATTGTACTGTGTAGAGCATAGTGAGTTCTTATTAGGTTTTTTACAAAAGAATATGTGTACATACCTGGCGGCCCGCCCACTTACCTGGGCGACCACATTGGGCTTTATACCCCAACAACCTCCCACTTAAAGTCCAATGTGGTACTTTAAGTGTGAGAGAAGCTACTATACAAGCTAATATACAAGAGATGTAGAGAAGTGATGTACTACCCTACACCTAACTGCTTGCGAAAATGCGCAAAGCTCTCTGAGGGAAGTCCTTTTGTAAGTAGATCAGCAGGATTTTCTGTGGTGTGAACTTTGACAAGCTGAAGTTGCTTATCCTCGAGCATTTCCCTGATGAAATGATACTTCACATCCACATGCTTTGTCTTTGAGTGATAAACTGGATTGCGAGCCAATTGTATAGCACTTTGACTATCACAATATAACACAGGCATCTCTTCTTTGATTCCCAAATCTGTTACTAGTCGATTAAGCCAAATTGATTCTTTGCATGCCTCTGATGCTGCAACATATTCAGCCTCTGTAGTAGACTGAGTAACACAATCTTGTAATCTAGAACGCCATAATACTGCGCCACCAGCCAATGTAAAGACATACCCTGACGTAGACCTTCGGTTGTCTAAGTCACCTGCATAATCTGAGTTTGTAAAACCCTTTACACTTAGCTCCTGACTCCCATAGCATATACGCATACTCTTTGTAGCTTTCAGGTATCTCAATATTCCTTTCACTGCCTCCCAATGTTTCTTGCCTGGGTTTGACATGTATCGACTTACTACTCCCACTGCAAATGCAATGTCTGGGCGAGTAGCAATCATTGCATAGATCAAACTACCCACTGCAGACGCATATGGAATCTTATCCATTTCAACCTGTTCTTCCTCAAACACAGGACAATCTTGTTTGCTAAGTTTCACATATGGTGGCAATGGAACACTTAGTGCCTGTCCCTTCTCCATATTGAAACGTTGCAAAACCTTGTCAATATACTCTGTTTGAGATAACCAAATCAACTTCTTTGATCTGTCTCTCTCAATGCGCATACCAAGTATATGACTTGCCTCACCCATGTCTTTCATGTCAAATGATTTTGCCATCTTTGACTTCAAAGCTGAAATTTCTTCCAAGTGCTTGCCAGCAATCAACATGTCATCCACATACAAAATAAGGATCAGCCAACTACCATCCTTAGCCTTCTTTGTATATAGACAGTGATCGAACTCACTACGTTTGTAGCCTTGAGAAAGCATAAACTTGTGGAATTTCTGATACCATGCCCTCGGTGATTGTTTCAAGCCATAAAGACGCTTTAACAACTGGCATACCCAATCTTCCTTGCCTTTCTCAACAAACCCTTCTGGCTGCTGCATGTAAATTTCCACATCTAAATCAACATGCAAGAACACTGTCTTGACATCCATTTGGTGCAACACCAAATCTAATATGGCAACCAATGCAAGAAAGCATCTCAATGTAGTCATCTTGACCACCGGAGAGAAGACTTCATCAAAGTCAATGCCTTGTTCTTGCTTAAAGCCCTTGGCAACAAGCCTTGCTTTGTACTTTGGCTGACTATCATGAGCAGTGATCTTATACCTGTAAACCCATTTACAAGGTAGAGCCTTTTTGCCTTGTGGTAATTTAACTAGCTTCCATGTCTTGTTTTTATGCGGAGCTGTCATCTTTGACTGCATGGCCAATTGCCAATTCCCGGAGTCCTTCATTTGCACTGCTTCCTTGTAACATGAAGGCTCATTGCAATCAGTCAACATGACATAGTTCATAGATGGAACAAACCTATCAGGAGGTCGCGTGACACGTCCAGATCTACGCACAATAGGTGGCTCAGGCTCAGCCACAACCTATGGTTCCAATCTATCCTGTCCTTGCTCCTCTTGAGCCGTGACATTTTGTCTTGCACGTGCAGGTCCATCTCTTGGAAGACAACTCTTCTAATCTCCTCAACCCTCTCTGGTTTAGAATGATATTTGGATTCATTAAAGTGAACATCATTGATGCGGACAACCTTTCTGGATTCGGGATCCCAAAGTCTGTACCCCATCTCACCAGAATTACCATAGCCTAGAAAGATGCACTTTCTACTCTTTTGCTCAAGTTTTTTCCTAAATTCCTTTGGAACGTGAGTATATGCCTCACAGCCAAAGACTCTGAGATGCTTGTATGAGGGCATTTTGCCTGACCATACCATCTTTGCCACTGAATCCTTCTGCAAAACCTTGCTAGGAGAACTATTTACAAGATGAACAGCTGTTGATACAGCTTCAGCCCAAAACCCATTTGGCAGCTGTGCATTAGACAACATACTTCTGACCTTCTCTTGTATGGTCCTATTCATCCTCTCAGCAACACCATTTTGAGGAGGATTGTAAGGAGCAGTAAGTTCACGTTTTATACCTTTTGACTCACAAAAGTCCTGAAAGGCCTTTGAAACATACTCTCCACCATTGTCAGTGCGTAAGCATTTAAGCTTCTTGCCACTGTGATTCTCCACAAGTGTCACAAACGTTTTGAAAACACTAAACGCTTCATCCTTGTGCTTGAGAAAGTAAACCCATACTTTCCTCGAGTAATCATCTATAAATGTCATAAAGTAAGAAGCTCCCCCTAGAGATAGGTTAGGCATAGGTCCACACAAATCACTATGAACAAGTGCCAACTGTGTATCTCTTCTACTGCTTCTATGCTTATGTGGCTGTTGTGTTTGCTTACCATACAGACAATGTTCACAGAATTCAAAATCATTAAATGAAAAGCCAGGCAAATAACCAGAACGAGACAAGATTTCCATTCCCTTCTTGGACATATGTCCTAACCGGCTATGCCACAAAGAAACGTTCGGCTGCTCGGTTACATTGATCACATTTTAAGAGACATTTGATACATAAATCATGTAAAGTCCTCCAGACTTTACTCCATGTACTACTGTCATAGAACCCTTGGATATCTTCCACATGTTCTGTCCAAAAGTGGTGACGTAGCCAGCATCATCAAGTAAACTTGTGCTGATCAAGTTCTTTGTAATTGCGGGAACATGTCTCACATTCTTCAGCGTGAAAGAAGAGCCATTCTGAAACTTCAATTGAACATCTCCAACACCTAAGATCTCACATGTCTGCCCATTGCCTAGCCGAACATGATCTTTAGTGGTCACATAAGAATTAAACCACTCCTTGTTTGGAGACACATGAAGTGATGCCCCTGAGTCTATAATCCAGTCACTCAGTGCATTTCCATCAGATGCTGTAAGAAGAGCTGAGTCCATTGTATTCTTCAAGAAGTAGATGTCTCCTGACACTAGACTGTCATCCTCTGCAACAGTGTTTGTCACATTTATTTCTTGAATCTTCATTGAGGACTTGTTCTTCTCACCATGGTCTTCAGCTTTCTCTTTGCCTTTTTTTGCTTTCCATTCTCTGCAGTCTCTTTTCATGTGACCCTTCTTGCCACAATGGTAGCATTCTATGTCACTCTTGCCTTTAGCACTGTGGGACTTGCTACGAGACTGATTCCTCTTTCCACCTTTGTACTTTTCTTTGGTCCTTCCCCTGACAACTAAGGTTGTTCCTTTGCCTTTGTCCATTGTCTTTCTATTGGTTTCTTCAGTAAGCAGACTTCCTTCTACACCTGCTATGTTCAAACCATCTGGAGGTGCATAATTACTCAAATCTGTGCAAAAAGTGTCCCAACTTTCCGGCAATGTGATCAACAGGAACATAGCTCTAACAGGTTCATCAAACTTGACACCTTGAGCTGACAACTGACTACAGATTGTGTTGAATTCATTCAGATGATTGGACATAGGTGTCCCTTCTTTCATCTTCAAGTCAACAAGCTTCTTAAGCCAGTATACCTGTGAAGCTGCACTCTGCGTCTCATAAAGATCACTCAGCTTTAACCATGCTTGATAAGCCGACATCTCGTCTGCTACATTGAAGTAAACGCTTTCTGCCAAAGTCAGCATAATGGTAGAAAGTGCCAATTCATCCATTTCGCTCCATTCATCTTCGTCCATATCTTCTGGTTTTATCCCCTTGAGCTTTATAGGTTTTATCTGCTTCTTTTGTACCAACACGTGCCAAATCTGCTTCTTCCACAATGGGAAATTGGTTCCATCCAGCTTCTTGATATTGTAAAGAGCAGTGTCCTGTGATCCGGCCATAGCTACGCTTCACAATGGTTTACTTTCCTGGGAAAAATTTGGCAGAGTTTCCCCTGTAAACTGACCTCTGAACCAATATCAACCTGTCAAATGAACCAAGAAAGCTTTAGATTCTGCATAAATTTCGGCAGAGTCTCCTTTGTAAAATGGCTCTTGTGTACCCAAAAAACAGACCAAAAAACATTGTCTCTCTGACACTGTAAGCTGCGGGTAAACCTGTCCTGCACCTGTACTGTCTCTCATTGTCCTGTCACTGTCCTGTAAGCATAGACTGTGACAATGCCTCAACGGCAGTAAAGCAAAGATGCAATCCCAACTGTCTAACTCACAGCCAATACATCCTAGCTGCCTATCTAAGGGTGCTCGAGGGATCGCTCCAAGACCTGTATCACCGAAAGGATCTCAACATTCGAGAATCCCCCAGCTCAATAAAACCTCACTTGACCCTAAACAAAGGCTGCAGTAAATCTGACAGTACATAGACTTCCCACAAAGTCATACATCCACAAATTTTCCACTATATGCTGTAACCGCTGCGGCGGTTGTTTGCTGCGTGACTCACAGCCAACAAACCCTCAACAAACATACATCATCTCTGACAATACATCCCATGTGGAAGTACCTGCAATGTCAGGATGAACTCTGGAATATCAAGCAGCAAACACAAGCTACCTGATGAACTAGTGGATGTCGCCTACAGTCTGTGTGTAGATGCGCCCGTGTCGTATGTGACACGCCTCCAAGAACTGTGAGCCGTCCTTCGATGTGTAGACAGCCACAAATCAACACTCTGGGAGTGTTGATATCCTCAACACCTGCACTCGTAGGCCGAAAACCCCAAATTTGCAGAGTCGGATCTGCATCCGCCGAGACCACGTAGTCGAAAATGGCCTGCGCAGACCTTTGTCGAAGCCGAACGGTGACCGAGATGACCTCAGAATGAAATTCTGAGCACACCAAGCTATACGGGCATACCCACAAGATTTGGGGCCGTGTCTTTGCCCGTCGAATTTCACTCCAATCTGAGCTGGTGACTCTAGCCTCCTGCAGTGCTGCCCCGAGCCTCGATCTGAGCTCTGATACCAGTTGAAGGAGTACGAGCGGAAGTGCGACGCGAGAGAGAGTGCGAGAAGAAGAGCACGACGATATGGTGAACTCGCTCTACTGTAATGTGTAGAGCATAGTGAGTTCTTATTAGGTTTTTTACAAAAGAATATGTGTACATACCTGGCGGCCCGCCCACTTACCTGAGCGACCACATTGGGCTTTATACCCCAACACTTTGTATGCATTCTAGAGTGGCTTCCGAGAACAACATATAGTCAATCACACTATCACCATTGTGCTTTCTACATGTAAAGTCATTGGTGCCTTGTCATAGAGATACACCATTTGCAATGAGCATTCCGATACTATTGCACGTATGTAAAAGTGACTTTCCATAGTGATCCAGTTCTTTTGCATCATTAGAACTTCGATTATACATGTATGAGTCATCCATTCTTCTTGAGACATGCGGCATGTCGACTTGTTGTGTGTCGTGTTGTAATGTATTTGTGCGAGTATTCATGTCTCCAAAAAGAATGACTTCTCCTTGATCCTTGTAATGAGCAATGTCTTCCTCTAGTTCAACAAAGGGCTGATCTCTATCAAGATCCAAGCGAGCATAAAAGTTGGAGTCATAGTGAGGAATGTAGCAACCAACCACAAATATGGCTTGACCATTTGGTGGGCTGATTTTCAACCATAAGTAGTGTTTATACTTATCTTCTTTGACAATGGAAATATCTTTCAAACCCTTTTTGGTCATACATGCTACGCCTCCTTGGCCTCTTCGTTGCTTTGCATTTTTGTCCCACATCAAAGAATGCACATCATATTTGTCAAATCCAAGAATTCATTGCGCATCATGCTCTCATGCTCCCATATTTTGACAAGAAGTATCACATCGGAGTCATTGGTAAGCTCATCAATGCCAATTCCCGCATTCCATGGATACCCGTTACAATTTCAAAAGCTTATTCGCAAGCGTGAGTTGGTCTCATAGATCATGTGTCCCTATTCGTTGGGTGGACTTGCATCCTCCTCAAATGGCTTCTCTTCTTGAGATGACACCTTAACCTTCTTGCTTCTTTCCTCATATGCTTTGCGACGTATATTTTGTTGCATAAAAGTGTGATCCTCGTATACATTACAACCCATTCCTTTGAGGTAGATCCAACTATTGTCAAAGATGATCTTTCTCTTTACCTCATCAGCCATGGTACATACAATAGGTCTTTGTCCCGAGCGAGGGACTCCTTGTTTTCCAAATCAATGTGCACCATAAGCCATGATTCCTGACATGCCAAGTGTGTAGCAAAAAATTCTTCAATAGCAACCGCAAAGATTGGGGTGTTTCCATGCTTTCCTCCTTGATTCCGCGAATGATGATATTCTTAGAGCGTTTTTGTCATTCTTGCAATTCTTGAGTGTCCACAGTCTCTACGTTCTTTGCTTGGACAATGGCTTGCGTGATAGGAGATGTAGAAACCACATTATCCTTACATACATCAGCCCATGATTTGGATGCATTTCTCATCTCACATACATCATATCATATTGTATCTATCGTTTCCTCTTTCAATACATGATCACTCTCAACTTTGATCAAGCACTCTTTCAATACATTCATGTCAACAAGAGAGCGTTTACATTCTTGAACTTCATTCTCAAGATGCATCAAGCGTGTTGTTTGCATTTCAAGAACCTTCTTGAGGTGCTCATTCTCCACATCGAGAACTCTTAAAGGGTCATTCTCCATTGCAAGAGCGCGCAACTCTTCACCTTGCTTGTTGACGGTTTCTTGTAATGAGATCAAGTAAGCCATGATCATTGCTTCCACTGTTGTAGACAATGTGGTTGGATTAGCATCCAAATTCCTTGGAGATTTTGCATCATTCTCCATAACGAGTGTGGATTTTCCACCTTTGCGAGTTTTGTCTGACATTGCTTTCAAGTCGGCAACAAAAGCAAAAAGTTTTGATAGTTTTTCTAGTTTTGAGATGCTGTTACAGCAAAGCCTTCCATTACACAAAAAAATTTGTCTTTACATATATGCGTAGAGGGCTTCGTGCTCTTCAATTGAGGCTATAGATCAGCTAAATCGGAGTTCAAATGAGTGAGTTATGGTCAAAAGAGTGAACTGTTGTCTACTAGGTCAAACTGAGAGAGAGAGAGAGAGAGAGAGAGAGAGAGAGAGAGAGAAATATAATTAAAATAAAATGTTATATGAACTTTCCAAAAATTAGAGCTGAACTGCCTATGAGAGAAGACTTTATAAGTGCACTTAGGGTGTTCAAGTCCTCGCACAATTCCATCTAAAACTTATACATATACATAGGCATAGAGAGGGTTTCCAAAGATCTCGGGCTTGATGTAAATGCCTAGAGCAATCCCATTAGACCTTACAAATTCTCGAGTAGTCTTGAAAATCAAGGCATGATACTCAAAAGGCAATCCCAAGAGAGCATGATACTGAACCAAGAGGCCTTGCACATCTATTGTATGGGCCTTAAACTCAATATTCTTATCAAGAGGATACTCGAATATCCAAGGTAGCAGTACAGTCTACTACAATTTGGTGCCTCGAACTTAAGTGATGGGAGTAATTCAAGAAACCCTAGATGAGATTTTTGTCTTCTCCCTAATAAGGAAGAGGTTTTGAGTGTCCTGTCTATGGAAGTATTGAAAGATCTATCTAATGATAGGGCTCCAAATCTAGCTATGATATTCAAGTGACAATTAACATAACCAATTTGTCACACATACACCCTCACTTGGACATGAGAAGATATGGTTAGTTCACTCTCATACGGATAGTTTCAAAAGATCCCAAGGATGTAAGTGCCATGACGCTAGCATTTATTCTATTGGTCATCAGTCATGAAGAACTCTACCGAGTTTTGAAATGAAGGCATGATACTCAAGAGGGCATTTGAATATTTAACATCTTATTCTTCTTAACAATAAGATACCACCCCTAGGTGTTCTATACATCATGCCACTTTGGGGTTTTAAAACAATCCAGTAAAGCTAAAAGTTGTATTGGGTTTGATAATTTTTACCTCATGAAGAGAGTTTCAAGCTCACTAGGAGATGATGTTAGCATCATAGATATAAGAGCATATCTATTTTATGAGTCTTGAACTCAACATGTTATTCTATAGTGTTTTGATTGTGGAATATTTCCAAAAGGGACAAGGCCTAGGTTGTTTTTTTCATATGATGCAAAGTGACAGCATCTCTCCAGATGCAATTACATATGCATTCCAATTAAAATAAACCACAGTTTGATCACCAAAAGGTGACCACATGGATAGAGAATCACATACAACCTAGACAGATTTCAAAAAGGGTTAGATAGAGAGAATAACATGTGTGATTGAAAGATCCAATGTTGCTTTTGAACCCTACAAATTTTAGATACAAAATGTGTGTGTGTGTGTGTGTGAGTGTGTGTGTGTGTGTGTGTGTGTGTGTGTGTGTGTGAGAGAGAGAGAGAGAGCTAGAAATCTATAATTCTTTGAGCACTTATCTAAAGAGACATATTGTAAAGTCAAGTTTTGTGGACGAAGTCCTATAGCAATTATACTTACATTGTCTCTTATTTTTTTCTATTAGGAACTTTATGGCACCTAGGGTGATTAGCAATGGAGATAGTATTGGATCGTATAATGCTTCACTACTCTCTACAAAAGAAAGCTAAATTCTTTCAAAGCATTGTTTGAGGTTTCTTTTTGGGTGTTACTATAGAAGAATCTTGGAGAACCTATGATCGCACTTCCATGACTCGAAATAGGGTACCCTTTCACCATGTGTTTGTCATAATCCAAAATGATCCTAGTAAATGGTTTTGCAACCTACACCTTTTGCAAATTTGAGTAAAGTTGGGATATTCAGATGCCCTCTACCTTGATTTTGAGTTAGGTTGTTGTTCTATCTCTGAAGCTTATAGAAAAAATTAATGCTTTAAAGAGCATTTGTAGGACCTGATAAGATAGAGAATTATAAGGAGCCTGCTTTCAAGTGGCCGAGTGCTAAACACACTTTTCCCGTTTTCAAATATAGATGGGGTTGACCATGTATTGAGCAGAACTTTTATCTACTAACAAAAATGATTGATGAGCATTTTGGTTTGTTTTCCACTTCTCATGCAATCCTTTGTTATTTCTCACATCTAGATAGAGATGATGTATTTTTTTGTTTCTATAAAAGCAAGCACTTAAAAAGTGAATATTCTAAGAGGGTTATTTTTTAATTTACAAGCATTCAAAACTTTCTCTTTGGTTGTCAGATTTCTCTTTGCAACCATTGTAGTTTTTTGTGCACAGTAAATGGAGATTAGTCATGCCATTCCTCTCGCTATTGCAACCAATGGCTTGATATCTTCTCCAATAGCTGTAAGTGCATCAGCTAATGAAGAGGAGATACTGTCATCTCTTCCTATTTGCAACGTGCGTGCAGCAAAGAGAGCAGCTCAAAATGTCAAGAGGAATAGTGCATCAGCTAATGAAGATGAGATACTGTCATCTCTTCCTATTCATAATGTACGTGCGGCAAAGAGAGCAGCTCAAAATGTTGGGAGGAATTCTAAAAAGCAGATTATTGAAACCCTGCTAGAGATAAAAGCCTCCTGCAACAATAGGATGGAGACAATGCAAACCAATGTCTCTGATGTGGTTGAAACTTAAAGCTTTACATTGGAGATTGAAAGTGGGATACTGTGGAAATTGCGAGCAGAGACAAAAGCAACAAACTTGCAAAGATTAGAGAGTGAGGCATACTTGAGAGAGAAACTTTCTCAAGTTGAGGATTCTCAAAAGATGATATTGGCATCTATTGAGAATCTTCGAAAAGAGGTTTCAAGGAGTCAATGTGAATGAAAAGGACGAATTCAAGACATCACTCTATGACACATCATGCTAGGATTGAGAAGTACTGTCAACAAGTTGGGTGCTTTGACAAAGGTTCAAGGTTCAAGAATTTCAGATATCCGAGCTGCCTCAAATAAATTAAGTGCTTTGGCTAGATTAGTTCGACCAAAGCAACGTCAAGTTTCTCAACGACCTAATCCCACTAATGGAAGATATATGTAATTCTATGTTGTATCTTCATCAAACTGTACTTTTTTGTTGAGTCACTATCAATGTGTCAGTTGTATTCAATTTAGAGGAGATTTGATGTTCAAGCTTATATTGATTTTTTATTATGCATAAGAACGTCCTTTTACTAATCAAAACTATAGCAAGTACTAACTAATCAAAACTATAGCAAGTACCTTATATGAGATTTATTTGCACGTGATTTCATAGATGGTATCTGGACCACATATATTATCACCTGGTCATGCGAGACGTAGCCGCCTATGTGATGAATCTTGAAAGGCGAGACGCCAAATAGCACGAGAGAGAACAAGGCATTCACTACAAAGTACTATTGGAGATTTATTGGAGTGCAATGAAAGATAGTGCTTGCATGATGTACATGAAGGAAACTCTGAAGCCATGGATGTTGGGACGACAATGAACATAGCATTGTGATGTAATCAAGAGACTGTAGAGCCTATTTCTATCCTTGAAGAGGGAACCTATTCTAAAGTAGAAAAGCACTGTTTGTCCATCCGCTTTGATACCCAACTTCTCTCCTTTTACATCACAAGTCTATGGCACCTGCTCTATCCAAAAAGTGTATGCTGCACAACTTAGAAAGCTTAGATTTTGTTTGCTCCAAATGTGGAGCAAAGGCATGGAAGGATGAAGGAAGGACTATCCAAAAATTCGTGAGTAAATATTGTTGCTCTGATGGAAGAGTTTGATTATTTCCTTTGAATGAGCTACCAATGAATTGAAAGATTTGATGAGCTCAACCACAACAAGAAGTAGACAGTTCTTACATAACATTTGGGGATATAATAATGCATAGGCATTTGTGTCTCTTGGTGCCCATATCAATGAAACTATTAATTATAGTAGGAGAGGTGTATACACTTTTAAGGTACATGGCTTTGTTTATCATAGCATTGGTTCTTTAACGCCAAATGAAGGACATAATGAAGTTCCACGCTTTGCACAATTATATTTTTTCAATACCGAACATGAGTTGAGCAACACATTGCATCATGTTTCTGATTTAGATCGTAGTATTCTAGACCACTCCCCATCAGCAAAGTGAGGTCTTTTTATGTTTCCTTGTAGATTTGTGCACTTTTGTGTATGTGTGTGTAACATAGCGTGTGTGTGTGTGTGTGTGAGTTTTTGCAGGTTTGACGATATTTTTCCAACCGTTTCTTGCTTAAATAGGCTGCATGTGAGTGCTCTAACATTCTTTTTTGTTGCATACACACATACGCACACACATTCACATAAACATGCATGCAAGTAAATAAAAATGCACACTAAACAATACAAACACACTATATGCGATGCACACACATATTTTTTGATTTAAAAAACAATGAAATGTTATTTTATAAGTAATATTAATTAAAAATCATCATAGCTAAAAAAACATAACTACATTTTATCATTAAAAGAAAGATTTAATTTGATTTATGTTATTTTATAATTAGTTTTGTTGTTTTAGTGTAAGTAAATTTAGAAATTTAAAAAATATATTGTTATTTTGGTAATTGTGACTTATCATAAGCTATTCGCTTAATTAGGTTTAGTCCTTTAACACTAACCGTTTAAGTAATAAGTGGTTTCATCTCTTAGGATTGGTCCGTAGTTAGATCGGTGAACGTTAGGTGCTTAATTAGAGCATGTAGCTGCTTACTTATTGAATCGTTTAGCCAAGCCTGCTTAGTCTTACACGTGGCTCGGCTAGTTTCGTTATTTAGTCACTTAGAAACTTAGAGATAGTCGTGTAGGTTTAATCGATATTCAAACGGTTTATTAGGGCTTGTCGCTTATAGGTAACCGCTTAGGTATTTAGTTGCTTACTGCTCAGGAAGGACTACTCCGTATTTAGGCCGTTGAAGGATACACGCTTAGGGCTAGCCACTTATTGTTAGCCACAAAAGAACTTCAACAAACGAAGTAAACTAGCACAATTGGACTTCAATAGCGCACACAAACTACAAAAATGCAAAAAGATTCAAAATAGACTTATGTAAAACCCTAATATATAGGCATTGACTAATAAAGACGAGATTGTTACCCGATGGTCTTGACCTTCGTGCACCTCTAGATCGAGGTGTGTGGAGATCGGGCATGACTAGAGAATGTGAGGTTGTTAGAGCTAGCAGCAAATGGTAGAAAAATCGAAAACGGACTACAGAAACGCAACAGTCTAAAGAGTGACTTGTGTACTTCAAAAACACAAACGGAGTTCGACAAACGAAGTAAAATAACACAATAATACTTCAATAGCGCACACAGACTTCAAAAACCCTAATACATAGTCATTGACTAATAAAGA
Source organism: Adiantum capillus-veneris (assembly GCF_014529385.1). Taxonomy (NCBI): domain Eukaryota; kingdom Viridiplantae; phylum Streptophyta; class Polypodiopsida; order Polypodiales; family Pteridaceae; genus Adiantum; species Adiantum capillus-veneris. The sequence continues at coordinate 102,614,721 of NC_140954.1, read as the reverse complement.
CGATATTATTACTCTGTGATCCTGATCTTCGTGCACCTCTAGACCAAGGTGTGCGGGGATCGGGCACGGCTAGAGAATGTGAGGTTGTTAGAGCTAGCGGCAAATAGTAGAAAAACCTCAAACGGACTTCAAAAACTTCAAAGTCTTCAAAAATGACACAATCGGACTTCAATAGCACAAACAGACTTCAAAAACCCTAATATATAGTCATTGACCAATAAAGACGAGATTATTACCCTATGGTATTGATCTCCGTGCACCTCTAGACCGAGGTGTGGGGGGATTGGGCAAGGCTAGAGAATGTGAGGTTGTTATAGCTAGCGGCAAATAGTACAAAAACCGCAAACGGACTTCAGAAACGCAAAAGTCTTCAGAAATGACTTGTGCACTTCAAAAACGCAAACGGACTTTGACAAACGAGTAAAATAACACAATAAGATTTTAATAGTGCACACAGACTTCAAAAAACCCTAATATATAGTCATTAACAAATAAAGATGAGATTATTACCATGTGGTCCTGATCTCCATGCACCTCTAGACCGAGGTGTGCGGGGATGAGGCATGGCTAGAGAATGTGAGGTTGTTAGAGCTAGCGGAAAATAGTAGAAAACCCGCAAACGGACTTCAAAAACTTTAAAGTCTTCAAAAATGACGCAATCGAACTTCAATAACGCACACATACGTCATTGACCAAGAAAGACGAGATTATTACCCTATGGTCTTGATCTACGTACACCTCTAGACCGAGGTGTGCAAGGATCGAGCATGGCTAGAGAATGTGAGGTTGTCATGTATTGTCATGTAGTTAGTGGTGTGTACTTATAACAAGAGTGATTTATTTATTTGTTGTATCATTGGTAGATAAAGTATGGACGATAGGATGGCATGTCCTTATGTGCATTGTAATCATCAGATCTTTCAAAAATGAAAAATCTGTGACCAACACACGCAATAACGGTCTCTTTTCCATAAAGCAACTACAAGACCTGTGTTATCAATCTCATGGTGCGGAGGCAGTAGATCAACCTCTGCAAGTAGATATTGCTCCAAACTCATCCCAGAGAAGACGATTTTCAAACGAACACCCGTCAACTCAGTCCACCCAACCAATACCTGATTCCACATTTCAAGAAGTAGAGATGGAGCACATGTTAAACGCATTCTTTGACATGGATCCCATTATTGAAAACATAGAACGCAACAACATTCAAGGCAACACTGCGAACCAACATCAGTCATCCCATCCATATCGACGACATGATAGCAATGATAAAGAGGGAGAGATGATGCAAACTCTTGCGCGTATGCTGCTTTACAATGGTGCAAAAATCTCACTTCTCCGTACCACTTTGGTAATGATTAATTTGTAGTCTGTCTACAGGTGGTATGACGCCTCCGTCACAGAGCTTTTTAGGTAAATACATTGTATCCTAAGCATGCCAAATGCAAATTACAGTTCAATAATATGATCGTTGTGTTCACTTTTTGATGTAAAGATAGGTTGCTCAACGAGAAAATCTTGCCGGAAGGCAATCACATACCCCCTACCCGTCCAACCGCTAAAAATCTTCTTACTAACTTGGGCTTGGATTATCACAAAATACATGCATACCCTAATCATTGTATACTCTCGCAATGAGTATGCAAATTTGGAACAGGGTCCTTATTGTGGATCAAACATGTAGAGAGGACACACAAGGAAACAAAGGTCCTTCAACACTTTCCTATCATTCCAAGAATAAAGAGCATGTTCATGTGTAAGTCTATAGCCGCTTGGATGACATGGCACTCAAATACTAGATCGACAGATGATGTGATGCGGGTATCTGCTGACTCTCGTGCAAGGAAGCACATAGAGGAAGGTTTGCCTACATTTAAGGATGAGCCTCGATGTATCCGCTTTGGTCTAGCAATGGAGGGAGTAGACCCATTTGGATTACGGAGTTCGTCATGGAGTACGTGGTCTATTTGCTTGGTTGATTATAATCTTCCACCATGGCTAGCTATCAAGAAGGGCCATCTGTTGTTGTCATTGATCATCCCAGGAAAGTACAAAGCAAAGAACATGGACGTCTATCTGGCACCACTTATAAAAGAGCTCCAAATCTTGTGGACAGGGATCGATGTGGTTGATATGTCCCAACCAATCGGACGATGAAATGTACATGTGCAAGGCATTCTCATGTGGACCATGCACGATTTGGCCAAGCTTCGATGAGTGTTCATGTAAGTATCTTTGAAACCCTCACATACATGCTATTCCTGGCTATGCCAACGCTTTTATATTTTAATTTTATGATTTTTCATGCTTGAGTCACTCGGGCAATCATGCACGTCCGAAATGTGGTCCTCGACTTAGCTTTCGTCGCTCTGATCATTTGAGCAAAGACAGTTTATGAGGAGCGTGGTAGATTTTAAGCCTGAAGGACATGAGCTATGTGGACCAAACATATGCAAACATGACATGCATCCATTGAAAGCGAGCGATTGGAAAAACATGTGGCTAGAGAGGGGAGATTTCATGCCACCCATAATGAAAAAACTTTCTATTTTTCATGAACTCCCGTATTGGAGTGACGTGCTAATTAATCATCTGCTCGACCCAATGCACATCTTCAAGAATGTGGGGGAGATCATATGGAAAACCATCACTAGAAAAAGGGAGAGCAAGGCCCAAAGAGATGACTACAGGCTGTGGGTTGAATGCTAGAGATGTGGCCTCGACTTAAACCCAATGGAAAGTTCGCTATACCAAAAGGTCCATGGGTTTTGAGTCGTGCAGAAGAGCAACAAGTGAAGAAGACTATATCTCATTCAAGACTCCCACTGAGTGCATGCGATGTCTGAAAATGGCTTTTACGAGAGATGACAATCTTAGTGGTCTCAAGTCTCACGATTGGTATATATTTTTATAGTTTATCTTACCGAATGCCCCATAAAGAATTGTCTCACACATGACATTAGAAGAACAATCTATAAAATCAATGAGTTCGTACGTTGAATCAGTTCAAAAGACAACATCGATGCAACACACTTAAATGATATTGAAGCATTGTGTATGGTGGAGAAGTACTTTCCAACAAACATTCTTACCATCCAAATGCATCCACTTGTGCATGTGGTCGATGAAGTTGCAATTGTTGGGGTAGTCCATAGCAGGTGGATGTTCTTCTTGGAGAGATTCATGAAGACTTTAAAGCGGTTCGTTCGTCAAAGGGCTCACCCCAAGGGTATGGAAAAATTCCATACCGACGCGTACTGGGACGCGTATAACGATGTAAGTTTCATTGCTTTTTTTGACGGTAGCTATACCGATATATATAATGATGATACGATGCCGACAATGATTCCGACGCTTATTCCATGGATTTTTACTTTTTAAACAAGCTTTGAGTCGTCAATATCCGCGTCAATTTTCGCACGGCGTGCTGTAGTGGAAACACAAGCTTTTATTGTACCATGTCTTTGTGGGAGAATCTCTAATACAAAAGCCTTTTGGAGAGGAGACCAGCTCCACACAAATCCGGTCCTCAACTGTTGTCAATTTCTCTAATCCTTCCTCTCTCTCTTTTACAAGTATTGCTCATGCCAAGCTAACTAGGTGTAATGTTCATCTTGCTACCTTTAATCAATTACTCTTCTTATGCTCTTTGAGAATTCTCTTAAAGGAAATGCTCACTATTGTTATTTCAATTTCCGCTACAGTCCATGTTACATTCTTTCTGACTTTAAGAGCTTTGAAAAATAATCTTATTAAAATCTTCTCTTATCAAAATTAACTCTGTCCTCAGAGTTGGAAGCAACATGCAAAACATACATATCCCACTGAATCAAAACTTCAATAAGAGTCCTACTTCTAAGGTGCCTAACTCTACCATCAAAATTGATTTATAGCTCTATCTTTAGAATGGTTATTTCACTGTCTAGGCATCTATTATTCAAAACAACATTGCCTCAAAAAGGAGTATTATGATATTCCCACAAAATTTGATGTTTCAAAGAGGAATTTGCAAACACACACTAGCGATCATGATAATACAAGTTTCCATTATACAAAGGCATCTATTATTCAAAACAACATTGCCCCAAAAAGGAGTATTATGATATTCCCACAAAATTTGATGTTTCAAAGAGGAATTTGCAAACACACACTATCGATCATGATAATACAACTTTCCATTATACAAACGAAATCTTCTCGATATATTTTAAACTCTATTGATCATTCTTCAATAAAAAGAGAAAAATTATCTCCAAAATTTTACGATCACAAAAATTAGATGAAGCTGTCGACGGGTGATTGTCTTCATGGCTGCGGGATGTTCCCTTCTCTTGCGGGCCGCGACTGCAGCCGTGGCCTGCCCCCTTCCTCTCATGGCAATAAATTGCTCCCTCCTCTCTACTTATGCAAACTCCATCCCTTCACACAGGTGGCAAGGAACACCCCCCCCCCCCCCCTCCTGAAGAGCAGCTCGGTGCAAAAAGAAACAACTCTCTCTCTCAACTCTTCGTTTTAGATGGTTAATGTCTAGCAGGCTCTCTCTTTGTCTCTCTTGACTATTCACCTCCCATGCTCTTCACATTGCCTCCCACACGTCGAGCCATGAAGCTCAAAATGCTCGGAGGTTTTCTTAGCACCATGTGAACTATCTGAATCCTCTTTGCCAGCTCCATTCCGCAGTCCGTTCATGCAATCTACCATCATCACTATGTTGCAAAGCCCTGGGACTCATTGCAGGTTGTAGTAGAGAGAGAGAGAGAGAGAGAGAGAGAGAGAGAGAGAGAGAGAGAGAGAGAGAGAGAGAGAGAGAGAGAGAGAGAGAGAGAGAGAGAGATGTAGCCTCTCAGCGTCGATCATCAACACTTCTTCATTATTAAACAACTGCCTGGGTTGGGGACATCCCACAGCCTCACAACTTGCACATGGGCACTCCTTCTTCCCGAGTCTACAACAAAGGGTGAGTCTGTGTGTGTGTGTGTGTGTGTGTGTGGGTATCCAACTGCTTTTAAAATCCCTTACCATGAGATTGATATATGTTGATGATTGACGTTCAAAGGCTACATCTGTGTGTGTGTGTGTGTGTGGATACCCAACTACTTTTAAAATCCCCTACCATGAAATTGATATACGCCCTGCATGCGGTGCCGTCGGCCAACGGAGAACTGTTGATCAACCTCCTCGACAGGTTCGATGGATGCCCTTGCCTCTCTCTCTCTCTCTCTCTCTCTACCACCCGAGAGGACTACCCAACTGCTTTTTAACTCCCCCACCACGTGAGTGATAAACTTCCCGCGCGCGTTGCCCGTTGACTTGACAACGAGCATATTACGCTCTCTTTCTATCAATCTCCGTGCTTGCCTCCCACGGCTCCAAGCTAGTGCCACTTGGCCGCCTGAAAAGGGCTCTCCCTTATAGAGTTTTATAGATAGATTTAGTTATATATAAATATAGATATACATTACCTGCAAGAGCCTGTCTCGAGGCGAGTAGGGCGAGGAGGGGCAGAGAGCCTCGGAACTAAGTGGCTCGGGCATGGGGGGGTGGGATTGTGGGTTGTAGATCTAGGTTACAAAAGTAATCTGGAGTACCCTAGATTACTTCGGGGATTGCCGTTGCCCACACGTGTTTTAAGTAAATTAGGGCCTCCATGCTTCAGAAACGCGCGTAAGGCGAAGTGGTTAGTGCACATGCTTCCCATGACGCTCGCATAATGGGGTACCCTAGATTAGTTCGAAACGGGGGTACCCAGATCACTTTTGTAATCTAAGGCACCTTAGATTACAAAAAAGTAAGGGAAAATTACCAAAATACCCCTCTAATTTGTGGAAATTCCCAATATACCCCTCAAATTTCAAAAATTCCCAAAATAGCCCTGTATCTATTTTCGTTGGATCTTCAAGATTTTCTAATCTTTTTCTTGTTTGACCATTGAGATCGGTTTTTAAGTGCTTAGCATGTAATTTTTTGCAAATTACCTCCCAAAAAAAGGCAATTATGCCTAAAAATAATGAAGGAATTCATCTCCAAAGCCTACATAACCAACTCAAATCTTAGTTTTAGCATCCTGTATGGTAGACAATCACTCTTCTTATGAAAAGCTACATTTTTTTTTTGTTTTTGGAGAAATTTACTCTCACAACCAGTGGTATTTTGGGAATTTTGAAAAATTTGAAGGGCATTTTGGGAATTCATGACAAATTATGGGGGTACTTCGGGAATTTTTGAAATTTGAGGGGTATTTTGGGAATTTTCACAAATTAGAGGGGTATTTTGGTAATTTTCCCAAAAAATAATTTAAGTATTCACGTCCAGATCTACGGCCCACAATCCCCCCCCCCGCCATAGATCCCACCTCCCCATGCCCTTGCCACTTAGTCGTGCAAAGAGAGAGAGTCTATTTTCGGCAAAGGTGATTATTATTATTTATTAATTGTTAATTACTTCGATGCTTGGTCCTCTGCGTTGCGATGCATTTCGTTTCGGCTGCTGACAATGCCAAGAAAACCTGTCTTCCTGCTCAGTTATTTGTCCCTTTCATTTCTGGTTTTCGTACCATGGATTTTACTTCACTTCCTATCTGATCCTTCCTGTAGCCCATTTAGCCCAGTCATTTCAGCTTCCTCTACTGGAAAGGCTCGTTCTGATCATGTCCAGCTCAAAGCTATGGTGGTTGGCGATCTTCATCTCGGAGGAGCCACAACTCTGTGGCTAGACAGGGCACGCAGGGATGCTTTCATGAAGGCCTCCCTCAAGGTCAGACATTTGGTTCTTCTCGTTTTCACTAAGCTCTAGTAACTCATCCTGTGATGCATCACAAAGATCGTACTGGGATATTCTGTTTGTTTGGAAATTACAAAGTATTTCCTTTGGAAGGTTGTAGTCACCATCGTGCATCACAAAGATCGTACTGGGATATTCTGTTTGTTTGGAAATTACAAAGTATTTCCTTTGGAAGGTTGTAGTCACCATCGTGTGACACATCCAAATATCCGTTTGGAAGGTCTAACGTTTGATTTTTCACCGTGTCATCCATTGAATTACACACAAGAAATAATTGATCTAGGATGGACTCAGAGATATTTTGCTCGATGCTATAGTCATCCATGTGCTCTAAATGTCTACTCTAAATGTTTTGGGTTCCTCAATTTGATTGATACTTCTATTCTGTACGAAGTGAGAATTACATTTACTGGGCTTCTAAACAATTGTTCTCAACTACAATGCTTCTTTATAATTGCGAAGGACATATAGGTGTGTCTTAGCTATCTTAGATGGGATTAATTCTTAAATTGAACTAGCGTTGTTAAGTACTTTAGGAGATTTAAATCTCATATTCAACTGAAAATTCAGATTTGGATTGTTTCATGTAAAGAAACTAGGGTCTTTTGTATGCAAAGTCTTATGGTTGCTCTTATTTGTTGAAATTTTCAGCCTATTGCATCTATTTTGTATACACACTTGTGGTTGAGTTAACCTCTTCCACATCTGACACTAAAAGTTTGATGGAAATCAAACGGTTTGACAGTCAAGGTTTCGACCTTTGGCAAGAACGCATACAAGGTATCCTTTTCTTAAAGGATTGTGAAGATTCATTGAAGAGAATAAGCTGCAAGGTTTGTCTGACTTAGAGTGGGCCAGGTTGAATAAGAAAACGATGGCCTACATCAAAATGGCTATCAACATGACATTTTGACGGACATCAAGCGTTTGGACACTGCTTATACTATATAGCAAAAGCTAAAGTCCAATTACGAGAACACAACGCCTGTGAACCGGGTACATTTGATGCGAAAGTTGGTGAATGTGCAGCTTGATGACTCGAAGTCAGCTTCTGAGCATTTGAGTGCTTTTAGAGGTGTGTTGAGTCAGTTGCACGACAGTGGGCTTCAGTAATCTGGTGATAAGCTGAAATCTATTTTCTTGCTTATGACATTGCAGATACTTGGGAGACATTGGTTGTCTCCTTGAGTAACAATCCCAGCCTCACGAATGACGGTGTGAGAGCGTCTATTCTCAATGAAGAGATTAGACATAAGTCTAGTAGGGAAGGTGGCAGTTCTGCTTGCAATGCAAGAGGTAGAAATCAAAAGCGTGATGCGGGCAACAGGACTCAAATTAGAAGTAAGAGCAAGACAAAAGATAAAAATGTCACTTGCTATCAATGTGACAGAAAGGGTCACAAGAAACCCGATTGCAAATATTTCAAGAAAGAGCCGGACAGGAAGAAGGAAGCGCAAGAGAAGAAGAAGAAAGATGAAAAGAAAGGGAAAATATCAACAGGTGATTCCTTCAAGGATGCTGAAAATGCAAATGTATCCTCTAGTGTGGTCATTGAGGAGTTGTCAGATGTTGAGGAAATCTTGGTTGCGGCTTCATGTCTCTTAGATTTCATTGATGTATTGCTTAGTGCTAATGATAGCCTATCCCAATCTTGGATAGTAGAGTCTGGTGCTTCTTTCCATGTGACTCCAGCTGTGGAGTGTTTTGCTACATATGTGTGTACCTTGGTGATAATTTTGCTTGCAATATTGAGGGAATGGGTACCATGCGCTTGGCTCTTAACAATGGTCAAGAGCTTTTATTGAATGATGTCAAGTTTGTACCAAGCATTAAGAAAAGTTTGCTATCAGTTGTCCAATTAGATGCACATGGTTTTACTACCATCTTTACTAGGGATTCATGGAAGTTTCTTAAGGGTTCTATGCTTGTTGCAAAAGGGTCTAAAAGAGGTACTTTGTACTATCTTCGATGTAAAGCTTTGCCTGACAAGTTTCTTGCCGTTGTTGAAGTTGCTTCACATACAGAATTGTGGCATAAGAGACTTGGCTATATGAGCCAAAAGAGTATTGATGTGCCTTCCTCTTTGAAGAGGGTTGATGTAAAAGGCAAAACCTTGGATTCTTGTAACAATTGTCTTTATGGAAAGCAAAAGAAATCTTCTTATTACTCTCGTGTCTCTCGCAAAGCTAGTCCTCTTGATCTTATTCACTCTGATGTATGCACTATGCTTGTTAAGTCTTTTAGTGGGGCATTGTATTTTGTTACATTTATTGATGACTGTACTAGGAAAGGATGGGTGTATTTGTTGAAAAGTAAGAGTGAGACTTTTAATGCTTTTAAGAAGTTTCATGCTTTTGTCACTACTCAAAAGAGTGCTAAGCTTAAATGTCTCAAGTCGGATGATGGAGGAGAATATGTATCTGCTGAATTTCAGCGTTTTTGTGATGATAATGGGATCAAAAGGGAGTTGACAACCCCTTATAATCCGTCTTTGAATGGTGTGGCTGAGAGGTACAACCGTACTTTATGTGAGAGTGCGTTGCATGTTGTCCACCGCTAATCTTTCCCAAGAGTTTTGGGGGGAGGCTTAAAAAATTGTAGTTCATATTTGCAATAGCTCTCCTAATAGTGCGTTGAAAAATGACATTCCAGAGGAGGTTTGGTCTGGCAAACCTGCCTCTTATGATCATTTGAGAGTATTTGGCTGTGAAGCTTTTGTTCATATACGCAATGACTTGAGAACAAAGCTTGATGTGAAGTCCATTAAGGGAGTCTTCTTAGGTTATGGGGAAGAAGGTGAAACGGGCTATAGAGTGTGGTTACCACAATTTAGAAAAGTAATTCGCAACCGAGATGTAGTGTTCAATGAGGCAAAATTGCTTAAGAATGCTACAAAATCTGATTCTGACAAGAAAACAATCAGATTTTAGTCTCTTGTGCCACCCATTGATGTTGAAAACAAGCCTCATGATGCATTACCGCAAGCTGAAATTGACAATCAGTTGGTTAACCTTGAGCCAGAAGAGGTAGGACATGATATTGATGCTCCTACTGAGGATGGACAACCACCTGAATTGGTTGAAAATGATTTTCAGCAGCATGATAGAGCTGAAAATGAGTTGCCTCATGATGTAGAACCGTTGTCTGAGAATGTAGATCATTGGATATGCAGGTCAACTCGTTTGAGAAGGCAACTGCAGAGATTTAATCCCTCTTTGCATCATGTAATGTTGTAAGATGAGGGAGAATCTCTTACTTATAAAGAGGCTAAGTCATGTGAGTCAAGTAGTACGTGGAAGTTTGCAATGCAAGAGGAAATGAATGATACTTTGGGATCTTGTGCCATTGCCTAAAGGGAGAAAGGCTCTTCCTAACAAATGGGTGTACAAGATCAAGATCGTGGATGAAAAACCCAAGTACAAGGCAAGATTGGTTGCAAAAGGATATGCACAAAAAGAAGGAATTGATTTTCAAGAAATCTTTTCCCTTGTTGTAAAGCTTACAATGTTATGTGTCCTTTTTGCTCTCGTTGCGGTGCTTGATTTGGAATTGAATCAAATGGATGTAAAGATAATATTTTTGCATGGTGACATTGAAGAGGACATATACATGAAACAACCTGAGGGTTTTGTAGTTCCTACACGTGAGGAACTTTTATGCAAACTGAAAAGAGGTCTGTATGGTTTGAAACAATCATCACGGCAGTGGTATAAGAAGTTTGACACTTTTATGCTGTCTCAAGGCTTTAAACGCAACCATGCAGATCATTGTTTGTATGCAAAAGGGATGAAGATGATAGTCTCATCATACTTGTTCTCTATGTTGATGACATGCTGCTTGCCGGGAAACGTAAGACTAGTCTCGATGCTATGAAGTGTAAGCTAAATTCAGCATTTGCTATGAAGGATATGGGTGATGCAGAGCATATTTTGGGCATACGTATTAAAAGAGATAGAAAGCTGAAATTGCTGTTTTTATCTCAAGAAAAGTACATTGCGAAAGTACTTGACAGATTTAAAATGGCTAATGCTAAGCCTCTTGGAGTACCTTTACCTCCATACACCAAGCTTAGCAAAGCAGATTGCCCAAAAGATGAGGTGGCATTGAAAGGAATGACGGGAATCCCTTATGCATCAGCTTGTGGTTCTCTTATGTATGCTATGGTTGCCACTCGTCTTGACATTGCTTATGTAGTGGAACTTGTTAGTGGATACATGTCGAATCTTGGCAAAGTGCATTGGGAAGCTGTCAAATGCATTCTGAGATATTTGCAAGGTACACAATCGAAGTGTATTTGTTATGGCGAAAGTGACTTAGAGTTACATGGATATTGTGATGCAGACATGGAAGGTGACATGGATACCAGGAAATTACCAGTGGATATGTATTTGCTATTACTGGTGGTGGAGTCTCTTGGTGTTCTAGGCTACAGAAAATTGTGGCACTGAGTACTACTGAGGCTGGATACATTTCAGCCACAGAGGCTTCAAAGGAAGCCATTTTGTTGGACAGGCTTGCAAAAGAACTTGGCATGCCTGCTAGTACTCCAGTATTAGGATGTGATAGCCAGAGTGCTTTCTATTTAGCCAAAAATGCTATGTTTCATGCGCGTCCAAACACATAGATATGCAGTACCACTTCATACGTCAGGTATTGGAGGATGGTCTAGTCATCTTGACTAAGATCAATACACAGGATAACCCTGCAAATGTTCTCACCAAGAGTCTTGCTAAGGCTCAACATGAGCATTGCATACAGCTGGTGGGAGTTGATTAGCTTAAAGGCGTCATTTATGCCTTTAAGTGGGAGGTTATTGGGTTAAAGGCCTAAATAACCCCTTTTGTATATTTTATACTTGTCCAGGCTCACATTGAACCTGGATACATTTTGTAAAAGTCACTTATAATAAAAGTGGGAAAGCCACAAACTCCATATGTGAGTTTTCCCCAAATCGAACGAGCGCTCTCTCTCTCTCTCTCTCTCTCTCTCTCTCTCTCTCTCTCTCTCTCTTTCTCTCTCTCTCTCGCTCTGTGTGTGTTTTCGATCTGCAGCGCTACAGCTTCCTTGCACTCACGCCTGGCTCCACCCGGGCCCAAACCTGCACTCTTTCACCTCACGCATCTCCCGGTAGCCTCTCCTTCGCGCTTTCATGAATGTTACCACTACCACAAGAAAGGGCGCAAAGAATCAGAATGCAGAAAGATGTAGCAAAACGAGGCCAACAGGGAGAAACAGAGAGCCTCGACTGAAGTTGTAGCCTCTCACGAGACGACGGGGACCGCTCTTGTCGCGACTACGAACAACACTCTTGCTACATCGCAGTTAGGTACTTGGGTTGTTGACAGTGGAGCCATCACTCACATGACTCCCCAACAGTCTTGGTTTAGCTCTCTCAGGGAGACTCATGGGCAGACCGTCACTATGGGTGACAACCATGAGAATCTGAGATTCCAGTGTCTGGCACAGGCCAGATTACCCTCTTCCCTTCTACCTCAAACTCGAAGTTTAGTTCAATGGAGGCGCTTTACGTTCCAGACATGGCCTTCAACCTCCTCTCTGTGTCGAGTTTGGGCTCTGAGGGAGATGACATACACTTTGGGAGTGGCACAGTGACCATTTCTGATTCTACGACAGGTACTGTTCTTGCACGCAGTGAGCGCGATGGTTCCCTATACCGCCTCGCTGCTCTTCTGTCTCGGACCGTGGAGTCTTTTCCTCTATGGCATGCACAATTTGGACATCTATGCTATTGTCACAAGGCGGGCACCACGTGCCAATAGAAAAGAGCAGACTAAATAGACTTTTAGCACTTCAATAACAACTGCCCCAAACCTTGGCGTCCCTTTTGGTATTTCTTTATATTGCATCATCAAAGTACAAGTCGGTACTCCAGACTTTGCACCTTCTCCAGGAAGCAAACCAGAGAATGAGCCCTAGCCTCATATTTAAAGGCCCTTGGCCTAAAAAGCAGTTTACATGAAAGCTTTCAAACTCAAAAGCTTTTGGTCCAAAAAGCAATTTACATGAAAAACTTTCAAACTCAAAAGCTTCTGGTCCAAAAAGCAATGCCAAAAGCTGTCAGCGTAAATCACGGAAATCCGTACAGCCTGCCACGTCATCATGCCAGCGCAATGGAAAGCAGCCATGCTGTTGCAGTTTTAGGGTTAGGTTTTCTAGAATTTGGGTTTGCAGGTTTTAGGGTTAGGGTTTTCAGAATTAGGGTTTCAGCAGTTAGGGTTTTTGGAATTAGGATTTCAGCAGTTAGGGTTTCCAGAATTAGGGTTTCTGGAATTAGGGTTTCAACAGCTAGGGTTTCCAAAATTAGGGTTTCAACAATTAGGGTTTCTAGCAAAAATTAGGGTTAGGGTTTTCTGCACTCGGGCAACCACCTCATCACTCTGTGACACTTCTTTTGTTGCTTGTTCTTCTTAGGGTTTATGTCCCTCGGCCAGTGGCTCCGTTCTTCAGTAGGTCGACACGTCAGCAGTTTGTTACATCTCCCCTTCTTGAAAGAGAGTAATCGTCCTCGATTACAGCATATCTGCAAAACAACTCAAGTTAGTTCAAAAATTTTTGAGGGCCATTCCGAGGGACATTCCGAGGGACAATCACTTTGCTCTTTTTATTAAGGAGTTAGCTTCTCTTTTCTGCTCTTTTGATCAAGGAGTTAGCTTTTCCTTTCGGCTGTTTTGATCAAGGAGTTAGCTTCTCCTTTCGTCCAGATCGGAACTCTTGATATTTTGGCGTAGTAAAATTAGCCATCACACCCAAACTGTACTGATCTTCCACGGGTGTCTTGATGCACTAAAATTACATACCCAGGCAATCTCATCCACTTAGGAATATTCAATAGTTGGCACATCACAATGCAACACAAATGCTTACATATGCATGTTACAAGACATAGAAACATAAAGCCGCCGATGAACACTCCTCCCGCATAACCTAACAAGGTCCGGGCCGGGAGATATTAAACGACTCTCTCATCACTCCTCCCGCATAACCTAAAAAGGTCCGGTCCGAGAGATAGAGGCCTTTTACAACCAAACGCCTCCTAGACCGTAGCTTGTGTCGTTTGGAGGTGCTGAGAGTAACCATTGCTTAGACTTCTTAATACTCCTCCCGCATAACCATCCAGGTCCGGGTCGGGAGTCACAACAACAATTATTTCACAAGCATACAACAAAACGCTCCCCAGGCATCGGCCTGCGTTGTTCGGAGGTTTTCAAACATACAACGAAACGCTCCCCAGGCATCGGCCTGCGTCCTTCCGAGGTTCAAACAATACCAAAACAGTATTTCTCACTTCTCCACCCGGGAGTAAAATCACCAATCATTGAAACCAGTATCAAACCAGAGTCAAACAATTCAAATCGGCACCAAAACAGGTTCAAAACAGATACCATCCATTTCAAACAAATTCCAAACAGGATCACCAAACAAGATCAAATAGAACTCAAACTTAAAAAGCAATCTCGACATCAGTCGAGCTCGAAAAGTCAACTGACTTTCCATCTTGAAACCTGCACCAAAAATTAGGGTTAGGTTCATTCCATAAGGTTGTAGCCGAGCACAGCATGGTCCATCAGCTCTTGGACAGACAGTGTTCCTTTGGCGGCGATGGTAGTCCCAAGAGATAGCAATCACACCGAACCTCCAAGGTCATCTGCTCGTAAAGAGACAGCTACTGAGAGATGTCGAGAAATTTCAAGTTATAATCTGCTAGGGTTTCCATGGCAAGCATTTCAGGATACCCCACTCTGCCAGAAGTTGCACTCCGAAGGAAGATGTCAGAAATCATAGAACTTCGGGCAAAATTTTTCTTGAAGGCTTGCCAAGTCCTTGGATGTGTGCGTCTTGGTAGCTATAGATATCAATATCTGCATGGCACTGCTTCTGAGAAAAATAGTGACTTGAAACAAATTTGGATCCTTCTCTTGTAAGTGATCTTAATTGGCTTATGCCCTGGAAGACATGAGTGGTGAAGATGGAAGCACGCCCGATGCGTGATGAAGTATGGGTGAGAGTGGCTCTGTCTGCTCTTTTGTAGGACCGATATGCTTTCAGAAAAGCACACGCCTGATGCTCTGATACCACTTCACAAGGCGGGCACCACGTGCCAATAGAAAAGAGCAGACTGAACAGACTTTTAGCACTTCAATAACAACTGAACTGAAAGAGAAAGACGACACGCGACACGGAGTGGCGGAATTCCACCCCAGAGAGTATTGGCCCCAAACCTTGGCACCCCTTTCAGTATTTCTTTATATTGCATCATCAAAGTACAAGCTGGTACTCTAGACTCTGCACCTTCTCCAGGAAGCATGCCAGAGAATGAGCCCTAGCCTCATATTTCAAGGCCCTTGGCCTAAAAAGCAGTTTACATGAAAAGCTTTCAAACTCAAAAGCTTCTGGTCCAAAAAGCAGTTTACATGAAAAACTTTCAAACTCAAAAGCTTCTGGTCCAAAAAGCAATGCCAAAAGCTGTTAGCGTAAATCACGGAAATCTGTACAGCCTGCGACATCATCATGCCAGCGCAATTTTCGGAAATCAGCCACGTTGTTGCAGTTTTAGGGTTAGGATTTCTAGAATTAGGGTTTGCAGGTTTTAGGGTTAGGGTTTTCAGAATTAGGGTTTCTGGAATTAGGGTTTCAGCAGTTAGGGTTTCCAGAATTAGGGTTTCAGCAATTAGGGTTTCTGGTAGAAATTAGGGTTAGGGTTTTCTGCACTCGGGCAACCACGTCATCACTCTGTGACACTTCTTCTGTTGCTTGTTCTTCTTAGGGTTTATGCCCCTCGGCCGGTAGCTCCGTTCTTCAGTAGGTCGACACGTCAGCAGTTTGTTACAGCTATCAACAGCTTCAGTAGGCTGATAGGACCTCTATGGTGGAGGGTTTACTAGTGATACGCTCCTCATCAGGCATATGCAAGGCTTGCCAGGGTAACATAGGGTTGCCTTTTCGAAGCAAGCATCCAACAGAGCTTCGGCACCACTTGCACTTGTTCACAATGACCTATGTGGCCCGATGAGCACTCCCTTCATTTTCTGGCTCACAGTTTTTGCTTGTGCTTGTGGATGATTTCAATACGTACACTTGGGCTTCGTTCTTAAAGCTCAAGTTGGAGGCTTTGTGTAAGGTGCAGTGGAATGGATGTTCGAACTTTGCTCAAGATGAGTGCTCCGAACTGTGCTCAAGGTTCCTTTTGCTTACGGAAGGGAGAGCCTTCCGTTCCTTTAGTGAGAGAGTGCAATGGACACACACAAAGTGAATGGACACTGTGAATGAAAGTGCATGAGACTGAGAGATAGAGAAGAGAATACGACACCAGAGACGTTGTAAAACCCTCCTCCGAAGGCCCCACTCTCTATGGCGAGAGCGGTCTACTTATGATTGCACAAATCTCTCCAATGCTTGGACTTGCTGACGATGTCGACGACGACGAGACGGGCTGAAAACTGAAAACGCTAAGGGCTGAAATCTGCAAATCTTTATCTGCTGAATTCTGACTCTATGTCGGTGACGATGTCGATGACGACGGTACGACGACGACGCGCTGAAAACGCAGATGCTGAAATCTGCGTTTTCCGGGATGAAACTGTAAACTTTGCTGGATCCGACCGTGCGGCGAGGCTCTGTTGTGGGAAGGTGAGATCTGCGAGGTTCGGGACTTCTTCTGCAATGTCAAAGGCTGAAAACTGAAAACGCTGGTCCTATGGCTGATTCTGTCGCGATGATCTGCAAAAACACTGAGGTTGTGCTGCAAACCAAAAACGCTAGGGCTGAAAACTGACCTTGTGGGGGAATTTGCTAACGCTAGGAAATCTGCTGTCTTGCTGTGGGAATCTGCTAACGCTAGGGTTGATCTGGTGTCTACTGTCGCCAGGAATCTGCAATTGCAAAAACGCTGGCTGATCTGGTGCAAAAACGATAGGCCTTCTGTTGAGAGAAAACGCCCAGAGTTGTTGCGGGGATTGGTCTTGCTGAGAAGTTGCCTGTTGACAAGGTGCTCTTGCCGCCTCTTCTGTCAATTAGTGCTAGTCTAGGTTTGCTTATATACAAACTTACTCAATTTGCCCTACCTACTTTCCAACAAAAGTCACTTAAAAATAATAAGTGAAAAATATCAAAAATAGGGAAAATAGACTAAATGCATTGGAAAATTCCTCTGAAGGATTCTGATGAGAATGCTTATGACCATGCTGTGTGCAGCCAGAGGATATGCATCTACACTAAGTGATTGGTCATGCACGATCTGCGAACAGACTCACAAAAGTGCCAGATCACTTCCTATTCTAGACTGACTTGACTGAACTGAACCCTTGTCGTGCTATAGCTTGTCCACGGATACATAGGGTTGGATGTATCACGTGCCATCCCCTCCTTTTCAAAGTGAGGTACTGGTACCGAACTGTATGGTGTCGAGGGAGATGACCAATAGCATCCGGAATCCTGGAAGGGACTCTTCGCCGGCCCACTCTGATGTGTGGGTCGTGCGGTACTTGAACTTCATAAAGGTCTGCAACGCTTGCTTCTTTGGGCCGCGCCGAAAGCGACAAAGTCATCTTCAATGCTTCCACTTCTTCTAGAGTCATGCGTCTATCTTCTTCAAGAATCTCCATGGCTGAAAATTCCTGAAACCATTTCCAACACAAAACCATGAACATACCTATTCCGTGTAAAGTGATTGGAAAAAATCTTGTGTTCCTCAAAGACTGTGCATGCAATGTAGATGAACAAAGAGACGGAGTGCCAAACCGTTCACCACACACACGCAAACAATGAGATCGAATCTTTCTCTTATGATCTAAAGCAATCAACTGTGGCAATTCACAACGGAAATGCCCATGCTTGGTGCTCATAGTTTCATGTGCTCTTTCTACAAATGTGTCATGCCAAGGAAGAGACATGGAATGTGACTTCCTTGAATGCATACTTTTCAGCTTTTCATGAACAATCCGCATATATTTGTGCTCATTCATGAGTGAAACGTGCTCAACGTACAATATGTCATGCCTAGGAAAAGGGATCACATAAAGACGCTGAAGAAAATACAGGAAACGATCACGAATGAAACACTCATACAATGCGTGCTGACTAATCATGTGAACACATAATACTTCGTGTGGGTTCTTGAGACCTAGGCTCGAGAGCCAAGATCGGTTCTTCTTGAAGGGGTTCTTTGGACCCAGGCTCGGGAGCCAAGATCGATCCTTCGTGATTGATCGAATCTGCAACGAGGTTAGCTTCGCTAGAAAAAGTATCAACTAACTCATCATCCTTGTGAACAATCACGTCATCTTCATGCAAATCATCATGTTTGTGAGAAATCACATCTTGATCATGCAAATCATCATGCTTGTCATTGTCATCCAAATCATCATGCTCATCATTATCATTCAAATCATCATGCAAATCATTGTCATTCAAATCATCATGCAAATCATGTGTTTCTTGCTTTGGAGAAGTACTGAGAGAGTCTCCTTTTCCTGATTCCGTGCAAAGTGCGTCTGCACTTGAGAAAAAAGTCGCCACAACTCTTTCATGTGTTGATTGCTCTTCTCTTGTCTTGCTTTGTTCTCGCGGTCATATTCTGCTTGTCTTTCATTGTTCTCACGATCCAATTTGGCTTGTCTTTCTTTGGCTTCCAAGCGTGCTTGCTCGCTCTCACGCACTATGGCTGCCATTCTTTCTTGGTATTTGCGCTCTATGGCTGTTATACTTTCTTCGCTTTCTAACTTCCTGTCTATCATCCTCTTGTCGAAAGCCTCCATAGGAGTTAGTGCAATCCTTGGCGTAGATGGGGAAGGGGGAGGGTCGGGAAAACCTCTTGGTGGGGAAAATTTTTCTTCGCCTCTCTCATGCTCATCACCTCCAAGCGAAGTATCCATTCCGCTTCGAGTGATGATCATCCACTGAAGTCTGGGGTTCTTGTGGTCTTGGGTTCTTAAGTTCACGAGGAACTTGGGTTCTTGGGGTCTTGGGGTTCTTGAGGGTCTTAAGGTTCTCGAGGTTCTTCTTTCGCTTGCAATCTGTGTTAGAGAAGGATCTTCTCTTCACCCGAGTTCTGCTCTTTCCGCGGGCGCACCCCTTGGCGGCCTTGCGCTCACACCAAGGTTGCTTTTTCCTACCGTCAGATCACCCGCACAACAGTCCCCTCGCGTCTTCGGACCTCCTGGGGGTATTAGGGACCGTTTAGGACCGAAACCCTAAACCTGCAAAAATACACAGCAGGCTGTATTTCCCTGTTTTGGGCTCCGTTTTGCGCGTCAGTCGCATCCATAGCAAGCAAGGTTGTTTCCGTATGTACGTACGATTTGGTTCCGTACCGTACGGTACGTCCGTATGGTATCCGTACGATTCCATACATACCCAGTGTAAAAAAAATAAAATAAAAAAATCTCGGGGAAAAAAAATTAAAAAAATCCGCCGACGTTGCCTATTCTCCGTGGTCGGACTGGTTGGGCGAGGCCTTTAATTAGTCCACCTATCCTATACTGGTTATTATCACAACAGAGAACCAGAGAGTAGAACAGAGTCTCTGCACAGAGACCAAGGAAGGATTTACCGCCGCCGATAAGGTTCTTTCTCCCTCCCTCCCTCCCTTTGTGTTTGGAGTCTGCAAGGAGGCACTCTAGAGTCCTGACCTCGCGAAAGATTGTAAGTTTTGTATTCAACTTTGAAGTGTGCGTTAATTGTGTTGCAGAGTTATCTAGCGGTTACTTAACTTGTGGGGTGATTTTAAGTGTTTTTTGAAAGTTGTGGCTATGTTTAAGTATTGTGTAGTGTTTTTAAACTAGATAGGTTGTATATATATTTGAAATTCTTTGTATTTTTAGCTTTTAAAAGATATACTACGAATTTTACGTACCTTATGGCCCAATCCATACGGTACAACGTACAATATGTACCGAACACGTACCGAATACTACGTACCTTACAACCTTGATAGCAAGTCCTCCAGCTCGTGCACCTGTATGGTTACTTGCCCTTTGAATTGGACGACATTTCTCGCGTGAAATCTCTCCGAATTCACTTGTACCTTCGGGGGATTAGCAACTAGCTAATCCAGTACCGGCTCTTGCCTCGGCAATCGCGCATGAACCCACACAACTGTACATATAGATGAAAGCCCTTGAGCGGGGCATCACATTTCTGTATTCAAAAGGGGAGAGAGGTGCGCGAGAGTAGAGTCATTGTGCTACATAGTGCAAGGGAGAAGGCAAGCTTTCCATTAAAGCTTCAACACCTGCACCAACTACTCACACACTCACTGTAAGTCACAATGAGAGAGAGGGGCAGCCCCAAGCTGATTTTTACGCCAATTCTTGGCTGAGGTGGCTTGGTTTGACCTTTTGAGGCTTGTGGTGCTGCCAAGTGTCCAATATGCCTCTTTTGAGTTAATTTCCTAGTACCCACCGACTTATAAGTGTAGCGAGGGGGCCTAAATTACTTTGAACTGAGCTTAGCGCTGGAGAAGGATGTAAGGGGAGAGCTTGTGGGATATGGGAGGAGGAGGAGGAATCATCCCAGGCTTGTGCAGGCGATAAGTTTGTGAGGCAGCTAGCAAAGGGAAGCTCAGGAGAGCGTTGTCAAGCAGGGCCGAGGGGCAATGCCGGTGGGAAGGCGGTTGGAGGAGGTGGCCACGAGGAGAAGGGGTGGAGAGGAGCACCGAGAAGCAACCAAGAGAAGCTCAAGGGCAGTGAGGCAGCGAGAGTTGAGGCAGCCAGTTCATCAAGGTGGGGAAAGCTAAGCAAGTAGTATGAAGCTCCGGTATAGGTAACGAGAGGAGGAGACTTTGATTCACTTGGGAGCACAAGTAATGTGCAGAATCACAGGATTTAGATGAGGTTCCAGATGTCGTGCTCGTAACATTCGCTGACAGTGTGAGTGGTCAGATTTGTGGATTGTAGCTGGTGTTGCCGTCCTTAATAGAGAGGCAGATATGAGTTCGAGCTCTCATAAGGGATGCCAAAGAAATGGTTCAAGCATTTGGTTCAGATGTTGAGCCAGTGGTAGGTGGTGTGGCAGATCCAAAGAGTTTGAAGAAAACTTCAGGGGGATCCGTGCTGTTTTGTGCTCCACGAAAGGAGTTGGGAGAGAGCCAGTGGGTAAGAGGTTCTCATAGCATCGAAGGAAGCTACAAGGGGCTGGGGCAGCATGGCGGAGAGCTTGCTGAGAAACAATGGCGAGAAGGTGACTTTCGAGATGTGAAGGGACCAAAGAGAGCCCCCAGAGGAGGAGTGACACAAAGGAGGAGGACCCGCCAATCATGGTTTCTTTATGTAGCGACACCATAGAGATGGTCAAAAAATAATACATTTCCCAGCCTCCCTTAAAATGGCGTGACGAAAAGACTTCATGAAAGGTTTATATAGTGAGGGAGAACTTTGAGCTATAAAGAGGCAATAGTCTGAGTGTGTCGGTGTGTTTCACCAAGCTTTCATGAACCTTCGACATATCGGACAACTTGTACGTTCTGTTCTGTACCATGAACTGGTACATTTTGTTCTCGACTCAAACTTATAGTCTTCTGGTTAACGTTAGGGGCTTTGTTGACTGGTCAAAATGACCATTTTTAAACATTGTGGGCTGCATTTTGACCTTTTTCCATGTGTTAACAAGTCTTCTGTATTTTATCGTACGTAACATCCACATTATGTCATAATTTTTGTAGTTCAATTAGTACCGCACATCTTCGTACATGTAGTAATGGTATATGATCGTACGTGTCAACCTTGCGAGTCTATAAAAGCCTGACAAGGCCGGGCGCACATCTAGATCTCTCACTAGATCTAAATGGGAAACCCAGGGGATGATATCCAAAACAGCAGGACGAAGGCTGCAAAACTGTGAGTGGAAGGGGCTAGCAAGGGTGGGAGATTTTTATTTTTTTGGGGGGGGGGGGGGGGTCGATGGCGGGAGAAGCTGGCAGCAACATATGTGTGCAATGAGCGTTTTTCTTTTGTATATCAGATGCTTTGGAAACAAGTTCTTACACATTCTGATTCCGAATCTTCTCTTGTTACGTGATTTGTGGTTTTGTGAGTACTTTAGCCCTGTTTATAGTTTGTAAGTTCAGACATTTTTGACCTTATGAAGTAGATCAAAGCAAAACTGTTTTCAGTTTGAGGAACATCTTAAAGCTGGTTGAGGGTGATGTATAGGGATTTAGCTCTCTGTAATGGAACACATCTAGATAAAGACTACATATCACTCCATCTCTGCACTGTGGCAGTATCAAACATGAGTCTGCTCGAGCAGAAAACACATTTTTTGGGGGAGGGGGACACAGGAGTTCCATGACCAGCTCTGTAATGGCCTGATTATTGAGCAACGTGCAATGTTTTCAAACATGCATGTTTGTTGCTAAAGCCAGTTAAGTGATTCTGTGTTTTTTGGTGAGCGCAGCGGGCTTTCCAGACTCTAAAACCACATTCGCTTTTGGTTCTGGGAGATGTCTCGGATTGGGGAAGGAAGTCAACCAAGGAGCAGTGGCATTCAGTGATTCTTCGATTCAAGGATATGACAATGCCTTTTTCAGGTCTGCCATTCCATGTCCTACCTGGTAACCATGATGTTGGAGATTACTACCAAATTACTACCTCCTTGATGCAGCAGTTTGTGGACGCTTTTCCTGGCCTGGATGACACAGGGAATGAAGTCTTTATGATCAGAAACATCACGTTTATCTCTCTCAATGCGATGGCTTTGGCGTGTGAAGAATGTCCCTTGTATAATACCCTGAAGAAGGTGGTGGAGCATTTAGAAGTTGTACTGCAGACTGCAGTACAGTCTGCTGAACACACTCAGCAGGCTGACTTGCCCATTCATTCACCTGAATATGCCTCTACTAGACCCATTTTACTCACACACCTTCCTCTATATAGGGAAGATGAGGGTGTTTGTGACTCAGCTGATATTCCAATATGTGCTCCATGGCATGAAGTGGAAGGAGGGTGCAAGTCACTATTTCAATCACCCACTTTGTAAGTGTAAGAATGATCCTAGTTCTGTTTGAGTTTGAGAGAGAGAGAGAGAGAGAGAGAGAGAGAGAGAGAGAGAGAGAGAGAGAGAGAGAGAGAGATTGAACGAGTTAAGGACTGAGGGTCCATGAAGAAGGTAAAAGAAGAGAACAAAACCCAAGGGGGATTTGGTGAGGAGGGAGCTAGTTTGGGAGTTCAAAATTCTTGGATGATGGCTTTACCGCCTCGATAGACTGCCCATTTACCTTGCTTGCGAGGTTCGTGCATCTTCTTGAGTTGCTTGATTTGATCTTGAGTTGAGTCGTGGTCAAACCCTCGGCAATCCAAAGGTTTGTTCCCTTTAGGAGTTGAGATTGGTGTAGCACATTAGAAAGAGAATGGGGTTTAGGAGGCGTCTTTATTTGGTAGTTTAAGGGAGTCTAACTTTAGTATTGAGAAAGAAATCGAAGGATAGTTTTTGAATTCAAATAGGCAAAGCGGCTAGTTTATTTGTATTCAAATTTTCCCCGCAAAATGAATATTAAAATATAAGGGGTAAAACCATATCATGTAACATATCTGCGGAAAGAGCTTGTGTATATTGCAGATCTCTAATCTCCACTCAAATTGGAGAGCATATGTAAGAGCTATGCAAGGCCGAAAATCATAAAATTGTTCGTCCCCTTTTTCGGGGGGGGGAAAGTGCATCCTTTGACCACTCTTACACACCACCATTCTTGCACACATGACATGCACTATTGGTCAAAATGTTAATCACCTTCATATCTCATGGCAAATAAAGAGGCCCTCCTAAACCCCATCCTCGTCGGTCATCCGAGCGATTAGAGCTCATTTCCGACAGTGGCGCCATGGGTTCGATCTAACATTGGATGTTCTTGTCGAGGAGGCAAACTTGTCTATTTCGGTCTGCTTTCCTCGCCTGCAGAGGGAGCACTTACTGCTTCTTTCCAGGATTGGTTCCGAGATCGGGTCAGTCTTGGAGACCTCGTGCACGGCAGCTTCAGTTGCAGCCAAGGCTGCCGGTGTGCCTTCAGTATGCGTTCTAGTTCGTGACACTCACTCTCTCCCGAAGGTGGTCCTCCTACCTAGGGTGAGTAGCCTTTTTGGGAAGTTTGTTGTTGGAGGACTGCGAGTTGTTGCTTCACCGACTTCGAGCTCGAGTCCCTCATGCAGGAGGCCCTTGGAGCCCTTCCATTAGGTGGATCTTCACAGAGATGCGCAGAGTTGGTCTGAGCAAGAGGTTGGAGGATCGGTTTGCTGCGAGCTTGCTTCGCTCTTGGGAGCAGCTGAGGAGTGGCCTGGAGCAGCACCAGCCCACTTGCACGGAGGAGTGCTTGAGACAACCTCTTGTTTGGAACCCATGGTTCGCACTCAGAGGGCCACCTGGTTGGTAGTAGGCCTCATGTTTCTTGGGGTCCCATGGTTGAGGGCCAAGCCCGCACTCTCGACGACTGGCTTTAGTTTCCAAGGTTGCCTGAGGAGACACAGAGCTTCCAGATACGAGGCATGAGAGAGGTGGTGAAACGAACGAGGAGAAAGGATCTCCCGGCTACACGTACCACCTACAGATACGCGTCGGACAAACCACCCGACCATAGCCACCATCCGGCAGCTCCCCCGTACTGGGGCCAGCATCCGAGGACGTAGGCGTGCACCTGTAAGACCGAGCATCCCATACCACCCGGCCTCACCTCCTCGAGGTGACCTCGCGCACTCCTAGCCTCGCGGGCTAACCACTGGCACTCTGCCAATGGGGGTCGATAACTGCAAATGAGGCCTTGGTCCCCCTTTTATTATAATGGCCGGCCACACTGGTCGGGTTCACACTACGTCCGCCCGGACACTGGACGCCCATCCCGACGGCATCTGGGCTAGGTCTCCTCTCCTGTGAGCGGGACATAACATACTTCCCCCCTTAAGAACCATGGATGTCCTCATCAATGAAGTGGCGATATTGAGCCTTCAAAGCTCTAACGGGTTCCCAAGTAGCAAACCTTTCAGATTGACCTTTCCATTTAATTTAGTACTCGTCATAAGCCTTTTGGCGCGAATGACGGGTACGATGATCTAAAACTGTTTCTGGTTCTCGAGGAATATACTCAGTTTGCATATCTTGCCATTCATTTTTCTCGATAGGCACAACAAGCCAATTTTACTTTAAGGCGGCTGACATGAAACACTGGATGTACAGTAACATCCGAAGGAAGAGCCAGTTTGTAGGCAACTTGGCCAATTTTCTTTGTGATCAGGAACAGACCACAATATCTAGCTGAAAGGTAATAATGCTTTCCTGTTTGCATAGTCTTGGAATCCTTGGGTATCTTCAGATAGACCCATTGTCCCACATCTAGAGTCCTTGGAAATCTCTTTTGATTAGCATAAGTAGTGACTCGATCACGAGCCGTTCTTATACTATCCTTAGCCAATTCGAGCATTTCCTGCATGTCATACAGGAAATCACGAGCTTGGCGTTCCTTGACTTTCTCTAAGCCAATAGCAATCGGGGATTTAGGCTCGAATCCATACATCAGCATGAACGGGCTAAATCCAGTAGCAGAATGCTTGCTACTATTATAGGCAAACTCTAATTGTGGAAGATACCTTTCCCAATCAGTCTGCCTATGAGAGACATAGGCTCTCAACATGTCCTCTAACATCTGATTCATCCTCTCAGTTTGTCCGTCGGACTCAGGATGGTCAGAAGACGACATGCTCAACTTCGTCTGAAGATGAGCAAACACATCTCGCCAAAATCGGCCAGTGAACTTAGTATCTCGATCACTGACGATATCCTCTGGCAGACCATATAGCTTATAAAGCTGATCAACAAATAAAACCGCCAACTCATGGCTTTTTACTGTCGACTTCGTTGGTATAAATTTCGCCATTTTTGTGAGTCTATTGACCACAACCCAAATAGCGTCATTGCCCCGACTAGTATTTGGCAAACCAACGATGAAGTCCATGGAAATACTTTGCCACTTGGCATTTGGGATTTCCAATGGGTGTAGCAGGCCAGCTTTCCTAAGGCGCTCGGCCTTATTGACTTGACACTGAGCGCATCTCTTGACATAGCTCTCTATGTAAGAGCGCGTTCTTGGCCAATAGAAATATCGTTTGACCAAAGCCAAAGTTCTCTAGATGCCTGGGTGCCCAACGCTAGGAACATCGTGGCATTCACACAAAATCCTTTGTCGAATCTCATCGATTTTCGGCACGCAGACTTTACCATTTCTGAACAATAGTCCACCTCTACTGGAATATTGTCGCTGTCTCGTCTCTCCAGCACGACTCACTTGGGTCTCCGGATCACCCAAGCCTGTATGCGAGTCATGCCCCGCTTCGACCTCGTTCCATATCTTACCAAAATGGCCATCGGAACAGTATAGCTCTTGGAGAGAGAGATAGAAATCCGTTGAGATTTCAGCCATAGACAAGGCATTAACCTCAAGAATCCTGCTGAGCACATCGGCAACTCGATTGCTGGATCCTTTTCTATAACGGATCTCAAAGTCAAACTCTTGTATAAGCTCAACCCATCTAGCCTTCCGGCCTCTGAGATCACCCTGATCATAGATATAGCGCAAAGAGTGGTGATCTGTCCATGCAACAAACGTAGAGCCATACAAGTAGTGCCGCCATTTCCTTAGGGCGTGGACTACGGCGTAAAGCTCCTTCTCATACGTTGGATAACACATCTCAGTGTCAGAAAGCTTCTTACTTTCAAACGCAACAGGACGTCCATCCTGATATAATGCCGCACCAATAGCATAATCACTAGCATCCGTTTCAACCACAAACGGTTTGCTACGATCCACAATGTGCAATATTGGCGCAGTAGTCACCAAGTGCTTTAGTGTCCGAAAGCTCTCGTCGAGACGCTCATTCCAGATAACAGGGGGATTACCTTTACGATGAGGACCCGAAGTCTTCGGCCCTTTCACCCCTCCTTTTAAAAGTTGCGTAAGCGGAGCAGCAACTTTAGAGTAATCTTACGAAAGAATCCAGTAAAGCCTAAAAAGGACTTTACTTGGCGTACATTCTTCAGAATGGGCCAATTTCGCACTTTATCCAATTTTTCAGAGTCAACGTGAATTCCATCGCGAGTAATGATGTGACCCAAGTACAGAAGCTCTTTCTTAAAGAATTCACACTTAGAAGCCTTAGCGTAAAGCTTCTCAGTTCTCAGTACTTCGAGAACAGTGCGTATATGCGCTAGGTGCTCGGGCAAACTTCGGCTGTAGATCAAGATATCATCAAGAAATACAACAACGAAGTTGCCTAAAAATGGTCTCAGCACATCATTCATCATTTGCTGAAACGTAGCTGGAGCGTTGGTCAAACCAAAAGGCAAAACCAAAAACTCATAGTGACCATAACATGTATGGAAGTCTGTCTTAGAAATATCTTCCAGTTTGATCTGTATCTGATGATAGCCTGATCGTAGGTCTATCTTCGTAAAATACAACGGTCCATGGAGTCGATCTATCAAATCATCCATGCGCGGGAGCGGATACTTGTTCTTGACAATGAGCTTATTCAACCCCTTGTAATCTACGCAGAAGCGCATAGTGTTATCCTTTTTTCGAGAAAGTAACACTGGCGCTCCCCACGGGGATTTACTTGGTCGAACAAAACCCCTGTCGAGATAATCTTTCAGCTGCCGCTGAATCTCGTCCTCTTCGGTTTTGCTAAACCGATAGGGTTGCTTTGAGAAGGGTTGGCTACTAGCCACCAACTCAATGCCATGATTCACTCCTCTCGAAGGCGGCAAGCCAGGAGGTAGATCATCAGGAAAAATATCCTCGAAATCAGTCATGATTCCTCGGATAAGGTTGGATTCGTCGGAATCCCCAAGTTCAACAGAAGAACATGAAACATTTTTACGAAATTCAGTGACAGAAGTACCAAGCACTAATGAATCAAACCAAGCAGATGGTACACATTGATAAAAGTCAACATCAGAAGACTTTATTTCTTTATACATTTCCAAAGCTGTAATAACTGGTATTGCAAAACCATTATTTACAGACTTCTGATTACAAAGCGACATAGATACATGAGGCATGTTCTGCTTAACAAAAACAAGAGAGTGATGTACATAGTTTATATACAATGAGTCTTGTTTATCATAAAACCATGGAATTTCTAAAATAACATCCGCTCTGTCAAGGCGCATGATGTCGAAATCCAGGTTCTCTTTGTAATCAACCAGCTCGAGCGACAAGTCTGGAACCATCCGATTCCATACATCCGTATCCATGCCACAAGCCATCTTCACGCGATACTCATGGTCACTGTCCCGCGTCCGAAGGCTCAATTTCTGCACCAATTTTGCATCCACAAAAGTGTGAGCTTCCATTATCAAGGATTACAGTCACGTCGTGGCCATTGATCTTCCTGGGGAAATGGAGAAGATCGTGCTTATCAAACACTTTGGTGCTAAAAGTACAATTAGTGCATGAACTGTGCGCTAAATGATGGATTTCAACTTGAACAACATCAGAGTTACCTGAGATATCGTGCATTTGAACCGAAGGATGGCCTTGCGGTTTCTTCGTCTTCTTCTTGGGGCAATCTTTGATTTGGTGACCCGTCTGGCCACATCCGAAGTAAGTCCCCTTCTTCACTGCATGAGCAACTGAAGCATTTCTGGCTTTCTTCTTCTCCTGAGAAGATCTCGGCGGTGATTTGGACTTATGCTAGAATCGGGGTCGCTTGCTCGAAGCACCCTCACCGGATTGATGGTCTGCAGTTCTTTTCTTCTCATAATTCGCTCCATTTATTAAGTGAAACGTCTTGGCCTTTGCCACTGCATCCTTGACGTGAGTCAGACCTTTATCTTTGATTAAGGACCAACGGTAATCCTCATGTAGTCCCAGCAGGTACATGTGCACTGCGTGCGTAGAATCCACCTTGCAGAAGGTGAGCGCCTCTTTGAAAGCTGTCGTATATTTATCAAAAGACAGAGTTTTCATCGAAAGACGCTGCAGTTTGGCATAAGCCTTCAAAGGGTCCATTTTAGCGAAATCCCTCTTGAATTTCACACAAAAATCAGCTCACGTCGTAGGCTTCTCTTGTCATGTCGCGCCACCAGGTAAGCGCCTTACTGCGTAGATAGAGAGGAATCATCTGAATCCTCCGTTCATCATGCTCCCCATGGAGATCAAAGTATGTGGTCCACTGGTGCAACCAATTATTTACGGCCAGTTCCGTAGACTCCTTCTCTTCCCCTGAGAAATTTGTAGTTTTGTACGGAATCGTGGCAGTCGGACCACCTTGTGAACGCCCAAAAGCAGCAATCTGCATCCGCAATTGCTGGAGATGGGTTTCGCCCTCGGAAATACGTTGATTGAGCCATATTTTCGAGAGTAGAGAGTCGGGAACTTAGCCCTTGCATGACCCCTTCGAGAGAGGCCAAGTGAATGTTCGTCTGAACGTTCGCGTTTTCTAGGGCGGTAACATGCTGGTCGAGAAAGTACTTGTGACCCATGTGTAGAGAGCATGTGTGAATGGAATTTGGATATTACCTGGCGCGTCGTCACGTTGCACATCTGAGCTGGAGGAATCCATTGCAAAGTGCGTGAAAAACTGGAAATTTCACGCGAAACGGGGCCTTTTTGCACTTTTCGATCGCGAAAAGTTGAAGTTCGAAGAGCTCCACGCATCGGCGTGAGCGTCTGAAGGCGAGCAAGTGATGGCGGGAGCGCGAGAGCACGAGCAGATGTGAGAGAGTAGACTCGAGAGAGAAGCAGGAGGACCAAATTTGAGTTCTCTGTAAGCTCTGCAACTCTGTAAGTGAGTTTTTTTTTATAATATGCAGGTTTTAGACTACACGTAAAAACCGCAAAGTGTCCAGGCCCTTTAAAAAAAAAAAAATGTCCTTGGCCTCTTAAATAAAAGACCACCTGGCATAATAAACAAACAAGCGTGTTATTTAAAAAGAATAACGCAAGGCCTAAAAGCTGCCAAGCTTTAAAACAAATAATCTGCAGCAACGCGTGCGTAGAGAGAGAAGAGCACAACGCGTGGCAAGTTTTCCCCTTCCCACAAGCGTGTGCGGACTTGTGCCAGGCATGCGATTTTTGCCTTGCTAATCGCATGCCTTGCTGGAGCCAACTCGGATCCTCATGCTAGGGAAAAAAAAAATCGCCACTAGTCTGTCTTCCCACGCTCACATAGGAAATCTCTGCTTACAGAGAGGGAGGTACCTCCAGTAAATTCAGTAAAAATCCTCTGATTTCCAGCACTTCCCTATGTTAAATTGCTGAATTTTATCAAAAATCAGCGAGCAGCTCATTAGATTTCACCTGCACACATGCCCATGAGAAGAAAATAATCGATCAAACAATTATATCATCAAAAATTACCTAAAACAATGATTACCCGACTCGAACCAGTCCGTAGGTGTACACACAGTCCTTCGTGCAGCCAAGCCGGCTCTGATACCATGAAACGAACGAGGAGAAAGGATCTCCCGGCTACACGGACCGCCTACAAACACGCGTTGGACGAACCACCCGAGCTCCCCCGTGCTGGGGCCAGCATCCGAGAACGTAGGCGTGCACCTGTAAGACTGAGCGTCCCATACCACCCGGCCTCACCTCCTCGAGGTGACCTTGCGCACTCCTAGCTTCGCGGGCTAACCACTTGCACTCTGCCAATGGGGGTCGATAACTGCAAATGAAGCCTTGGCCCCCCTTTTATAATAATGGCCGGCCACACTGGCCGAGTTCACACTACGTCCGCCTGGACACTTGACGTCCATCCCGACGGCATCTGAGCTAGGTCCCCTCTTCTGTGAGCGGGACATAACAGGTGGAGAGCATGTGCCAAGACACTACAGAGGCTTTACCAGCTAAGTGGATCACCCCTCTAGAGATAGCAGCTCCCAGATGGATAGGGTCCTTCACGCGACTGTAGGTCCGCATCGCAGTTCGTGCTTGCTCAAAGTCCGTACCCCAATGTTCTTTGAGATCCAAGGAGAGGGTCGCCTACACAGAGTCTTAGTAGAGGCTCCACAGGTAGCAGAGTGTTGTTTTCAGAGGATACGCGTAGTGGGCATTTGTGGGAGGGCTTGTGCCTTAGATCTTGACCCAATAGATCTTGAGATAGGCCACTGGCGACTTTGGGCTTGGGAGAGCTGTCCTGTGGCACGAGTGTAGTGGGACCCCGGAGAGTGGTTTTTGAGAGACCCCTTCTCTTCAACCGATTACCTTGGGATCCTCTTCTTTTAGTACACTGTTTGACTAGGGCGACACATACTGGCATCACGTGTGCAGCTTGTGACCATCCTTTGGAGAGTCAGTGTCCCTGTCTGTGGGATTGCCCCATGGCACAACAAGTTCGGCTTCGAGTACTTCGACTGATGCCAACTCTTTCCATAGCACGACAATACACTTGGGGTGCTGTAGCTTGGTCCACCCTCACGGGCCGTGCACTCGATTTTGAGCTAGCCTGTAGAGCAGCAGGATCGACCTACACTTCAGCTTGCCACAAAGCTTACCCCCCAAGAGTGGTGCAGTGAGAGGTGTGTTGGGAGCTCATCTGCGGCCTGACACTTTGGCTCATTTGGCGGGCCTGTTGCTTCCGCATCTTCGAGGCTCGCCCTATCCCACCGGCGGAGCTCTTTGTGACTTTTAGTTGGAGTTGATTCATACTCTGAGGGGTCAGTTTGAGAGACTTCAGGGCAGCTCCAACCGCATGCGGGAGCTCAGAGAGGCTTTCCTGTGACTCTAGCGCCCAGAGCCCTCCTTCACCATGGTCGAGGGTGCGCTAGATGGCACTACCAGCCACTTGTGTGGCTCTTTTCTCCTCCCATTTTGTGATTAGCCCCATTGTACATATTTTGTTTACTCATTGGGAGAGTCTCCCCTGGATGTAGCCGTCTCTAGTAGAGGTGGTTTGTAGCCCTATGGGCAGTTTTATTAACTAATGTAAGGATCTTTTTCTTTGGGGGGGGGGGGAAGCTATCCTCAAATGCCCCTACATCAAGACGAAGTGACCCATTACAATTTTATGTTGCCATCTTTAGTGTGGTCCCATAGGTCTCACACCGTCATGTGGAGCGTTGCTCCAATATCACTATCCTTCCATCTCGATAAAAAGCAATCTTACCTTTTTTCCTCGCCGCTCTAATATCCGGCATTACCTCCTGTATGTGAGCAATTTGCGAAAGCGTGAGGTCATCTCCAAGAAAGATACCCGTCTTCTTAAGAGTTGGTCTCTTCTTCAAAATGTCCTTCGCTTCCATGGAGGG
Organism: Adiantum capillus-veneris; assembly: GCF_014529385.1. NCBI lineage: Eukaryota > Viridiplantae > Streptophyta > Polypodiopsida > Polypodiales > Pteridaceae > Adiantum > Adiantum capillus-veneris. The sequence continues at coordinate 102,582,693 of NC_140954.1, read as the reverse complement.
GAAACACAAAATAAGTGCCCTTTCCTTTGAGGTTTCCCTAGTGCTACCACACTCTCCAAGCTCTCGTATGCGTTGGCTCATTAACCTCACATGTAAGGCACGCACATGCCTCCTTTGCTCCTCTTCTAGTGTCAAGTTAATGGTGGTGGGTGTGGGGGTATCTCCTTACCTTTTCCTTTCTTGGCGATCTTGATCCATTTCTCGACATCATCGGCTTTTTGTTGGATCTTTGTAATAACATCTACTCACGAAGTTGTCATTTCTTTGTGTTGTTTCTCCCCTTCTTTGATGGCCCGCATTTGTTCTTTAATTGTTCAGTTCGTCAACTCCTTTTGTTGGGTCTAAAGGTCCTCTGGTCACCCTTGTATATATATTTTATTCTTTGGAAGTGAACCACCAGGGTCACTTAAATTGACCCTCATACTTGTACCCATATAACATCAAAAAATAAGGCGTGTGATAATTTTGACACGCTACCCCAAAAACCAGCGTACGTTTGCGTACTCTCTCTCTCTCTCTCTTTGTCTGCGGAAAATCTCAATGCTACCTCATCTACTGCACACGCTCCCTTCAAACTGGTATAAGAGCGCAGCTTCGCGTACGTTTCCGCGTCGGGAAGCAAACAGCAGGCATTTTCTCTCTCTTCGATTTCAGCCCACTCTCTCTCTGTCACTACGGTTTTCAGCCGTATGCTCTTTCTTTCTCCTCTCACTACAGCCTACAGCTTCTTGATGAAGCTTTGAGACTGTGAGGGTCTCATTTCGCGATACAGCAAGGATTAGCATGCAAAATCAATCATAGAAGAAAGGGGGATTTTACAAGTGGTTGAAATTTCAGCAATTTCATAGCATTTTGATGCTTTACAGGTGGAAATTGCATTTACAGGTCGAGGAAAAATTGGGGCTTTTGCTGAAATTACTGAAATTTACAGAAATTTTAGAAATTAGACCGTCAAAATCTAAGGCTTTTGTTGAAATTTCACTACTTTGCAGACATTTGTGCATGTATTGCAATTTGTGGACAGTTTGAGCAGGGAAATTGAGGTATATTCTTGAGTTTTCAAGAAATTACGTGAAAACGCAGGTTTATACGCATCGAAAAGCTTATGTTGCCCATATTTATGTATTTTACATGCGGGGTGCTCGCCATTGAGTTGATGTATTGCTGAAAATACATTTTACAGCAGCTTTCAATCCATTTGCAGATTTGAGGTTGATGCATATGCATTTTGGTTATACTGCTGAAGTGGGAGTATTCATGCAAGGACTGTATTTCCTATTTGTGTGCTGAAATTTCAGCTTTTACTGCCGAAATTCATCCTTCTTTATTGCTATACACTTGTGGTAAAGTGCTGGTAACACTCTGTTACCATCTCTTGCTCTTCTACAGTGCGTATTGATCTCAGTTTTCAGCTTGCTGTCATAAAACTACAGCAATCAATTTTTGAGTCATTTTGCACCGAAATGGCCGTGAGTCAAAGTCTCTCCTTGAAATCAAAAGGTTTGATGGCTCTGGCTTTGACTTGTGGAAAGATAGAATGCAGGGAATCCTATCCCTGGTAGATTGTGATGATGCACTTTTGGAAGTGAAACCTGCAGCTTTGTCAGATGATGATTGGGCTAGGCTTAACAAGAAAGCAATTGTTTACATCAAGATGGAGGTGTTTGATGATGTGCTCATGGACATTAAGCGTCTTGACATTGCTTATGCTATCTGGAAGAAATTGACAGATATGTATGAGAACACAACTCTTGTGATTCAAGTGCATCTTATGCGAAAGCTTGTAAACATGGAGTTGGATGAGTCCAAGCCTGCATTTGAACACTTGAGTGCTTTCACAGGTGTCTTGAGTCAATTGCAAGACTCTAGTTTGCAGCCTTTTGGTGATAAGCTCAAGGCTATCTTCTTATTGATTACTTTGCCTGATAGATGGGAAGCTTTAAGCTTTGAGCAACAATGTTGCTTTGACATTTGATGGTGTACGAGGTTCTATTCTCAATGAAGAGATTAGAAGAAAGACTAGTAGTGACAACAGCGGGTCAGCGTATAATGTAAGAGACAGGTCTGAAAAGAAGAATAATGCAAACAATAAAGGCAAGAACAGGAGTAAGAGAAGTGGTAAGTCCCTGGATGTTACATGCTATCAATGTGGATGCAAAGGGCATAAAAAGCCCGATTGCAGATACTACAACCAGGAACTTGAAAGAAAGAAACAACAGGGCAAGAAGAAGAAGGATTCTAGTGATGCTAAAAGTGATGATCATGACTCTTCTTCCAAGGAAGTTGCAAAGGCAAATGTTGCTTCGAGTGTTGTCATTGAAGAAATTGTTGATACGGATGGTGTACTTGTTGTTGACTCATGCCTTCATGATGATAGTGTGGCAATGGCTAGTGATATGTATATCACAAAACTAGAGGTAATTGATGCGTTACTTTCAACACAGGATGGTTTATCACAATCATGGATAGTAGACAGTGGTGCCTCGTTTCATGTTACTCCATCTTTGGAGTCTTTTGCTTCATACTCTGCAGGTAGTCTGGGTAAAGTTTACTTGGGCAATAACCATGTATGTGAGATTGAGGGCGTTGGCACTATACATTTGGCGCTTGAAAATGGTCAAGAGCTGATTTTGCATGATATTAGGTATGTACCTGGAATCAATAAAAGTCTACTTTTGGTTAGGCAACTAGATGTGAAGGGTTATTACGTTTTGTGGTGGCTCTTGGAAAGTGCTTAAAGGCTTTATGCTGATTGTAAAAAGCAGCAATAAGGAAACTCTTTATTATTTGCATTGCAAGGCATTACCTGGCATGTGTTTGGTTGTAGCTGAAGTTCATTCTCACAAGGAGCTTTGGCACAAAACACTTGGCCATATGAGTGAAAAAGGTCTTGATGTTCTCTCCTCTTTGGGGAAGTTTGATGTAAAAGGCCCTGGCCTTGATTTTTGTAATGATTGTATCTGTAGAAAGCAAGTGAAGTTCTCTTAGATAATGGAATCCCTGAAGAGGGTTGGTTTGGCAAACCGGCTTCAGATGACCATTTATGAGTCTTTGGTTGCGATGCATTCGTGCATGTACCTGTTGATCAAAGGACCAAACTTGACATGAAATCTATCAAGGGTATCTTCATGGGATATGGAGATGAGGGAGAGATGGGTTACCGAGTTTGGATACCTCAGTACAAGTTTTCAATGAGGTTAAATTTTTGAAAAATGCTACACATGTAGACATTGACAAAAAGAGGTGAAGTTTTAGCAAAATCAGCCAGCCATAAAGCCACCTTTGGCTGAAAAGTTGACTCCTTTTGATGTTGAAAATGAGCAGCAACCTATTGTGCAATTGCCAGAAGACAATGAACAACAAATAGATGCACAAAATGGGATTATACCACATGGCCAGCATGCTGAAAATGAATTACAGCAGTGAGGGAATGCTGATAATCAATCGCCAATTGATGGTGTGCACATTACGGATGATGTAGACCCATTACTAGTTGATGCATATCATTGGGTGAGAAGGTCTACACGTGTTAGAAGGCAACCACAGAGGTTTCAACCATCTATGGATTGCATTTTGTTGACAGATGAAGGGGAGCCTCTTATATACAAAGAGGCCCAATTTTGTGAAGACAAAAGTAAGTGGGAGTTTGCTATGAAATCTGAGATACAGTCACTACATGCAAATAATGCATGGGAGCTTGTACCTTTGCCTAAAGGTAGGAAGGCTATTCCTAACAAGTGGGTTTATAAGGTCAAATGTGGTGATGACAAACCCAAGTAAAGCACGTTTGGCTGCTAAGGGTTATGCACAGAAGGAAGACAGACTTCCAAGAGATCTTTTCACCTGTGGTGAAGATGACTACGCTCTGGGTGGATGTAACTACTGCTTTCTTACATGGTGACTTTGATGAGGAGTTGTACATGCTGCAGCTTGAGGGCTTTGTCATTCTAGGGAAAGGGCATTTGATATGCAAACTGAAACGCAGCTTGTATGGGCTGAAACAAGCCCCTAGGCAATGGTACAAAAGTTTGATACTTTTATGCTCAACCATGGGTTCAAACACAGTCATGCAGATCACTGTCTTTACACTAAAAAGGCTCCTGATGGTAGTCTTATTGTGCTAGTCCTATATGTGGATGATATGCTCATTGCAGACAAGCATAAGGAAACTTTGAATGCATTGAAAAAGGAGTTAAATTCAGTTTTCTCTAAGAAAGATTTTGGTGCAGCTGAACATATTTTGGGTATGCGCATTGCAAGGGATAGAAAGAAGCGTCTTTTATTCCTTTCTCAAGACAAGTACATCAAGAAAGTGCTTGAGAGATTTAATATGGTTGATGCTAAGCCTCTTAGTGTGCCGTTACCTCCACACACAAAGCTTGCTCAAAGCTTAGCAAGCAAGATTACCCAAAAGATGATACAATTGCCCATGCTATGAAAGGTATTCCTTATGCATTAGCTTGTGGGTCTTTGATGTATGCCATGGTTGCTACACGACCGGATATTGCTTATGCAGTGGGAGTTGTTAGCAGGTTTATGTCTAACCTTGGCAAACCACATTGGAAGGAAGTGAAGAGCATTTTCAGGTACTTGAAAGGTACACAGGACACATGCTTATGTTATAGAAAGGGTACATTGTCTGTGTGGGGATTTTGTGATTCGGACATGGCAGGTGATCTTGACACTTGGAAATCTACTAGTGGTTATGTCTTTACATTAGCTGGTGGAGCTATTTCCTGGTGTTCAAGATTGCAAAAAATTGTTGCGTTGAACACTACAGAGCTTGAATATATTTTAGTCATAGAGGCTTCAAAGGAAGCATTTTGGCTTGGCCGTCTTGTGAGGACTTTTGGTCTTCCAGCTCATGCTCCAGTGCTTGGTTGTGATAGTCAGAGTGCTGTATGCCTAGCCAAGAATGCCATGTTCCATGCTCGTACCAAACACATTGATGTGCAATACCATTTTATACGCCAGGTACTGGATAATGCCCTGGTCACTTTGACAAAAGTCAAAACACAAGATAACCCTGCAGATGTTCTCACTAAGTGTCTTGCTAAGACACAACATCAACATTGCTTACACTTAGTGGGAGTTACTTAAAGGTACCACATCGGGCCTTTAAGTGGGAGGTTGTTGGGTCTAAAGGCTTTTTGGCCACCCTTGTATATATTTTTTATTCTTTGGGTGTGAACCACCTCTAGGGTCACTTAAAGCGATCCTCATACTTGTACCCATATAACAGAAAAAAGTAAGGCGTGTGATAATTTTGACACGCTACCCCAAAAACCAGCGTACTCTCTCTCTTTCTCTCTCATGCTCGTCGTCTGCAAAAAACCTTAGTGCTACCTCAACTGCTACACACGCTCCCTTCACTACTGAGGGTTGAAGCTCTCCCTCTTCAAGTGTGTCATGATTGCATCTCTGCAAGCTCCTTCTTGAGTAACACTATCTCCTCATCTTGGGCCGTCACCTGATTCTCAAGTGTGTGTATTGTGCTTTCTTGGACCGACACGCGTTCTTCCAGTATCTTTATTGCGCCTCGGAGGTTGCGATTAATCTTGTTAATGGTCTCACACATCTCTTCTTTGCATTTTTGAATGGCACCCTCCAGAGGGTCGTCCTTGCCATTTTGCTTCTTCATGTTTGAGAGGGAGAGGGAGAGGGAGAAAGTTCGTGAGAGAGAGAAATGCACACTGTACATGTGTGGTTCCACATTATGCCTACATGGTCATTCCACATTGGTTTACACTCTCCACATGGTCCATACATGTGCATTGCATGCCTATCAACAATCTTTGCAATTTCTGAAATTTCTGACCTGCAATTTCTGCACCTGAATCTGAAATTTCTGCAGTTGAACTGAAATTCTGAAATTTGTGAGCTGAGAATCTGAATTTATGTAATTTTTTCGATCTGGCAGAGAAAGGGAGGGAGGTGAGGGGTTGGGGGAAGCTTGACAAAGAGAGAGAGGGAGGCTGGGGAGTGGGAGCTCGGCAGGGGGTGGGAGGGGAGCGTGACAGAGGGGGAGGGAGGCAGGGGAGGGCAGCGCGGCACAGGGCACAGGTGCATTGCATGCCTATCAACAATCTTTGCAATTTCTGAAATTTCTGACCTGCAATTTCTGCACCTGAAATCTGAAATTTCTGCAGTTGAACTGAAATTCTGAAATTTGTGAGCTGAGAATCTGAATTTATGTAATTTTTTCGATCTGGCAGAGAAAGGGAGGGAGGTGAGGGGTTGGGGGAAGCTTGACAGAGAGAGAGAGGGAGGCCGGGGAGTGGGAGCTCGGCAGGGGGTGGGAGGGGAGCGTGACAAAATATACCTTGCTTGTTCATCTTTCCTGATAATCTGTAGTAGTGGTTTCAGCCCCTCTTTAAATAAGACTGCTACTCCTTCTGACCCCGGCTACCTCGTAGAGATCTCTTGTCTGGTTGACCCGCTGTTTCCCATAAATACCCCTTCACATGTGGCATAAGCTGTCCCGGTATTTGGTGTGTCTCTGAATAGAAAACTATGTCTCTGTCCCTAAAGCTGTCTTCAAAGGCACCTACATCTAGCCTATATGATCCATTACAATTCCACGCCGCTATCCGGAGCGTCGCCCCATAGGTCTCGCACCGTCATGATGAGCGCTTTTCCAAAACCACTACTTTCCCTCCTCTATAAAAGGCGATTTTCCCCTTTTCTCTTGCTGCCCTGATCTCTGGCATCAACTCTTGCATGTGTGCCACTTGTGCCAATGTAAGGTCATCTCCCAGGAAAATACCGGTTTTCTTAAGAGTTGGCCTCTTCTTTAGAAATTCTTTCCTTATTTCTATATTCGGGAAGCGGAGAATAAGTGCCCTATCCTTTACGTTTCCCTTCTCATCGACTCCTTTCTTGCCCACTCTCCATGCACTTGTGTGAGTAGGCTCTGTGATGCCCATGCGTTGTAGCAGTTCCATCACCTCTTCATCTACATTCTCTTTGTCCTTGACTCCTGTGACCCGCACATGCAGGGCTCGAGTCTTCCTTTTTTGCTCTTCCTCAATGGTCATATTAATAATGGTGGAAGTAGGTGTGGTCTCAGGCATTTGGGCCTTCCCTTTCTTCGCATCCTCAATCCATTTCTCTGCTTCATCAACCTTTTCTTGTGTTTTAACAAGACGTTCCGCCCATGAAGATGCCGTTTTCGATTTCTGTTCATCTCCTTCCCGTAGAGCTTTTATATGGTCCTTCATGTCCTCGAACTCCTTCAGCACCGAAGGTTGGTCGTCTCCCTTCTCCTTAGTTGCGGATTTGCAAGCCGCAAGTTCTCCTTTTAGCTCCTCGATTATTGCATCTTTTTCCTCCATGTGCTTTTCCATATTTGTTCTCCATGCTTCAAAATTTGCTACTGCCTCATCGAGCTTCTTTTGCATAACGCATTCTGTTACATTTACTTCGGCCTTGATTAGGTTTCATAATTCCGTTTTCATGGTCTGAATTTCCTCATTCTGTATCCCCCGGATCTCTCTACTTAGTTCTCTCATCATGTCTCCATACATGGAGTTCCTGTAGCTCTCGGTGTTCGCGTGCATTTCCTTCCTGATGTCGTCCCTCATATAGTTTAGTTCTGATTTGAGCATCACCTGGACCTTCTCCATCAGTAGCTCATCATGTATCCTGGAGGTTTTCCCAACGCGTAAGGATCCTGGTGATAGTACAATATCTCTGTTTCTCCGTTTGAAAGTAGCCGTTGTTTTTTTTGGGGTGGTGTAGCTATTTACACCCGGCCCTTCCCCTTCGGTAGGCGGGTCCATCGAACCCGCGCCCCAAATCTGGGATAGGGTACTAGGGTACTAGGGTGAGGGACTGAGAGTATGGCAAACTTAACCAGTTTACCTTAAGGCCTTAAATCGCTTTAAATTGGACGCAAAGAGAAGGCTTAAAATCTCTTTAGACTTAAAATTTTTACCTTAGGGCACGTGCCAAGAGAGAGAGAGGCCCTCAGCCTCGCACGCGCCAGAGAGAGAGAGAGAGAGAGAGAGAGAGAGAGAGAGAGAGAGAGAGAGAGAGAGAGAGAGAGGCCTTCAGCCTCGCGCTGCTGCAAAGAGAGAGCTCCCTCACGCCACAGCACGCGCCAAGAGAGAGAGAGGCCCTCAGCCTCGCACGCGCCACAGAGAGAGAGAGAGAGAGAGAGAGAGAGAGAGAGAGAGAGAGAGAGAGAGAGAGAGAGAGAGAGATGGATGGGTGTGAAGAGGGTAAGGAGGATAGTTTTCTTCCCGGCATGTTTATAGTTTCTCAGGTTTTATAGTTTTGGCTTTTGGCCCTTGCGAGTGTTTCTAGTTTTTACTTCCCTTCGGGGGAGAGAGAGAGAGAGAGAGAGAGAGAGAGAGAGAGAGAGAGAGAGAGAGAGAGAGAGAGAGAGAGAGATCTAATAATATTAAATATACATACTTCCAACTATGAAGGGGAGCCTGCACAAGCAATACGAGGTTATGCGTGAAGTGTCGTATGGAATGTCATCCACAGACACTTCCTGTTGTATAGCAAAAAACAATATTCAGTCTTTTTGTTTGCATCAACAAGACATTTGGTAGTTTTTCTGCTAACAATTTTTTGTTCAAATGTGGTTTTAGGTACCATAAAAAAATAAACTACAGAAGTAGGATAGATATGCTGTCCTTGAACACTTCAAGGCTTCTGTTGTCAGTATTCAAACCAAGGTGTGTATCATACATTGCTGCATTGAAGAACTTTTTTTTCATAATACATTTTTAGGTGCCACTCCCTCTCTTCACCCTTGTCTAATGGAAGCATGCAAGCACTCTATGGCAACAAGCATTAGTGCTCACACACTCACTTTGGCTTGATGAAAGAGTTGCACTTGATTGACCCGAATCTTATTTATTGCTGCAGGTTAGTTTTGAGCGCACATGCTCATCGATTCTGTAGCAGAGCTGTGGAAGATGGGGTCAAAGAGATAACAGTCTCTACATTCACGTGGCGCAACAGAGATGATCCAAGCTTTCTTCTGTTGCAGTTTTACAAGGATGGAACTTGTGATGTTCAACAATGTTTCCTACCTCGCGAGTCTTTTGTCTTGGGGATGCATATCCTGCAAGGAAGTATATTAATCACGGTGGTGATTTTTGGTGGACTTCGTTACCGAAGGATGCAAAAGGGCGCTAGATTGCACTTGAAAACTTGAATTGGCTGGCAGATGATATGGCTGGAATAATGGGAAGCAGCATGCTTTTAAATGGTTGCATGTTTGCAGCATTAACATGCATATTGCAATTTTAGAAATGGTGGCTGAAGGATAATCAGAGCCTAGATGACAGACCTTCAAATGACTGCTAGATTCTTTGTAATATGCGATCATAAGAGTCGTACCCAAAGAAGGGCAATCCTCAAAGTTATAAAGGTTTTTGCCACAAATTTTCAGCGACTCGGGTTCTTTCTGAAATAGGTCAATGCATGAAGCTGTTTTGAAGCAGAGAGGTATGACGGACGAGCTGATATATCTCAACAGCTTTTGATCAAATTGCTGTGATTGGTTGGTTGCATGAAGCTCGACTTGTAAATTTCAGCAAATAATCCAATACCTTACGCCTGCAAATAATGCATTGTTTCATCCCATGAGCCTACAAATAAATTAAAAATTCTAGTCCTTCAATTTTCTATCGAGGGAGAATCGACAGGCCTATGGAAAGTTGCAAAACATGATACCTTGAGAGATATTAGGAAGATCGAGGAGGGACTCTTTGGGAAAATCTGTTTAGTAAATTTAAGGGCTTTTTGGAAGTCTGGTAAACTAAGTATTAAGGAAATCTGGGAAAACTTGACGAAGAATTTCCATAAATATCAAACTTGTCGAATAGCTTAGAGAAGAAACAACCGAGTGGCATAAAAAAGTGCAAGGAATCCCAAACTGGTTCTTGTGGTTGCAATTAAGAAAGTGTTATTTTCCAAATAAACTTTTAGTGGGATCTTCCTTGAGGAATACAATTGAAAATTTGCCCGGAGATGAGGATTACCTGATCATTTAGAGGGCTCTTCCTAGAAGAAATTCTCATTTCATGAACATAAATTCCAGTTATTGAGATGTGGTGCGAGAACTTAATCAACATAATTTCTAGCATTCAAAGATCCTTGCCAGTAGGATTGTCACTTGTGTTGGAATGTTCCTGTAGATGTGCAGAGACCAGGCCCCATTCCAGGCTCATTCAAATCATTTTTGAAAGGAAAGTTAAGGATCCTACATTATTGATTGTTAAAAGCTCACCATGCTATTCAAGCATATTGAAACTGTTATGCGTTTGTTGCTTCAGTTTTACGTATTTAACAATCAGATCAAAGCTTCAAACCTCTCTCTCTCTCTTTTCAACTCTCCTCGTCGGATAGATCTTTAAGGTCTCTTCGGATTGTTAAAAGCTTACCATGAGCAACATGACTTTGTCACATATGAAAATGTGATCTACAACATGAAGATACCTTTCAAGTATGTGCATGCAAAACAGAGTGGATTGTTGAGTTTGAACATTATCAGGAGTTTAAGTAGATGATGTCTTATGCAAGTTCACATCGTGTCAAAAGTTACAAATCAAAGCACTATTGTATCTATTCACAAAATCCCACAAGGATAGGCCTTTCAAGCTCCATAATAATGCTATTCGAGCATATTGAAACTGTTATGCGTTTGTTGCTTCAATTTTAGGTATTTAACAATCAGATCAAAGCTTCAACTCTCCTCATCGGATAGATCTTTAAGGATTCTTCGGATAGTTTCCTTTGACGTTGAAACAATCTTCTTCTTCTTCTTGTGTGTGTGTGTGTGTGAGAGAGAGAGAGAGAGAGAGAGAGAGAGAGAGAGAGTTCCTAACAGAATATAAGTCAACACTGAGATACTATCTCATATCATTTGCAACAAACTCTTAGTTTCACATGATATTGTCACTGCATAGCTGATTGGAGGACCTATTCCATACCGTGTGTTGTATTCAACAACTGAAAGAATGTTACACTAAAAGCCAACTCGCTACTTCTTTTTAGTGGACCACTTCTACATTCTCTCCAACCCCTTAGAGAGGAATTCTAGCTCCAAGCTATCCTAGCTCCAAGCTGGTCTTATCTAATAGAAACTACATGATTGCAGGAGAGGGATTCTAAAAAAGTGCAACAAGGTGGCATCGCCATAAGAGTGGGGAGAAACCTTCCGATACTTCCGATGCTCTATCCTACATTGGTCCCCTTCACTCTCCAAGCTAGGAGGACGGTCCTTTTGAATACCTTTTGGAGGGAAGTTGCTACAAAGGTGAACAACAAAGGGATATCCAAGCTGGCACATTTATGGGATGACATCAACTCCTGTTGAAAGGATGTGGACCAATTGGAGGTGCAACATAGTTTGAATCACGCTCTTATTGGAATTGAGCAATGGAACTTGAAGTACCTGTCATGCAAGGTGAGTGCTTGGGAGAAACAAAGGAAGAGTGCCAATGCAAGTGCTAATTATGGGACACCCTATATGCATATGAGAAATTTGTCAAACAAAAGCATGTAGTGCGAAAAAGGGATTTGATGGGTGCTTCAAGGAACGAATGTAGCACATGTGACACCAAAGCATGTCACAATAGCTTCCATGTCTCCAAGAAGGGTTTTCAATGTAGAAGCTTCTCCATTCATACCTCATTGTGCTCAGTGTGTGAGTGTCTTTTGGACTTCCTCCTTCACTTCACCAAACTTAATATACATAGGCTTCGACCCTTATGCTCACCTGTACCAGCATGAGCTACACTTCTTAAGGATAGTTTACCATGCAACATTTACACAAACAAAAGATTTATGTGAATTCCATGGGTTTGAGTCGATATCTAAGAACCAACTATTACATTTTGTCTAGTGAGTTGTGCTTGAAGGGGGATTCGTTCCGTTATTCAACGCCCTTGTTAATGAATCCTAAATATTCAAGTAGAAAAGGCATGTAGTTGAGATTTACCCAATAGTGTTAAAAGGGAGTTGGCCTAGCAGCAAGGTGTGGGCCTGTGTCACACCTCTGAAGGTTCATCCCTTGGAGACATGAGATGTGGGTGAGTGGGTGTGATCCCATAAACTTGGAGTGGTGATGACTATGAAAAACAAGATAAGGAGACACAAAGGCCTGCTAAGTTAAGAGGAGATTAGGGAGAGTAAGTTTAAATACGTGCCTACAATCACATGAAATTTTTATTGTATTTTAATATAAAAAAGTTTATACATATATAATCACAAATGAGCAAAGGGTCCCACTTAAATAATGTGAAAGGTGCACATTGCACATCAATATTTTGAAACATAATAAAATGAGAAGGAATTAAAATAAAAAATAAAAACAAAAAATAATTTCAGTGTTTTTTTCATAAGAGAAGATAAATTTAATAAACATAAAAAACAAGAAAATAAATTAGTGAAATAAATCTTTATGAAGTCCTTATATCAAAGGACCCTTTGTCAATACTTTACGTCATGAGATCAAACTCCTATGAATACACTTTTTAATCCAAAAAGATGAGTGCAACTCTACAAAATAGCACCATGATTCACAAACTTTTAAGCCTTCCTTGGACACTTGTCAAGCAATGAAAATTGACGACCTTCACCCATAGTGCACTAAGGCCTTCAGTAGACCAAAAAAGGAAATTTTTCCAATTGTGTTAGTCATCCTAAACATATCTTTATTTCTTGAGAGCCAATTACCCATACATTGAGTGGGTATTTGGTTATGATTCAAAAGACATGTGCATTTCTTTAGTAGGAAACTCATGAGATCCTTCAAGGTCTCTTGGTTGGTTCTCTTGATAAAAGGACCAAGCACCTTGGAAATCGTGAAGGAGAGAAGAGTCAAATCTCTTGGGTAATCCGTCGCGACTGCTCCCTGTTGCAACATCATTATCATTATAAAACAAGGCGTCCCAAGGACGAATGACACTGTCGAAAGTGAGATGTGAAGATGCAGCTTAGAAGATGTGCACATTAAGAGAAAATCCCTAATTCACGGCCACACTTTTGTAGTAAAACCTAGAAATGTTTGCATTAGCAACTTCCTCTCACAGTGCCAACAAAAGAAGACATGCATAGCTACAACTTGTGCTCTCTAGGTGTCCGCCTCCTCCCATCCTTCTCAGCCAACTTGCCTTGCCATCCAACATACCATCCGATGCCATCGCCACCAGCTCCTATCTGCCTCCCCTTTCACATCCCCTCACGCATCAAGTGTGTTGATTTGCCAGGTGCCTTCGCCATCATCTCTCCAATTAAAAGGATCTACAAAGATTCTGCTTATTAACTCTTTTTGAAAATGTGTTTGACATACTTATTACTTGCACACTAAAAAGGAAAACCCCAATCTATACTATATATTAAGGAGAATGGTTTTCCAGTGCCACGTGTCAAAGTTTGCTGCATCCGGTGAGTTCCGGTTTATATGAGTGAGGGGGAGAGGGGGAGAGAGAGAGGCCATCGAAGGCGGCCGGCCGTACTAGTATCCTCTAATACCCTGCCGAGATTCCCTCCCCTCCCCCCCTTTCCACGTTAGGTAGGAGAGAGAGAGAGAGAGAGAGAGAGAGAGAGAGAGAGAGAGACTCTCTGCAACCCTACCCCCTCGTGCTCCTCCCTCCTCCTGCTCCGCTCCCTACCAGCTTGCCCTCTCTCCTCCACCAAACTGGCCTGCGCACACACAACGTAAGACACCACTCCTCCCTCCCTCTGCTCTGTTTTCACCAAAACCCTTGCCTGCGCCACAACACCCAACAGCCTCGTGTCAGAGAGAGAGAGAGAGAGAGAGGCTTCGGTGGCATCACACGAGGGAGAGAGAGAGAGGCAACTATGGCATGCTAACCACTTGTGAGCAAGAGAGAGAGACAACAAAAGACTCGAGTAGACTCGAGCATGTCCACTGAGTCTTCAAATTTTCTCCCGCAATAACCCAAGGACGAATCTCATTTGAATTCCACCCAATTCACCATTTTTCTGAAATAGTCCAGACATACTCATTGTGAAGATAATTATGGTGCTTTTGTGATTTAAGGATGCACAATTGTTAATTGTGAATGCACAGGTTGATGTATATTTGTATCAATATGTCAATATGTGCATACTTGTTCCCCCCCCCCCCCCCGCCCCCCCCTCCCCTCTCTCTCTCTCTCTCTCTCTCTCTCTCGGATGGAATGCCGTGAAACGGGGTTTTTTGAATCTTGTCTAGCCATGGAGGAGAAAGCAAGCAGCGGTAGCAGCAGTCAGGATGAGACCTATTTCGTCCTAGTGCTGGCCCTCCTTCTCCTCCTCCTCGTGTTGTAGCCCATCAACTCCTCCATCTCCTCCTCTTTCTTGCCATTCTACTCATCGAGGTTGAAATTGGAATTTGGAGCGAGATTTGCAGTGCTGCATTTGGCGTGGCTTTCCTTATCGTTTGTGCAAAGGCTCAAAGGAACTTGGAGTCAATGGATTCCACCTTGCCTTCTACTTCAAATCAGGCCCTGGAGCTTTCACAAAAGGCTTTGCAGATGGCAGAACAGGTGGAATCAAAGGGAATTGACTTTAGGTTTAAGATCCTTACTACAAAAGGGATAGTTTCCTATGACGTTAAAGTACTCTTCTTCTTCTTCTCACTACAAAAGGGAAAGCTTTTGTCAAAGGAGGCGATGAGAAAGTTACGAAGGAGAAAACAAAACAAGTTTTGGTGAGCCTGCTTTTCAAATATACAATAGCCTTTTGATATATTGTGTGTCAGGTGTTGTGAGAAGAGAGAGAGAGAGAGAGAAAGAAATATTTTTAAACGTCTATAAAAATGCCAAAATCGACCTATGAGACAAATCAAAGTACATGAGGTGGGTGTCCCCTGTGTATCTGTAAAGGATAAAAGGTACAAAAGTAAAGTAACTATCTTGTGTAATGATTGGGGGAAGAGGGAAGTGATACAAGGGTGGGGGTGGAGTGGGAAAAGATGCAATCCTATATGCTGGGGTAAGTACAATCATGAGAAGGAATGCTGTCCTATCTCAAGCTCCATCTAGTCCCATAATTAGGGTGTAATACATAATGCATAGGCGGGGTGTGAGTAATCCACACAGGATGGCGGCTGGATTTGCAAAAGCTCGGATGAGTCTCTTCTCCATATATCTATAGTAATGCTTTTGGATCTCCTGGATCTCTCTCTGGTGTAGGCGAGGTGCCCTACGTCCATGAGTACGTGGGCGTCTGCGAGCTTGGACCTTCTCAACCTTCTGTAGAGTCACTCCTCTCTGGATGGTCGGAGGTGGTGGTGCTCCTATGGTCCTTTGAAAAAAGCATGTAAGCCGTGTCTGGCGCTTGTCTCTAACAGCTGATGCTGCCTGGAGGAGGGAGTCATGATGCTTATATGCCTCTAGGAGGAAGCGGTCTCTGGACTCAAAAATCTGATGTAGAGTGGGTTGATCTGCAAACAAGGTCGGATATTTGCCTGTATCTTGTAGGTATCCATGTATCTTGGTCTCTCGATGAACCTCTACTAGAATGGTCAGGAACTGGTCTCTGTAGTACTGCCTCTTCGTGGGAAGAGGCTCGCTGGGTGTGATTCATGTCTCCCTGATGTATAGCCGCCATAGATTGTGTTTGGGAACTTGATTCCTCTCAGTGTGTGAGAGGCGTATATGAGGGGAATCAGGATCATACTAAAAACGAGGGAGATCCGTGATGTCCATGCCATGGGATGTAAACCACTCTATATGACCTGTGAGTACCATGCCCTCGTATCCCCCTTTTGATGCAGGTGTATCGATACCTCAAAAGCTCTGCGGGTGAGTCTGTCTGGTGGGAGCTCTCGCGTGCGTTGAATGAAGCAAACTGTCTAAAAGAGGGCCTCTACTAGCATCGGTGGTGCAACTAGCTTTGCTCTGATGATGTCATGTAGTACTGAGGGTTTGCTGTGGAGAAAACGAGATCATGATGATCTGTGGGCCCCCTATCTGTGTCCATAGAGATGCTGATAGCCTTGGTGCCCATATTGCAGTGGTCTACAGCATGGCAGATGTGCTAGAGTGTCAAAAAGACACCCCTTGGTGCAGGGCTCCTAGAAGTGGGCCTGATGGCACCTGTACTCTAGGGTGGCATGTGCTGCATATCCTCGAGTAAGCCGGTCTTGGGTAGCCGCGATCTCGAGTTGCCTGGGCCATGGAAAATCTGCCACTGGTGCCAGTGAAAGTCACCCCCATGCATATATATGAATCAACCACGTTGACCTGCCTGCTTGCTGCTATGAGTAATGCTCTGCTCCAAATTGTCTTGGAGGTGTGGAAGATCATGACCTTGGTCTTGCCAAGGTTCACAATGTGTGCAAAAATCATCCAAGGCTCATAGGTAGCTCTGTAGTCCCTCCTTTGTCTCAGAAACTAGAATGATATCACCAGCATAGAGCATAATATGGACTCGTATACCTGCCAAGTTTGATCCCGCTCCTCCTTCTCGTAGAATGTAATCTGATATCTCGTGGATGTAGAGACCAAATAGAGTCCGGGAGAGGGGGCATCCTTGCTTCACATCAATAGCGCTAGCAATGTGATCCGATAGTCCACTTGGGCATCGCACTCTACCTATGACCTGTGCATACAAAGAATGAATGGCCCATATCATCTCAGATGGTATCTGTAGCTCCTTAAGGCGCTGAAAGAGTCTCTCTCTAGGTATAGTGTCAAAGGCCTTGCGGAAATCCACAAAGCAACAGTAGAGTCTCCTCTTTCGTTCTTTCACTCCTTCGATCAGGCAGCGAAGTATGTTTATGTGGTCGATAGTCGAGAAAGTAAGTCGAAAGCCTACCTGTCCTGGTGCGCGAATCCCTAATGCCTCTGCATTTGTACTAAGCCATGTCTCAATAAATGCCCCATACAATTTGGCCAATGTGTGACCAAGCATGATAGTCATGTAGTTCCCTCGATCTAGGGTGTCGCCAGATTTATGGATAGGCACAATGGTGTGCATAGTCCACTCCTCTGGTAGTCCCTCAACCAAAGCGCGGTTGAAGAGACGTGCTACCAATGGGGAGAGAGTGTCTGCTGCATATATATCAGGTGCTCACTCTGTAGTCCAGTGTGATCTGCTGAGCGGCCATGATGAAGGCCTCGAATAACCCTCTTCACCATACTATATGTGAAAAAAGTTGAGGTGGTATGGTGAGGATCAGACATGCCAGATCTGGGGGTCCTCCTGGGGGGTGGTGGGGTGTGGCTCTCTCAGAATCCTCTATGCTGTGGCATAGTTTGTATTCATGAGAAGGTGGTATAGCTCAAGCTCCTATGCCTCCTCGAAGGCATGCCTTTCATGGCGTGTGTGATCGCCTTCATCTGTCGCCTGACCTCGCGCTTGGTGATCTCCTCCACGGCTCATAGATCTCTGCACTCCCCATCGCACCATTGATTCTAGGGCGTTGTTCCAGAGGGTAGTGTGTGGCAAGCAGCTCAGGGCTAAAGTGTGTAAAACTACAGAGAGCTGGCTAGTGAGTGTAGAGAGTGGTGTGTCTAGGTCGAGAGTGTAGATCCCCTCGTATACATGTGATGAATAAACTTTGGCTATCTCATGTGTGAAGTGTATAGTGGTGTGGATGTAGGTGGTGTGTGTGAGATGGGTGAGCCAGTGAAAGAGAGGGTGAGATATACGTGGTTAGCCCCAATAGGTAATGGTGGGATGGTGAATGTGAGCAGGTGGGCTACCTCTCTGAAGCCGATGATGTAATCCACTGTACTACCTCTGTTGGCTACTAATGGCGGTATACAAGTCAGGCTGTCGGATGATGGCCATTGCACCATCCCAGGAAAAGTAGGTGTCTCCCATATGGTGTGGGTGTGGTGGTATGTATCTCTGGAGATCCTCTCCACCGCTGTATCCTTCTAGTGGAGAGTAGCTTTGGGTCGTCAAAATCGTAGGTATCAGACTGTCTACTCTGTGTCCTAGCATTGAAACCCCTCGTGAGGAAGACTTCACCCATCTAGAGTACTCCATGATCTCCTCCCTAAGACATGCATATGGTGAGTGTGTATCATCCTCCTCCTCTTCTCCGTGTGTATGAACCTCCTCTGTCTCTCCTCCGCCTGTCTGTGCAAACGTAGAGCCGCTGGGTGCAAAGTAGCAAATGGCAATGTAGAGAATGTGCTCCTTGGATAGCTCAATCCATACCCACATGTAGCGTGTCTCTGGATTGCGAGCTACTATCTGTATCCTGCTATGGAGTGATCGACGATATAGGCGTGTGCACTTCCTGTGTGTAGACTCCCGCTGATAGTCCTATACTCGAGGGAGGCCTCTCTCGGGACTCTCATGTGTCTTTGTGAGTAGAATGAGGTCTTAGTCATGCATCACGTCCTCTAGTCTCCTTGGGTGTGTCCACAGAGAGCCATTGCAGTTCCAAACTACCATATGTATCTCCTCGTATAGTATCCCATAGGCCGTGAGTCCCTATGCAAGGGCCTTGCCATCAATGATGACTCGACCGTCTCGGTAGGAAGCCCGTTTTCCCTCTTTGCATGCTTCTTGTACTCGAGGCATGCATGCTCTTCTATGTTCCACTTGCATCTTTGTGAGGTCATCATCAAGGTAGATGGGTGGCCCCATGAGACCTCGTAGAATGACCCTTTTGCAGATGAAGATGGTGCGTGCTTCTTTTGATGGAAATTGAAGGATAAGAGGCCTCTTCTTGGTTGGGTCTTTGCCGGATCTCTAATCTCTGGTGAAGGGGGTTGGGTCTTCTATCTCGTACCCAAGTTTGGTACATAGGACTCTGTTGTCCCTCCTTTTCCTTGGCCCATTGCTCCTTTTTCTTATTCAACGCTTCCACTTACTTCTTGAGCTTGGAAAGGCGGTCGATGATGGTGTTGATTGCGGAGTCCATCATCTTCTTGTACTCTTTGATTGTGGTTGTCGTCCATATTGGACACCTCTTCCTTGGTTATGCCCTTCGATATGCCGGGGCGTCAATCCGTGATCCGGAGATTGTGGGTCAAGGGGTGTGTTTCAAGAAAGTAATAGAGCTATGGTGGGAGAGGAGGGGGGGGGGGGGGGGGGTATGTGTTTGTGTGTGAATGTTTACGCGTGTGGGGAGATGTGTATGTATGTGGTGTGCTTATGTGTGGGTGTATGCAATTGCAGGTGGGCATATGCGGTCAAGCAGAGGCATGCAGGCAATTGCAAGTGAGCAATGCGGGCGGTGGTGCGTGGTAGGTGGGCAGCTAGGTGACACACGGGGGTAGTAGCACGTGCAAGTTGAGTAGTGGCGTTGTCAGGGTGCGTGTCTCTCCAAGGTTGATCGGGAAAGCGCCGAGATTCTGGCTGTAGACGGAGATGCAGTCTAGGTGCAAACCAAGGGAAACTAGTGTGGCTAGGACCAGTTCAGTGTTAATAAGATGATATAGAGGCGTTTAGAGAGAATTGCAAGAGAATAACACAGATTGGATCAGAGTTAATGGGCTAAAATCCAACTTAGAACATATATTAACACTTATTAAGCTGGCAATCAGAAGACGCTTCCATTAAACAGATATCTGGAACCATTGATACAAATTGGTTGCATACGCCAATGTCGGTATGCCCGTTGATTTGAAATCCCCTATTCAGATAACTGAAAAAAACCCACAACTTGCCAAAAAACTTCATCCTGCTTAGCCCTTCTTGTGCTTCCTTCTCCTTGATATCCCTCTGATATGTGAGCTCAAGAGAGCTTTCGAAAACTTCCTTCTTCTTTCACCTGCTTGCTCCCCCCCCAAAAGAACACACTACTCCTGTTCCCCTTCGACTCCACTAGCTCTTGCTTCTTCCTCTTTTCCCTCTCCAAAGAACTCCCTCCCCTCTTCCTGCCTTGAGCGAAAGGAACTGCCTTCTCCTCCTCCTTCCTCGGCTCTCCAACCCCGTGTTCTCAAAAAAAACAAAAACAAAACCTTGCTTCTTCTTCCTCGTTCCCTTCCCCGAAGAGCTCCCGCCCCTCTTCTTGCCTTGAGCAAAAGGAACAACCTTCTCCTCCTCCTTCCTTGGCTCTCCAACCCCGTGTTCTCGAAAAAAAAAAAACCTTGCTTCTTCTTCCTTGTTCCCTTCCCCGAAGAGCTTCTCCAAAAACTGCCCTTAGGGCACGTGAGCCATCCCCTATTCTATCTTTGGCACTCCCATTTCTATTTCTAGCCCCCCTCCTTGGCGTGTAAGAGGACTTCTTTTTCCTATTTTTGGCCCTTGGCTTGCCCCCAAACTTCCCACATGCTCTCCCTCTTAGCCGGGGCACCGACGGCGCCGTCGATGCTCCCAAGCACTTTCTCAAAAGAGTTTGGCCCTTATGGGCGTGTGAACCAAGGGTCCACACGCCTGCCACATAAGCACCAAAAATCCAACAGCGAGCGCCGTTAACAAATATCACTTCCAACTTCAAACTCAAATATCTTGCAATCTACAACTCCGTTTGATGAGCCGTCTAGACCTATTCCTTCACCACTTCAAGCTCTACATATCTGGACCAAAAACTAGCATCTTGGACATTCTTCATCTATCACCCTGCCAGGCCCTATCTGGAGCCTTTTTGGCCTATAAAACCACATAAAGCATATATCTCCGGTGCCACTTGTTGACATAACAGCTATTAACATTATTTATAAGTTGGCAAAACCTCGAATAAGTATGCAAATTAGCATCTTTCACCCCGTTCCCACAAAGCGGCACGACATCCACCCCTCTAAACCTGCACATCCTTCGGTATGTGACAATCTTTAGAAGTCCTCCAAGGTGACATCATCATCAGAAGACGCATCTTCATCATCTAAATCCCTATCTTCAGACATGTAGAAGTCTCCACCTTCAATTTGAAGCTCTGTATCCCTTTTCTTATACATTTTGACACGGTTTCCTGCAGTTGGAATTTTTAGCTCTGTACCGTCCAATTCGCATAACTTGTAGGTAGCATTAGGAAAAGCATGTTTGACCACATAAGGGCCAAACCCCCGCTTAACCATTTTGCGCATAGCTATGTACTGATTATCTAAACTACTATCATAAACAAGAACCCAATCCCCCTCTTGAATAGTGCTTGGTAGCAACCTATGTCATTTATCAAAAACATCCTTGTTCTTTAAACGAGCATTTCTCAGTTTTTCCTTTGCAATTTCCACAGCCTTATTTTTCCTTTCCAGTTGTTGAATTCTCAAAGCAAGTAGATCTTCTCTGCTCATCTCTGTATCCCAAGGCAAGATACTCCATGTAGCTACTGTCTCTTCAAGAGTCTAACAGGCTTTTGACCATACATCAACTCTGATGGCATGAACCCTGTAACAATACTGTGCGTGTGGATGGTCAACCCATAAAGCATATGGTAGCAATCGAGGCCAATCACCAATATTTTCTTTGCATGCTTTAGCCAATGCCTTGATAATGGGGGGATGTCCCCTCTCACTTTTGCCATTTCCTTCCGGGTTATATACCGTAGTGAGAGATAACTTAATACTTACACAAGAAAAAAATTCTTTGGCCTCATCACCATCAAGTTCTCCTCTATCCGCAGTAATTTTTCCAACACATCCATATCTGCATGTTACATCTTCAAGTAAAAACTTGCATACTGCACTTGTAGCTTTGGTTCGTAAAGCCCTCCCGTCAACCTGGTTTGTCAAATCTTCCGTGGCAAGCACAATATACCTCATTTGCCATAATTCTATAGGCATTGTAATAAGATTTACTACCCATTTAAAATGCATACACATTGGATATGTTGGATATAACCCATCACGATTCTTTACATTTGAGTACATTTGACATACATCACAAGTTTCAACAAAGTGTACCACATCTTTATACATTCCCTTCCACCAATATTGATCTTTGATTTTAGCAAAAGTGGCCCAAACTCCCTTGTGACGTGTCCATAATGACTCGTGGAATTCCTTAAGTACTTGGCGTTGTGTTACCCTATCACAAACCACTCGTTGAGGGGTTCCTCTTCGCTTATTTGGATGTTTCCATAAAAGCCCATCTTGTAAGAAATATCCATAAGCCTTTTTACGGACTTGCCTAAACTCTTGCTCAGTCCAGTCCTCCTTGTTCTCTAGTGTACTCAAATACTTCCCAATCAGTAACCATTCACCTTCATATTTATCTTCTGCAAAAGACTGTAATGCAAAAACCATACTTTTACATTCTACATGCAGTTCTAGGAGGTAAAGAACCTTAAGCAAACATCATCATTTTTTGAAATCATAATCTCTTCATCCTCAAATGTGGCCCTGGACAACATGTTAGCTACCAAATTATCCTTACCTGCAATGTGATGAAACTCAAGATTTAATGACTTAATATATGCAATCCAACGTAGCATAGCTATATCTGGTGTAGAACAACTTGTGATCATCCAAAGTAATGGCAAGCAATCTGGTTGCACTATTACAGAAGCACCAATAAAGTACGCAACATGTGAAAAATAGGGCAACCATATAGGTAGAAAACACATGCACCTAAAAATCTTCACACCTTTGTAATTGAATTGCATGTCTCTTTCATCTTTTGAATAGCATCCACTTTGACAGGGCTTGGTCTTCTACTAGATTGTCCACATAAGTGGCCCACAATTAAGACTTCTTTTACCCCAAACATAGACTTTTGGACTGAGAGTGTAAGGTTGACCTCTTCAAGCCTTGATAATATCCTGTCACAATCAACAATATGGTTAGCCACAAACTGTTGCATCCCCTCTTATCCTTGGCTTCATCTTTTTCACCCTTTTCACACCCTTTTATCGGCACATCGGCAATAAAAGGCATGGTAACATGAGGAATGAAATCCCGCAACACTTTATTCATCCCATTCATCATGTGTGCAACTGAATTAGTTGCACCCTGTGGCAAGGTGCACATTCTTACTAATCCCAAAGGAGTACGCATGGTTGTTAGATCCCTACTTTCCATAGCCAGTTGAAACTGATCATAGCCCGAATAAAAGTTTCCCATAGAATATATAGCTCTACTTGCAAAGGCCTCCACAAATTCATCAACCACTAAACCTGTTCCAATATTTTTGATAGTTACCTTGTTTACTGTATGCATATTTGTATAAACCTTAATGTACCATTCTTCTTGGGAATCGTAAACCACCCGTTAGAGTAAGGAGAATAAGAGGGCTCCAAAATGCCCATCTTAATCTTCTCATTTAGCAATTCAACCAACTTAGGAAGATGAGCCTTTGGAACAGGAATAGGCCATAAATTCCAAGACAAGTGTGAAACAATAAATATCACCATAGGAGCTACAACACTAGGATCAACACAATCGATGTCACCTAATTGGAAAGCAAAATCCTTCCCATGCTTCTTTAACATTTCTCAAAAACATTCTATCTCTTCTTGATTTAGAAAATCTGCATCACCAATCTTTAGTTCCTATAGAGTTTCTCCAGTAAATGAGTGCCCAATTTTACTTGGATCTCGGAGGATAGGTTGCTGACACTTTCTCCATAACTGTATCACTCTCTTTTGGCAACAAAATGGCCACTAGTCTAACCTTCTTTGCCACTTTTTGTATTTTGTGTTCACTTGTACCTCTTTTGCATCTAACTCCTCTTCAAATTGCAAAATAAAATCATACATGTTAAGAGAATTTACCTTAACCATATTTACCCCAGCTTGAACATTAAATTGTATGATTGCATCCAATTCTCCCATCGTATCCACAAACGCGTATTCTTCAAAAATTCTTGAAATTGCTTCATCTGGGTCCAATATTTCACATCCTTGAAGTATGCCTTGGACATTGCAAACATGTTTCCTCTCCCATTTTCACAAATCATTGAATTTTCTGTAAGATACCGAACCTTTTAAAGCCAATTTCAAAAATCTTGAAGAAAAAATCTCTCTATAGACATCTGCTGTCCAGCAAGAACTTCTCCTCCAAAGCACCATTGTAGTCCCGCTTTACAATGGCACTTGGAAAAAATCCTGAAAACCCCTGTTCTCTTTGAACTCTTTCGTCAACTTTGGTAATGGATGATCTCTTAAGGTATCCCTGTTTCTAGCATGATCCACACAAACAGTTAGAAATTGAACTACTTTCTTACCATCACGACTTCTGATTCGAGCATACGCGGATCCATCATCCAAAACCTTGGTTTCCATCCTCACCACCATAGTGTAAGGCTGCCCTAAGATGATTGCATATGTAGAGTGATCCTGTATGAATTTTTTTTTCATCGCTTACATCCCCTATGTTTATTTTAACATTAGGGCATGCACCATAAAAATCCCCTGATTGTGCATTAGCAGCTCAGATACGCCACCCATGTTCCGCATCAACAAGCCACTTTCCTTTCAAGAACAAGCTCTTTCAGATAAGGTTTACTTCTGACCCGTGATCTACCAATGCAACAACCGGCTCTTTCGAGTCACCTACCTTTACCAAAGTTTCAGTAGTAGCCCTGGCCCAATGATTCCGTGTAAAATGACTGTGAGGTACATCTTCTCCATACTCATCCTCATGAGATCTGACATGCTTTACCCATCTTGGAAGCTCATTGTTGTCCACTATGCTTCCCCATTCATCTTCAACTAGTTCTTCTTGGTTAACATTACCCATAATAGCTTCAATTTGTTCATAAATGCTCTGCACCCCCTGCGTCTTGGTTGGGTCGTTTTCAGGCCCATACAATATTTGGTGCTTCCTCTTCATGAGATCAACAATACTGTCATGAAATTCCCACTTTGCAATACCTAGGATCTCACCCAGGATAAACTCCACCCTACTTTTCAGAATTGCGTTCCTCAAGTACCTTCCTCACGTCAGTAGCCTGTTCAATATTAGATCTCAGCTTATATGAAGGACCTCGTGCTTTTCCTGCCCTTTTCTCCTTCTCAACCTCATCCATTGAGATGTCGGGCGGGGTAGGAGGTACTCCTGAGCTAGACTCTTTTCCCTTTGGTACCTCTGATCTCATTGTCCTCTTTGAAGTTCCTGCCAGATCCTCTTCCCTTTTTCACTTCTCTTCTACAAAAGCCTCGTTGTTTTGAGATTTAGCTATGTATGCATATACTAAGAGGGAATCTACAGGGCCTTCCCACCCAGTAGTCTTTATAATACAATTTTCCACTTGACACAACTGTTGATACCCAACTTTTCCTTTTTTCGCTGTTGTCATAGCATGCAGCTAGAAGGATCCATTCCTGCTAGAACCTTCAATTGGTTTTTCCTGCCCTTTTTTCTCAATCTACACACCATAAGTCAATGCTTCAGCTACACTCCATAGTGTTCCTGCAACATATCTTCCACGATTTTCTTCATACCACCTCTTCCACATTTGGAGGTAACCCTGTTTCTCGCAAGTGTATCGGACCATCCTTCCAAAAAACCACATCTTTACACTTGGCTTCAGCAAACTCCTCGCACTCATTCTTGACATGGTCAAGACTGTCACACGATATACAATTTTGACTCCCACTTCGTTTTTGTGGACCGCTTTGTCTTGATCGAAAAGTTGAACCTTTCTCTTCAAGCTTCGCAGCTTTCAAATTAATGTTCAATTCTTAGTCCCCTTCACAAGCTCATTCATGAACGACTCCTCTAGCTTCAAAATCTTCTCCTTTATTGGCACAAGAACCTCTTTCTCCTTTTCTCCCACATTTCCATTCATTCCAACTAACTTATCTAGTCGTTTTTGTCATTTCACCATCATATTAAATGCTTCAATCACTTCTTTCCAATCTGATTTCAGCCCCAATTCCCCTATGGGATCCTCGAGAAGATCCACTAAGCTTTTTTGCAATTTTGGATCTGCAACCTGCACAAAAAGTTATACTTTCTCCGAATTAAGAGCAACCCATTCGGTTGCATAAAATTGGGCAAATCTCTTTTCAAATTCTCTCAACAATTCAGGAGCAGATAGCCCCTTGTTATGCTGCTGTACCCACTTTAGAAAACTCTTCTTTGTAACGTGCTCCTTATCCTCAAGAAAATATTCATCCTTGAGAGCTTGTTTAAATGATGCCCACGTAGCACCATATGCAGTTCTCAGTTCCTCAAGCCGTGCATAGGCATGACAACGAGTACAAAATTCTCCATTGTAGCAAGCTACTTTGTTCCCTTGTCTTTCATAACCTGTTCATAAACTTTGCAAAATTTAGAAATATCACGACCTTCAAAGTGCCCCAATTTATCTGTCATTCACTGCTTCTCTAGCTTTACAAATTTGAGCTTCCGTTTCCCTTTCCAAACTTTGAGTAATCATATGCTGATGGTGCAGATGCTGTTAATGCATAAGTGAAACAAATTGCTGCATTAACTGTTGCATACCATTATCTTGGCCTGTCAACATTGTTTCTTCCGTCTACCCTGGTCTCGTTTCGTGTCGGGTTCACCAAATTGTCAAAGTGCCTGTCTCTCCAGGGTCGACCGGGAAAGCGTCGGGCTTCTGGCTATAGACGGAGATGTAGTCTAGGTGAAAACCAAGGGAAACTAGTGTGGCTAGGACCGATTTAGTGTTAATAAGATGATATAGACACATTTAAAGAGAATTACAAGAGAATAACACAAATTGGAATTGAGTTAGTTGGCTAAAGTCCAACTTAGAACAAATATTAATACTTAATTAAGCTGGCAATCAGAAGACGCTTCCATTAAACAGGTATGTGGAACCCTTGATACAAATCGATTGCATACGCAAACGTTGGTATGCTTGCTGATTTGAAATCCCCTAACTCAAACCCGATGAAAACAACCCACAACTTGCTAGAAAACTTCATCCTGCTTAGCCCTTCTCGTGCTTCCTTCTCCTCAATATCCCTATGCTTTGCGAGCTCGAGAGAGCTTCCGTAAACATCCTTCTTCTTTCACCTGCTTGCTCCCCCCCAAAAAACGAACTACGCCTGTTCCCCTTTGACTCCACCAGCTCTTGCTTCTTCCTCTTTATTCCCTCTCCGAAGAACTCTTGCCCCTCTTCCTGCTTTGAGCAAAAGGAACTGCCTTCTCCTCCTCCTTCCTCAACTCTCCAACCCAGTGTTCTAAACAAAAAACCTTGCTTCTTCTTCCTCGT
Source organism: Adiantum capillus-veneris (assembly GCF_014529385.1). Taxonomy (NCBI): domain Eukaryota; kingdom Viridiplantae; phylum Streptophyta; class Polypodiopsida; order Polypodiales; family Pteridaceae; genus Adiantum; species Adiantum capillus-veneris. The sequence continues at coordinate 102,555,690 of NC_140954.1, read as the reverse complement.
TCCCTTCCTCGAAGAGCTCCCGTCCCTCTTCTTGCCTTGAGCAAAAGGAATGGCCTTCTCCTCCTCCTTCCTTGGCTCTTAAACCCTGTGTTCTCAAAACAAAAAAAAAACCTTGCTTCTTCTTCCTCGTTCTCTTCCCCGAAGAGCTTCTCCAAAAACTGCCCTTAGGACGCGTGAGCCATCCCCTATTCTATCTTTGGCTCTCCCGTTCCTATTTTTAAACCCCCCCTCCTTGGTGTGTGACAAGCCTTTTTTTTCTATTTTCGACCCCTGGCTTGCCCCCAAATGTCCCACATGCTTTCCCTCTTAGCTGGGGCACCGACGTGCTGTCGGTGCTTCGAAGCCCTCTCTCAAAAGAGTTTGGCCCTCACATATGTGTGAACCAGGGGCCCGTGGGCCTGCCACACAAGCACCAAAAATCCAAATGTGAGCGTCATTAATAACCGACACACCCCCACCATGGCAACGACAAAGACGAGAGACGCCATCAATGGCCGCGAGCAGCATGCATTGCGCCACCCAAGGCTGGATGCCATTGTTGGAGCATCGAGAGATCTCCTTCACCACATTGACATCAATTGGGGTACCTAATGTGGCTCATAAGCACCTTGCCTAGCCACCATCACTGCACATATGGGCTTATTGCAGCGCCACATGGCGGCCTCCCAGGGTTCCCCTCCAATGCCCGAAAAAGACCCCTTTGAAAATCTTAAAAAAAACTCCCAATTTTTGGCCCCAACTTGCCTTGCCTGCCTTTAATTGCTCAGTGACCCGACCATTGAGCTGTAAATACTAACCGAGGGAGCTCTTTGCCGGTTTCAATTATCCTTGCATTCTCTCCTTTTGTCTGTCCGATGATCCCGAACGACATGCATCAAAATTGGCAAGAAACACTAGATACCACACTCCTAACAATTGTTGGCAACTTCAAACTTCAATATCAGTTCGGTTCGGGCTCTGTTTGACATGCAGTCACCTCCGGTGGTCTTCTCACACTGCATACTTGATCTCCAAACTCTAGCATGGCTCCAAACTCATCAGATGGCACATCTATCAAGGCGGCCAACCCGACACTAACCTGACCCCCAACAAAACTTTGACCGGCCGTATCTTGGCATCAAGGACTCCAATCGACAATATGAAAAGATCGATACGCTCCATAAATCAAGCACTACACACCCATAGATCCCAACTGGTTTGGACTACCTGGCATCACTGGACCCATCTGTCTTGGTTTTGCAATCACTTTCAACTTCAAACTCAAATATCTTGCAATCTACAACTCCATTTCACAAGCTGTCTGGACCTATCCCTTCAGCACTTCAACATCTACATATCTGGACCAAAAACCTACATCTCAAACATTCTTCATCTATCACCCTGCCAGGTCCTATCTGGAGCCTTTTTGGCCTATAAAACCACATAAAGCATACATCTCCGCTGCCTCTTGCTAAGATAACAACTATTAACACTATTCATCAGTTGGCAAAACCTTGAATAACTATGAAAATTAGAATCTTTCACCCCGTGCCCGCAAAGTGGCACGTCAACACGTAAGAGAGAGAGAGAGAGAGAGAGAGAGAGAGAGAGAGAGAGAGAGAGAGAGAGAGAGAGAGAGAGAGAGAGAGATTTGACTTGGCAGCCATGCAATGCCTATGTACGTTGTCACCATTTTTTTTGGCTAAAAATCAACAATTTGACAAATCTTGAAATTTTGGAGCTTTTTTTTTGGCTCTCATTGGTGTAGACCTTAAGAAGTTTTTTGCCAGACTTTGCTATAAGGTTTTGTATTTTGGGGTAGCTAGTCGCCAAAGATATGCCCACTGAAGAACTTAATGGTAGGGACGATTGAGAGCCAAGTAGGTTTGATGAAACACATTGATAGCCAATTTTCGGCTCTTTGTAATCGCCACAGTGAGTTACCTCACCCTACCAAAATCACCCAAACACTGTGGCTATCCCTACCATTTCACTGTACATAGGCATGCGTGAGTCACGGGACTTTTCCCATATCTTCTTTAAAAACCCTCAATTAGCTAGTCATTGGGCTAGTTGAGCCAAAAAAATAAAAAAATAAAAAATATAAGTATATTATGGCCCATGCGTATGTAAATATTTCTTTGTATATAGGGCCTAAATAAAAGATTTTTTCATAATTATTTTGGTATTTATTTAAATATTTCTACCTAGGTGTGTGCTATTTATGCTCTGTACATTGCCTCACCATTACCACAATTTTTTCTTACCATTTTTCATACTCTTTATTCCATATAGAAATATTTTCATGTAAGCTTCTCTTATATTTGGTGTAACTCCACCCCAACAAAAATCCAAAAAAACTAGTTTTATTTATGTGTATATTTTTTCACTATTGTGATTTTTCCCTTGCTACATCTATTTTGTTTTTTTTCTAAAAAATTAGAACACCAAAAATATTTATCTTTTTATGGTAGCCTCATAATGAGAGAGATTTCTTTTGACCCCTTTATATTTTTTCCACTTATATTATTTATATTTGACATGTACATATTTTTTAGACCCCTCAATATTTGATTTTCTTAGTTGTACTATTCACTTATATCATAATCTCAATAATATCTTCAATTATAGACCTACCAAATAAGGTCAAGGGTAGGTGGCATGCATACATGCACTATGGAGGGCTCACTCTTGGAGGTATTCAAAAGAATCATCCAAAGAAGGACCCCACAAGGACCTTGTGCAGTGGAAAAAAACGATCGGTTTTGCTGAATTTTTAAAGTTCACTTGCTCTCCGAATTTGAAAAGATGATACAAACAAAAGTTGTAGCTCGTGGGCTGAACTTTTGCCTCAAATTTTTTCATATTTTTTTGAGCTACGAGCTGTGAGCTATGATTTTATTAGTGGACCCCAGTTTTCCCATGCTATGCAGCCACACTCTCTCTTCCACTTTATCATTTTCCTCTTTCATACACACTTCTCCACTCATCATCCCCACCTCTCTCACCACTCCTCTCTGCACCCTACTCACCTTCTCCTCAACCTTGAAGAATAAGAGAAACCATGGTGAACTAATACCTCCCACACACAATTCCATTCCAAAATTGACCACCTAGTCTCATTTTTCCTCCTCCAATTTACCCATATCTATCAAAAAAACCACAAAATTCAGCCTCTTCTCTTAAAAGACAGCATCATGGTGGTTGATTACTCAGCTTCAATTACCTTGTCTCTCAAGGAAGGTGAAGAGTGGAGAAAAAATGTACCGTCAAAGCTAGTGGACCGTCAACAAGCGTCAAAATTTGGCCCTACTCAAGACACTTGGAGCATCAACCTTGTAAGAAATCCACCTTTTCTTACCTCTTAAGAGTTTTTCTTCCTTATTTGTATCCTACATGGATACTCCCATTGTAAATATCCAATTCCATTTGTAAATTAATACTAACTCTACTAACACTAACCCACTATGAAAAGTCCTATCACCTCCATTTCTCTCCTCTCTCTTTCTCCACCAACTTCTTGATAATTCCAAGCAAAAGAAATTAGATAAATGGCTGAAAATCTAACCCAACCATGGTTAGAGGAGTAACCCTAGCCTTCAAAATTTCTATAAAAGGAGGGTGTGGCTAGCACAAAAGGGGGAGCCATAAGCAAGAGCACTATGCTATAGCTTGAGAAGCCAAGCTCAACCTCTCTAGAAGGAGCTCTTGAGTGGAAGCTCATTGTCTTATGCATGTGCATGTGTTGTAATAGGGGATTAGCAAGGGAACTCTATGCCATTGTAAGAGAGAGAGTGATCATTCAATTGAGAGTAGGAAATCTATCATTTCTCCTACTAGTGTAAGCCCAACATTTGCTGAATCAAGGAGGGTGGATTTGGACTAAGCTTGGATACTTTGTCTCCCTTCCAACGTTAAGTAATGGACAACAATGATGCGTAAGTGTCTTGGTGTTTTTTGTTAAGTTCTGGATAGCTTGTCTCTGGTGTTGTCATCAATCTAGCCATAAATTCCACATACTGTAAGAGGGCGACAGGGTGGAGAGGACTCCCCTGGCCTTAAGACAGTGATTGGGGTTGCTTTTCTTGTGATGTGTTGTGGTGAAATTTACGCAAGCTATGTTGAACAAATACTAATCTCACTTTGATTTGTCATGACAGATTTGTAAGAAGGTATTAATGCAACAAGCACCCCCTCCCCCTTTCTCTCTCCTTCTTAAATATATAGTTGTGTTTGCTTGATCATTGCCGATACGTTTCAAAGCAGCCCGAGCACTATCTCTCTCTCTCTCTCTCTCTCTCTCTCATGTTTTAGTGTGTGAGAGTGTTCCATTGGTGTTAGGGTTAGTGTAAATTCCTTGCTTGTTTGTGGGTTGCTCTAACGATTCTCCTCTTTTGCGTCCTAGTTCGCTCTTAAACTAGGTGGTGCCCCTTGTGTAGTTGGGATTTGGCTGTGGGTTTGTTGTTTTGGTTTGTGTTGTGTTGTGCCCCAGCCCCATTGAGCAGCACGGGAGCCTTGAAGGGTGTCTAGAGGTTGCTCTTCTTGTTGCCCGCCCCGGAGCGCCTCAACATCACATTATGACATGGGACCCAAAATATTAAAGCCTACATGTGGTTGTAAGATTTTGTTACATGGAATTTTAATGGTGTCCTATCATCATAATTACTTTTCTTTTCACTCTCCAACTTTTCTATGATTGACCTATGCATGATTAACTAGATTTTATGTAGGAGGTCTGAGATCTTCACACTTTCTCATTTAGTTTTCATCTAGATTTCAAAGACCTTACCCTACTCAACAAAACGTTGTCTCTCTTCAGACTTTCTCATTTAGTTTTCATCTAGATTTCAAAGACCTTACCCTACTCAACAAGACGCTGTCTCTCAGCCAAACCCTAGTACATATAAGGTGTGTTGTGACATTGATACTTATTTGAAAAGTCTAGGTGGCACTACTTAAATCACTTCTTTCTATTATATAAAAAGTTGTAAGATATGTTCCTTTTATCCTTACATGTGATATTGAAAAAAATGACCAATTAAGGTCTAAATAGGTTTTTTTGAAAAAATGATAAATTTAATCTTAAAATATATTGCTCGCCAAATTTATAAATTTAGATTCATTTTCTCGCCAAAATTTTCAGTGATATTTCAAGGTCAGTGTCCAAAAAAAATACATTGGTTGTCACCTCCCTCAGTTGGGGTTGTAGAAGCTCACATGACAATTTTGGTGTCTGGCCTGTACTTCTGATCGACTTGACCCATTTTTGCAGCTCGAACTTGCCAGTTGTGACTTTGGATGCGTGGGTCAATTTTATTTAACTTATGTTTCTCTGTTGCCCTTTTGTTTTGGTATGTGCTTTTGCAAAGGAGGGAGAGAATGTTTCTCCCAGAGGGCTTATATATCAACATACAGATTGGGGAAGGTTTCACTTGCAGCTGGTTGAAGAGTTCGAGGATCGAGCTTGTTTGAACCCTATTGACCATGAGGGGCAATATCCACTCCCGCTTCATTAATTTTGTGATATTGTCATAAGCTTTGTATTTTTTAGTCCCAATTCTGCCAAGTGTAGACCACTAGGGATTTTTTTTCTCAGGTTTATCTTGATGTGTTATTGGTTGTCTTAGGTGATAGTTGTACCTTGTGATTTTTAGTAGTAGTAAAAGTATTGTGTTTCACACACACACACACATAGAGAGAGAGAGAGAGAGAGAGAGAGAGAGAGAGAGAGAGAGAGAGAGAGAGAGAGAGAGAGAGAGAGAGAGGAGGAGGAGGAGGAGGAGGAGGAGGAGGAGGAGAAGAAGAAGAAGAAGAAGAAAAAGAAAAAGAGAATTATAACATCATAGGAAACTATCCCAAGAGACCTTTAAGGTCTATCCGACAAGGAGAGTTGAACTCAAGACCCGTTATTCAAGTGGGAAATGACATAACCAATCTACCACACTCGGGTGATAGAAAGGTTATACCATTTTACTTTTCTTATTAGCACACACCCACACACTCACACACACACACATCCAAGAAGAAGATAATTTTAACGTCGTAGGAAACTATCCCAAGAGACCTTAAAGATCTATCCGATGAGGAGAGTTGAACTCAAGACTTGTTATTTGAGAGAGAGAGAGAGAGAGAGAGAGAGAGAGAGAGAGAGAGAGAGAGAGAGAGAGAGAGGAGAAGAAGAAGAAGAAGAAGAAGAAGAAGAAAGAAGAAGAGAATTATAACGTCATAGGAGACCTTAAAGATCTATCCGACGAGGAAAGTTGAACTTAAGACCCGTTATTCAAGTGGGAAATGACATAACCAATCTACCACACTCGGGTGATAGAAAGGTTATACCATTTTCCTTTTCTTATTAGCACACACCCACACACTCACACACAGACACCCAAGAAGAAGAGAATTTTAACGTCGTAGGAAACTATCCCAAGAGACCTTAAAGATCTATCCGACGAGGAGACTTTAACTCAAGACTTGTTATATGAGAGAGAGAGAGAGAGAGAGAGAGAGAGAGAGAGAGAGAGAGAGAGAGAGAGAGAGAGAAGAAGAAGAAGAAGAAGAAGAAGAAGAAGAAGAAGAGAATTTTAACGTCGTAGAAAAATATCCCAAGAGACCTTAAGATCTATGCGATGAGGAGAGTTGAACTCAAGACCTGTTATTCAAGAGGGAAATGGCATAACTAATCTATCACACTTGGGTGATAGAAAGGTTATACCATTTTCCTCTTCTTATTAGCGCACGCGCGTGCGCGCACACACACACACACACACACACTCAAGAAGAAGAGAATTTTAGAGTCATAGAATTTTAACGGAGACGGAGAGAGAGAGAGAGAGAGAGAGAGAGAGAGAGAGAGAGAGAGAGAGAGAGAGAGAGAGAGAGAGAGAGAGAGAGAGAGAGAGAGAGAGAGAGGGTCATGGTTGTATACCTAGTTATTCTCAGTTTCCCATTCATCATGATGGTTGACTCTCATTCCATTTTTGAGCTCGTGGGGGTCCAATTATAGTGGCCCAACCTGCCCTTTATGGTAGTATTTAGTAGTTTTCTTAGGAACAAAAACAAAATAAGCATGTACAATTTGAAGGACTACCCAATTCTTCTTCTTCTTCTTCTTCTTCTTCTACCAGTTCGGATAGCTCTTCTTCTTCCAATTCAAGCAAGGAGGACAAAGGGAAAGAATCGAAGCAAGAATCAAAATTTTGGAAAGAACAAGAAAAAGTCAAACAATCGACTTGACAGTTCTACTAAGAATTCATCCTCTTCTGACAGTTTGGACTCAGATGATCACATGTTTCAAGCAAAGAAACAACATTTTTACAGAGCCAATTAATATGAGTTCTCGAGGACAAGGGCAAAAAGACCAAGGAATTTAAGCAAGGTGGACAATCGATAAAGTTTGAATCCTTTTTCAGATTCCGAGATGCTCCCAAGGCTTTAGTCTTTATTCAGCAGTTTGATATAGCATTCTCTAGAGGGCGCTACTTAGAGCACTCGAATATCAACATGGTGGTCCACTCTTCTTTTACAAGAAGAGAAGCCCCTATCAAGTGGTTAAAGTTCAAGCAGATCTTTATTTCTTCTTGGCTAACTCAAGAGTACGAACGAGAAGTGATGACTGCTTGGAACCATCTACGGATGACACTTTGGATGCTTATTGTGAGAAATTTTGGGATGCTTTTCTACCAGCCTCTTCTTTCAAGAAGGCCACTTTTAAGCAGCAAATCAAGCGGTTTTGTTATGGACCTCCTAAAGAGATAAGAGATTACTACCTTGAGCAGAAGTCCGAGTCCATACAGCCACTAATGGAACATGCTAAGCGGGGATTCTCTATGCATTCAGGGAATTTGACTTACCCCACTGATCAGGTTTCGACATCACGAACATGATAGAGTTTGCCAAATGAAAATAAAATAAAGAGGAAGTACCAAAAAAAGAAGGATGCACGACCTCGATTGAACAAGGAGCAGAGAACTGAACATCTCAAAGAGGGAAAGTGTTTTCATTGCAGAGAACAAGGACACATCACTCCGAGGTGACCTAAAAAGGCACATCAAGGACAATCAAAAGATAGGCCAGATAGCTCTAGAGCAACAACAGAATGTGGCAGAAAAGGCAAGATGAAAGCAAGACTAGTACTAGATTGTATGGGGAATGATCCGAGTCAAATGGATGAAAGCACATAACTTCACCGCACTTGGGACAAAGTAAAAGATCAAGATTTAGGAAGCCCTCATCTTCTTTGCTTCATTTCACCTAAATTGGCGGCTTGACTTGGAATTAGACTTGGAATTACTCCCGACAAGATGGGGCCACAAGCAAAGGTAGTTCTAGCTGTGTCGAGACGGGATGTTGCCATTACATCTATCATTGGGAAACTTCATTTGCATTGTCAGGGGTATTTAGGGCACGAGTACTTTTACATAATGCCTTTGGAAGGGTGTGACATCCTCCTAGGAATCCCTTGGTACCACAACAACAACGCTGTGGTTGACTATCAGGCCAAGAAAGCGACTTTGACAAATGAGAAGGGTAGGAAAATTGTGCTTGATGTAAAATTAAAGGGCGAATTGGTCCCTATTGTATCGGCTTCACCCATTTCCAAATTAAGGAACTCTAGTCTTTTTGTTTACTCGATCTATTAACGAATTGAATGATGAACAAAGAACCAATATGTCTGAATTGGTTAAAGAGCCACAAGAATTTTTGCACACACATGCTGATTGTTTCTTTGGAGGCCTACCAGGCGAGTTACCTCCACCTCGTCTTGAGGACCACACGATTGATTTGATTCCCGAAAGTACACCACCAAACTAGCCACCTTATTGAGTTAGCCAAGCCCAGAATGAAGAAATAATGAACCAAGTGAAAGAACTTCTAGAAAAGGGTCTCATCCAACCTAACAGATCACCTTACTGTTCTCCGGTTTTGCTAGTACTAAAGAAATATGGATCATGGAGAATGTGCATTGACTATAGAGCTCTCAATAAAATCATCATCAAGGATAGATTCCCTATTCCAAGGATCGATGATATTCTTGACAGAATTCAGGGATCCTCTAATTTCAGAAGGATTGATTTGAAAAGCGGATATCATCATATCATAATCGCTTTGGGAGATGTCCGATAGACTTACGGACCATTTTTGGTTTATACAAATATTTGATGATGCCTTTTGAACTTATAAATGATCCAGCAACATTTAATCAAATGATGGATAGGATTTTTCGAGGGTTCCGGTCTTTTGTCAGCACTTTCTTTGACGACATCATAGTTTTCTCCAAGAAGGAATCAAAGCACTTACACCATCTGCTATAGGTCTTTTAGGCATTGAGCATGCATAGATTGGTTAACAATGCCAAAAAGAGCGAGTTTTTCTTATCGTAGATACATTTCTTGGGACACATTGTCTCAGCAGAAGGAGTAAAGATGAACCTGGGCAAAATCAAGACTATTCGTGATTGGCCTAACTTAAAGAATGTTCACAAAGTTCACAGCTTTTTTAGCTTGTGCTCTTATTATCGGTGGTTCATTCCGAAGTTTGCACATATAGCTTCACCTTTGCACTTATTGACTCAAAGGAGTCCTTTTTACATGGGGACCTACCGAGGTCACTGCTTTTCAAATGCTTAAAGAAAAGTTGACTACTTGACTAGTGTTGACTTTGCCAAAGTTGCAAAAGCCATTCGAAGTTTATTGTGATGCTTGTGGTCATAGTCTGGGGGCGGTTTTAATGCAAGACGGCCAAGTGATTGCTTATGAAAGCAAGATGTCTTCACAACCCAAATTGGTAGCACAAATATATGAGAAAGAGCTATTGGCAGGGATTCATGCTCTTACACAATGGCGACACTATTTACTCAAAGTCAATTTCACAGTTTTTACAAATCATTAGAGTCCACTACTTCTTGTCACAGAAGAAGCTTTCAGAAAAGGAGATGCGATGGGCTAACATCTTGTCATAGTTTTACTTCTAGATTGTGTATCTTCAGGGACTAAAAAATTTAGTGGCAGATGCATTATCTCGGAAGCCCTTAATTCTAGCTATTTCCGCGGTTCATCACAGAATTTTTGAGGATATGGTTGACCAATATGCCGCAGATCTTAACTTTGCAGACATTTTTACTCAGATACAGAATGGGTAAATAGTTTCAAGGTATTCCATACAGGATGGCTACTTGATGAGGAAAACAATGTTGTGTGTTACACAACCTTTGAGAGAAAAGGTCTTGACAGAGTGCCATTGTCCACCTTTTACAGGTCACCACGGCATTGATACCACCTTGAAGGGTGTGGAGCACTACTTCTATTGGCCAAGACTCAAAAAGAAGTAGACGACTTTGTTCGTAGTTGTTTAGTATGCCAAAAGGTCAAATTTGACATGCATAAGGCACAAGGACTACTACAACCTTTACCCATTTCTACCCGCCCCTGGAAAAGCATTGCTATGGATTTTATTTTTGATCTCCCCAAGACTCAAAGTGGGTACAATGACATATGGACTATCATTGACAGATTTAGCAAGCAAGCTCACTTCATTTTCGTAAAGAAAATAGTCAAGCTTGATCATTTAGTGAGACTATTCATTGCTCAAATATTTTCGATACATGGCATGCCTGAGACCATAGTCTTTGACAGAGATCCCCAATTCACGAGTTTGTTTTGGAAGGCTATTTGGGAGAACATTGCCACCCACGCGGTGCAGTTCTTGTTATCATTCCACCCGCAGACTGATGGGTAATCTGAGATAGCCAATTCATTGATTTTGAATTTCTTGAAGTCTTACATCTTAGATCAAAAGACTCAATGGGAAAAATGTTTGCATTTGATGGAATTTGCCTACAATAACATGGTTCACTCCTCGACGGGAAAGGTGCCATTTGAGGTAATCGAAGGTGCTAAGAAGGTTCCTCCCTTTTTAAGCACCAACGACAAGATTTTTAAAGACGATCATAATACGAGGGACTTGGACATTGCTTTTTCCAAGGTTCACGAGGTTCTAGAGAAGTCTCAAGCACGTCACAAGAAGGAAGCAGATCGACATCAACGTGCGACTTGAAGTTGAATGAGGATGATTGGGTGCTCCTACGTTTTGAGAAGGCATGCCTAAGGAAACGAAAGGTAAAGGAGCAGCTTTTTCCAAAGCTTAGCATGAGATATTATGGCCCTTTCTAGATTAAAGAAAACATAAATGATGTATCCTTCAGACTCAAGTTGCCAGATACTTGGAAGATTCACAATGCATTTCATGTGAGTCTGTTGAAAGTCTTAAGGCTGAGGTGTGTGCCAATCTATCATGACATCGACTTCAAATTCATTTGACAGTAGTTGCTAAATTGCATTTATTTGATAGAAAAATAATTCTAAATGAGTTACTGGATTTCTAAGTGAGAGGGTTTTCTCTCTTGGAACACCAAGAAAAATAATTCTAAATGAATTATTAGAATTCTAAGTGGAGTACAGAGTATTCCTAGTTGATGCGTCACATTGGATGGGTGACAGAGAGCCATGTCTCACTTCCACAAAGGGCTTATCCTCGTTGACAAGCTCGTCCATCGACTGGCATAGGCACATCACAAACTAGAAACCTCCAAGGAACATAATCAACTACTGACCTTTACCTCAACGAGCTTTACCCTTTGCACAATCGACATTGTCTTTGATTGAACCGTAGAATACTCTGCTACCTTTGCAATAGGCACATAATCTGCAGGCTTCAACAAGCCCAACTCCAGCTTGTGCTTCACTTTTCATCTCTTCATCTTGGCCAAATACACCATTCCTCATAGGCATCAGCGCCGTCCTCCACCTTATCCCTAATCCTCGGATGCAAGCATGTAGTTTAAGGGAGTCTAACCTTTAGTATTAAGAAAGCAATCAAAGGATGATTTTTGATTTCAAACAGGCAAAACGACTAGTTTATTTGAATTCAAATTTCTCCCCGTAATGAAATTTAAAATCTAGCGGGCAAAAGTATATCATGTAGCATGCCTATGGAAAGGGTTCGGAGTGAAGGCTGAAAATCATAAAGTTGTCCACCCCCTTTTTGGGGAGAAAAGTGCATTCTTTGACCATCCTTACACCTCTCTTACATACCCACAATCCTTGCATACATGGCATACATCTATTCATTAAAATGTTAATCGCCTCCATAATCTCATGGCAAATACAGAGGCCCTTTTAGAGCCCATCCTCTTCCTAATGTCAAAGAATCTTTGCCTTGCCAAATTCTCTACCCAGTCTATACAAATATTTGGCTACCAGTCAACCAAAGGCCAACTGCAAATACAACAGAATTGCATGAAGATCTCAAAATCTCAGCAAGATCTTGAGCTAGGAAAAATCAACAAAGAAGTTGCAAAGGTAATTAAGAGATTTGGATTCCTAAGTCTTCCAAATGCTCCTAGTCAACAGACAAATGCCGAGAGTGAACACAGGCCTACAACAACATGAAAGGCTCATTACAACATGCCTAATTGAAAAATCAAATGTACAATGGAGTCTTCACAGTCAAAGAAGAACAAGCCAACCAACAAAGCTGCAAATTCTAAGATGAAAAAATAGGTATGGCAAAAGAAACCCTCAATGCCAACTTGGTCCTTCACTGATCCAATTTTTGAGGATTCTAGCTTACTTTTACATGAAGAGATGTTTGTAGTAAGCTCAAGAATGTGAAAATTCAAGTCGCCAGGGTGCAAAAAACACTCTTTGATATAGTCAGAGTCGGTTTGATGAGTTGCAAAATGAGCAAAGCGTTAGTCCCAAAGCTTCAAGTCATATTAAACTATGTGCTAAGAGTCATCGTTATAAGGCTTACGCTCAAGTTGGAAGAGTTGAGCATATCTAAGTCGTGTCCTTCATGCTGGATGAGATGAGCGTAAGAGTCAATGTCTATTAACTTAATCATGGTGGGGTGAACCTAGAGTCCAACACTCATGCACAATGCACAGTAAGATGAGAGCACATATCCTCAAAAGCGAAAACCATTCTTAAAGGGGTGCTAGCTTGTAAGCCACGTCATATACTTTTTTATAGCTACACCTTCTTTATGAAGAACCCCTCAAAAATATTTCTTGTGCAGCATATTGTTTTCCATGCATTTTTGTGTATGCATATATAGGATGTCCTATCATTGGACATATGCATTAGATACAATTTGCTTCCATTTATGCATCTTGAGTGAACTACATCAGGCAAAACCAACCTCAATCATGCTACTCTCATATTTTCTACCCTCTTATTTCCATATCCATCAACAAATAATTCCTTCAATACTTTATTAATACTTCCCATGCTAATAAGTACTCAATAAAGCACGTATCCCAAAGGCAATTTTTTCCCATTGGGTTTTTCCCTTTCGTTATCCTGGTATTGGACCCTAATTTAAATTCTCATCATTCTACTTATTTTGTACATACTCTTTATAAATAAACAGAAGCCTCACCATATGCTGTACAATGGACAAATGCGACATCATTTCTCACAATGGAAACAAATTCGGACCAATGAAGATGCTACAGTGGAATGAACCCCATCAACTTCAACAACAAATGAAGACAACCATCAATAACCAATCAAAACCTTCCAACCTCCATGGACACTTCTCAACAGTTCCAAAGGACGGACACTAGAATTGAAAGGGGGGAATGTTAACTGAGCCGACATCATTTAACAAAGCTGCTAAAGGCCCAAGCCTTAGGAAGGCACATCAAGATGAATGCGGAGAAGCAGTGGAGATTGGAGTTACACATTTTTTTATAATTTTCCAAAATGGCCATGTATTGTAAATTTCTAATTTATTTTAAGCCATTGTAATATTTGTAACTTGTTAGGGACTCAATGGGAATTCCAAGCTAAAAAGAATAGGTCAATAAGTGTGCCTAGGTTCCATATTCAGTAAGTTCTGGAGCCCTAAAGGCCTTGGGAAGCCGGACATTGCATATTTTTACCCTAGGTATATAAAGCAGTGTGTAAATGAAATTAGGATTCTCAGCATCATTTGTTGAGACCACTCTTTGGTGAGAGCTCATGAGGTGTGTGGCTATGGAGTCCTTGAGATTATCCTTGCTCATGTGACTTGATTAACGTGCTCAATTCTCTTTCAATATGCCTCCCTCATACTCTCTTGTGATTTCCAATGATGCTTGATTAGCTAGATCATAACTAATTAGTGGTTAATCTCACTATAATCTTGTGTAATTGCCCTCTATTCCTTGTGTGTGCATGTAGGTTTGATTGGAGTGGGAATGCTCAATGGATCTATGTGTGTGCACTTGTGATTAGAGTGTTGCATGGTGAGATTAGTGATGTGTGCATCTTTGCAATTGTTAGTGTGTGTGATTGGGTTGATTTGAGGTGAAGAGATATTAGTGAAGAGATGTATGCGTCTTTGCAATTGTTAGTGTCTGTGATTGGGTTGATTTGAGGTGAAGAGATGTTAGTGAAGAGATGTATGCGTCTTTGCAATTGTTAGTGTGTGTGATTGGGTTGATTTGAGGTGAAGAGATGTGGATGTGGAGATTGCCAAACATTGTGGCTTAGTTCCTCCATAGGCCGAGAAGCCCATTTTGTAGAGTTGCCATTCGTGTTGCTAGGATTAGATCAGTAAACAGTGAGTGTTTCCATGCCCTAGCCGGGTAGCTAATCCCTCTGGATTGACAATTATTTTTTGGTCATTGGAGCTATGCTAGGATGGTACCCCAACATTTCCCCTTCACCGATTTGTTCTGTAAGTGATATCATAGATATCTCCACTCCAAAAAAAACAATAGGATTCCCTCAAGAAAACATTCCATATCATAAGTAATGTGTATTTTTGCAGAACATAAGCATTCTAGTAGACAGTAAAAGTTCTCATGATCCCAAGCTATATTGACGTGGTTTTCAAAACCCTTTGGAAAGGGCATGTGTCAGATAGCTTATAAATGATTGGTAGCCTATCAAAATGCACAATACACGCACTCAGACACACAAGTAGGTTGGGAAAAACATGGGGGGGGGGGAGAGAGAGAGAGAGAGAGAGAGAGAGAGAGAGAGAGAGAGAGAGAGAGAGAGAGAGAGAGAGAGAGAGAGAGAGAGATGATGATGAAATGAAATGAAATGATATATTAACGTCTTCAAAAGGCCAAAGTGACCTATGAGACAAAAGAGTCTACAAATGGTGAATATGATACAATGTCTGTGTAAGAGACTGAAAAACTGAAAACTAAAAAACCAAAACTAAACTGAGCTAAAGTGAAATGGAACAAAATGAGATGAGATGAAATGAAAGGATGAGATGTTGGAATCAAGATCCTATCCTATGATATCCAACATCGGCCTTTGGCAAAGCTCATGAATGTCCTCCTCGGTGAGTACTCTGACCGGGCATCTCCCATGTCGTGCCAGAATAGTCCGGACCCTCTGCTGATGTAGCTTCCACCAATGTCTCAATGACCTCCACAATCATGGACGTCTGGATCTCCCAAGTTTAGTGGCTCGATTAGTCAATGTACCTCTGGTACAAGTGGACTCTGAAGTATGTTGTGATGCCTACTCATCCAAATGTTGCACATGTAGTCGGAAAAAATCAGTGATCTCCCTTTGTGAGTTTCTCCTACTGTCTCGTCTCCTCAAAAGGCTCTCCCTATGTCTATGAAACTCCAATAAAAATATCTCAAGGCATCTCTAATCTTGATATCTCATAACTTTGGCAAGTGGTCCAGAACCCTCTCTGAATAGGCAGTGGAAACGTCCTTGTATCTCATAGTAGACTGGGCAATGAAAAATAAAACTCTATCTCTGGCTCTGTATGGCATAGCTGACAAATCTTGGCCTTTGCTAGTCCTCCTCTAAATCTTCCAGTCTCAATCTAATTGATGTGATGAGTGCGCATATATCCAATAGCACATCATAATCCATGGGATATATGAGTGTGCATGTAGGCGGGTCTGATCACAAAACCATCCTTTGTAAGCTCAAGACCAAGGTTCTGGTGCTCAACACCACACCATAGTGGCTCAGACGATCTGTAACTACCTTGGCATATGGTCAAGAGATGGTGGAGTATATAGATGCATACACTTACCTTGGTGTGGTCTTTAATGGCCCAGTGTTTTCTTTGAGGAGAGCAGCAGAGACTAGGCTAACGAGAGTGTATGAGGCTTTAGGAAGGATGGAGAGGATGTGTTCGTAGGTTCAATTTCAGGAACCTCAAACAAAGCTATGGCTTTCAAAACTTTGGTCCCATCAGCTATGCTTTATGGGGTGCAGATTTAGGGGCCATAAGTGGACCGCCATAGCCGGGCTGGCAATACTGATAGATGGAAGTGCATGGAGAGGCCTCTAGTCTCCATGATTTGTCCGATGATTAGGGCCAAGACCTTTGTACCACGTCAGATTATCCGTGCAGAGCTCGTTGTTTACCCACTGGTCATCAAGGCACTCACCAGGTCTATTTCTTTCATACACAGTATTTGGGATCTCCCCAAAGACAAACATGTCCATCTAGATTTGGAGTCTTCTCGACAGCTTACCTCGCAGGGAGACACCTCTTGTTGGTAATCACAGGTGACAACTTGGTTTAAGTTGCATGGTTTTGACATGGATACACTACCCCCTTTTCAATATTTGTTGGACACACCCTCCTTGTCCTCACACAGACTGAGATCACTTAGCTCATCAGACTGGACTTGATTCAGTTAGATACTAGGAGGACATGGATACAGACTATCCGTGTGCTTGGTCAAAAGATGATCTTTTATATAGATTATCTCAAGGTTCGCAGATAAGCCGGTATCACAAACAAATGTGTGCAATGTATCCAAATGTTGTTGCATTCCCTCCAATGAATTTAAGATCAACACAATATCATCTGAATATAGTAGAAATTAGATCCAGGTCCCTGCTAACTGTACTCCTCTATCGCCTCTCCTCTAAATGTATTTTGAAACCTCATCCATATAAATACCAAATAAAGTAGGGGAGAGTGCACAATCCTGTTTTAGCCAAATAGTGGAGTGAAAAATATCAGATAGAGAGATATGGATTGGTAGCTGTTTGTGTGTAAGTGTGTGTGTGTGTGTGTGTGTGTGTGTGTGTGTGTGTGTGTGTGTGTGTGTGAGTGAGAGAGAGAGAGAGAGAGAGAGAGAGAGAGAGAGAGAGAGAGAGAGAGAGAGAGAGAGAGAGAGAGAGAGAGAGAGAGAGAGAGAGAGAGAGAGAGAGAGAGAGAGAGAGAGAGAGAGAGAGTTTGCGATTGTGAGGGAGAGAGTATTCAATTGGTTTGCATGCCCAATGTGTGTGTGTGTGTGATTGTGGCTGGCCTATGCCATGCCTACCACTAAAAGAAGTGGATGAGACTAGAAAGCAACAAAAAAGGTTGGCTGCAAATATGTGTGCGTGGATTATTGGCTATCGTGTAGAGAGATAGATAGATAGATAGAGAGATAGATAGATAGAGATAGATAGATAGATAGATAGATAGATAGATAGATAGAGATAGAGAGAGAGAGAGAGAGAGAGAGAGAGAGAGAGAGAGAGAGAGAGAGAGAGAGAGAGAGAGAGAGAGAGAGAGAGAGAGAGAGAGAGAGAGAGAGATTGATTTATCATCCTCGAGAGGTCACATATGACCTATGGGACCAAATATGTGTACAAAAAGGTGGCTTCTCTCTCAGGGGAGAGGTAAATGATTGGCTAGTGAAGGGGGGAGAGAGAGAGAGAGAGAGAGAGAGAGAGAGAGAGAGAGAGAGAGAGAGAGAGAGAGAGAGAGAGAGAGAGAGAGAGAGAGAGAGAGAGATTGATTTATCATCCTCAAGAGGTGACATATGACCTATGGGACCAATTATGCATACAAAATGGTGGCTTCTCTCTCAGGGGAGAGGTAAATGATTGTTACATGGAGGGAAGTGACCCGAAGGTCGATATGGCTAGGTAATGTGTAGTGGCTAGTTGGGTGTAACCTTAGACAAAATGGACAGATAAGCAAAGAGAAAGAAAATGGGAACTAAGGGCTAGGGGTAGTATTTGATAGTATGTTAGGAGGCTTGGGAGAGCGGAATTCTTGTATGATCGCTTTCCCTCTTCGGTATACCACCCACTTGCCTTTTGCTCAAGCTGCATGCTCGTTCTTGAGCTCTTCGCATTTGCATTGAGTTGTGTTGGAGTGAGTTCCTCCGCTATCCAAAACTTGGTATCCTTAAGAAGGTGTGATTGTTGGAGAAGGCGAAGACATCCCTCACTATTATTGAATTGAAAAATGGTGTGTCCACTTGGTATTTGGTTAGTGGTGCCCTTCCAGGTTACAACTTCTATCATGTCATGGTCGACATGTATCGGTTTGAGAGTTTCCCCTTGAGGCGCTTGGAGAAGTTATCCTTGTATGTGTCCCAAGATGGGGGTAGCCCATCTTTGGTCCACCATTCTTCAAGAAGGGCAAATTGTTGGAGTAAGTTCCTTCGTGATCCAAAACTTGGTATCCTTAAGAAGGCGTGATTGTTGGAGAAGGGGAAGATGTCCCTCGCTAATATTGAATTGAAGAATGGCGTGTTCACTTGGCATTTGGTTAGTGGTGCCCTTGCAGGTTACAACTTCTAACATTTCATGGTCGACATGTATTGGTTTGAGAGTTTCCTTGAGGAAGTTGAGGCGCTCGGAGAAGTTATCCTTGTATGTGTCCCAAGATGGGGGTATCCCCCCAATGAGGACCTTGAGAGTGTTCTCTTCTTGAAGTCGTGTTCTCGGAGTTCTTTTTCCACACAGGTTTGCACTTTGGCAAGCGCTACTATGTGAGCTTGAGTGACCTTTGCTTTGGTTGCTTTTACCTTGTTGGTTGCAAGTTTTGTGATTGAGTCAACTTGTGCTTCTAACTTGCTAAGGCACCCTTTGAGCTCTCGATTTTCCTCCATACCCTAGTTAAGGGCTTCTTGTAGCTGTCCTATGTGGTCAAACTTGCTCGAGGCTACTAGAATGGCAAAAAAGCTAGGTCTTGGCCTTGCATTAAGCTTTGGAGTGCTTGGGGTGTGCTTATGAATGTTGGGCCTGCCTGGGGGACGAGATGCAGGGGAACCCCTTGTGAATTGATGTGGTCACGTGAACCCCCTCCAAGTGAGGACCTTCAACTCCAGCCCAAGTTGAGGGGGAGCATGCCGTTAGCCTTGATGATGCAAGGGGGCAAGAGCAAGCGGTAGACAGTAGAGAGAGAGAGAGAGAGAGAGAGAGAGAGAGAGAGAGAGAGAGAGAGAGAGAGAGAGAGAGAGAGAGAGAGAGAGAGAGAGAGAGAGAGAGAGAGAGAGAGAGATGAATAAGAGTGAGCTAGAGAGAGATCAGAGGAGGAAGAAGAATTTTTGAATGTTAGGCCTATTGCCCATTTCTTCCAATTGCCCATTCTATCTGTGTTGATGCGCCTAGTTCAAGTAGTAGACAAAAATTAGTGCACGCGTCCTTGGGACTACATGGATTTAAGATTACTTGGGACTACTTCTAATGACAAGGAAAAAAATACAAAACACTTCGATTACTCCCTACTCTTCTTCCAAGGTGGGGTAGGTTGGTTAAATCAACAACCCCAAGAATAATAATTCTTGAGTATATGACTCATTGGATAGATTGCTTTGGTGCTCGACTCCCATCTTTTGTTATCGCCTTTGGAGTGTACCTCTTTAGTTCATATCTTTCTTCCCCTTCAATCTTAGACATTGTTTCAAAGGTCCTTGGGATTAATTCTACAACGTTAAGGACTGCTTTGATTCTTCTTCTTCTGCTTATTTTCAGAACTTTAATCTATTCACTCTAGTACAAAGTCCTATCAAGCCTATATAAATCCTCTTTCCATATTTGTGTCCCTCCACATGATGAGTTTAATCTATTCTATAATCCTTTGCAATCATAGTAGTCAGTCCTTTAGCTAGAAAGGGACTACTTATGTTTGATTAGCATAGTTATATCAGTTTTCCATACTACCATAAGGAGAAAAGGGACTCTAAGCAAATCCAAAAAGTCACTAGTACTAATGTATGCTTAACACTAATTTTTACAATTTTAAATCAATTAAACGTGTGTGCAATTAGAAGAAGAAGAAAAAAATTAGCTTTTGATTTTTTGAATCTTCCATCTTTGGAGCATATTCGATGCTCTAATACCACTACTACAGTCGGAAACGCATAGGCCTTGCAAAATACAAAAAATAACACACAACAGATGATAAACTCAATAGATCTGTAGACACAATTAATTTAAGCTACACATGATCCGAGAGAGAGATAGCAAGTGAGAGAGTAGATGAGCACGTGTAGATGCACCTCCTAAAGTGGAGTGCTACAATGGCACCACAAGACAGGAGAAAAGAAAGGAGAGAAGAATAACATAGACACTGGGTGCAATCTCCCCTCGTGCAAGAGTGAACATTTTCCTCTTGCATGCATTTATTTCTAGATTTTCTAAATGCCAAAAATGGATACAAACTATCCTAGCTCATAAAGAACACTTGAATAATAAAATGTACATAAATGTAATATCTTTTTGCATAGCCCATAACTCAATCATGCTTTTTCCACCTGTCAATTGCAGTAATTAACAATATATCAATTTCCATTACACTTCAATGTACGTCGTGTACTACTTATTTTATTTGCGCTCTGGAAAAATATAAATACTTTGGAGTGACCATGCACCCAATGAACTCTATATTAGATAAAGTGGGAATAATCTCATTCCTAGGTTGGCCTAATCTAGAGGAATATTGTGCCCTAATAAATGATCGGTACAATGGTCATGAAACCTTTTTGTCCATATTTTTCGTATACTAAAAGACTTTTTGCAATACTTCCCTAAACCAACATATAATATTTAGAGTATTAAAACGCATTGTAAAACCTTTTAGTAGAATAGTACGATGGAAAAAATGGTCTAATGACCATTCCAACAAGTATGTTACAGCATTCAAGTGATTGCCACAATCTATAAAAAAGTTTAATTGAGTACAATTAGCTTCAAATTATAGACAAGAATTTAATCCTCTTCATAGATATCATACAATTTAGAGTAGGATTGCAATTCCTTTAAACATTGAGGAGGATACACATCATAGTCTTGAAGCACTAGAAAAACCAATATACATTTCTACAATGGATTACATATAAGAAGGCACTTGTTACAGACATCATAAACTATCTTCTCTATATTTTTCTTTTATTAGGAGGCTCTATATGACTCTTCATTATAATACAATTTATACATTTTACAACATGACTGAATGGAAATTAGATTTATTTAATCATTGAAGGGAGTAGATGTTGCAGCCTTAATTTAATTTTAAAAAGGTCTACATCTTTCCACAATCACTTGAATAGAATTGCGATACCAGCTTAGTTAGACATGTAACCAAACTATCAATCATTTTGTACTACTAAGAGGCACTACATATACATGTTGGGCAGTAGGACTATGATTCCCTTTAGCATTAATTACTTCCTAGCTTGGTGCAATCTCTTAAATGTAAGGAATATGCTAAGCATTGATGACCCCTTTTTTGTTCATATTTTTGAGTTAAAAAAGCCTCTTACAAATTGCATTTTTACAAAAGACATGTATGCTTGGCACAAAAGAGTCTTCAGTACATATGATGCAATTACATTAGATAAGCTTAAATAAGGGAAAATAAAAAGTTACAAGCTAAAATTTATAGGTACAAAAGGAACATGTTGCTACACAATTTACTCATTTGAGAAAATAGGTTTTTCATTGAGATATACTATTAAAAATACAAAAAAAAGAGAAATTATTAGTTACTAATAGTCATCATGTCCATGTAGTCACCTTCGTATTGATACATCAAATTTGATAAGGCACCCTCTATGTAAGGTATGAGCTTTGTCCTAGAGTCACTAGAGTGTGAATAAATGAGAGAAAAGGTGGAATTATCCCACATGTAATGGTGCAAGGTTGTAGAGCTACTTAAAGCTCCTTGTCTTGGTGAGCTTGTGATACGTTAGCAAACTACTCAAGATCGTGTTTATGAGTCCAAGTTAACCTATCCTGGAACCCTATTTTCTTGAGTAACAATCTAGCTTACACACACTCACTTGTGTTCAATATGTTTGTCTTCCATCCACACTAGCTAGCACGATCCCATTCTCATCAAGTGGTATCAAAGCTATGGTGTGCTAGCTAGGTTTGTTGTTATGCTTTTTCATGTTAGTGATTTTCATCTCTCACTAATTAAGCCCTAATCTAGAAATGTGTGGGGATGTCCTTGGCACACCCAAGAGGACACTACCCTCCATGACTAGGTAGGCTTGATTATCAGAGAGGATTAGTATCCGGTTATGTGTTTGCATTTTATGAAGGTATTTTGGTGACTTGCACATTTAATAGTCTTTCCCTTCTTGCATTCATCAATCATTAATAATCTTATCCTGAAGCTCTCCTTGTAATATCTCCATAGAGCCCTCAATTGCCCCATTCCAACATCGAGAGCTCCCTCAAGCTCATCACCATTGTTATGCTATAATTGGGTGTACGTGCTCATTTTGTGTGAGTGCATCTCCCTGCATAGCCTAGTTTATACAATATTTTGTGGAGCCCTCACACAATCAAGTATGGAAGACCACGTGGTCTACCTCACTATATTGGGAGTCAATCCTTGAGGATTGCATGATCAAGCCTCGTCAAGCCTATTTCAAGTGGGTAACATGGGTGGATCTGAGATACACAGTAAGCTGTAGCTGAGTGGACAATCAGGTCCCAAGGGGGTCCTTCCCATGCCGTATATATGTGCACACATTTATGAGCCTCAATCAGACTTGGAACCTGGAATTCAATGCAACTTTTACCTATTCAACTCCGCAGGTGGCTCTTGTTGCACGCCTTCCAGCTTGCAGCTTTCCTTCAAAGCCCACCACCCCAAGGATGTGCTCCTATGGCCACCTCCAAGCACCTAGAGGCTTGTTCCCACCCACTGTCACAACACGAGCATCCTAAAGGGGCTCTAAAGGGGGCAGTTGCTATGGTTTTTTTTTTTTTTCAAATCTACAAAAGCCTACGCACCCCAAGGCTTAATTAAAGGACCAACCTCTATCCTTAACATGCTTGCCATCGCACGGGACATATACAAAACCCATAACCTACAAACAAAGGCATCTTCAAGGCTTTAAATTTTTTAAAGCAGAGTAAATATCTCTATACTGAAGAGGAGATTCACCTTCGGTGAATAGGAGCTTCACAAAAGGTAATTCTCTCTCTCTCTCTCTCTCTCTCTCTCTCTCTCTCTCTCTCTCTCTCTTGCGATTAAGAGTCACAATCTTGCAGCCAAGCACAACAATCTTGCAATGTATGTCATAATCTACATTAAGGAGATGACTTTCTAGTTGGCTTGTGTAAAGAGGTAGACACTGGCTAGGAGAGTCTCCTAAGCTAAGACCCCTCTATTAGCAATATGGGGGAGAAGGGAATAGAGAAATTTAATGGGGAAGGGTTCCATACGTGGCAAACAAAGTTAAGAGGATACCTCATGAAGAAATGTTTGTGGTGTATTATCAACATAGCCTTAGAGAAATAAGTGGAAGCTGATGGAGTATGCACTAGACATAATTTAGCCAAAGATGAAAAATCCTTAGGAATTATCATCACTTCCGTGCATGACAATTATGCAAATTTCATAGGCAAATAAAATCATGCACATGAAGCCTAGCCAGTTCTAGAGAGCAATTTTGGAGCTAGGACTAAAAGAAGTAAAGCTAGTCTCAAAAGACAACTTCACAAGCTCACTATGATTGAGGGGGAGGATATTGCTAGCCTAGTTAATAGGCTTAAGAGCATTGCCACACAACTCACTTACATCTAGTGCGAGGTACAAAAAGATGACAAAGTGACTGTGGTTTTGAGTGCACTTCCACCTTCTTATGACCACTTATTCACCCCTTGAAGAGAAATAACCATCTCTAGCATTACAAGACGTCATCAATTCGATTCAAGTAGAAGAGAAGAAGCAAAATGGCTCATTGAAATCATTAGGAGGACCTTTTGTCAAATCATCATCAAGCGGAGGATATTCAAAATTATCATCAAATGTAAAGAAGTTTTATGATTGTGGGAGAAGGGGACATGTAGCATAGGATTGCTACACCAACAAGTTTTGCAAATAATGTGGTAAGAATGGACATCCTCCTTGTTGATGCTACTCAAATGGAGGCAAAAACAGTCGAGCTAGAAAGCAACATCGATAGCAGCAACAAAAAAATCTAGAAAGGCAAGAAACCTGTAAGAGGATCAACTCATGTGGTGGAGGGTGAAGAAGAAGACAAAGACCAAGGCAAGAACAACCTTGTCTACTACGATGACATACTGTGAAGATTGTAACCTCTCTACTACAAGGGGAGGACTTCTCTTTTTGTCATCCTTTGTGGATCTGTCATCCTTAGTGTATATGTATTGACATCCTATGTGGATACTAAGTGTCATCCTTAGTAAATAAAGAATATTCAATGTATTATCCTAGTCCAAACCTTAAGAGGACAATTGTAAGGTATGAGCTTTTTCCTAGAGTCACTAGAGTATGAATGAATTAGAGAAAAGGTGGAATTATCCCACACGTAATGGTGCAAGGCTGTCGAGCTACTTAAATATCCTTTTATGAATAAACAATTCCATTTCAAGTTTGCATTACATGTCTCTTATCTTGGTGAGCTTGTGATGGGCTTGCCAACTACTGGATCATGTTTATGAGTCCAAGTTAATCTATCTTGGAACCTAATTCGCTTGAGTCACAATCTAGCCTACACACACTCACAATCTAGCCTAGTGGGATAATCACTCTAGAATACAATGGAAATATTTTTGAAAATAATTATCATACATCCCTTAATATTTAGTTGTACAATTTGATTGGAGAGTTTTTTGCAATATATATTCTTAATTGACACAATCACAAGATAGTACACATATTTCAAAGCGTTCATTGATTGCATCAATGTGTAAAGATATCTATACCTAAATATTGATAACCAAAAAAACATCAAATCTTCTTCAAGTCTCCTTAGAGTAGGATGCACTTGGAATCAATCTCTTATAGCAAACCAAAACATCAAAATTTCTTCAAGTCTCTTTAGACAAGGATGCACTTGGAATCAAACTCTTTTATAAAACCAAAACAACACAATTTCTTCAAGTCTCTTTAGCGTAGGGTACACAGATAAAAAAATTCACATTGAAATTTCAAGTCTCCTTAGAGTAAGATGCACTTGGAAACAATACACTAGAACATTGAAAAATTGTCTAGTTCATAAAGTACAAACAAAACTACAAGAGGTGTTCTCTTTTGTATAGGACTAGATACAAAGGTTATGGTCAGTGATCAAAATGTTATAGAAGACCTTCTTGCCATATTGCACAAATCTAGAGTACTATCTTGACAATACATTCTTTGGATAGCATGTTCTTATCTAAAATGATACTGTAAATTCTTCACATGTCCACGAGGAAAATAAATTCATGAAAATTCCTCTAAATCTACACACAACCTGCATAAAAGAAGAATAGTGTTTATAAGTATATTATGAATTCTCTCATTTAAATAAATATATAGAAACTATAAAGAGAAATACTACCTTTGCTCTACTTGCTAAAATGGAGAAGTCCATGCTGATTGAGGAGCTTGTGAAAACTCTTGTAGATTGGGACTTTGGATTAGCTCCTTTACAACCTTCATATAAGGAGGATAGCATTTAAAATTTTATAATAAATTCTTTCATTTAAATAAACGTGTAGAAACTATAGAGACATACTACCTTTGATTCACTTTATGAATGGAGAAGTTCATGCTCATTAAGAAAATTTTATTTCAATCTTATTAAGTTCATCTTAGGATGAATTTTAATCTTGGATGTTGGTACCAGGTCCTTGATTCAATGAAGAATTTATGCGTGTTCTTCATCCAAACACCATGCAAGGGTATGTGATTGTTCAAAATATTGTCAAAGACCATGTTCTATTTATAAAAACCTAAATTTTTTACACCAAATATCTAATAGATTATGACCCAAGGAATGTGACCATGCAAAAAAATATAACTTCAACGGTTTATTTTTTTAACATCTACCTTAGAAAATAACAAAGACTGCTAAGAGGACCTTGATATAGTTTTTTTTAAAATCTAATAAATAATGTACATTGTCACTCATTTTGATTTTCATATATGTCATAACTCTTAGTGCAAGGTCCTCATAAAAAAAGAGTAAGGGAAAGACACTTTTCGATTGTTTTAAATTTTTTCAACTTGCACCATTCACTTGAGGTGTGCCTCTTTAGGTTTGGTAAAATACCAAACCTAGAAATTTTGACACTTGTCAACCAACCATGGCTTGGTCTTACTCTACCAATCTTAGTTGGCTAGTCCAACTTATACAAAGAGCCACCACATCACCAAAGGTCCATGTCATCACCCCATCTCACCTTCCACATCACCACAACAACATTTTGACCGTAATACTTGACTTACCATGTCACTCCAATTGCCAACTCATGCACCACTCTCCACTGCCACTTTGTAAGCCACTTCACCTTAAGTGCCATGTCAACCATCACCTCACATGCCACACGTAAGTATTTCCTGAACGGCTTGCCACATCGCTCCCCTCCTCATAAGCCACCAAGCATGCCACATCGCCACCTCACCAACTCATCATTACATGTCACCATTTTGACACATCATCACATGACATGAAAAATAAGGGGATACAATCCGCCACCTCATCTTTTCACCTATGCATTCCATGTCATCAATATCCACATCAGCTTGCCACATTGATGACCATGTCATTCATGCATGGCCACCTCAATAGCCATGTCATTTTTTAATTTAAAAATAAAAATACCTCAACCTAATTATTTACGTGTTAATTTAAGCAAAAAAAACAATTTATGTAACTTTTTATTTTAAAAGTGTAAATTAATAAAAAAATTCTATTTATTTAAAATATCATTGGATCACCAAAAAAAGATTTTTTAAAAATAGCTTTTGGTTTACTTATGCACACAAGTTTGGGACTTGCCCTATCGATACAAGCCGCACGTAGCTCGCGGCGAGAAAAATGCATGTCGCATTCCTTGATCACATTGCAGCCCGGGCGGGAGCTCATTGTAGTCAGTGCCCCGGCCCTGGACACAATCCACCATCACTCATCGCCTATCAAGCTCCATCGGCCACCTTGAGTGCGCCAAGCCCCGTGAGACCCGAATACGGCCCGAAAGTAGCCAAGCCCGTCGACAGAAGGTAGCCTTCGCACTCACCCATCGAGGGGGGGGGAAGGGGGGCTTTCATCAAAATGTCACAAGAGGGGTGCGGGAAACTTGTCACCTCACCTCACCTATTGTTCATCCGCGGTCCAATTCGTGTCTCAACCGAGCATCACTACCCTTATAGTTATACACAATCCGGTGCGGGTCGACAAACCCCCCAAGAACCATGGAAACCCCATGGTCCAAGGCGCCTGAACCCCATGATTAGGCATGAACCCCGTGGTCCCAAAAAACCCCATAGCGCCCATGAACCCCACGGTGCATTTGAATCTCACGGGTTGGCAAACACGGGAAACCCCCTAGTTAGGGGAAGGCTAAGAGAAGGTTTGCAATAAGAGGATGCGATGGCCGATGGAGCAAATGACGCGCTCGTCGACGACACTCTAAGAGACAATGCAATGGCCCGTGTGGTGCTGCGACTCAGCCACCGCACGGACGAGAGTCGATGGGTGCTTGATGTTAAGGTCAATAGCACCCGTGGTGTCCGGATTTTGATGTATGTGCTCAAAATCAAAAGTGTGTGTAGGTGGGATATCCTCGTTGGCCATGGTAAACACACACTAATGTAGAGAGAGAAAAAAAAAGCCAACTTGTACCTTGTAAAGCTTGAAGTCTTTGTGTTTTTTATGCTCGATGACTTTTGCGTTGCATGCAAACCTCGCCATGCGAAAATTGTAGCGCTCTCGTCGTTTTTGTAAAGGCTTTTGTTCACTTGTGAAGCTTTTTCTTGAAGAAAAAATTAATTTTTGGAGAAAAACTTACCTTTCTCTAAGAAGTGAAAAGGAAGGGTGAAACTACTTCCTTGAAGTTTGTAGCTTTCCTTGTCAATTCAAGTATGCTATCTTTCCTTGTTATACACAACAAGGCTCAATAGCTTGGATAGTAGAGTATTGGTCTCTTACCCTCATGGAGTGGGTTCAGCCCTCCTCCATGGAAGGGTTTAGAGGGCCTTCCTACGTGCGTAGCCCACGGTGCCAACGGAGCCTCGCTATCGTAGAATTGCTGGTCGAGTTTGCCTTGGTCGCCTGTCTTAGTCGTGCGCTGTGGAGGAAATGTAAGATTCCGAATTTTTGGGTCTCTTCTAAAAATAAGAAAAATAACTTTCACTATCTATTTCGTCGAATTTTGATTGACAGTATCGGAAAGTCATAATTATGTCTAGTCGTGCGCTGTGGAGGAAATGTAAGATTTCCAATTTTTGGGTCTCTTCTAAAAATAAGAAAAATAACTTTCACTATCTATTTCGTCGAATTTTGATTGACAGTATCGGAAAGTCATAATTATGTCGGGACGTTACGATGTGGCGTAGCCTAGCTACGATTTCCATTAGTTGGTTAGATACTGCTCAGATGGTCAAATTTGATGTAAAAATTGAATGGTAAGTGGGAGAGTTGACCACCAAAAAGCAAAGGATTGTTTTTAGGAAAGAAAGAGTCTTGTTAGAAAGAGAGGAGGAGCTTAGTTTAGAACTCTTTCTTGGAGGCCAAACTTCTTCTTAGAATCTCTAAATCGCGCATTGAAATTCGTGTCCGTTTTTTTAAAAAAAAAATTTAAAAACAAAAAAATTGAAAAGCTGCGAAGGTGCGCGAACTTGTCTCTCCTTGCTCACTCTATTCTTAGCTAGTACTTTTGGTCTTGAGAGCGTATATAAAGACATCTCTTCTTTCACTTTAAAGATATATAAATACACTCTCAGACGCGGAAGCTCTCTTTCCTTGACGTCAGAATTACTTATCTATTATACGGAGTGGTGCAAGCTCTTCATCACCATCTCCATAAGCTCTTCTCTCTCGTGAAGAAGAAGAAGAAGGATACTCTCTCTCTATTTGCTTATTATCTTCTCTCTCGTTTCACGGTGTGCGCGCTCTCCGAAAGCTTTTTGTGGCGGATATCTCTACGTAGCTCTCATCACCGCTCTCTCGCGGCAAAGCAAGAAGCCTTTCGACAATCCCTAATTGATTCTAAAGCACGGTGAGAAACCATAAACTTCATAGTCATCATCTCTCTCTCTATATATCGTTTTTTTGCGTAGTCACCCTCTCGGTGATTGTTTTTTTTGTATATGAATGCATGTATGGATTAATTAAGTACATACGAGGTTGTCTCATGATTGTTTCATCGTGTTTTACACATTGATTTATACACGTGATGCGTTTATGGTCACGCACGTGCATAAAAAGCGCTTTTTGTTTCACGTCAAAGAGATGGTGGGAACACTGTTTTGGTCATAAATCATAAACCGTTATGAATCAGTCCGAACCTTTCATACCGGTGATAAAACACATCATTTATAATATTTTCTCTCTTTGGTGTCACGTAAAAAACACGCACGAGCTAAGAGATATGGTCACAAAATAGATTGCTGCCCACTGACTCCATGCTCCTTGGAGAACCACTATATAGATTCACCGGATGGGCAAACCCACTTAAACAATTGAAAAGCTTGATGAAACTTGATGATAAATGAATTTACGTCTCTGTTATCACTTTGGGAATGCGAGTTGTTAATCACTCTATTCTCGGTTTTACCTACACGCGTACGAGTGCTATCAAGGGGGATACCATATGACGTCGTGAGTTAACCGATCCGTTTTGATATGTTTTATGGTTTGTTTGGTGAGTTGATTTCAATTATTAGATGTCCATAAACTTGTGTGGGAGTATAGGGTTAAACATCCCGAACCGCATAGGTAGATATGAATAAAGTGACTTTCTTTTGGGATTACCGTTTGTTGTGTGAGTACCATATAATCAAAATGACGTAATGAAGTGATACTCTATGTCATAGAGCTGAACTTGATGTATTGGTTTGAGGTCAAACACTTTCATTTGCATATGTGCATGCTCCCAAAAATATCAAAAAGTTGTTTTTGCATATGTGTGAAGTTATGGTTTATGGTTGACCTAAAGGTCGGAGTTGTTTTACATCATGGTTATGGTGTTGGAATGTTATCATATGATTTATGGAAACTCATGGATTGATGTGGATGCCTCATATGCATGGTTATGACTGCTCTCCACCTTTCTAGGTCAAAACTGGCTCTATGTGCTAGAGTGGTGAGTGTAGATGTGATGCATCAACTTTGCATGGTTGGATGTTGTCAAAATTGGATTTTTATGTCATGATTAGTTGCTGGTTGGACTCTTTTTATGCATGAAAGAATCACATATTAAGGGTCACATGTGTGTAGATTCCGATTGATTGTAGGAGATGTGTCAAAGTCCAAGTGTGGGAGTTGGTTCAGTGTGATTATGATTTATGGCTAACGGTTGTGATTCCCTCATGGATTATGGTTGATATTTTATGGTGGAAGCCGGTGTGGCTTATGGTATTTTTTTGGATTGGGTTATGCTGCCAAAATTTTTATAGCCATGTTATGTTCTAAAGTGGTTATGCAGGATTGGTCGTGCCTCACCCAAGTAGGGTGGATAGATCACCGGTGTGATGTGATTGGATTATGGTTTATGGTTTTTGGATTGGATCATGAAGTGATCAAGATGGTTTATGGTTGACGTGTAAGGGTAGAGACTCTGTACAGTCTAACTGTTTGGAAAAGGATTGTTTGTGCATCTGGGAAGTGCTATTGTGATTGGACTCATGTGTTATGTTTCTCATGGCAGCGTCGCTACAAGAATATGATCACCTACATCGCTTAGCCTTAAACTAAAGGGTCGCTGACCTGGGGCTTTGTTGGATCGGGGGTGTTGCCTTGGTCTTCTTCTTTTTATTACACTCATCTACACGGTTAGTGCGTCGGGGGTTGAATGACCTACACAGCTAACGCATCGAGGATCTTGCTTGGGCTTTGCCTAAACACTCGGTGTTGGGCATCGAAGAGGCGTGGTGCCTAAACTGGTATGGTTGGTGTTGATACCCTACCACCTACTGGTATTTGGGATCCTATCAAAGCTCGGGTTCATGGAGGGAGGCGAAGCGGCCTCACCTATGTCTGGCTCAGGTAGGATGGAGGTGTTCTGGCTCGCTCCCGACGAAGTGAAATTCTCTCTATCCGTAGTAGAGCGGAAGTGGATGGGTGGACTGGTCGATCCCTACACAGGGTCCGATGCTCCGCTAGTTGTTTTGTCATAAACTTTTTGATGTTATAGTATACCCAAATTTTGTCATTGCATGAATACATGGTTACCTCTTCTATTTAGATAGGCATTTAAAGATTCTCTATTGTCATCTTCTCATGTATTTATGCACTCTATTTCACCCTCCACTATTTCTCTCTCTCTCTTCCCGCAATGTGATGTACACATATATTCACCCTCCACAATGTTATATTTTTCTTGAGTACGCTTTCATTCATAACACCCATTCAGAGGTAGCACTAGTCGCTAGGTACCTCTAGATGTAGTCCGGCCCATGGCCTAAACTCCATGCTTGGTCGGGTGCTGAGAACTCTTGCCCTATGCAAATGCTTCCGCAACTCCGATGTATATTGAAAATTGTATAAAAGTGTAAATTGTATATTTTTTGCATACCCCCCTGGGGAGGGATATCTCTCAAGAAAACTCTCATGGGTAATGCAAGAGCCCAAGTGTCTCTCAATGGTGGTCTATCGGTTGTGTTTGATTTAGCCAGGTCAGTTAGGCAAGGCTATCCATTGGCTCCTCTCTTTTTCGCAATTGCTGCTGACTCCCTCAATTGTTTAGTCAAGGATGTCCAGGATGGCTAAGGGTTTGATCGAAGAAATTTTATTTCCGAACTCTAATGTTCAGCAACGTCTCTCCCAGTTTGCGGATGACACAAATACTTTATTGGCAAGCGAGGATTCCACACTAGCAGAATTATGAGCAATCATGAAAATCTTTTGTTTAGCTTCTGACTCGTAGGTGAATCATAGAAAAACTGGTGTGTTTTCTCTCCACCCCCTCCTCGGTTGGATCCCCCATACAGGCTGCAAACTCCTCCAAGAAGGAGAAATCTTCAGACTCTTGGGCATCCCCATGGGATTTGGGGTCACTCTTAAGGCTCACTGGGATTGGGTCTGCTACAAGTTTCAGTCTGAACTTCAACACTCACAAGCTGGAAGAGTTTTGATCATTAATCACTTTCTTAACGCTTATGTTCTATTCTTCTTTGACTGCTGGAGACCAGTTGATTGCCATCTGTTGAGGATTTCTAAAATCTGTCGGAACTTCCTGTGGTCTGGGGATCCCTTTGCTAGAAAGAATGCTAAATTCTCTTGGCATATATGCACCCTCCCTAAGAATGAAGGAGGTTTGGGAAAACCGACATTGACCTTTCCCTTCACTTCAAAGTAAAGCCTTGGGATATTCAACTTATTCGATCCAGAATAAGGCTCTTTCCCCCTGAGTTGGTATGGACCCTCCAAACTCCCATTCCACTGGATCTCAGAACATTTACTTGGGTGGGAAGATTCAAGCTCCATAACCCGGTTTGGTACAGGGATAATGCAGCCTCATCCCTTCACTCTGTCCTAAACAAAAGATGGAAAGTTAACTATACAAGCAAACAATGGAAGTTTAAGTTTAGGAATATCTGGTCCTTTGCCATAGACTCACCTAAAAAGTCTCTCCTTCTTTGGCTGATTCTGCATAAGGCCTTGTGGACTGAGAAGAAGGCCGTTCGGGCTTGTGTTAGTACAAGTCTTTGTTGTAGATGTAACATACGGTCCCGGGGGGGGGGGGGGGGGGGGGGGGGGGGCGGCGGGCGGCGAGGACAAGCTAGGAGGCCAATGATGGTTCGACTCTCCAAGTCCCTTTCCACTTTTCTGATTTGGACGGAAGGCAGAATGACTGAAGGCTTACCTTCATGAGGTTCTCCTTTGCTAGGTGAGTGTTGCTATTGTGGTCTCCCGATTGAAGCTCCGAAAAGGGGGGGGGGGGGGGGGGGGGGGGGGGGATAAGCTGAATCCGGGAGCAGCTCCAGGAAGCTCGTTATCTCTTCCTGACTCCATCAAGGACAGGGAACTTGTTCTTCAACAGTTGATGTCGAGCAGAGAGTGCTTGCATGAGTTTTTTAGCAAACTCAGGCGGGAGAACTTTAGCGAAAAGAGGGTCCGAGTTTGAGAGGACCTGAGGGCTGAGGAGGACTTGTCGCCGCCAGCTGGATGGAAGGGACATTAGGAAGCAGCAATGTCGTATGATGGGGGAGGGGGTTCGTTGCGTCCCAAGCACTCGAAGAGTTTTCATGAGAGAGTAACGGGGGGCGGTGAGGGAATGTGAACATCCTGCCTTGTCAGAGCAGGCACGAGGGAGGATTGGAGAGGCTAAACCATCGCTAAAGAGGCTCAAGAGCTGAGTTTCCAGCCTCCATCACAAGAAGATTTAGAATTTTTCTCATGTGGGAAAATGGAGTCTTTTTTAGTGTTTTTCATACAATGCATAACATCATGAGCTTCTACCGGGAGGCACCACATACCTAGCTAGGTATGATTGGGGGCAGGGGACGGTAGTGGGGGAGCAGGGGACCGTCCCCTGCCCCCAATCGTACCTAGCTAGGTATGTGGTGCCTCCCGACAGAAGCTCATGATGTTGAGGTAAGTCACAATGTGACAATTATTGTGAGAATTTGCCCAAAACTTCTTGTGTGCCATAGCACATTAACTTCAGCTCCCTCCTATCACCAGGATGCAGTCAACTCTTGCTTTATGGTCGTGACACAACGGATCACAACTGGTGTGATACCTACTGAACACAAGTTTATCCCTGCAGAAACACAAAAAATAAGAAGACTACCTCGTATCGAATCCTCTTCGAGAACAACCTAGTGCGACGTTTCCTGAGCCTCCTCGGCACCTGCCCTTGTCAACCACCACTAGATCTAGAGAGGGGACCTGGCCAACTTGACTACACATACTGTTATTACAGCTGGATTCCGCCACCATAATTACCTGTAAACATAATACAACAGTTAGAAAGCATAGTAATTAATATTGCTCAATGAGTAGACGCATCTGTATGGATGCTAACAAGTTTTCATAACCTTAGGGACACCATTCAAATGTCCATTATAGTTACACTTAATCACAAGGACTACTAAATAAAGGCACATGTGCGAGTTGATAATCATGAGTTAGGAGGATCATAGAGCAAGAGACAGGTTGTGTGACCAAGTAAGTCTTATGTGGAAAAACTGGTTGTGTGACCAAGTCTTATGTGCCAGCTGTTTTACCTCAAAAATCCTCATTCTCTCTATGGTTCCAGGCTGCAGCAGCAGTGAGCAGCATAGCACCCTTCACAAAAAAATTTGGACAAATTCTCACAATAATTCCCACATTGTGACTTACCTCAGCATCATGAGCTTATGTGAGGGAGGCATCGCATACCTAGCTAGGTATGCGGTGAGCTAGGTATGCGGTGCCTCCCTCACATAAGCTCATGATGTTGTTCATTGTGTGAAAAACAATGGAAAAGACTCTGTTTTCCTACATGAGAAAATTTCTAAATCTTCTTGTGCTTGCACTGCCTCATTGTGGTAGGATAAGGGAGTGTCCATGCGCGAGTCAAAACCTTATGTCAAAACATTTTAATTCAGCCCACCATACGATTGAATACAAGCATCAACACATTTGAGATTGTAATTTAATAGATATAGCACCACACAGAATGAAAACCTAGTCATGTCAGAATAGTTTAATTAATCCCACAATACAACTGACTACAAGCAGCAGCACATTCAAGCTTGTCATAATCCAATCAAAACATCATGTTGATGCGTGGTGACAACTTATAAGGTGCACTTAAGGAGGACGGTTTATTGCGGTGGGATACGACCCCCAACCCTACCAAGTTTTGGGGATGACCGCCGTCATTGAACTAGCTATCCCTTGCAAAACGTCACAAAATGTCAATACAAGGAAATGAAATGCCAAATCATGTGGGTGCGGACTACGTGTGACATAATGCTTTGCGCATATCAAATACTTCCCTAAATCAATTTGTTGTAAAATGTGCGAGATCGAAGTACCAGCAACCCACCAATGATGGTTCCCAACGCACTTATGTCCATCATGATAAGAAACTTGTTGCGGTAGCGAACAAGTCCCCAGGCACACCACCTCACGAGGTAATGACGATGTTGCTGGTCCTGTAAAGCTATATATCGCAGGTAGCACCACAATCGTTGCTTGTACCTGCGTGCCACCTCCTGATCATAAATATACATGGCAACCCTTGATCCGATGTCTAGCAATAATACACACAATCGCAATATATTTAGATAGCCGCAATATTGCTGGCTAGTTGTAGCTGCGATGGGCTTCCATTAGCAATGAGATGACTGGCCCCTTGATATTGTTTCTACCTGGGCTGTGGGCACATATTTCGAAGAAGACACCATGTTGTAGCCAGGGGTGGGAGAGTACGTGAGAGAGGCTGATGCGACGGGCGAGGTTGTACTCGAGCATGGGCATGAGGAGTGCCTTGACAGAAGTGGAGATGGAAGACCAAGGCTTTGCTAAGAAGTGGTTAGAATGGATGCTCACCATAATTGCTGCAAGGATATGGGCGGATATGTCACCATTGAAGGGATACTCACCTACGGGCATGACGCCCAACGACCACACATCAACCCTCTCATCATACTTGCCCGTCTCGATGATCTCGGGCACTAGGTAAACAAGGGTGCCCTCCATGTCTGGATGTCGTTTGCTGGTGATGTCTGCACTAGTGTCGAAGTCAGCAGGCCGAATGTTGTCCTTTACACTACCAATGTTACCATGCATAGCCAATAGCACATTCTCAAGCTTGATATCTCGGTGTATCGCATAGGCTTGGCTCTAACAAAAGTGCACCGCACCCACAACCTCCTCTAAAGTGGGTGACGTAGTCAAAGAGAGAACCACCCTCGCAAAGCTCCATCACCAGATGTAAATGCCGCTCGTCCTCATACACAACCTGCAAGCTGACGATATGAGGGTGGGGTCCTAGCTCCTTTAGCTTCAACAAGTTGGCGACCTCCTTTCTGACATGGGCAAGAGCTCTGGCATTAGACTTGAGCACAAACTTGCATGTGTATCTCACCGCATTCGAAGGCCGTGAATCGTCAGCAACAACATCGGATGTAGTGGCACTGGAGGTGGTTGGTGCATTCAAGTTGCAGGTGCTCTATGTATGAACCTGAACTAGCTCTATAGGAAGTGAACTAAGGCAGGTGGTAGAAGAAGTGTCCTTCTTCTTGGTGAGGGTATAGACACGCACAACTCCATTGGCATCGTCTCCAAGGTGGCATCCAAACTGCTGGATCTCCCAAGAAAGAGGGTCCTTTTGATCCATCATCGACATAAAAACCCTTTATCCTCTGTATTGGAATTTGTTGTTTCTACGATGGTAAAAGTATAAGTAGGCACCTGTGTGTACCTTATAGAGATTCTCAGGCTGGTGGTATGTCGACATGCATTGTGCTACTGTAGATTAGATTAGACCTTCCTACTCCGCGTATTCGGATTGCGTGGGCCGGACTCTGTTGTTTCTAGAAAGCTCTTCTTCCAGGTTAACAATTTTATACGCTTAGCCCCCCCCCCCCCCCCCCCCCCCCCCCCCCCCCCCCCCCCCCCCCCCCCCCCCCCCCCCCCCCCCCCCCCCCCCCCCCCCCCCCCCAAGACCCTTTAACAAGTCATGAAATTACAAGACCCTCAATCTACCCAGAATCGCCCTTTTCACACGAAGCAGGTGCCCCATACCTTGCTTGCACATATTACACTCGCTGATTACAAGCAGGTGGTGAGCTTTACTTTCAATGCAACAGCACAACGCCTATCGATGTACCACCATCCTGAGACTCTCTATAAGGTACTCACACGTGCCTACTTATACTTTTACCACTATATCAACAACAAATTCCAGTACAAAGGATAGATTTTTCAATATCTGTCGATGATGGATCATGAGGACCCTCCTTCTTGGGAGATTTAGTAGTTTGGACGCCAGCTTGGAGACAGTGCCGATCGACTTGTGTGCATCTGTACCCTCATCAAGAAGAAGAATACCACTTGCCTTAGTGCACCTCCTACAGATCAGGTTCAAGTTCATACACAGAGCACCTGCAACTTGAATGCACCCACCACCTCCACCGCCACTACAGTTGCTGTTGTTGCAAACGATGCACGACCTTCGAATGCGGTGAGCTACGCATGCAAGTCTGCGCTCAAGTCTAGAGCCAAAGCTCTTGCCCTTGTCAAAAAGGAGGTTGCCACCTTGTTGAAGCTAAGGAGCTAGGACCCCACCCTCATATCGTCAGCTTGCATGCTATGTATGAGGACGAGCGACATGTACATTTGGTGATGGAGCTTTACAAGGGTGGTTACCAATTTGACTATGTCACCCACTTTAGAGGAGGGCGCTTTCCAGACCGAGGCAACCCAGATTTTTGCAGAGGTTGTGGGTGCGGTGCACTTTTGTCACAACCAAGCCCGGGTGATGCACCTAGATATCAAGCTTGAGAATGTGCTATTGGCTACACATGGTAAAACGTGTAGTGTAAAGGACAAGATTTGGCTCGCCAACTTCGGTACCACTGCAGAAATCACCAACAAATGACAATCAAACATGGAGGGTGCCCTCGTTTACCTAGCGCCTGAGATCATCGAGATGGGCATGTATGATGAAAGGGTTGATGTGTGGTTGTTAAGCATGATGCTCTACATGATGCTTGCAGGTGAGTATCCCTTCAATGGTGACACATCCACCCATATTCTTGCAGCCACTATGGTGGGCATCCATTTTTGACCACTTCTTAGCAAAGCCTTGGTCTTCCATCTCCACTTCTGCCAACGTGCTCCTCATGCACATGCTAGAGCACAACCCCGGCCACCGCACCAGCCCCTCCTGCGTACTCTCTCACCCTTGCTATGTGAACATAGAAAGAATATCACCCCTGATTGCAACATGGTTGCTTCTTTGAAGTATGTGCCAGTAGGCATGCAGAATCAATATCAAGTGGTCGATCATCCCATTGAAAGTGGCAACCCATGTCAACTATACAGCCAACCACCAATATCGCGGTTGTCTAAATATATTGTGATTGTGTGTATTATTGCCACACATCAGATTGGGCACAAATGGTGACATTAAGCTACATTTAATATGGCTTCACTTGAACAAGCATTTACATGGTTTGGAATCATGCAGTGATTGATAATTGATTTGCATTGGCACGTTGGGATCAAATAAGGAAAATGAAGCTTGTAAGCTAGCGATGTAGCATTTGGAATAAGGATTTGGGCTCATAATGCATGTAATTCTTTGGGACAAGGGATATAAATTAGTGGCATGCAAGCTGCCATTTATACATTGACATTGTGAGCAGAGAGTACTGCCAATATTATTGCTACAGGTCATGGGTGGAGCTTAATCCAGAGCCCAAGGATGTCGAACTTGGTTTTAATTTACTGCAAAATGTGCAAATCTTGTTGAATGGACAGGGAATATTAAGCATGATGACGAGTAGAGGTTTCGAGGGATCTTTTGGAGGGTGCTTTTTTCACAGTTTTTATTGTACCAAGCAATTAAAAAAAAGCTCCCTCCAAAGCTCCTCCCGAACCTCCATTTTTGGAGCGAGCTTTCCGAAGGGATCTTATTTTCTTACTCTCTCTGTCTGTCTCTCTCTCTCTCTCTCTCTCTCTCTCTCTCTCTCTCTCTCTGTGTGTGTGTGTGTGTTGTTCCCTCCCCCTGTTCTCTCTCTCTCTCTCTCTCTCTCTCTCTCTCTCTCTCTCTCTCTCTCTCTTACACAACCAGTGTTAGAAAAAACCCGAGGTCCATTGTATTTAAACCGCCTGAAGTCCTAGAATCCCGGTTGCCTTGAAGAAAACCGGGAATTTTTCACCAGTTTTAATGTAATTACCGGGAAAAGCTTCAAATTTTGACTCAAAAACCGGGAGAATTTCAAGTTTTTCCTTATTTTCATCGATTGGTCCCTCCCCCCCCCCTTCTCCCCCCCCCCTCTCTCTCTCTCTCTCTCTCTCTCTCTCTCTCTATATATATATATATATATATATATATATATATATATATATATATATATATATATATATATATATATATATATATATAGATATTCTTCTCTCCACCCCTTCTCTCTCTCTCTCTCTCTCTCTCTCTCTCTCTCTCTCTCTCTCTCTCTCTCTCTCTTACACAGCCAGTGTTAGAAAAAACCCGAGGTCCATTGTATTTAAACCGGCTGAAGTCCTAAAATCCAGGTTGCCTTGAAGAAAACCGGGAAATTTTCACGAGTTTTAATTAATTACCGGCAAAAGCTTCAAATTTTGACTCAAAAACCGGGAGAATTTCAAGTTTTTCCTTATTTTCATCGATTTGTCCCCTCCCTCTCTCTCTCTCTCTCTCTCATTCTCATGTGTGAGCACTAGGGGTCTGCCTCGACGAGAGGATTTATGTCAAGCTTCGATGAGACAGGGAGCTATGAGGGAAGCTTCATACAGATAGGGAGCTACGTCGAGGGAAGCTTCGATCAACACCACCGTGAATCTTTTGGGCAAAGAGTGTAATGTGTATGTGCACATGTTCGTTCCCATGCATATTACAACTACTAAATTGTCTCATGAAGCTTGCGGGTAAGAGAGAGCGGGCTGACCCATAGGTGGCCTTGTTGTGCCGCAGCTACTTAAGCTATGGTCTATTGGCTTGTCAAGTAGGGTTTTGAAGGTTCACAAGAAGATTTAGAAATTTTCTCATGTAGGAAAACGGAGTCTTTTTCGGTGTTTTTCATACAATGCATAACATCATGAGCTTCTGCTCGAGAGGCACCGCATACCAAGCTAGGTACGATTGGGGGCAGGGGACCACCGCCCCCCCCACTGGGCCGGCAGTCCCCGCCCCCAATCGTACCTAGCTAGGTATGCAGTGCCTCCCTCACAGAAGCTCATGATGTTGAGGTAATGTGGGAATTATCGTGAGAACTTCTTGTGGTTACGAATAAGAGTGCAAGGTGGACGATTTGAAGGTGTGTCTAGCAGATTGTTTTGGCTTCGAAGTGATTTTGGAGTAGGTCTAACAACAGCATTTGATGTGGTTAAACAGGAACCAATGTGTATGATTCGGTGACATACACAGCTATAGGATCCGCAAATGGTGCTAATCTAGTGTCAAAAGGTTATTCTGAAGGCCTTGAACAAAAATGCAGCTTGTGACAATTCACCTTGCATTTAGTCAACATTATGGGAAATGGTCACTAAATGACCATTCCCGGCCGTCAAGGGTCGGGAGGAGGGGGCCCATGAGATCTCCTAACAAACTCTGCAGCTTGCTCTCCACGGTAGTGAATGACGCCACACCCGCCTACTGCTGTTGCTTGAAGTGCTCGTAAAGCACATTGCTGCTTCTTGCTGCACCCAACCTGCTGCACATTTTTGTAGTGCACAACATGCTATCATTATTGCAGCTTGAGCTCATCGCTAGCGGGGCTGCCATTGTCGTGATCGCGAAGCTTGTGGCACCACTCATGTTGCTACCATATAGCTGGTGCTAAAAGGTAGGATCAAAGCGGCTGCTGGCACTGCTGCTCCATCATGCGTGCTCCCACAAATAAAAGAGCTTGGTTGTTGATCGAGTATAGAGATCTGTTGCACTGCAACCGACCATCATCTACAAATATTAAGTGTGCTGAGGTTGCAACACCTCATCCCATTCCAGCTGCTGACCTGCCATATTCCGAACGCTGAGGTGGAGAGACCTGATTGTTGTGCAGAAGAACGTAGCCTCCGGCAGACTGTGCATAGCTCTCTCACTTTCTGCATGCTGAGTCGGAGAATCCTGATTGGTGTGTAGACTGAACGTAACCTCTGGCAATTCCCATCGCTGAGTTGTCCACCATCTGGCGGTCACATTCGGATTTCTGAGCAGGAAAGGCAAGGGGATGGAGGGCATAGATTGCTGGCCCCCCGACTCCCGACCTTGACGAGCCAAACTTGCAACAAAGTAAGGACAGCAGATTTTGGCAAACTTGCAACAAGCGTATGCAAGCTGGGCGTTGAGCATATTGCAAAGATCTACCCGAGCTTAGATGAAGAGGACCGTCCTTATAATAACTTCTGTCTAGACCTTGCATATGAGTATGCACTCCTTGTAGAATTCGAAGAGGAGCTCCTGGATTTTGTTTGATTTATGTGATAATCAACAGTTTTATTCATGGCTATTAATTGTAGAGTACAAAACTGAGGCATAGTGGACTAGAAGAAGCTTGTCATAATGTAGCATTCTCTCTTAAAGAAATTCATCAGATCAGGAATAGCTAAGATCCATTGAACCGGACTTGTTCCCTATTCTCTATTTAACGTATTTTGCTGGAAAGTAGGCAGCCAAAAGATGCGACACAATCTGTAGGAACAATGTGCATGGCCTCTCAAAAAATTAATTCCTACAGATTGTGTCGCATCTTTTGGCTGCCTACTTTCCAGCAAAATACGTTAAATAGAGAATAGGGAACAAGTCCGGTTAAATGGATCTTAGCTATTCCTGATCTGATGAATTTCTTTAAGAGAGAATGCTACATTATGACAAGCTTCTTCTAGTCCACTATGCCTCAGTTTTGTACTCTACAATTAATAGCCATGAATAAAACTGTTGATTATCACATAAATCAAACAAAATCCAGGAGCTCCTCTTCGAATTCTACAAGGAGTGCATACTCATATGCAAGGTCTAGACAGAAGTTATTATAAGGACGGTCCTCTTCATCTAAGCTCGGGTAGATCTTTGCAATATGCTCAACGCCCAGCTTGCATACGCTTGTTGCAAGTTTGCCAAAATCTGCTGTCCTTACTTTGTTGCAAGTTTGGCCGTCAAGGTCGGGAGTCGGGGGGCCAGCAGATCTATGCCCTCCATCCCCTTGCCTTTCCTGCTCAGAAATCCGAATGTGACCGCCAGATGGTGGACAACTCAGCGATGGGAATTGCCAGAGGTTACGTTCAGTCTACACACCAATCAGGATTCTCCGACTCAGCATGCAGAAAGTGAGAGAGCTATGCACAGTCTGCCGGAGGCTACGTTCTTCTGCACAACAATCAGGTCTCTCCACCTCAGCGTTCGGAATATGGCAGGTCAGCAGCTGGAATGGGATGAGGTGTTGCAACCTCAGCACACTTAATATTTGTAGATGATGGTCGGTTGCAGTGCAACAGATCTCTATACTCGATCAACAACCAAGCTCTTTTATTTGTGGGAGCACGCATGATGCAGCAGCAGTGCCAGCAGCCGCTTTGATCCTACCTTTTAGCACCAGCTATATGGTAGCAACATGAGTGGTGCCACAAGCTTCGCGATCACGACAATGGCAGCCCCGCTAGCGATGAGCTCAAGCTGCAATAATGATAGCATGTTGTGCACTACAAAAATGTGCAGCAGGTTGGGTGCAGCAAGAAGCAGCAATGTGCTTTACGAGCACTTCAAGCAACAGCAGTAGGCGGGTGTGGCGTCATTCACTACCGTGGAGAGCAAGCTGCAGAGTTTGTTAGGAGATCTCATGGGCCCCCTCCTCCCGACCCTTGACGGCCGGGAATGGTCATTTAGTGACCATTTCCCATAATGTTGACTAAATGCAAGGTGAATTGTCACAAGCTGCATTTTTGTTCAAGGCCTTCAGAATAACCTTTTGACACTAGATTAGCACCATTTGCGGATCCTATAGCTGTGTATGTCACCGAATCATACACATTGGTTCCTGTTTAACCACATCAAATGCTGTTGTTAGACCTACTCCAAAATCACTTCGAAGCCAAAACAATCTGCTAGACACACCTTCAAATCGTCCACCTTGCACTCTTATTCGTAACCACAAGAAGTTCTCACGATAATTCCCACATTACCTCAACATCATGAGCTTCTGTGAGGGAGGCACTGCATACCTAGCTAGGTACGATTGGGGGCGGGGACTGCCGGCCCAGTGGGGGGGGGGGTGGTCCCCTGCCCCCAATCGTACCTAGCTTGGTATGCGGTGCCTCTCGAGCAGAAGCTCATGATGTTATGCATTGTATGAAAAACACCGAAAAAGACTCCGTTTTCCTACATGAGAAAATTTCTAAATCTTCTTGTGAACCTTCAAAACCCTACTTGACAAGCCAATAGACCATAGCTTAAGTAGCTGCGGCACAACAAGGCCACCTATGGGTCAGCGCGCTCTCTCTTACCCGCAAGCTTCATGAGACAATTTAGTAGTTTGTAATATGCATGGGAACGAACATGTGCACATACACATTACACTCTTTGCCCAAAAGATTCACGGTGGTGTTGATCGAAGCTTCCCTCGACGTACTCCCTATCTTATGAAGCTTCCCTCATAGCTCCCTGTCTCATCGAAGCTTGACATAAATCCTCTCGTCGAGGCAGACCCCTAGTGCTCACACATGAGAATGAGAGAGAGAGAGGGGAGGGGACAAATCGATGAAAATAAGGAAAAACTTGAAATTCATTCTCCCGGTTTTTGAGTCAAAATTTGAAGCTTTTGCCGGTAATTAATTAAAACTCGTGAAAATTTCCCGGTTTTCTTCAAGGCAACATGGATTTTAGGACTTCAGCCGGTTTAAATACAATGGACCTCGGGTTTTTTCTAATACTGGCTGTGTAAAGAGAGAGAGAGAGAGAGAGAGAGAGAGAGAGAGAGAGAGAGAGAGAGAGAGAGAGAGAGAGAGAGAGAGAGAGAGAGAGAGAAGGGTGGAGAGAAGAATATATATATATTATATATATATAATATATATATATATATATATAGAGAGAGAGAGAGAGAGAGAGAGGGGGGGGGGAGAGGGGGGGGGAGGGACCAATCGATGAAAATAAGGAAAAACTTGAAATTCTCCCGGTTTTTGAGTCAAAATTTGAAGCTT
The DNA here is from genome assembly GCF_014529385.1 of Adiantum capillus-veneris. NCBI lineage: Eukaryota > Viridiplantae > Streptophyta > Polypodiopsida > Polypodiales > Pteridaceae > Adiantum > Adiantum capillus-veneris. The sequence continues at coordinate 102,511,649 of NC_140954.1, read as the reverse complement.
TTCCCGGTAATTACATTAAAACTGGTGAAAAATTCCCGGTTTTCTTCAAGGCAACCGGGATTCTAGGACTTCAGGCGGTTTAAATACAATGGACCTCGGGTTTTTTCTAACACTGGTTGTGTAAGAGAGAGAGAGAGAGAGAGAGAGAGAGAGAGAGAGAGAGAGAGAGAGAGAGAGAGAGAGAGAGAGAGAGAGAGAACAGGGAGAGCTATACTCTTCTGTGAGAGCGTCGCTATCTGCGTCGCTATAGGCGTCGCTATGAGCGTCGCTATATAGCGACGCTCATAGCGACGCCTATAGCGACGCCTATAGCGACGCAGATAGCGACGCTCTCGTAGCGACGCTTTTAGCGACGGTTATAGCAACGCCGGGGGTTATAAAAACCCAGTGTATTTCCGTCGCTAAGAGCGTCACAAGAGCACATAACCTCTTGTAGTGTTTTGACCTAAAAACGGGGAGAATTTCAAGTTTTCCCTTGTTTTCATGGGTTGGTAAAAATGTATTTTTCTAGCCTGACCTCCCCTCCTCTCTCTCTCTCTCTCTCTCTCTCTCTCTCTGCTTGGAGCGTAAACCTAACTGCTACTTCGCTTCGTTTCCTTGCTTTGCCGAATGTCTCCCTGTGGGGGGCGTTAGCCAATAGCCCCGCCCTTCTTCATATCCAAAACGCTCCTGTCAAGTGGTGTCTGCTCCATGCGACGCTCTGAAGCTCTGTCGCCTGTTCCAGCTACCTCTCCACACGTTGCTTCACACAATGCCGCAAAGTTCTCAACTCGGCGACTATTATCTGCCTGACAACAACCCGCAGTAGAATGCTTGACTAAATTCATCATGCCCTTGTCTAATCTATTTTGTATACGCAAGTTTCTATATTCTTGGGCAGTTGCAGATTCTCAGACTCCATCAGTATGAGTGATCATGGTAGCAGTAGTGCTTGCCTCAGCAAGGCAGACATGAGAGGGAGGAGAGGGAAGGAGCATACCTGGAGTGGAAGCAATGACGATTAAGCACAATTTAAATTTCTCAAGTATAGCATATAGACAGTAATGGACAAAAAGCCACGCGAATACAATATATATTATAAAACGGAGCAAAATTGTTCAAATACAATGTTTATGGCTTTAAGAGGTCTCTCTCTCATCCTCGCATAGCTCAACATAACTCCCTATGTCTATATAGAGCTCTCTGTTTAGGCAGATGTCATCCGTTTCGTTTTGTAGATCCTCTGTATGCACCCATAGAGAGTAGCAGCTTGATGCTTGTCTAGCACCACCTCAGGGGCTTTTGACTGATCATCTTCTTCGATCTCCTCCATTGATGCTGTTGTGATTGGCACATGGTAGCCCTCATACATCTGTGCACTACGAGGGGCTACCTTTATGACGTACCACCAATTTGATACAGACTTTGTAGGATTAAATATCACCTACCAGATCCATATAACTTACTAAGAGCTTCCAAGCACATAACTTCTAAAATTGGATGTTAAATATTTACATACTTACTTGTTCACAATGCTCGGGTAGTACGAAAGTGTCTCTTAGGTCGGTCCATTTTTTAGTTGAATCCACCTCAAGGAAACGAGACTCTCCTCTGCGCACAGTAGCGTTGTGATCCTCCATGTTTATCTTGAACCATTGCACGTCGAACAAGTAGACAAAAAATCCTCTATAATCGATCCTCAAAATCTCTTGTAGCGTGCCGAAGTAAGTGAGTTCCGCCACCACAGGATCTGCATCAGATGACCGTCGTCGACTAGACTGTTCAAATTTTGCCATGATTCCACAATCTTGTGTAAAACGCTTTTTTTCGATCCGTTTCACCCTAAACCTTTACACCATGCTGCTGTGTATGACTTATACTACAACCAACAAAGATTATGAGTGGCCGTTCAAACATTTAGAAAGTTGTTAGTCGTACATTGCAAACTTACCTTGGTCGTGCAACCCCAAGAGTACTCCCACTTCTCCTCGGTCACTTCTTCACTGCACTATTGCGCGCTTTTCAATTGGTTGTGCAACCATCTTAAGCTCATGAATGTTGGTAGGCTCTCCAGACCCGTCGGATAATACATCGACGGTCGTCTTCCCCATCTCCACTCGATTTGTGCCCTTTGTCGCTCTTGCTTTGTATCCTCGTATTGTGAAATCCACTTTTGCATCACTGGGTTGTGAAGCATGCAAAAATCGGTTGATTTTAGCCTCTAGATCTTCCGTCATCTTCTTCTCAACACCGAGATTTCACATGACAATTCCAGATATGCACTCATCATCTATGGTTCGCTATAGCGTGTCTCGGGCTTTATCAAATCCGTCTAGCCACTCTCCAATTATTAAACTAGGGACTCTGATACCAACCAACCTTCTGCCATGCTACCCTCCGGACGTGCCTTCTAACGCACATATCCCTTGAGCGTTTACATAAAACGTTCTAAAAAGAACATCCATCTAGAACATAATGTGCCAGCTATTTCCACCAAGAAGATGCACATGAATGGTTTGGCAAATGGTATGAAGTCTACATTGCTCTCCTTTTGTAAGATCCATTGCACCAACTTCGCAAGTTTGTAGATTGTGTTACGGACATCAGGAGACAAACATCCCTCAATGACCACCGGTAAAATAAACTGCAACACGTCTAGCAATGATATTAAAGTCCACACACGAATTTGTTACACAATTTCCACTCTGATATATTCCACTTCAAACATACCTGACACATTTTAAGCCATTCGTGTGACTTCAAACTGGTAAGCTTCCCTTCTTTAGTGAAGCACGTTTGGAGCGAGTGCATTACGCCAGTGGGGGTCCGCATAGATCGAATGGTCTCTTTTACTTTGCGTTCTTGGGCTCCCGTCAAAATCCATGGCGCTTTAGGGAGTTTTATCGATCCATCAGGTGCTGCCTGCTGCGACCAATATTGCTTCATACGATCCACATTTCTAAGGTCAACCTTGGCTCCCAAAGTATCCTTCTTGCCGGTCAGATGGTCCCACAGCAGATTACCCACATTCTTGAATATGTGCATTCGATTGAGCAAGTGATTGATCATGAGTTTGGGCCAATATGGTAACTTGTACCATAGAGAGAGTCTCTTCATCCCTGGCGGAAAATCGTCATTACATATCTCCTTTTTCTCTAACCATGCTTGTGCAGACATCTTCGGTGGCTCTCTTCCCAAAAAGCCGTCGCGTAACTCATGATTCTATGGAAGATATGCTTGATGTCCTTCGTAGGTTTGCTTCTTCAATGAGGGCGCCCGACGTGCATTAAGTCTAGGTCCACATGTGACACATGCTCTGTATCTGCTTGTTTGAATCCCTGCATGTATACACATGACAATAGATAATCTTGAGAAAACCAATGTTTGAGTTTGAGTGTAAATCACCTGAGCATTTTGTTAGTCTGGGATAGTCATGCATGGTCCACATTAGAATACCTCTGATCAAAGCATTCCATCGACCTGTGTGTCGCCTCATATCCACCACTTCTATGCCAATCTATAATTGTTGTAGTTCTTTCAATAGTGGACGAAGATACACATCCATATTCTTCACTTTATACCACCCCAGCACAATCAAGCTTAGAAACAGGTGCCTCTTCTTAGTAGTCAACCACGGGGGAGTGTTGTACTTGACGATGACAATGGGCCATACACTGTAAGATGTTGATCTTTGACCAAATGGATTCACGCGATCCATAGCCAGGCCTGTGCACAAATTTCGAGTTTCCTTAGCAAAATCTGGTCATGTATCGCCTATATGTTTCCAGGCTGCACAATCTGCAGGAATTCATAGCACACCATCCGAAGATCTATTCTCCTCATGCCATGATGTTAGGGTGGCCATGGAATTACATTCAAAGAAATGCTTGATACAAGGAAGAAGAGAAAAATGTCGCAAAACCTTTTGTGGAATTTCTTATATGTGGAGATCTACTCGATATCTCTCGGAATCACATTTCAGATACTTCTCCATGTCTATGTATTCCCCTCTGAAAAGAATGCAGTCATTAGGACAAGCGTGAATCGAATTGTAATCCATCTCCAAGTTTTTCAAGATCTTTCTTGCTTCCTTGTTAGAATCTGGCATCACATTATCAGCTAATAGTATGTGCTCTTTGAGAAATCTATACGGGTGTAAGCAGGAGTGGGTGGACACAATAGCTGTGTTCGGGACATCACTTTTAGGAGAGTGAGGAAGCTAGTAATTCTTGTCCTTTGAAACATTAAAATCTATTTTTTGGGACTACTATTTTTTAAAACGTGGTCAGACTAACGAAGTACAATTTCATTATGGTAAGTGAATTTTTTGAACGTGGTGACGTAACGACCATCCCGCACTCTGCAACGTCTATGTTCTCACAACTATGGAACATTGCTCTCTCTCTCTCTCTCTCTCTCTCTCTCTCTCTTTCCAGCTCTTTCTGTATTGCTCTCTTACTCTCTCCAAGCGTCTTTCTTCTGCTTTGTAGGTGAGTAGAACTCATGGTGGAACTTGCATCTTTGGAGGGGAGGATAAGGAGCAGGTGCCTTGCCATTATATCTGTTTCTCTCCCTCTCTTTTTAACTGCTGTTCTTTGGGCAGGTTTGTTTTAAATGCACTTGTTATGTTTGGGATGGGAGTGAGGGCAAAATTCAAGGAGATATGTACATATGGTCAGTCACACGATCTGTAGTCTCTAATTTATTCACAATAGTTGCCTTGTATTGTAAAATCTGGGGAGGTATGTACATATGGTTAGTCACACGATTGGTGGTTATTATCTACACGACCAAGGATATTATGATTGTCTTTAATTTATCTACGGTTCTTACATTGTATTGTATTGCTGGGAAGGAGGCACTCAATGTAGATAGTAAGCATAGAACACCACATGGTGGTCTAGAGAAACATTCATATCAACACAATGAAATGACACAAATAGCTGTAGAAGTGAGAATCCTTTAGATGTCAGTTTCTCTGTTCGGGGTTCCCATTCCCCGTGACAATTTGATCCTGGCAATATCTGTTGTTTATGTCATGATAGCTCATTATTTCATCCGAACATTTTTTGGGTTCCTACTTGCTTTTGAAGCTTTTTTTCGTGAATCTAAAGATGCCTTGGTGGGTTGTTGCCATAAAGTCTCTTTTTGACTATGACTGCACTATCTAAAGCTCCTTGTAGCTTAGTTGATGATTGTAAATAAGTCACTATGTTATGTTTTTTTACGGTTGGTTCATTCTAGGACTTGAAGCAGGCAATGGTGATCAGGGAATATGAAGCTTTCCACAAGAGGGAACAAAGAGACCGATTGAAGAGAAGAGTAGATGTAGGTTTGGTTGTTGCAAGAGAAGGGAATGAAGCAGCCGAAGGAATAGAAGACTTAACAAAGGCACAGGGTTGTGCATAAATTGTCGAGAATGGAAAAAGAGCAAAGACAGCGAAAGGGATTGCACGATATGTACTTCAAATCACAAGTGGAATGGACATGGACACCAAGAAAGACATCTTCAATCGGATGATTCAGCACCCTTCACTGAAAGATATCCAGAACGACGAAGCATCAACACCGTGTTTTACAGATACACTGATAGGAAATATTCGGAACACACTTCAAGACTTGAAGAGGCCACAAACTGAAGATGAGATGTTCCTCAAGAGGTCTACCATGATGATGCTTCTAAATTAAGAAAACCCAAAGGAGGCACAAGGCCTTAATGTTAATGTCGTCTCCAAGCTACTTTGTATTCATAGAAGGAACTTGTATGGAGCCAAGAGTCGGCTACTCCAACAAACTCAGAAGACCACTTTGTCCTTTGCCACATGTCATCGGAGTCTTTAAAAAAGTCGCATACCTGAAGAGGTAAAGGAGCTAATAGTCAACTTTTGGATGCTTGAGACTTGTGTATCCCCCAACAAAAAAGACATATGTCGAAAGAGAATTGGTCAAAAGGAGTATATCGAACATCCCATCCATTTATTGGAAGTATCACAGTGCCGGGTATAAGCTTTTCGACTGCACAGCTTTTTAAATTACTTACATAACTATTGCTAGGGTTTAGCTGCGAATTATTGACCATGATCTATCTGTTTTGCTACCAATTATGTGTTCTATGGCTATTCGTTATAGTTATTCTTTGGCAAGGGCTAGTTAATAGCTGTCAAATTTTGGCTGGTAGCTATCCGTGTTTTATAGATAACTCTTGCCACACTAATAGCTATCAAATACAGTTTACTTCATAGCCACCCACTAGCTATGCTGTACCATCTTATAACTAGTCAAATATATGTCGTAGTTGTTCAATATATTGGCCAATTGATAGCCGTCAAAGTTTGACCGGTAGCTATGTGTTGTTACATAACTTCTGCCAAGCTATCTGATTGGTATTAATATTGATAGCCAATAATGACTATTTTTGTAATTACCTACTTGTTGATAGTGATAGATACTAATAACTATTGTGTTATTAGCAGTTGTGTAATAGCTAATGATCAGGTATTTGCCTTAGGTGAAACTATTTTATAGCTAGTGATTTCTATAAAATATCTCTTGATAGCTCTTTGATAGCAATTGATAGCTGTTCATGGCTTGTGATTGCTATTTCATAGCCAAAATTTTGTTACCATATACATGTGGTAGTGATGTGTGTGAACACACTAGGACCGCCGGGGCATTTTTTCCCTCTTTAGGAGGTTTTTCCCCCCGTGCATTGTATATACGCCCATCACTCTAGGGCTATCTATCTTTCCATTGCATACTAAGAAACACATTCTCTATTGTGTGCCTTGATCTTCCTTCATTTTCTTCAAGCTGTGTGCGTTTCTCTGCAACCCTAATTCCAACAATTGGTATCAGAGTAGGTTTCATCCTCCCGGGCTTAGTTATCAGATGCTCCAGCACACGTCTACTCACTTTCTCCGATTTCAGTGAGCTTTGGAGAGCGTTCGTAGGTCGACAAATATTTTAGGCAAGCTCATAGAGCTTGGTCTGCTCAGATTTTTGATTCGCGCTCATTTCGGCCTCCGTTTCCACTACAGGCAATACTGCACAGGCTATTTCTTCATTTTGTGCAGAATTTTTGTCAGTGCCGTTTTCTGCATAACAGGTGCCTCATAGTCTTTACGGTTTGTGCTATATAGCACGTGTTGTTCCCGCTCCGTTTCTCCTCTTTTCGGGCAGTTTTCACATCAGGTGCAGCATTTACCATGGATGGCAACAACAACACAGATGTGTTCAAGATGTTTGTTGCTGAGGACGGGTTGGATGGGGACAATTACCCTATGTGGGCTTATATGATGCAACACGTTCTTGTGTCAAAGGGCGGCTGGAATATTGTGCAGGGCATTGATATATGTCCTGGTTCTGAGGATGTAGGCGACGTTGAGGATGTTGCAGGTCGTGCTGCAAGGATATCTGCTATTAGAGTTGTTTTTCCTAAAGCAGAACAAGCTTGTTGGGATGTAAAGGATGCGTAGGCTCATGCATTGATTGCGTTATTTGTGAAGCGCACCATTGTTTCTCACATCCGTTTAGGAAAATCTGCAAAACAGGCTTGGGATATATTGGCTGGTCTTTATGCAAGTCGCAATGAGGCTAAAATTGCTTTGCTGCGTAAAGAGTTGGAGTCGAAGATTATGCATGAGGAGGAATCCCAAACTCCGAGCAAGTGTTTCCGTGCGAATACAAAATTGAGCGACATCTAGCAAAGCACCTTGAACATATCCATGTTATAAAATTGATGCAACTCATGATCAAGCAAGAAAGCATATTCAAAAGTACATTTTTACGATTTTTAACTTCACATATGCATCTTCTCCATCATCTATGTTTACGGCCTCCAAACATCACTTGTGCTTCCAAAATGTCAATGGACGCAAATATACATGGTCTCCCATAGGCCATCTATGGTCAACTTTCCAAAAACCAAAAGTCACGTAATGGTTTTCAAGAGTCAACTGTCCAAAAACCAGATAACTCTTTTGGTGTGTCAATTGATTAATATCCATCTCTCTCTCTCTCTCTCTCTCTCTCTCTCTCTCTCTCTCTCTCTCTCTCTCTCTCTCTCTCTCTCTCTCTCTCTCTCTCTCCCCCCCCCCCCGAGTCAAAGACTCAAATTTCATTTGCATTGATGATAGACACATGCAAGTACGAATGTAAAATCCCTACAAAATTCAAGTCCTAAAGATATCGCTTAGTTCTTTGCTAAACGCGACTATAACTAGAGCAGCTTCAACACCAATAGGTCTTCCCTTCTTGCACCCTTCCTCTAACAAATAGCCTTTCCTTGGGCTCTCTGATATTCAAATTGATTTGAAAATGTATTCTTACGTGCCTTTTTAGCCTTTGACGTGTGGATACTCTCCACAAAGAATTCAACGTAGAACACGCATGCATCTTAGCCACAAGACCTTGGATGGGAACACACTTCATCCTTGTCTTATAGTAAATATTGGCTAGATTCCAAATTACAAAACCATCTTTGATGATCTTGGTGATGTCCTGCCATACTGAAAGTGAATTGGCCTAGGAAATCTCATTGACCTCATTGGGATTGGGCCATCACACATTTGAGAATGTTGGCTACCAAGCACTTCTGCAGCTTGAGAGAAACCATGGAATTCACGTGAGGTGACACTCACTATTCTCCTCTCTCTCTCTCTCTCTCTCTCTCTCTCTCTCTCTCTCTCTCTCTCTCTCTGTGTGTGTGTGTGAATGGACACATACTTAGGCCCTGGCTCTCATTCTATCGATAGAGAGTACGTGGAATGCAGCTTGACAATGGGGACCACTAGAATGGTATAACCTCTCTATCACACAAGTGTGGTAGATTCATTATGCCATTTCCCTCTTGAATAACAGGTCTCGAGTTCAACTCTCCTTGTCCGGATAGATCTTTAAGGTCACTCGGGATAGTTTCCTACGACGTTAAAATTCTTGTGTGTGTGGGTGTTTGGGTGTGCTAATAAAGAGGAAAATGGTATAATCTCTTTATCACCGAAGTGTGGTAGATTGGCTATGCCATTTCCCTCTTGAATAAGAGGTCTTGAGAACAAATCTCCTCGTTGGATAGATCTTTAAGGTCTCTTGGGATAGTTTCCTACGAAGTTAAAATTCTCTCCTTCTTCTTCCCCCCCCCCCCCCCCCCCCCCCCCCCCCCCTCTCTCTCTCTCTCTCTCTCTCTCTCTCGGACTTCATGCCACTTCTCACTAATTATATTAGTATTTTTTATGGTCTGATTTAATGGGTTTTTTCCCCACTTATATCATTGTTACTGTTCCAGGGTTTATTTTTATGCAATGCAAAGCTCTCTCTCTCTCTCTCTATCTATCTATCTATCTATATATATATATATATATACGTGACTGCGCTTGATCACATACATGTTTGTAGAGGAGCTTCAACGTGGGGATGGCCCTATAGAGGATAAGTGTCTACAGAGCACGCAGGCTTCGTGGGCATGTGAGAGTAGGATGTGGCACGTACACGAGCTTCAAAACCATCCCGCGCAAATTTTTGCCGCTCACTTCTTTGCTTTAAGCCCTAGCTGCTAACAGCTGTCTGAACGGACTCTGATGCTTGTCGAGCCAGTCAGGACTAGGCATCCCTGTAAGCTGAGGTGGCATGCACTGAGGTCAACGGAATGCATGGGAGCTCAATGTCGTGATGCTTGCTGGACCTCATGCACCAAGGAGGAGAGCAGCCGTAAGAGGATTCTCAAACCTGGCATCATTGTCATACAGCAGCTCCGGGAAGTTCCACAACATCAACAGCAGCACCATCATCAAATCTCTGTGCGAGAAAGGACACCTGGACGAAGCTTTGGAATCTCTCCTCTGCACACCTAGAAACCCCCCTCTTGACGCATACCTTGCCCTCTTGAAGGCCTGCATTACCAGAAAATCCCTGCCCATCACCTTGCTTGTTTACACCCATCTCACCTTGCAAGTTTCCAGCTTTGCGCTGAGAGAGAGAGAGAGAGAGAGAGAGAGAGAGAGAGAGAGAGAGAGAGAGAGAGAGAGAGAGAGAGAGAGAGAGAGAGAGAGAGAGAGAGAGAGAGAGAGAGAGAGAGAGAGAGAGAGAGAAGCATCTGTCCCGCCGTTGTCTTGCCAGCCTGCTGCTTCTTCTTGCTGGCGTCGAAGAGATAACCGTCCAGGCAAACTACGTGTAGCCATCCATGCCGGCGTGGATGGCTACAGGCAGTTCATTTTTGAGATAATTACCAAAATACCCCTTTAATTTGTGGAAATTCCTAATACATAGCTACTATTATTCGCCTGTCTTTTAAAAAATTCAATAGATGGGTATATTCCGCGTTTTACCCCCCTCCCCTCGCCCCGTCCCCTCCCCTGCTCGATCTGAGCCCGCCTCCCTTCTTCCTCCGCTTTCTCCCTCCTCCCCTACCTCCCTTCCCCTCCTCTCCTCTTGGCGCACAATTTCTTCCCCACTCTGCTTCCAAGACACCTTGCCTATAGAGAGTCGCACATACAGAATTGAAGCGAGGAGGGAGAATATGCATGCGAGAGAGAGAGAGAGAGAGAGAGAGAGAGAGAGAGAGAGAGAGAGAGAGAGAGAGAGAGAGAGAGAGAGAGAGAGAGAGAGAGAGACGGCCTTCACTACCACGATAGTATTGAGGGAAGGAAAGAGAGAATGGCCTTCGCAGGCTTTTGTGCATGCGATAGAGAGGGAAAAACGTGGTTTGCAAAAACTTTGTTGCGCATGCGACAAAGAGAGAACGAGAGAATTCACACCACACATGTCTGCAAGGAGTCGCCTCCCGAAATAGAAAGAGAGAGAGAGAGAGAGAGAGAGAGAGAGAGAGAGAGAGAGAGAGAGAGAGAGAGAGAGAGAGAGAGAGATTCGCTACGACTAGAAAGAGGAAATCTGTAAAAGATAATTCATATTTTTTTTTAAAAAAAAATTGAACCACCTACTACCGTTTTTATCGTTTTTCCGATTTTCCCCAGCTGGGTACCCAACTCAAATACATACAAGGGTATTTTGGGAATTTTTGAAATTTGAGGTGTATTTTGGGACTTTCCACAAATTAGAGGGGTATTTTGGTGATTTTCCCTTCATTTTTTGAACGATCGTGCCAATGTTTGCAGGAGTGACGGGTAAAGATTTCCATTCCACGCCGGCGCGGATGGCTATAGGCAATTCCATTATGCACCAAATAATTTCCTTGTTACATGTGGCACTCATACAAGGCAAATGAAACAACCCCGCTAGCTACCTGTAGAAACTCATATGTAAAGATTTCCATTAGAAACTTGCATGTAGCCATTCGCACCGGTTTAGATGGCTACAGACACTTCCATTATGTACCAAATAACTTTATTGTCACATGTGGGTACTCTTACAAGGTAAGTTGAACACCCTAGCTAACACACATGGACAGTGAGCCGAAGAAAATGAAGGTCTCATTTGACTATAAAGTGTTCATGATGCCTTCTCGTGATCTAAAGTTCAAGACATTTAAGTGTCATTCTTGCCTCTAATAAAAGGAATGTCTTTTTCTTCTCAAGGAGGTTGCCCTGAACAACAAACGTCTCTTGCAATGTAGCTTCTTGCCATAAGTTGTGCACACACATAGAATTGGGCATGTCCAAGGAGCAGACATATGTGACACGACCCACAATCTTTCATTCACATCATTTGAATGACGATAGATGTCTTGTTGCTATTCTAATGTACTTGCTTACTAAGACTTTATTTGTACCCCACAATGTCAACTTAGTTGATGGCTAGAGACACAACCATTTCAAGCATCATTGCGAGCACTTACACTAATTAAATAGCAATAGAGGGATATTAATCAATTGACACACCAAAAGCTACAAATTAGACCTAATTTTAATGACTTAAGTTGACCTCGTATAGCATGCTTTTCTCATAAATAATTTCATGTAGTCATCCATGTTGCAAATCCTCTCCATTTAAAAACCAAAGCTAGTGCTTATGGATTTCCCTTTTTTTCCACCTTTTATTGCATGTACTCATCCGTGTTGACACTCATACCTACAAGTAATAGAAAGAGATGAATTTTTTTGGGTTATGCGATTCATATATGCATGTAGGTTGTTGCATGCCTAACAATATTCCGGGGTCAAGCTCTAAAAAAATTGTATTTTAATTGAATAGATCACTTTCATGTTGACTTAGATAAGTTGATGGTCAACTCAAATCCAATATGGATTGATGCTAAAACATCATCGGAGCTTAAGCTCATGTATAAACCTCCATTGCAAGCCTTGGCCAAAAACAAATGTTATAACTTGGATGCTAATAATAGGACTATTTCTTGGCGAACAATGACTACAAAAAGCTTCTCTAGTATTATGGATGAAAAAATTGGAGGGTGATTTCTATCATTATAATTGACCCAAAAAAGTGCCCAAAATTGCAATTCTTTTATTTTGCAATGCATGAACTTTTGAGTTGATATGTCACATTAAATTTTGATGGTTTTTTAAAAAGAATATAGCAATCAGTAACTATTTATATTGATATTGATGCTCTATGATCTAGCATAAGCACATAGGCTCTCATTTTCATGCATGTGCAAGATGAGCTTATAAATTTCTTGCATATAGGTGTCGCAAATTATGAAGATTATGTGGGAAGCCTACTTGAGAAGGATCAAAAGCTAATAGCAAGAACGGGCAAGAAATATTGTTGAGGTAGAGAGTCTTGGTATCCACTTACTTATCCTTAAAAGTAGAAATTCAAAATCAAGCGGTATCCACTTATCCAACTAGACGCATCTCTCTCTCTCTCTCTCTCTCACACACACACACACACACACACACACACACACACACACACACACACACACACACACACACACACACACACACACACACACACACACACACACACACACACACACACACACACACACACACACACACACACACACATTGCTCGCTCGATTTTCTCCTTGCTTGAAAATATTCTCTCTCCATACGGTAGGACTCTGCATGAGGAAGATGATATGGACACTTTTCTTGCTAGTGTCAAGGATATCAATGAGCAACTTATTTTTGCAGGTGAAGTCATTTCAGATAGTTCCTTTGTGCAGACTGTTCTTGATGCCTTAAAAGATTCCTACCAGACTTTTGCTAGTACTTGGAGACTTATGACCCAAGGAAATCCAGAAGTTGTCAAGTTTGATGCATTATGCACATTGCTATTGCAAGAGTCACTTTCTAGAAAAAACAGGACTAGACAGCATGCAGTTGAACAGGCTTTTATTGCTTCTCAAAGAAAGGGTGGTAACAGAAATGCAACCACTTCTTATGGTTCTGCTGCGAGTGGCAAAACTTCTGTTCCTAATGCTTCTGCTGGCAGCACTTCGTCTGGCAATTCTGGTGATAAGGGCAAAAAGAAGATGCGTTGCCATTATTGTAAAGCTAATGATCACTTGATCAAGTCGTTTCCTAAGTTGAAGGCCAAAGAGGCTAAGAAGAAAGAGGGTGGTTCCACTGCAAATGCTAGTTCCACTACAAATGCAGCCATTGTTGAGTCTTCTGTGAAAGGAGACTGTGATGCTGATGTTGATGCAGAATGGGCTTTTAGCACAGAGTGCACTTACAATCGTGCTGTCAATGATGTATGCTTGTCACTTGTTGCAGATTCACATGTGTGGTATTTCAACAGTGGTGCTACAAATCACATTACCTCACATCGTGAATTGTTCACCTCTCTTGAGTCTGTCCCTCATGGGAATTTAGTCACTTGTGAAGGAGTACGAGCGGAAGTGCGACGCGAGAGAGAGTGCAAGAAGAAGAGCACGACGATATGGTGAACTCACTCTTCTGTAATGTGTAGAGCATAGTGAGTTCTTATTAGGTTTTTACAAAAGAATATGTGTACATACCTGGCGGCCCCCCCACTTACCTGGGCGACCACATTGGGCTTTATACCCCAACAACCTCCCACTTAAAGTCCAATGTGGTACTTTAAGTGTGAGAGAAGCTACTATACAAGCTAATATACAAGAGATGTAGAGAAGTGATGTACTACCCTACACCTAACTGCTTGCGAAAATGCGCAAAGCTCTCTGAGGGAAGTCCTTTTGTAAGTAGATCAGCAGGATTTTCTGTGGTGTGAACTTTGACAAGCTGAAGTTGCTTATCCCCGAGCATTTCCCTGATGAAATGATACTTCACATCCACATGCTTTGTCTTTGAGTGATAAACTGGATTGCGAGCCAATTGTATAGCACTTTGACTATCACAATATAACACAGGCATCTCTTCTTTGATTCCCAAATCTGTTACTAGTCGATTAAGCCAAATTGATTCTTTGCATGCCTCTGATGCTGCAACATATTCAGCCTCTGTAGTAGACTGAGTAACACAATCTTGTAATCTAGAACGCCATGATACTGCTCCACCAGCCAATGTAAAGACATACCCTGACGTAGACCTTCAGTTGTGTAAGTCACCTGCATAATCTGAGTCTGTAAAAACCTTTACACTTAGCTCCTGACTCCCATAGCATATACGTATACTCTTTGTAGCTTTCAGGTATCTCAATATTCCTTTCACTACCTCCCAATGTTTCTTGCCTGGGTTTGACATGTATCGACTTACTACTCCCACTGCAAATGCAATGTCTGGGCGAGTAGCAATCATTGCATACATCAAACTACCCACTGCAGACGCATATGGAATCTTATCCATTTCAGCCTTTTCTTCCTCAGACACAGGACAATCTTGTTTGCTAAGTTTCACATATGGTGGAAATGGAACACTCAGTGCCTTTCCCTTCTCCATATTGAAACGTTGCAAAACCTTGTCAATATGCTCTATTTGAGATAACCAAATCAACTTCTTTGATGTGTCTCTCTCAATGCGCATACCAAGTATATGACTTGCCTCACCCATGTCTTTCATGTCAAACGATTTTGCCATCTTTGACTTCAAAGCTGAAATTTCTTCCAAGTGCTTGCCAGCAATCAACATGTCATCCACATACAAAATAAGGATCAGCCAACTACCATCCTTAGCCTTCTTTGTATATAGACAGTGATCGAACTCACTACGTTTGTAGCCTTGAGAAAGCATAAACTTGTGGAATTTATGGTACCATGCCCTCGGTGATTGTTTTAAGCCATAAAGACTCTTTAACAACTGGCATACCCAATCTTCCTTGCCTTTCTCAACAAACCCTTCTGGCTGTTGCATGTAAATTTCCACATCTAAATCACCATGCAAGAACGCTGTCTTGACATCCATTTGGTGCAACACCAAATCTAATATGGCAACCAATGCAAGAAAGCATCTCAATGTAGTCATCTTGACCACCGGAGAGAAGACTTCATCAAAGTCAATGCCTTGTTCTTGCTTAAAGACCTTGGCAACAAGCCTTGCTTTGTACTTTGGCTGACTATCATGAGCGGTGATCTTATACCTGTAAACCCATTTACAGGGTAGAGCCTTTTTGCCCTGTGGTAATTTAACTAGCTTCCATGTCTGGTTTTTATGCAGAGATGTCATCTCTGACTGCATGGCCAATTCCCAATTCCCGGAGTCCTTCATTTGCACTGCTTCCTTGTAACATGAAGGCTCATTGCAATCAGTCAACATGACATAGTTCATAGATGGAACAAACCTATCAGGAGGTCGCGTGACACGTCCAGATCTACGCACAATAGGTGGCTCAGGCTCAGCCACAACCTGTGGTTCCACTTTATCCTGTCCTTGCTCCTCTTGAGCCCTGACATTTTGTCTTGCACGTGCAGGTCCATCTTCTTGGAAGACAACTCTTCTAATCTCCTCAACCCTCTCTGGTTTAGAATGATATTTGGATTCATTAAAGTGAACATCATTTCTGCGGACAACCTTTCTGGATTCGGGATCCCAAAGTCTGTACCCCATCTCACCAGAATTACCATAGCCTAGGAAGATGCACTTTCTACTCTTTGGCTCAAGTTTGTTCCTAAATTCCTTTGGAACGTGAGTATATGCCTCACAGCCAAAGACTCTGAGATGCTTGTATGAGGGCATTTTGCCTGACCATACCATCTCTGGCACTGAATCCTTCTGCAAAACCTTTCTAGGAGATCTATTTACAAGATGAACAGCTGTTGATACAACTTCAGCCCAAAACCCATTTGGCAGTTGTGCATTAGACAACATACTTATGACCTTCTCTTGTATGGTCCTATTCATCCTCTCACCAACACCATTTTGAGGAGGATTGTAAGGAGCAGTAAGTTCACATTTTATACCTTTTGACTCACAAAAGTCTTGAAAGGCCTTTGAAACATACTCTCCACCATTGTCAGTGCGTAAGCATTTAAGCTTCTTGCCACTCTGATTCTCCACAAGTGTCACAAACGTTTTGAAAACACTAAATGCTTCATCCTTGTGCTTGAGAAAGTAAACCCATACTTTCCTCGAGTAATCATCTATAAATGTCATAAAGTAAGAAGCTCCCCCTAGAGATAGGTTAGGCATAGGTCCACACAAATCACTATGAACAAGTACCAACTGTGTATCTCTTCTACTGCTTCTATGCTTATGTGGCTGCTGTGTTTGCTTACCATATAGACAATGTTCACAGAATTCAAAATCATTAAATGAAAAGCCAGGCAAATAACCAGAACGAGACAAGATTTCAGGCACTGAGTGTTCCATTGCCACCATATGTGAAACTTAGCAAACAAGCTTCTTAAGCCAGTATACCTGTGAAGCTGCACTCTGCTTCTCATAAAGATCACTCAGCTTTAACCATGCTTGATAAGCCGACATCTCGTCTGCTACATTGAAGTAAACACTTTCTGCCAAAGTCAGCATAATGGTAGAAAGTGCCAATTCATCCATTTCGCTCCATTCATCTTCGTCCATATCTTCTGGTTTTATCCCCTTGAGCTTTATAGGTTTTATCTGCTTCTTTTGTACCAACACGTGCCAAATCTGCTGCTTCCACAATGGGAAATTGGTTCCATCCAGCTTCTTGATATTGTAAAGAGCAGTGTCCTGTGATCCAGCCATAGCTCTTTGTAGCTTTCAGGTATCTCAATACTCCTTCAACTGGTATCAGAGCTCAGATCGAGGCTCGGGGCAGCACTGTAGGAGGCTAGAGTCACCAACTTAGATTGGAGTGAAATTCAACAGGCGAAGACACGGCCCCAAATCTCGTGGGCGAGCCCAAAGGGCTCAATGTTGTCAGAATTTCATTCTGAGGTCATCTCGGCCACCGTTCGGCTTCGACAAAGGTCTACGCAGGCCATTTTCGACTATGTGGTCTCGACGGGTGCATATCCGACTCTGCAAATTTGGGGTTTTCGGCCTACGACTGCAGGTGCTGAGGATATCGACACTCCCAGAGTGTTGATTTGTGGCTGTCTACACATCGAAGGACGGCTCACAGTTCTTGGAGGCGTGTCACATACGACACGGGCGCATCTACACACAGACTGTAGGCGACATCCACTAGTTCATCAGGTAGCTTGTGTTTGCTGCTTGATATTCCAGATTTCATCCTGACATTGTAGGTACTTCCACATGGGATGTATTGTCAGAGATGATGTATGTTTGTTGAGGGTTTGCTGGCTGTGAGTCACGCAGCAAACAACCGCCGCAGCGGTTACAGCATATAGTGGGAAATTTGTGGATGTATGACTTTGTGGGAAGTCTATGTACTGTCAGATTTACTGCAGCCTTTGTTGAGGGTCGAGTGAGGTTTTATTGAGCTGGGGGATTCTCGAATGTTGAGATCCTTTCGGTGATATAGGTCTTGGAGCGATCCCTCAAGCACCCTTAGATAGGCAGCTAGGATGTATTGACTGTGAGTTAGACAGTTGGGATTGCATCTTTGCTTTACTGCCGTTGAGGCATTGTCGCAGTCTATGCTTACAGGATAGTGACAGGACAGTTAGAGACAGGACAGGTGCAAGACAGGTTTACCCACAGCTTACAGTGTCAGAGAGACAGTGTTTTTGAGCTGTTTTTTGGTCTGTTTTTGAGTACACCAGAGCCATTTTACAAAGGAGACTCTGCCAAAATTTATGCAGAATCTGAAGCTTTCTTGGTTCATTTGACAGGTTGATATTGGTTCAGAGGTCAGTTTACAGGGGAAACTCTGCCGAATTTTTCCCAGGAAAGTAAACTACTGTGAAGCGTAGCTATGGCTGGATCACAGGACACTGCTCTTTACAATATCAAGAAGCTGGATGGAACCAATTTCCCATTGTGGAAGCAGAAGATTTGGCACGTGTTGGTACAAAAGAAGCAGATAAAACCTATAAATCTCAAGGGGATAAAACCAGAAGATATGGACGAAGATGAATGGAGCGAAATGGATGAATTGGCACTTTCTACCATTATGCTGACTTTGGCAGAAAGCGTTTACTTCAATGTAGCAGACGAGATGTTGGCTTATCAAGCATGGTTAAAGCTGAGTGATCTTTATGAGAAGCAGAGTGCAGCTTCACAGGTATACTGGCTTAAGAAGCTTATTGACTTGAAGATGAAAGAAGGGACACCTATGTCCAATTATCTGAATGAATTCAACACAATCTACAGTCAGTTGTCAGCTCAAGGTGTCAAGTTTGATGAACCTTTTAGATCTATGTTCCTGTTGATCACATTGCCGGAAAGTTGGGACACTTTTCGCACAGCTTTGAGTAATTCTGCACCTCTAGATGGTTTGAACATAGCAGGTGTAGAAGGAAGTCTGCTTATTGAAGAAACCAATAGAAAGACAATGGACAAAGGCAAAGGAACAACCTTAGTTGTCAGGGGAAGGACCAAAGAAAAGTACAAAGGTGGAAAGAGGAATCAGTCTTGTAGCAAGTCCCGCAGTGCTAAAAGCAAGAGTGACATACAATGCTACCATTGTGGCAAGAAGGGTCACATGAAAAGAGACTGCAGAGAATGGAAAGCAGAAAAAGGCAAAGAGAAAGTTGAAGACCATGGTGAGAAGAACAAGTCCTCAATGAAGATTCAAGAAATAAATGTGACAAACACTGTTGCAGAGGATGATAGTCTAGTGTCAGGAGACATCTACTTCTTGAAGAATACAATGGACTCAGCTCTTCTTACAGCATCTGATGGAAATGCACTGAGTGACTGGATTATAGACTCAGGGGCATCACTTCATGTGTCTCCAAACAAGGAGTGGTTTACCTCTTATGTGACCACTAAAGATCATGTTCGGCTAGGCAATGGGCAGACATGTGAGATCTTAGGTGTTGGAGATGTTCAATTGAAGTTTCAGAATGGCTCTTCTTTCACGCTGAAGAATGTGAGACATGTTCCCGCAATTACAAAGAGCTTGATCAGCACAGGTTTACTTGATGATGCTGGCTACGTCACCACTTTTGGACAGAACATGTGGAAGATATCCAAGGGTTCTATGACAGTAGCACATGGAGTAAAGTCTGGAGGACTTTACATGATTTATGTATCAAATGTCTCTAAAAATGTAATCAATGTAACCGAGCAGCCGAACGTTTCTTTGTGGCATAGCCGGTTAGGACATATGTCCAAGAAGGGAATGGAAATCTTGTCTCGTTCTGGTTATTTGCCTGACTTTTCATTTAATGATTTTGAATTCTGTGAACATTGTCTGTATGGTAAGCAAACACAGCAGCCACATAAGCATAGAAGCAGTAGAAGAGATACACAGTTGGCACTTGTTCATAGTGATTTGTGTGGACCTATGCCTAACCTATCTCTAGGGGGAGCTTCTTACTTTATGACATTTATAGATGATTACTCGAGGAAAGTATGGGTTTACTTTCTCAAGCACAAGGATGAAGCGTTTAGTGTTTTCAAAAGAATATGTGTACATACCTGGTGGCCCGCCCACTTACCTGGGCGACCACATTGGGCTTTATACCCCAACAGCTTGTGCCAACAATGCCTCTTATCCGGTCTAGGGAGTTGGAAAGATTGTGATTACTATTGCAAATGGTAGTTCTTTCACACTTGTTGATGCACTTTATGTACCTGGGATCAAGAAGAATCTCTTGTCTGTATCCGCAGTTGCTAGACTTGGACTTGTAGTCAAATTTGTGGATGACAGATGTACAGTTCATGACCTCAGTTTTGGCGATGAAATTGTTGCATCTGGCCTTTTGTGTCGTGGGCTGTATAAGCTCACTTTGTATGACAAGTGTGGAAAAAAATTTGCAAATCCTGTTGCAGATTCAAGGGCTATTTCAGATGCAAAACTTTGGCATGCACGTTTTGGTCATCTGAATTTTGCTAGTTTGCTGCGTTTGCAGAAATCTGATATGGTTGCTTCTTTGCCGCCTCTTGAAGCCCCTGTCAAACATGTTGTGAAGGCTGTATTTTGGGTAAGATGCAGCGTTCTAAGTGTCCAAAGGATGGTTCAGTTCGGGCCACATGTAGGTTGCAGCTTGTGCATAGTGATGTTTGTGGGCCCATGCAAACTCCGTCCTTGGGCAATTACCTGTACTTCATGATTTTCATTGATGATTACTCCAGGCATGCATGGGTATTTCCACTTAAAGCGAAGTCCAAAGTTTTTATGTGCTTCAAACAATTTATGGCTATGGCTGAAAATGTCTCGAAATGTATTATGGACACACTCCGTTCCGATCGAGGGGGGGAGTATATGTCTCATGAATTTAATGCATTTCTGGCTAGTCGTGGGATAAAACACCAATGTACAGTGCCTTATACACCTCAGCAAAATGGTGTTGCTGAGAGGAAAAACAGGTCACTGACGGAAATGGCATGATGTATGGTCAAAAGTCAAGCTTTGCTGCATTCTTTTTGGCTTGAGGCCATCATGTGTGCCACTTATGTACTAAACAGGTGTCCTATGAAAGCTTTGCAGTCTATTACTCCATATGAAGCATGGCATGATAGAAAGCCTTCTATTGAGCACATGCGTGTTTTTGGTTGTTTGGCATATGCTTTGGTGCCACACCAGATTGCTCAAAGTGATGGTGGAAATAGTGATGACAAATCTGAGGAGCCTATCTATGAAGGGCACTATGAAGCGTTGAGTGATGCGATTCAGGTAGGTGAAAACTTTTCTGTCAATGCCAGGAGGGGAACAAAGAAGGTGTCGACTTTTACTTGATCAAGTGCACACTCACATTGGAGAATCTCAAAGCACACGACGTCGACAGTTGGGGCAGTGTGTTTGAAGTAGGGTCGCACATTTTGAAAGCCCTCTATTATAAGCAGGTCAATGATTATTGTTACAATAGTTTGGGCAGAAACACAGTCTTCATGTACTCCCATCTTGTCAGGTGTATAAAAATCCCACTGACGGTAGTCCAGGGTGCTAGGGGATTGTACACGATCTCGCCGGAGGTCTTTGAATCTGTATACAACAGCATGCCATGGGAGATGTAATTTTAATCATTTGGTTTTTATATGAGCAAACAAGTCTTGTCATTCTATTCATATGGTCTGCATGCGTTGCTAGTCAGTTATGCAGGGTTAACAAGTATAATTTTTTACCGTTCGCTGCCAAATCTACAAGTAATTTGTCCTATTTCTATCAATACAACTCTCATGGCACCAAAACATGGAAATTGAGCAAATCCTAAACAGATGATGTTTATGTACTCGAACTTAAGACTAGAACTTAATAAGCCTCGCACAAAAGTAAACAATGCAATGTCGCATAAAGCCAAATTTTGTATAATGTGCTCAACATAAGAGTGGAACGTAATAACCTTCTCAAGGGAAAAACAATACATGGTCGCTTTGAGCGATGAATTATATTACAGCTTTTTGCAATGAGCAAGAACCATCAAAAAGCATGGTGTTACAAATAGGATGACCAGAGGGGATTCTCTAAATCTGCACAGAAGTTACATCCACTAGCTATTACAAAAAGTAGGCTGTCTAAACATCAGAGGCAATCCACCAATGTGCCCAAGCGTGTCTGTCCAGGCCGGTTATGAAAAACCGTATCCCACACCACCTTGTAGGCCTCCTTTTGCTCTGGGAAATCCCCCACTTTGTCAGATGCCTCCCGCTGAATCTCCTCAGAGGTCTTCTTTTCAATTTTGCCCCATCTAACACGATGGCAGCACTCTAGGCTTCTCTGTCCATGCAACTTATAAGATCCTTAACAATCAAGTCCTCTTCACTGCCTCAGGTGCCAAACACATCTCCTCCTCCGGTAACAAACTACATTCTATCCCCTGCCTTCAGGTACTTGTACAGCCATGGGGCAAGCTTATGTGTAATAAATGGCCTTCGAGTTGTATCGCTAGGCGAGCCAAATGCTGGCACAATGCAGCAATTGCCAAAAAAATTAAATATACACTTGTAAAAACTGTCATCAACCAGTAGCGTATTGTGTGGACTAAACTGACCATTACACCTATTCCAGAAATCATTGAGGTGCTTGAAGAAAATGGGTTTTTTGCCTTGATTTTGTGATTATGAAGCACATCACAGAAAGTCTGTGCAATGAACCCTGCTAAAACCTGGAAAGCAGTCACGAAACCGCTTTACAACATTATGTTCCATGGCTGAGCTCCAAATGAAGACATTGAAATGAGTTGCTGCCCACAATAAGAACTACCTTGTAGTGGGCCACACAAGGAAGTATATCCTTCTTGGCCTCTCCTCCAGTACCTGGTCATATTTTAGATTCCATGTAGGGAAAAACATATCTTCTTCTAGATGCACTTTATGAATCAAAAGACCATTCATATCCAAAATAAGAGCCGGAGGATCATTTTGCACACTTTCTGGGACAACATGATAATCCTCCTAAGCTAATGCAAGCATCCTGCTCGGATCATTGCAATTTGGGAAAGCCCATGAACATGAGCTGGATGCATACACATGTGCCAACAACCTGATGTGGTACATCCGCTTGAGTGCCATGTACCGTCTCCACCTTTTAAACGGGTGATCTATCACGAGTTTTTTTGGCCTTGACTTGGGCTTCGTTTTTGACGGTGGACATACTACTAGCATCAACATCAATTCCTTATGAATTACTGCATACACAAGACTGTCTACATAAGTTGACTAATTGCGAGGAAAAACAACAAAATATTTGCAAAAACATCTTGGAATAGCATTCATATTATGTCCTTGAAACATAAAAGTTTACAAAGATGCATCAGGAGAAAATAGAACAGCACCATGATCTTGGCTGGTGGTATTAGGGTGATCAGCCAAAGGGCTTGCTTGATGAACTTGCTGTGGAGTAGGCACACTACCATCAACACTACCATCAACTCTCACACGATGAGCAAGGACTTCACTGTTTAGGCTTGCATCAACAAATGTATCAAGAGCAGGCACGGTACCAACAATGCTCACACGATGAACAGGGACTTCACTATTTAGGCTTGCATCAGCAACTGTATCAGGAGTAGGACCTTCAACACCAACCATTGTTAGGTCAATTACCCGAGGTAGAGTAGGGTCTTCGCCAGCATCCTTTGCATGCGTTTCTATTTCAACATTTGGGCAAGGGATTTCACCGCCACTCCTAACATCTGGAAGATTTTTGCTGAACAGAGTTTTCTTCATCCTCTTGGATGGTGGCTTTGCTGACCCTTGCCTCTTTCTTTTAGCTTCTATCAACATGTTCTCCAGAGTGTCTCCACAATCTTTATTGACAGGAGATTCTTCATGTTGCTATGCTATCAATAAGTGCTCCAAAAACACACAAAAACTCAACCACGTGTAAGTGGACTGACACTAAATTTACTAAGGCATACCTTTCTACATCAATGTATCGCTATTTGTATCTTCATCGTCAGCTCCGTGTGAAGTTACAGACCTTCTTGTCAACCTCCTAGACATACTTTGCCCATGCTTGCCACCTCTTGCAAGCTTTCCCTGTTTTACCTTGTCCTCTATGTCTCCAAATGTTGCCTCTGGAACATCATCAGGTGTCTCAGAGATCCTTGGAGCTGCAATGGAAGATGTGATTAAACTAGAAGTACCTTCAAAGCTACTTAATAGCTATCTAGAAGCTAGCTAATAACATAATATTAACTGGCTAACATCTATCATACAACACCTAAAACTCTGTAATACTTTGCCAAAAACATGTAGCCATAGCATGGCTGGAGATGTACACAACTTGAAACTTAGCAAAAAACTCTTGGACCTCACCTTTTCTTTGAAGACCATCTTTTGGACTTGTGGAGCAGCCTGCAGCAACGTCACAAGTACTACTTTTTACTGGTAGCTGTGAATTCTTGAAGGGGCTACAAGAAGACATTGCTGGGGATTCTCCCCAACAATAAGAGCTGATTGTGAATCCTGCTCAAATGTCTTCGTTGACTGCATTGTATCTCCACCAGATGTCTTTACTGGCGTGAACATACATATGGTTGGAACACAATCAGTTGCTGTTACAAAAAGATGCCAAGCAGCAATTAAAAAAGGAAGTCAACCTTTTGAAAACAAAGTCAAACTTTTCAACAAATTATTGGACAGCTTTTGGTTGTTAACAACTAGAAATACTTGCTGCATAGTGAACGAGAAAAGATTACCACACATAGTCAACAACTATTAGGGAACTGATTAACAAGCATCAAGTAGCATTTGCCTGCTACTAGCTCTCTAAACCTAGCAAATGACTATCCCCCACTAGCTAGTTAGAGCTATATGTTAGGCATCTATTAATAACTGATAAAAATCTTTCTGAAAAGAAATTATAGCCTATCTTCTTGCAAGCTATTGAGCAGTAATTGGTTGTAAATAATTAGGCAATACTGGCCACATAGTCAATAAGGGTATATACCACACAATCAACAGCTAATCTGGAGCTATTTAACAAGCAAAAAGTAGCTTTTACCAGCCAATAGCTCTCTAAACCTAGCAGGTATCTATCACCCACTAGCTATGAAAAACAATAGCTACCCAATAGCTGGTTAATACCTACACAATAGGTAGCTATCACCCACTAGCTATGAAAAACAATAGCTACCCAATAGTTGGTTAATACCTACACAATAGCTACCTAATAGCTGGTTAAAATAGCTAAAAGCTTTCAAAACCTGGCAAATAGCTATTACCCACTAACTGTGGAAGACAATAGCTTCTTAATAGCTGGTGAGATAGCTACTTCCAACTAATAGCTCCCAAAACATTCCAAATAGCTATTACCCAACCCAATAGCTATGGAAGACAACAGCTACCTGATAGCTGGTTCTAAGCTGTGTGTCAAGTAGCTATTGATAGCTGGCCAGATAGCTACTAGCTGGTGAGATAGCTACTTCCAACTAATAGCTCCCAAAACATTCCAAATAGCTATTACCCAACCCAATAGCTATGGAAGACAACAGCTACCTGATAGCTGGTTCTAAGCTGTGTGTCAAGTAGCTATTGATAGCTACTAGCAGCTGATAGCTCTCAAAACTAGGCAAATAGCTTTGACCTAATAGCTATGGCAGGAAATTTAGCTACCTGGTTATAAGCACCATCAAGCAACTATTAATAACAGCTTCATATGGCTAATTCCAGCTAATAGCTCTCCAAAATTGGCAAAAAACTATTACCCACTAGCTGTGGAAGATAGTAGCTGTGATCAACAGCTACTTCCGCTAATAGCTCTCCAACCTTGCAAAATAGCTATCACCCACCAGCTGTGCAAAATAGCTATCATCCACTAGCTATGGAAGCCAATAGCTAACTCATAGCTGATTAAAAGCTCTGTCACACAGCTATTAGTAATAAGTCAAATAAGTACTGCCAGCTAATAGGCCATCACCCACTAGCTATGGCAGACGATAGCTACCTAATAGCTGGTCAAAAGCTGTCTGAGAAGCAACTTTAGCCAAGTTTGGGTCTATAATATCTACTTGCAAGCTATTAAACAATTATTTCTTGTTGCTAACTAGAAATAGTGGCCACATGGTGATTGAGTGTGTATATCTACACACTATCAATAACTATTGTACAGCTACGAAAGTGAATAGCTACCTCATAGCTCGTCAAAAGCTTCGGGACCAGCAGATATGTAATAGCTAGTACCCAGCTATTAGAGAGCTATTAAATTCTAATAGCTAGGAATACTAGCCACTAGTGAATAAGAAAGTATTTACTCCCACAATTAACAGCTATTTCGGAGCTATTTAACAAGATCCAGGTAGCTATTACAAGCTAGTAGCTCTCTTTAAACTTAGCACATAGCTATCACCCCTACCTATGAAAGCCATTGGAAAACTAATAGCTAGTTTAAAGCTGTATCTGATAGATTTTGATAAGCAGCTATTGGTAATTGGACAATAAGCTGTATTAGTAGCCAATAGCTATCAAATAGCTAACTCATAGATGTACCTAATACAACTTACTACTAATTATAAGCTATTTGATAGCTTACCACTAATTACAAGCTATTGATAGCTATTGGTTACTAACATAATTTACTACTAATACAGCTATTTGATAGCTATTGGTTACTAATAGAGCTTACTACTAATACTTTTGGTTACTAATACAACTTTTCCTTCCTTTGGAGCTTGAGTAACCAGAGTTGGGAACATACCTATTGGAGTAACTTTTTCTTCTGCCACGGACGTTGTCTCTGCACCAAACATCTTCTTCATCGAAGTAGGGATCTCTATGCCGCATCCCGGTGCCAAGCAGGAATCACTCAGCATGGACAAAGTTGCGAAACAAAAATTGTGATAGGGGTGTTGGCATGGTAGCATGCAAACACCCACCAATATTTTATCATGTAGTTCCAACCAACAGGCTATGCACGGCTCGTCAATAAATATAACACCTCGACGTACATTTGTCATGATTGGAGGTGATGGAGAGAATATAGGTGCTTTGCCCTGTTGCAATTGTAAAATTGCACTGCCAACAAAAGCCTCCTGATTTTTGAGTCTCGCCAAGAGCACATTCTTTTGTTGCAGGCTCTTCTGTATCGGACAAAAAAATTCAGCAAAACTGTTCAAACACAAAATAAGAGTAACAACAGTATCTTCTTGGTGTTCGCAAATCAACCTATATGGCTGCAACATCATTGTTTTCAGACGTGCCACTCTCTGTGACACCAAGAACACCGAGAACTGGCAAGTTAGCACTGATGACAGCTTGCAACGTCATCACCCTCTCCAACGGCACATTGCCACTAGCCTCAAGCGTGGCTAATTCTTCTCGTGCTTCCCGTATCTGTTTCAAGAAAGTGTATGCCTTTGACTAAACCTGCACTTCCACTTGTGCTTGCTGCATTTCTTTAGAGATCTGCCCTATTTCACTCTCAAGTTGCCTAACTTTAGCTTGTACATCAGACCGCATGATCTGTGCCAGCTCTACATCCCGACTATTTGACATATCCACACTCGCCTTCGATGACTGAGCTACCAATACTGACTTGCACACTATTTTCCCGTCAGTCATGTGCATCATTACTCTGGACATCTTGTTGGAGAGCCCTTGCTTATGTGCCCCCAGTCGAGTAACTGAGTTCTCAGCCACAACAGCCCAAGCTACTCGGTATTTGGACTTGTCGAGAGACAAGTCCGCCCTCTGGCAATTTTCAAATGCAAATGCTTTGGCAAACCAGTCAACGCACTCACCGTTTATAGGTAACTCCTAAGAGACCATCTGATACAACATCATGAATTTATTGTAAAACTCTGACCGTATGGTTCGAAGCTTCACCTTCTGCCCTTTGGTTTGTAGCACCGTGAACACGGACACCAGTCTTTCTCTGTAACATCCATAAAGTGTGGGTTCTCAACCCCGTCCAGGCTGAGGTTGTAGAATTCATAGAAGTCTTGTCTTGACATGCAAGTTTTGTATGTTGGATTCTAGTAAATGGAGGCGGGTTCCACCTGAAAGATACATATAAAACCAGTTTTATAATTAAATGACCCATCGAAATAACATTTTCAATCATCATTTCACCACAAGAAGTAACTAATAACAGATAAAATCTCCTAAGAGGAAGGATTTTTGCACCAATAACAAACCCTAATGCTGAAACAAGACTCTTTGTCTGTAGGTATGTGTGTGTGTGTGTGTGTGTGTGTTCATATCTATGTCCATGGATATGCATCATGGAACAAAATGAAACTGAAAAAGAAACATACAATGGTCACGGTTTGGTGGTGAAGCTATCGGGACATGAAGCACCTTGTAATGGTGACAAGGAAAAAAGCAAGCAAAACATGTCCAATCAAAGGTGGCAAGCTTGAGACTAAGCTACCCTATTTCAAACATGCAATACTTTTAGCTGTGCATGTGTGTGTGTGTGTGTGTGTGTGACATAGAAAGAGAGAGGGATGGCAGATATTGACCACCCTGCCTCAGAGAGTGAGAGAGAACCTGAGAGACATGTTGCCCTGTTGCTGCGTGCCCCGCTGCTATTGCTTCTTGCTTGAGACGAAGAGAGGCTACATGAATGTGTTGTGTGCTCAACACCCACGCAAGTACGAGATTTTGGGACCTCTCTCGCACGTACGAGCTTTGGTGTTTTTTTCGAGTATTTTTTGAATCCAAAAATTTCAAAGGCGCTAATAGCTAATGACATAGTTATTAAGTGGCTATTAAAAAAGAGCTTTCAATCCATAAAAGTGTACCACTTAGTCATGCTTCCACCCACACAACAAAAAAAATGTGGCATACTTGTGTAAGTAATCTATCAGATCATTATACATCTAGAGTTTTTTATTGAAGTAAACACATTATAATAGACCACCTGAAAATCATTGTGACGCTAGTGTCACTCCATCCAAACTTTGCATGCATGTTGAGAAGAACCAGGAGCGCCTTCAATCTAGACACATGATCATACAATGGCGTATCAGCTTCACTTTTCATATCATCATAGATAAGCCTTTCTGAATCTATGATCATCTCAATCATTTCATCAATCTCAGGCTCAAACATTGTCTCGTTGGGAATGTGGTCTACATGATCATCCTCCAAGCTGTCAGAGGCTACATCTTGTGGCCTCACGTATGCTGCTTGACCAAAGTGCCTACGAACACGTCTATTGGGTTGCAAGATTACTGCATGTTGGCCAGTGTCAGAGTCCGACGAGTTATAATTGGCAATAACTATCTCTATAATAGATGGATCAAACTCGCCAAATTCACAAACGTGCTGCAAAGAAACGCGTCTTGTCTGTCGCGCAGAGCATGCTTGCATTGAGTACAAGGACATAAGATCCTTGCTGAGAGATAGGTGTTTCGGTTGGACGGCCCCACATCCTCCTCACTACTCATAATGAATGTAAAAACCTATAACCTGGACATAAATTTAATCTTATATTGGCATCCTCCGTCTTATCTCTCTCTCTCTCTCTCTCTCTCTCTCTCTCTCTCTCTCTCTCTTTCTTCACACTGTATACTATCTCACATTCTCTAGTCATGTCCGATCCTCGCACACCTCGGTCTAGAGTGCACATAGATCAAAACCACTACGTTTTAATCCTGTCTTTATTGGTCAATGTCTCTATTTGCGGGTACAAGAAATCTACACATCCACGTCTAGATGACAGTGCGTGTAGTGGACAAAATCCCTTTGCCTCTTCTCTAGCTGTAGCAAGATCCTTGTTCATGGGTTTACTTAGCAGATTACATGTTGGCCTCCAACCTGAGTATCATGCCGTTGGAAGCTTTCCAACTTAAGGTCGCATCCGTAGAGAGGAAGAGAGGGATCATCGTTCGCCTAAAAGTTTAATTTTTTTCCGTAGTCCCGAAGGTAGACTTTAATATAAAAACTAAATCCAAAATCTAATCTTAAATCTAACCTAATTTAACATATGGTGATTCTGAGCTAATTGAACATGGTTAGTGTGTGAGTTAATAGGTGTCAGATTCTGATGGGAATATATATATTGTTGTGTACTTAGTGTTTGCTCTTGGGGCAAAGCCTTCATTGACATGCCCTAAAATCTAACCTAAATCTAATCTTAAATCTAACATAAATCTAGATCTAATCTAATCTTAAACTCAACATAAACCTAAATATAATCTAATCTTAAGTCTAACATAAACCTAAATGTAATCTAACTTAAATCTAAATCTAATCTAATCTTAAATCTAACCTAGCTAATCTTAAATCTTGTCTTAATGTTAAATCTAACATAAATCTAAATCTAATATAATCTTAAACTCAACATAAACCTGAATCTAATCTAATCTTAAATCCTAAACCTAAATGTAATCTAACTTAAATCTAACGTAGCTAATCTTAAATCCTGCTCTAATTTTAAATCTAACGTAAATCTAAATCTAACCTAATCTTCAACTCAACATAAGCTTAAATCTAACCTAAACCTAAATGTAATATAACCTAATCTTAAATGTAATTTACATCTTAACCTAATCTTAAGTCTAACAATTTTAAATTTAGCTTAAATTTCAAATATAAGTTAAATGTAATCTAACTTAATCTTAGATCTTAATCAAACTTAATCTTAAATATAAGTTTATATCTAACCTAACCTTAAATCTTAATATAACATTTCAATTCATATTTTCTTTACTTTTTTTATCTATCTCTTTCTCTCTCTTTTCGTCTTCTCTCCCGCTCTCTCTCTCTCTTTGGTTCTCTCTCTCTCTCTCTCTCTCTCTCTCTCTCTCTCTCTCTCTCTCTCTCTCTCTCTCTCTCTCTCTCTCTCTTTGTTTTCTCCTCTCTCTCCCTCTCTCAATGTGTGTGTATGCATTGTTTGTTTATGCATGTGTGTGTGTGTATGTGTTTTTTGTTTATGCATGTGTTGTACTCTCTCTCTCTCTCTCTCTCTCTCTCTCTCTCTCTCTCTCTCTCTCTCTCTCTCTCTCTCTCTCTCTCTCTCTCTCAGAGACACAATGTGTGTGTGTGTGTGTGGGGGGGGGGGGGGGGGGGGGGGAGCGCGGGTTTACCTGTTTTTCTAGAGCATCGAAACTCAAATCTGAGATCTGAGTTTTTGGCGCTCTCGGTTTAGTTTTTACCCATGTCGACGTCGCTATGCAACAAAGAAAATAGTGATGCCCATAGTGACGCTCATAGCGACACCGTGGATTTTCACTTTTGAGCATTGCACTGCGAGCATCGCTAATGTGAAGTACCTCTTGTAGTGCGCCTTTTTATCTACAGGTGCAGACTAAGATTTTGGTGAATTGCCTAAGTTTCAAAGGTTGTTGCTATCTTCTCTCCACATAGCTTTCCAAAGGCATTCTTTCTCTCTTTAGGAGAGCCTATTACTCTGGCTCTAAGTTTTTGCATGTCGCTAGTTGTATCCAATTTTTATGCTTTTTATGGACTTATATAATGCAACATGTCCTTATGTCAAAGGGTGTCTGGAATATGTTAAGTATGGAGCCTGATTTACCCCTTGTAATTTTTTGTGTTAAAAACACACATTTGTAAGGCCCCCATTATGAGGAGAAGCCATCGTGCGTGAAGAAAAATAACTCACCGGAAAATAAAATCACTCCTTGGAAACCAAAATTTTCATGCCCAGTCTTGAGCCCAAGATCGAGATTGGCTTCGCCGGAATATTATGATCGGCTGGCGGTCGGAAAGTGGTCGGAAAACGACTGGTCAGTTGTCCGGTGGCCGGTAGTGAATGATCGGTGGTCGGTGGCCAAATTCAATGCCGGTGGTCGAATTCAAAAGCGGACTTGTCTTCTCAAGGACGGTCACACATGGGCAGATTGGGGGGTCCGATTTGGACTTATCTACACAAGGGCGGATACACATGGCTGCCTCTCATGAGAGAGAGTAGCCCTTTTGGCCTATAAAAGGAGCCCATTTCTACACACATTTCATAGTGTGAATTTGATGCAACAAGGTGGGTGTGAGGTGGTGAGAGTGAAGCAAGGCAGGAGCTCTATTATGGGTATAATCCCTTTGTAACCTACTTCTTGTTTGAAGTACTAAAGCCATTAAGTGGATGCTTTCCTGTGGATGTAGCCCACATTGGGTGAACCATGTATATTGTGTGTACTCTCTCTCTCTCTCTCTCGCTCTCTCTACTCTATAATCTCTTGTGTGTGAAAATTATCTCTCTCCATTAAGTAATCTACTCAATTATCTACTTAGCTACGTCATATTTCCTAACAACTCGTATCAAAGCAAGGTTGCTCGTAGCTAAAGTATCTCAAAGTAAGGATTCCTTGAATTGAGTGGGAGTAATGGCGGAGGAAGGAAATCTCAAGATTGAGAAGTTCAACGGCAAAAAACTACCAACATTGGAAGATGTAGATTGAAGGCTATCTCTACTAGAAGGACCTCTATTTGCCACTAAGCGGTCTTGCAAAGAAGCCTACAACAATGGCAGATGAAGCATGGATTGTGCTTGACCGAAAGGCACTGGGAACAATCCGATTAAGCTTGGCGTCACAACGGTGGCCTTCAACGTTTTGGAGATGAAGACCACGGAGGACTTGATGAAGTCACTTGATGACTTTTACGAGAAACCATTGGCATCAAATAAGGCATTTCTCATTAAGCGCTTATTCAATCTAAAGATGGTAGAGAATGGTTCAATTGCAAAACACCTAAATGACTTTAACACAAACATAAGTCAGCTTCAATCGGTGAAAATAAATTTCAATGACGAAGTGCGAGCTCTCCTTATATTATCGTCTCTACCGGATAGTTGGGACAGCCTTGTGATGGCTATAAGTAATTCTATTTTCGGCACAAATACTCTTAAGTTTGATAATGTTGTGTGTGTTCTCCTAAGAAAAGAAATGCGAAGGAGAAGCACAAGAGAATCATCAAGTGCTGCACTATTAGTGAAAACAAGAGGAAGGCCTAAGGAGAGGTTCAAAAACCACAAGGGTCGTGATCGCTCAAGGCGGAGTAAGTCACCCACAAAGTCAGTTCTTGAATGTTGGAGCTGCACCAAGAAGGGCCGCACCAAGAAGGATTGCTGGTCCAAGAAGAAGAAGGAGTTGGAGTCTCAAGACAACAAGCCAACATCGGAGGCCAATGTGGCAGGTAAAGTGGAGCAAGATGCTCTAATTCTCTCATTAGACAATTTCTTGGATAGTAGAATTTGCGTCTTCATTCCATGCGACACCACACTAAGCAACATTTCCAAGATTACACGAAAGGGAATTTTGGGTATGTATACTTGGGAGATGATGAAGCTTGTGAAATTGTCGGCAAAGGTATAGTTTGTGTCAAAACTGCTAACGAAAATGAATGGAAGTTTAAAGATGTTAGGCATGTTCCTTCCTTTGCAAAAATTTGATCTCTATAGGACAATTGGACGATGAAGGTCACAACATTGCATTCGGAAGCAAACGGTGGAAGATCTCAAAGGGATCTTTGGTGGTTGACAAGGGAGAAACGGTCGGTACACTTTGCTTGTGTAGTGTTAGCACGCAATCTTCAACTTGTGCAATAGCTACGAAAGTCGACAGTGCGGTGTGGCACTATCGGCTTGGGTATATGAGTGCCAAAGGAATGCAAATCATTCAAACAAAGAAGCTTCTAGCAGGTTTGAAAGAAGTGGACTTAGAGTTTTGTGAAGATTGTGTTTATGGTAAACAAAAGAGGGTAAAATTTCAAAAATCAAAAAATGAAAGAAAAAATAAAAAACTTGAGTTGGTTCATTCTGACGTTTGGGGTCTTGCAAGTACACCATCACTTGGTGGCTCATTGTACTATGTAACATTCATAGATGATGCGACTAGGAAAACATGGGTTATGTAATGAAGAATAAATTCGATGTGTTTTCCATATTTCAAAGGTGGAAAGCCTTTGTGGAGAATGAAATAGGTACTAAGGTTAAATGCCTCAAATCCGACAATGGAGGTGAATATTGCAGCCAAGCTTTTGAAAGATTTTGCGCTAGCAATGGCATTGAGAGGCAAAGAAAAACCCCAAGGACACCTCAACAAAATGGCATTTCCGAAGAGGCGATAATGAGGATGTTGCAGGTTTTGGTGGCAGGATTGCTGCTGTTGCTAGAGTTGTCCTGCCTATGGCTGAGTAGGCTCATTGGGATGTTAGAGATGTGCATGCTTATGCATTAATTGTATTATCTATGCAGCTCACTATTACTCCTTACATTCACTCGACTAAATCAACTAAATAGGCTTGGGATATTCTGGCTGGTCTTTATGCAAGTTACAATGAGGCTAAAATTGCATTGTTGCATAAAGAGTTGGAATCAAAGATTATGCATGAGGAATTATATTATCTATGAAGCTCACTATTACTCCTCACATTCGCTCGGCTAAATCAGCTAAACAGGCTTGGGATATTATGGCTGGTCTTTATGCAAGTCACAATGAAGCTAAAATTGCATTGTTGCATAAAGAGTTGGAATCAAAGATTATGCATGGGGAAGATGACATGGGCGTTTTCCTTGCTAGTATCAAGGATATAAATGAGTAACTCAGTTATATCCTTGCTAGTATCAAGGATATAAATGAATAACTCACTTGCTAGTATTAAGGATATAAATGAGTAACTCACTTCTGTAGACAAAGTCATTTTAGATAGTTCCCTTGTGCAAATTGTTGTTGATGCATTGCCAGATTCTTACCAGACTTTTGCTAGTACTTGGAGACTTATGACCCAAGGAAATCCTGATGTTCTCAATTTTGATGCATTATGCACATTGCTATTGCAAGAGTCACTTTCAAGAAAGAATAGGGCTAAATAGTGTGCAATTGAACACAGTTTTGTTGTTGCTCAAAGAAAAAGTGGTAACAACAATGTGACCACTTCTCATGGTACTTTTGTGAGTGGAAAATCACATGTTTCCAATGCTTTTGTTGGCAACACATCGTCTAGTAATTTCAATCAATAGGGAAAAAATAAGTTTTGATGCCATCATTATAAGGCTAGTGATCAATTAATCAAGCAATGTCCTGAATTGAAGGCAAAAGAGGCCAAGAAGAAAGAGGCTAGTTACACTACAAGTGTAGCTATTGTAGAGTCTTCTATGAAAGGAGATCGTGATACTGATGTAGATGCAAAATGGGCTTTTAGTGCAAATTTCACTTATGATCCTTTTGTCCATGACGCATGTATGTCAATTGCTGCAAATTCTCATGTGTGGTACTTTGATAGTGGTGCTACAAAGCACTTTACCTCTCATTGTGACTTCTTCACCTCTCTCAAGGCTATCCCTCATGGGAATACAATCACATGTGCCAACAATGCCTCTTATATGAGCAAGGGAGTTGGAAAGATTGTGCCAACTACTACGAATGGAAAATCTTTCACACTGGTTGATGCACTTTATGTACCTGAGATAAAAAAAACCTTTTGTCTGTATATGCACTTGTTAGACTTAGTATTGTTGTCAACTTTGTGGATGATAGATGTATCATTTATGATCTCAGTTTCGGTGATGGAATTGTTGTATCTGGTATTTCGTGTCATGGGTTGTATAGCTCACTTTGTATGACAAGTGTGGGTAGAATTTTGCAACTGCAATTGTGGATTCAAAGGTTGTTTAAAATGCAAACTAGCAAAATTCAGATGCCCAAAATGTGCATGCCAAATATCAAATTGTTGCTCTTCCCAAAGTCTGCTATGGCAAAGGTATACTCAATTTGATCCCAAATGAGGCTACAATTATCTGATCTAGCATACCCAAAGGTCTTTCTATAAACCCATTTACAAGTTGCAACTTCATTTGTGCTTTCCTTAGAGTTGGTCTTCCCCACTTCTCCCAGATTTCCTTTATAGCTATGGCCACTCTAACGCCGCTATCAAATATGGCTATGGTTTTCTCTCCCTGGTGCTCTAGTGGCAAGGTGGTGTTTTCCTCTTCTCCTTTGCAGTAATCACTTACCTTGTTTATTGACACAAGTTTTGCTTTCAGTTTCTCTTGTGGAGTTTTACCCATGTTGATGCTTTATTGTCTTCTTCGTCCTATCCCTTGATATCTTCATACTAAGTATCCTCTTTGCAGCACCTAAATCTTTCATTGAAAAAGATTTAGACAACTCCTCTTTTAGGTCTTTGATGTCCTGCATGTTAGCACTTGCAATCAGTATGTCATCAACATACAACATTAGGATGATGAACTTCCCATTTCCCAAATTCTTTGTGTAGGCACAGTGATACGAGTTGCATCTTGTGAATCCATGATCCAACATCCATTGATCGAACTTCAAGTACCATTGTCTTGATGCTTGCTTTAAACCATACAAGCTCTTCTTTAATTTGCAAACCATTTTCCCTTACCTTTTACTTCATACCCCTTTGGTTGAAGCATGTAAATTTCCTCCTCTAAGTCACGATGAGGGAATACTATATTTACATCCATTTGCTCAAGATTTAGATCATGAGCAGCTACAATGCTTAAGACAAGCCTAATTGAGTTCATTTTTATAACAGGAGAAAATATTTCATTGAAGTCAATATCTTTCTTTTGAGAAACCCTTTTACCACAAGCTTAGACTTGTACCTTTTCTTCCCACCTTCTTCTTCCTTCAGCTTGTACACTTATTTGTTTAAAATGCCCGCTTACCTTTAGGAAACTCAACCAACTCCCATGTTTGGTTGTGATGTAGTGAGTCCATCTCCACTTGCATGCTCTTCATCCACTCTTCTTTGGATTCGTGATGCATAACTTCTTTGTATGATTCTGGCTCTCCAGAATTTGAGATCAAGAGATAGTTGAAGGATGTAACGAACCTTTCTGGAGGTCTACTTGCTCTTGTAGATCTTCGAGGAATAGGTTGAGGCTCCTTATTTGGTTGACGTTGTTGCACATTGTCACCGTTTGCTGTCCTTGAGACTTCACCATCCTCAAGCTGCATGTACTCATCACCCGTCTCTTTTGTTTTTTTTCTTTCCAAGTAATCTTTGTACATATTTTGTTCATTAAAAATTACATTGCTACTCCTAAAGATTTTACCATCTTCAGGATTCCATAGGCGATACCCAAAGTCCCTTCTCCATAGCCAATGAAGAAACACTTTTTGGACTTTGCATCTAGCTTTGATCTTAGGCTTCTATCTATGTGCATGAAAGCCTCACACCCAAACACTTTGAGAAATTCATAATTCACCGGTTTACCTCTCCATGCCTCTTCTAGAACTCCCCCATCCAATGCCATTGAGGGTGACCAGTTGATTAAGTACACAAAATACAGAACCCGGACGTACATCAATGCTTTGCACAACATTCCAAATTTCATTTGACACAAGAACATGTTGCATCATGTAGGACACATTAGGTAATTAACCCCATCCAATTCATCCTCAATAGCAAACATATGGAATATATCTATGTTGTTGTCAGCCATGGTGAGTGCCTGCATTGGATGTAAAAATTTCCCAAAAAGAGGAGAAACGAAGTGAGACCAACACGTGCTTTATAGCACAACCCAAAAAAGACTCTAAGGGACTTTTTATGCAAAAAATAGAACTGACATAAATTTTATAAAAAAGGACAGAATTGCCTATGCAGTACTGCCTATAGTGGAAACAAAGGCCGAAATGAGTCCGAAAGGAAAATCTGAGCAGACTAAGCTCTACGAGTAATCCTGAAGTATTTGTCGACCTGTTGATGCTCACCAAAGCTCACCCAATTTGGAGAAAACGAGCAGGCATGTGCTGACGATGCTGGCAACTAATCCTTGGAGGACGCAACCTACTCTGATAACACTTGTTGGAACAAGGAAACACACACAACTTGGAAAGGATGAATAAGCTCAAGGCACAGGCACACAGCAGAGAGTAGTATTACTTAGTGTGCAATGGAAAGATAAGTTAGCCCTAGAGTGATGGATGTATATACAATGCACGGGGGAAAAAACATCCTAGTGAGTGAAAAAATGCCCCGACGGTCCTAAGTGTGTTCACACACATCACTACCACACACGCATGGTAGCACCTATAGTGAGCTTCAAGTGGAGGAATAGGTCTTGGAGGAGACTATGGCAGGAGAACAAAAGAAATACTCAAAGTTGTGAAAATCATATTATGCAGTCAAGCATAACTTGTCTACTCTCCTGTCCATTTAAGACGTCCTTGCTCCTTCCTCTACCTCTCAAGCTCCTACTACCACAACAGAGGAGATCAAAGCACTTAATGTGGAGCTGACACAAGAGAAACTAGAAAGGCAAATGATGTTGGTTAGGCAGATGACCACACACACACAAAGGGAGCAGGGGATCAAAGAGCTCTAAGAGAAATTGGTAAAAGATAAAGCGGATCTAACCAGCCAAGCATAGAGGCATGCTATGGAACTATAAAGGAAATATCTCGAAATCAGTGCCTTAGGATCAAAAGCATGTTGGGATTTATGTTGCAGAGAAATGCACACAGCTTGGAGAAGACGAAGGAATCTCAAGGCACACAACTGAGAGTGTGTTACTTAATGTGCAATGGAAAGATAGATAGCCCTAGAGTGATGGGCGTATATACAATGCACGGGGGAAAAAACCTCCTAAAGAGGGAAAAAATGCCCCAGTGGTCCGTGTGTGTTCACACACATCACTACCACAGGTATATGGTAACAAATCCCCCCTGGAGTGATGCGGTGAACGAGAGCTGGCACATGAGTAAAGGGAAGTGCCATGCTTGAGGACGTGAGTAAGCCCAAAGCTTTGCGGAAAGCTTTGAGCTTCTCACGAGACAATGCCTTTGTGAAAAGATCTGCAAGGTTGTCCTGGGTTGGCACATAAGCCAAGCTGATCTCTCCTGTTGAGAGCCTCTGCCTAGCATAGTGGTAATGCACCTCAATGTGCTTTGTGCGAGCATGAAAAACTGGGTTCCTCGCAACTGCCAATGCGCTCTGACTGTCAGTGTAGATAGTGTTGGTAGAGTTCTATCCAATATCCAAATCAGCCATAAGGCGTCTGAGCCATACACACTCAACTATAGCTGTGAAGACTACCCTGTACTCAGCCTCACAACTCAAAGTGGCCACATTAGGTTTCTTCTTGCTCAACCATGATATACATGAACTAACAATCATGAAACAAAACCCACTTGTGGACACTTGCGTGTCAAAACAAGCAGCCCAATCTGAGTCCAAAAAAGCATGTAAGTCTGGCGACAATGATCCCCCTTGGGATAAAACCAGCCAAGATAAGTGCCACTAAGGTAGCAGAAAATCCTCTGGACAGCCTCCCAATGCTTAGACCCTGGTCTATGCATAAATCTGCTGTGTGAGACTGCAAACTAGATATCTGGCCTCACAACTCAAAGTGGCCACAATAGGTTGCTTCTTGCTCAACCATGATATACATGAACTAACAAGCATGAAACAAAACCCACTTGTGGACACTCGCGTGTCAAAACAACCAGCCCAATCCAAGTCCAAAAAAGCATGTAAGTCTGGCAGCAATGATCCCCCTTGGGATAAAACCAACCAAGATGTAAAGTTCCACTAAGGTAGCAGAAAATCCTCTTGACAGCCTCCCAATGCTTAGACCCTGGGCTATGCATAAATCTGCTAACCTGTGAGACTGCAAACTAGATATTTGGCCTCGTATTGCATACATAAATGAGGCATCCAACAACAATTTGGTAAAGAGTGACATCACCAGGATCACCAGCATCATGTAGACTTAAATTCAAACCTGTTTCCATGGGAGTGGCAATAGGTTTGCAATCCTCAAGTCCAAACTTACATAGCAATGTCTCTATGTAACTTTTCTAGCACAAGGCAATACCAACATCACATTGCTTAAACTGTATGCCCAATTAATGATGCAATAGCCCCAAATCTTTCATCTTGAAGTAGCATTCAAATCAGCCTTAAATTCAGCAATATGTGCCTCACTGGGACCAGTGATCAACAAATCATCCACATAAAGAACAACAATGAGAAGTACATCACCCTCACACTTGACATAAAATGTGCTTTCTGTTGGACTGTTACAAAAGCCTCGTTTGACCAAATGAGTGTCAGCTTTCTTATACTAAGCACGAGGAGATTGCTTCAACCCATACAAAGCCTTCTTACATCTGCACACTTTGTCCTCTGGTCCTTTCTTGAACAAACTGCAGGGCTACATTACATAAACTTCCTCAAATATGTCACCATTCAAGAAAGCAGTAACAATGTCTGACTGATATACATCCCAACCAAAATGAGCTACCAATGCACATAGAAAACAAATAGTAGTCATACAACAAGTGGGAGAAAAAGTTTCTTCATAATCTACGCCTTTTTTCTGCGCATAGCCTTTTGCAACAAGTCAAGCCTTAAGACTATCAACCTCACCATCCAGCTTGTGTTTTGACTTGTAAACCCACTTTGTACCAATGGCCTTTTTGCCAGGAGGCAAATCACATAATCCATGTGTCTTTTTCTATAAGTGCATCATATTCTGATTGCATGGAAACCATCTAATTTTTTGAATTATGTGCTTCATCAAAAGACAGAGGTTCTTCAACATCATGTAAGCTAGACACAGCCAAAGCATAATAATCTGATGCATAAGATGCATGGCAAGAGCCTGAACAAGTATGACTAGACAAAGGTGCATCCAATTTACTGTCACACAATGTATGCACCAGCCAATTTGGCATACTCATTTTCAGCCCTTTCCTCATCAAGTACATCATGTACATCTGCATCAGTAATAGGCTGATCTGTAACATTTTGTGAACCCCCGTAGGTTGTACATTTGCCTCATTGGAATTTATATTTGAACTTCCACCACTGATAAGAGGCAACAAAATGTCATAAATGTTCTGTGAGCTTACATTACTGTCTCTAGTACATGACAGCAAGGGTTGAACAGAATCTTCCACAAACACAACATCACGTGAGACCAAAATATGCTTTGTTTTTTTTTCCGAGAAAAAGATCTTTCTATTAGTTAATGAAACTGTCCATAGGGCTACAACCACCTCTTTGAGAGAGGGCTACAACAACCATGATGGGGAGACTCTCCCAGTGAAAAAACAGCATATGTACAATGAGGCTAAATCAAGAAATGGGGGGAGGGAAAAGCCACACAGGTGGATGGTAGTGCCATCTGAGTACACCCTAGACCATGGTGAAAAAAGGCCCAGGACGCCAAAGTCCAAGAAAGGCCTCTCTGTGCTCCCTCATGCGATCGGAGATGCCTTGAAGTCTCTCAAGCTGTCCTTTGAGGGTGTGGATCACCTCTAACCGAAGATCGCGAACAGTCTCTGCTGGTGGTATAGGGCGAGCCTCAAAGATGCGGAAGCAACGGGCCCGCCAGATGAACCAGAGTGTCAGGCCACTGATGAGCTCCCAGCACTCCTCTCTCTCACTGTACCAGTTTCGTGGAGTAAGCTCTATGACAGACTGGCGTGTAGGTCACCCCCCCTACATCACTATCATCCTACTGGTGGAAGATAACTCAAATTGAAGTGTCAGGCCCATGAGAATGGACCAAGCAGCTGCCCCCCAAGTGTACTACCAAGCCGTGGAAAGACCAGGCATCATCCAAAGAACACGAAGCCACACTTGCTGTGCTAAGGGATAGTCCCAAAGATAGTGACATTGGCTCTCCACAAGATGGTCACAAGTTGCGCATGCGATCAAGAGACCAGTATGCACCAGCCAGTTCCCAACTGTTATAGCTCTGTGTGCGACTAGTCACTGAAACAAAGTGACTCACCTTGGCTGTCTGGAGTCCCACAACCTCTCCCAAAAAGCTGCCAAGAACTCAACTTTGTTTGCGGATGGTACAACCTGTAACCTTTGCTTTCAACACTATAACCAACAAAAATACATTTGACAGCCTTATCATCCAATTTTATGTGTTGCACTTGTGGCACTAAACCATAAGCCAAACAGCCAAAAATACACATATTCTCAATAGATGGCTATCTATCATGCCATGCTTCATATGGAGTCAAAAACTGCAACACTTTTGTAGGACACCTCTTGAGTACATAAGTGGCACACATGACAGCCTCGAGCCAAAACGAATGTGGTAAAGCTTGACTCTTGGACATACATCTTACCATTTTTGTAAAAGACCTGTTTTTCCTCTCAGCAATACCATTTTGCTCCGGTGTATATGGCACTGTACATTGGTGTTTTATTCCACGACTAGCCAGAAATGCATTAAATTAATGAGACATATACTCCCCCCCTCGATCGGGACGGAGGGTACCCATAGTACATTTCGATACATTTTCAGCCATAGCCAGAAATTGTTTAAAGCACATAAAAACTTTGGGCTTCACTTTAAGCGGAAATACCCATGGCATGCTTGGGGTAATCATCAATGAAAATCACGAAGTATAGGTAATTGCTTAAGGACGGAGTTTGCATGGGCCCACAAGCATCACTATGCACAAGCTCCAACCTACATTTGGCCCTAACTGAACCATCCCTTGGAAACTTAGAATGCTGCATTTTACCCAAAATACAGCCTTCACAAACATGTTTGACAGGTACTTCAAGAGGCGGTGATAGCTGTTTTTCGGCTATTCAAAATTGTCATAGTGAGCTACCTCACCCTACAAAATTCACCCAAACACTATGGCTATCCCTACTATTTCACCGTATATAGGCGTGTGTGAGTTAGGGGACTTTTCCCATATTTTCTTAAAAACCCTAAATTAGCTAGTCACTGGGCTAGTTGAGTAAAAAATAAAAATAAAAATAAATATTATGGCCCATTTGTGTGTAAATATTTCATTATATATGTGGCCTAAATATAGGATTTTTTATAAATATTTTGATATTTATTTAAATATTTATACCTAGGTGTGTGTTTTATTAAATTTACCTTCTTTTATCCTCTTGCACCATAAGTATATTTTTTGCCAATATGTACATACTCTAACCTCATATTTTTCCTTTATACAAATCACTCCCACATTTTCACCCTCACCCTCGTGATAACAAAAAATTGATTTCTACTCATTGGTCACGTTTATTATATTATTTACTTGCATACCTTTTCCTCTTTCACCCAAAATAATACAAAGAGGGACCATATCATATGATTCCAATATCTTTCCATATCCATAATTCCTCCATATTTTTATTATTATTTTTACTCATTATTCTAACACCATGTGCTCATTGAGCTAAAGTCCATGAATAGTCCATACACT
This sequence comes from Adiantum capillus-veneris, assembly GCF_014529385.1. Taxonomy (NCBI): domain Eukaryota; kingdom Viridiplantae; phylum Streptophyta; class Polypodiopsida; order Polypodiales; family Pteridaceae; genus Adiantum; species Adiantum capillus-veneris. Next base: position 102,468,766 of record NC_140954.1, on the reverse strand, counting down.
AGTCCCACCATGTATATATTTCTTTAGTCACCAATAATCCTCCTCCATGCATGTGTCAAGGGAAACTTGGATTCATTGTACATATTCAACAAAGGAGGGGCTCACTCTTGGATGCATTGTACAAATTCAACAAAGGAGGGGGCCACAAAAAGACTTTTGAAGGCATAAAAAACAGGTTTTTTGGTGAGATTTTTGGTACCCATCTCCACTCCGAATTTGGAGTGGTGGTCAAAAGAGAAAATGTAGCCCACACTTTGAATAATAACCTCAAATTTTTTCATGATTTTTGGAGCTACCAGCGGTGAGATATGATTTTTTGAGTGGACCCCAGTCTGCCCACTTTTCTCACAAGTAGCCCATAGTCTTCTCTCACCTCTTTCCACACTTCTACACACACACACACACACACACACACACATTACTCTCAATCCCTCACTCAAACCTGCACCTTCAATGGTTTCTCTCACCTTCTTCACCATTAACCTCCCCACTTACTCCCATAGCTCTCATATGAGCTCTCCATGTACATACACCATCTCTATTCCTCTCTCTATTATCTCCAAAGTACAATTCCATCTTACTCCTTATATATATACATACATTCAGCATGTGTACCATGATTAACCTCTGCAAATCAAGAGATCTCATCAACGGAATTACCATTTTCATCACGATAATCAACCTTGGCGGCGGTGGCGTAAAGAAGGGAAGACGAAGAAGAAGATCGATAGTCATTTTGAGAACCTACACAAGTAAGTCCAAAACTTCTTTAAGCTTCACCATCACAAGGATTTTCTCACTTCATGCAACCATCTTACTTCAACCATCCACCCCATTCTACCCATTGTAAATATATCATTAACTTTCTAGTGATTACTAACGACTAACATACTAACACAAAATAGCATTGACCTAACCATAAAAGACACCTCACCTCAAGACATGTGTATAGTAACTCTCTCTCTCTCTCTCTCTCTCTCTCTCTCTCTCTCTCTCTCTCTCTCCCTCTCTCTCTCTCTCTCTCTCTCTCTCTCCTTACTTACTTTCACCTTATCTACCATCAATAATGCTCTCTTTTGAGCCCACACCCATGACTCAAGCAGACAAAGAAGGCCCGCAATGTTTTGATATTCAAAAAAATCATAATCTTGATTTGTTAGCTTGTAAATTAGGATTTCCAATAATCTTAATGAGGGGTCTCCAACCTATAAATAGGCCCCTCTCCTTCTTGTAAAACAACCTCCAACATCTCACATAGCACCCCAACACTCTATGCGTGAGGAGAGACTTAGGTGTAGCAACCACTTGTGAGCTTCATTCTTGGTGTGAGAGAAGCCTTCAAGCTACACATTGCAAGTGAGAGAGCGTGAGTTCCACAAATCTCAAAACCACTATTGTATATGCTTCTTCATCATCAATAAATTGAGGTTTGGTGCATCAAAGGCATGATTCGATGTTCAAATCTTCGTCCTTCCATTTGTGCAATACGATTTGGTGAATTCAAGGTGACTTGTGTGTTTTGGGTTTTTATCGGTTGATCTTGATTTTAGAAAGTGTTTTAGTGTGTTTTTCATTGCCAGTTTTTTGTCCATTGTAAGAGGGTATTGTGGTGAGAGGTCTCCCACACCCTAAGACAGTGTGTGTGTGTTTTGGCAATGTTTAGCAATCACTAAGCATTGAGTGAGTTTTGTACAAGTTCTACGATAGCATCATAACGAACCATCTCCATTTGCAAGTCAAAAATAAGGTATTACGCAAGATCCTTTCCTCTCTCTCTTCCCTTTGCTCTAGCTCTCTCTGGTCCATTTCATGTGTGTCTTGGTGTGAGGTTGCTTGTGTGTGTTGTGTGGTGCATCTTCATGGTTGTGCCAAATTCTCTCTTGCGTCCTAGTTCGCATACCATAACTAGGTGGTGCCCCTATCTTGTTTGGGTTTGGCTGTGGGTTTGTTGTTGTGTTGTGCTTGTGGTTTCCCCAGCCCCAATTGAGCAGCACGGGAGCCTTGAGGGGTGTTTAGAGGCCGCCTCTCTTGTTGCCCGCCCCGGACCGCCCCAGCGGCAAAGAAGCAACCATTTCAGATTTTTACAAACACAGCAAACTGACAAAATTCAGATGCCCAAAATGTGCATGTATTTGAAACAACCCTTAAATCTGCAACAACATTTGCAAAATTTTGTCCACACTTGTCATACAAAGTGAGATTATTTAATCCACGACACAAAAGGCCAAATGCAACAATTTCATCACCAAAACTGAGATCATGAACTGTACATCTGTCATCCACAAATTTGACTACAAGTCCAAGTCTAGCAAGTGCAGATACAGACAAAAGATTCTTCTTGATCCCAGGTACATAAAGTGCATCAACAAGTGTGAAATAACTGCAGTTTGCAGCTATAAGCACAATCTTTCCAACTCCTTGAACTGGATAAGAGGCATTGTTGGCACAAGTGACTGAATTGCCATGAGGGACAGACTTAAGAGAGGTGAACAATTTATGATGTGAGGTAATGTGCTTTGTAGCACCAGTGTCAAAATACCACACATGTGAATCTGCAGCAACTGACATGCATGCATCATGAACAACAGGATTGTAAGTGCACTCTGCATTAAAAGCCCATTATGCATCAACATCAGCATCACAGTCTCCTTTCACAGAAGACTCAACAATGGCTGCATTTGTAGTGGAGCCAGCATTTGCAGTGGAACCACCCTCTTTCTTCTTAGCCTCTTTGGCCTTCAACTTAGGACACTACTTGATCAAGTAATCATTAGCTTTACAATAATGGCAACGCATCTTCTTTTTGCCCTTATCACCAAAATTTCCAAACGAATTGCTGCCAGCAGAAGCATTAGGAACAAAAGTTTTGCCACTCGCAGTAGAACCATAAGAAGTGACTACATTGCTGTTACCACCCTTTCTTTGAGAAGCAATAAAAGCCTGTTCAAATGCATGCTGCCTAGTCCTGTTTTTTTTGGAAAGTGACTCTTGCAACAGCAATGTGCACAATGCATCAAATTTGACAATTTCAGGATCTCCTTGGGTCATAAGTCTCCAAGTACTAGCAAAAGTCTGGTAAGAATCTCGTAAGGCATCAAGAACAGTCTGCACAACAGAATTGTTTGAAATGACTTAGCCTGCAGAAGTAAGTTGCTCATTGATATCCTTGACACCAGCAAGGAAAGTGTCCATATCATCTTCCTCATGCATAATCTTCGATTCTAGCTCTTTACGCAGCAAAGCAATTTTAGCCTGATTGCGACTTGCATAAAGACTAGAATATCCCAAGCTTGTTTTGCAAATTTTACTAAACAAATGTGAGAAACAATGGTGCGCTTCACAGACAACACTATCAATGCATGAGCCTGCGCATCCTTTACATCCCAACGAGCTTGTTTTGTTGTAGGCAAAACAACTCTAATAGCAGCAATTCTTGCAGCAAGACCACAACATCCTCAACATCGCCTACATCCTCAAAACCATGCTGTACAGCAATGCCTTGCACAATATTCCAGACGCCCTTACATCATGTAAGCCCACATAGGGTAATTGTCCTCATCCAACCTGTCCTCAGCAACAAACATCTTGAACACATTTGTGTTGTTGTCAGCCATGGAAAATGTATGCACCTGATGTGAAAACTGCCCGAAATGAGGAGAAACTGAGTGAGACTAGCATGTGCTATATAGCACGACCCGTAGTAGACTGTATAGAACCTGTTATGCAAAAAACAACACTGACAAAAATTTTGTAAAAAACGACAAAATTGCTTGTGCAGACCTGCCTGTAGTGACCTTCTCGTTCCTTTGGTGGAGGCTCTTGAATTCTCCTTTGGGAAGGAGATGCATCATCAAGAAGAAAATTTTTTAGCCCTTCGTATGGATCCTCTTCTTCTTCCCGAATCGGAGAGAGGCCTCTTTTGCAAGTCTCACAAGGAGGTTTCCTAGGTACTCTCTCGTCATGGTGGGGAGCTTGGAGAATCCCATGGGCACAAAGTTGCCGTTGCACTTCCCTTTGGAGGGATGGATTGCCCATAGCTTGTTGGAGCCTAGAAACAAGGTAGTTAACAAGCATAGGGGCATCATTAGTAGCCTGCTCATTAGCAAAATCAAAGTTATCAACATTAATTTCACTCTCTTTACTATTGTCAGCCATTCTAACAATTTTTAAGTATGAACTTTTTAGGTGTACTTTGGCACTTCAAGCCCTAGTTGCTACTCCTCTTTACCCCTTTAGAAAAAGCAGTCATGCTACTGTACCCATGGCTCGAATACCAATAATTGCAAGGAATAGAAGAGAGGGTCGTTCAACACCAAAACAGGACCGGCTCCTGTCAAGCTCCTAATAGCTCAATAGTGGTTAAGCCGTAGGCAAGCCCCGTAGGACTCCACTATTAAGACCATAGCTCTTGACGGTGATGCCCCGTTATCTGCATGAAGGCAGGCACACTGCAAGGATGAAAAATCTCTATTCTACTTACTCACATGCAATTAATAGTACCAACCACTTATAGCTAGCTTGAGGACTTCCCTTCTTGAGCAAGAAAAGAGAAACCTTGTGCTCTAATACCAATGTAAAATTTAATGGCCTAGTAACTTTTGTGTATAAAAAAATAGCATGAACATAGTGAGCATTTCATTAGAATAGATTCCTAATGAGAATAACAAGAGTGCTTGGATGGAGAGAGCAACAAAAAGTATAACACCTAGTTAGATAGCATGAACAATACTTAAAAAGAGAGAGAAATTAAGATATTGACAACAATTGAGGACCAGATTTGCATGGAGTTGGTTCCCCATCCAAAAGGCTTTGTATCATGGTTTCTCCCATCAAGAGAGACATTTTACAATACAATACTTTGTGTTCCTTCAATACTAGCTAGTGCAATGAAGATGGAAACTTCAAGCACTAAGCAAAACACTTATTAAACACAACATCAATTCCCTCATGGTCTCAGACCCAAGACCTCACACACCTTCGAAGATGGTGAGAGCTAGCGGGGTATGAGAGTAGATTGAGAGGAAGAAGGAGTAGTCTTACGAGAAACATGTACATCTCCTCACATAATCACTCATATTAGCATAGCTTAGCTTAGTATAAGCATGGTAGAGGAGATGAGCATGCATTGAAGCTTGGCTCTTGGTTGGATTTGCATCACAAAGCCAAGAGTTGTTGGTGTAGGCCTCCCTTCTCACAAGCTTGGAGTAGGTGATCAGCTTTCCATTAAAGCTTGAGAAGGAGAGAGAGAGTCTTCTTGATTCACACATGAATTTGTGTGAGTTTAAGTATGAAAAATCCCCTCATAATTGAACCATACTTAGACAATTGTATTAAATGATATATTAAATAACAAATTTTAAAACAAGATATCGTAAATCATTTCATATACACCAATACAACTTTCTGTATCTAATGGATAATACAATCATTTAGATCAAAAATTTGATCTTTGATTACTACAATATAATATCTTAGTGTTGTATCTTATGTGCCCATCATTTGGGATGAGCTTCCACTACATCTACATGTAGAAGGATCCAACGGATACATTAGCTGGTATATTGGAGGATCTTTCGTTACTGCTACAATTTTCGTTGTAATACCAAGGAAAGAATCTCTTACCTGTATGATGTCGACTGCACGAGAAAATCGAGCCAAAGAGCAATCATGTTTGCCACAGTATGTTCGCCACTTTGCTACTCTATTGTGTTCATGCGCGGTTTGTCCATGATCTTGCGAGGAATGTCCATCATATGCAAGCAAAGCACCAGGATATGGCGAATCGGAAAATACATACAGATGCTATTGTGTATATGTGTGTGTGTGTGTGTGTGTTGACCTACCATGTAAAGTATTTAGGATTGAATGCCAAATGGGCTTTTAGTTGAAACTAGACCATGCCAGCTATACCACTAGCTTATGATGTAATCACTAGATTATGAGTGAGGTAGTGAGGTAATATTTTTAAGATGTATAATGCATGCACCAAACCATACAGAGTGAGTGGGTGGGTGGGTAGTAGTAATTGCTCGATTCAAAGTACGTGTGATCTGGGTTTAACAGATCTGGGTGACTATCATTGAGAAGGGCGGGCAACACCAGGATGTATCGCCAAACCAAGGGATCCCACAAGGACTTCCAGAATACCGTCATAGCGTAGATATAGGAATCGACACTGTCAGCTGATAGAGTGAGACAAAGGTAGTGACTGGAGAAGGGCCGAAATAGAGAATAGTATCTATATTTAATAAGCAAGGGTGTGTGTGGGTGTGGTATACATCTGGTAGAAATTTGATACTATGAGCAATTACATGTGGTCTTCTCTAGAGACTCGGTGAAATTTTTCTAGAGAATAGCAGCTCTAGGTTAGCACACCAAAAAGGGAAGCTGTCAACCAAGGGTTAGCCAATGACTTGTCAGCTAGATAAGTGTGTGTGTGTGTGTGTGTGTGTGTGTGTGTTTCTCTCTCATCCCCTACTTCCAAGGCTCGCCCCCTCCTATGTAGAACTTGTGAAGACTTTTTGGGACACACACAAAGCATCCAATTTCCCTAATGTAGAACTTGTGAAGACTTTTTGGGACACACACAAAGCATCCAATTTCCCTAATGTTTGACCTTTGGACACAACCTTTAAATTTTGGAATCTTAGCATTTTGGAACTCTTGATGGGCTGAACCTTAGGGCCTTTTAAGCCCACTGTTGCACATTGCTCTTTTGTAGATGGCCCTACCTTTGGATCCCTACTCTGGCCGGTCTGCCAGCTTAACCAATATTCTAGCTTTTTCTCCCCTTGTACTTCCCCATATTAAATGATCAGTTTAACATGAGAAAATCATTTAGGAGAATTAGATATTAATTATTATGACATTACCTCTCTCTTGAAATCATAGTCATCCTCGACTATGTGGTCGAGAAGATAAAGCATATTCACAGTCCTTTTCCTAGCGGGTAGAGGATCCCTATGTTACCCTACGACATCATTCTAGAATGGATGACTAGTCCATTTGGAGCTTGAGAGCCTAACCTATCGCAAGCATGTCTGCACATTAGTCCTATCGATCTTCCATAGTAGAGTGACAAGTTCTACTTGGTGTTTGGGAGATGTCGCCTCCGCAAACTTGATCTAAGCATGCATACTACTTCATTTTTGTGCACAATAAAGAAAAAGAGAGCCTTATAAGACAAAAACTTTGTTCATTTTTAACATTTGTACATTTGCTTACTCTAGGGAAGTATTGTAAGCATTGACAAGGTTTAGGTTAACCTTTAGTTGTATGCCTTGCATCCATCTAGCATCTTCAAAAGGATAATTCTTAAACTTAATAAGATATAGTCGGGATAGTCTTACCGCCTCTTAGCACCTTGTCTTCATGTCGGAGAATGGACTTGGGCTGCAGCACCTCTTCTTGGTCCTTGATCTCCAATGGGTCTTCAATAGTTGGTTCTTGAGGTGGCTCTCCTTTGTAAGGCTATAGTAGGCGCACATGGAAAGCATTGTGTATGAGCCAATGGCTGGGCAACTTGAGTTGATAGGCCATCTCATTGATTGGCCTAAGAATTTGGAAGGGACCATAGTACCTTTTTGCTAACTTAGCATAGTACTTCCGGTGTCCGGTAGGATTCTTGCTTGTTGTGTGCCTTAATCCAGCCTCAGGAAATTTGAGTAAGACCCAATCATTTTCTTTAAAGGCTTGGGCTCTTCTGTGCTTGTCGGCACCAGCCTTTTGCCTTTGTTGTGAGATAGAGATAGCATCCTTAATCTTTTGGAAAGATTATTGTAGGTCTCGGATATACTCATCTTCACAGCGAAGATCTTCCCATGTATCTTAAATAGGAGGGGACTTTGTGATCTTCCCTCAATTACCTCAAAAGATGCTAATCCCGTGGAAGTATGTACAATGTTATTGTAGGCATAGTCCACGAAGGGTAAGTACTTCTCCCATTGGGATCTTTGATCTACTTTTGTTACATAGGATTTTAGTAGATCGAGAATTGTTAGGTTAGCTATTTCACTTTGGCCATCCGTTTGCGGGTGATAGGCCGAAGAGGAATTTAGCCTTGTTCCTAAATTCTCAAAGAGACCCTTCCAAAAATTACTGGTCATTCTAGGATCTCTATCCAACACTATGGACATTGGCAAGCCATGGTGCTTGAAGATTTGTGAAATGAGGGTTGCAATTTGATGGGCTTTGATAGTCCTTTTGATAGGTATAAAACGAGCTTGTTTACTGAACCTGTCTACTATCGTCCATATTCCCGTATTCCCATGGATAGACTTAGGCAATCCAAAGATAAAATCCATGGATATGCTCTCCCATGGTGAATTAGGGATTGGCAAAGGTTGAAGAAATCCAGGTTGCTTCCCTCTATCAAACTTTGTATTTTGGCATACCACACGTTTAGAGACATACTCCTGTATGTTTGCTTTCATGGTAGGCCAATAGAACTATGTTTCAATCCCTTTTAGGGTAGACTGAATCCCTCGATGCCCCGCATAAGGAGGAGCATGAGATTCATACATTACTTTCTCACGTAGTGAGTTAGTAACGCATAGCCTATTTCAATAGAGAAGATAACCATATTGTAAAGTAAATGGTTCCTCTTTCTTCCCTAATGCAACGGCTAAAATCACATCTCTAAAATCGGGATCAATAGAATACTCATCTACAATAGAAGATGGATCATTGTGAGTTTCTATGGAAATCGCATTCACTCTCGATCGTCTTGAGAGTGCATTGGCTACTTGTTTATGCTTGCCAGCAATGTGCGCAATATTAAAATGAAATTGTGAAAGGAAATTTACCCACCTGGCATTTGTTTGTTGGAGAGCTTGGTCTGCGTCATGAAGTACTTAGGACTTTGGTGATCCGTTCGCAGAATAAAGGGAGTCCCCAATAAATAGTGCTTTCATGAGTTTAAAGCATGTAGAACTGCAAGGAGTTCCTTTTCATATATGCCAAGAGCTTGCTCAACAGGGTTGAGCCTTCGACTTTCATAGGCTATGGCGAGCCCTTCTTGGAGCAAAACAACTCCAAGACAATCACCACAAGCATCACATTGGACCTCAAATGGCTTTGAGAGATCCAGTAATGTAAGCACAAGTTGAGAGATAAGCTTTTCTTTAAGCTTTTCGAAAGCATTGTTCTCCTTGGCAGACCATGTATATCTAACGTTTTTCTTTGTTAGGTCATGTAATGGTCCTGCAATTTGTGAGAACTTTTCTATGAAGCATCTATAGTATGCACACATACCTATAAATCTTCTTAGTTCATGAAGATTCATTGGTTTAGGCCATCCTTTTATTACCTCTAATTTTGATGGATCCATTTGGAGGCCATCTTGAGAGATAATGTGACCTAAATACTGAATCTCTTGTAAGAAAAATTCACTTTTCTTTTGATTAACATAAATTTTATTTTCTCTTAAAACTTGAAATATTACCTGGAGGTGTTGCTTGTGTTTGTCCAATGAATTATAGTAGATGATGATATCATCAAAGACTCCAGTAAAGGTTCAGTGAGGCCTGAATAGCTTCTCCATCAAGCGGTTGAATGTGGTTGTGCATTGGTCAAGCCAAAAGGCATGACAAATATTTGTAAAGACCAAACATAGTGCAAAATGTGGTCTTTACAATGTCTTGATCAACTATCCTTATTTGATGATAGCCACTTTTTAGGTCAATCCTACTGAAGTAGTTCGATCCTTGTAGCTTATCAAATAGGTCTTCTACCCGTGGAACGGGAAACCTATTCTTGATAGTGATCATATTTAGTGCTCTATATTCAACACACATTTGATATGTGCTGTCTTTCTTTTGCATTAGTAACACGGGTGAGCAAAATGGAGATGAGCTAGGCCTAACCATGCCCTTCTCAATTAAATCATGCACTTGCCGTATAATCTCCTCTTGCTGAGCTTGAGAAACTCTATATGGAGGTTTGTTAGGCGATGAACTTCCTGGAAGAAGTTCAATTGCATGGTCATCATTGCCTCGTTTAGGAGGTAGCTCACAAGGGATGTCGTCAATAAAGAAATCTTGAAACCCCTTGAGAAAATTGGATAACTCTAATTCCTTGTGAGTGTATTTATTTTCTTTTGTTAAAACATTAGGTTCATTTTGAGAATCTTTAACAAAAATCATGTACACGGAAATAGAGCTCTTTATTGGCTTATTGCAAGCTTGTGTATGTACAATGGGTATGGTGTTACCCATTTGCTTGGCATCTATGTACATATCATTTCCCTGAACCTAAAGTAGATTCTTCTTTCAGGGAACTTAACACTGGCAGCCATGCGATCAAACCATGGTGCCCCTAGGATTACATCCTCGTGCTTGAGAGGAGAGATAAAGAAGTCCTCTTTGTCCACATAGCTTTGGACATGGAGCCTCAATTTCCCAATTAAGGGTGAGTGAAGCTTCTTGCCCCTTGAAAGCACCATTTGTGGGTAGGACATCTCCCATCTCATAAGCTTGTATGCCTAGCTTGGTGGCCAACTCTGTGGATATGAAATTGTGAGTACAACCAGGGTCAAAGAGAATAAAAGCGTCATGTCCTCTTACCTTTCCCCAAGCATGGCATAGAGGAGATCCTTTATGGTGAGTTTCTTCCTCTTGGATTTTAGCCAAGGTAGCTCTAGGAGGCTCATGGCGGGTGTTCTTTGGGAAAAGCGTGGTATGCATGCCCTTGCTCGCCACACTTGAAATAGTGGTTATCCTTGCAATAACGCTCAAGCTCTTTAGGAGAGAGTTTGTTTTTTCCTTCGTAAACTCCCTTCTCCTTAGCTTTGTTGGAATTTCCCTTAGGAGACTTTTGGACATTGTCCTTCCCCTTAGGCTCATTGGAACCCTTGTTTTCCGTGGGCTTAGAATTTCTCTTAGCCCCTGTTTGGAAATTGATTTGAGAAGCCACCATGGTATGGTGTATAACCGCCAATATGGTGCATGGCCTTTGGGAGTTGACATACTCTGCTATTTCTTCAGTTAAGCCCGCACAAATTTTTTTCTTTTGCTCTCTAAAATCCAACTTTTTGAAGATAGTGGCTTTGAGTTGTAAGTCCCAAAACTTGTCTACATATTTGTGAATGGATTCGTAGGGAGAGAGCTTCAAGCTTCACCATTCGGTGATACTTTGTCTTTGGCATCGGTGGCCAAAAACTACTTCATAATGGAAGCTCTTAAAGCTTTCCATGTTTGTGGAGCTTCATCGTTGGCCCTTAGGCTAGACCACCATTGCCTGGTGGACTTTTGAAAGTGCATAGCTACATGGCATAGCTTAGAGGACTCCATGAAGCCCTCATGTCCAAACTTCACATCAAACTGTTGGATAAAGGCCAAGACTTTGTCTGTAGCAACAAAGGTGCCATCGTAGGTAAGGAAAGAGATGCTCTTCCCTTCCTCTTTGGACTTCTTGAGCTTGGACGACCTCTTCCATGCGGCATAGGATTTCCTATGGCCTCTTCTTTTTTATGGTTCAAAAGTTGCACCATCACTTTCTTCAGAAAATGAAGAATTTGAGGAAGATGAAGAAGAGGGTGACCTCTTTCTCATTGGTGTGGAGAAGTGTGTGATGGTCTTCTCTGTTTTGGAGGTGCTGGAGAGCGTTTAGGCTGCCGTCTTCATGGAGCCATCTCCACCAAGGTGGCAGGAGACTCACTTCTTTCTCGTTCCTTTGGTGGAGGCTCTTGAATTCTCCTTTGGGAAGGAGATGCATCATCAAGAAACAAATTTTTGAGCCCTTCGTATGGATCCTCCCCTTCTTCCTAAATCGGAGAGAGGCCTCTTTTGGAAGTCTCACAAGGAGGCTTCCTAGGTACTCTCTTGTCATGGTGGGGATCTTGGAGAATCCCATGAGTACGAAGCTGCCATTGCACTTCACTTTGGAGGGATGGATTTCCCATAGCTTTTTGAAGCCTAGAAGCAAGGTAGTTAACAAGCATAGGGGCATCATTAGTAGCCTGCTCATTAGCAAAATCAAAGTTATCAACATTAATTTCACTCTCTTTACTATTGTCAGCCATTCTAACAACTTTTAGGTGTGAACTTTTTAGGTGTACTTTGGCACTTCAAGCCCTAGTTGCTACTCCTCTTTACCCCTTTAGAAAAAGCACTCATGCTACTGTACCCATGGCTCGAATACCAATAATTGCAAGGAATAGAAGAGAGGGTTGTTAAACACCAAAACAGGACCGGCTCCTGTCAAGCTCCTAATAGCTCAATAGTGGTTAAGCCGTAGGCAAGGCCCATATGACTCCACTATTAAGACCATAGCTCTTGACGGTGATGCCCCGTTATCTACATGAAGGCAGGCACACTGCAAGGCTGAAAAATCTCTATTCTACTTACTCACATGCAATTAATAGTACCAACCACTTATAGCTAGCTTGAGGACTTCCCTTCTTGAGCAAGAAAAGAGAAACCTTGTGCTCTAATACGAATGTAACATTTACTGGCCTAGTAACTTGTGTGTATCAAAAAATAGCATGAACATAGTGAGCATTTCATTAGAATAGATTCCTAATGAGAATAACAAGAGTGCTTGGATGGAGAGAGCAACAAAAAGTATAACACCTAGTCAGATAGCATGAACAATACTTAAAAAGAGAGAGAAATTAAGCTATTGACAACAATTGAGGACCAGATTTGCACGGAGCCGGTTCCCCATCCAAAAGGCTTTGTATCATGGTTTCTCCCATCAAGAGAGACATTTTACAATACAATACTTTGTGTTCCTTCAATACTAGCTAGTGCAATGAAGATGGAAACTTCAAGCACTAAGGCAAACACTTATTAAACACAACATCAATTCCCTCATGGTCTCAGACCCAAGACCTTAGACACCTTCGAAGATGGTGAGAGCTAGCGGGGTATGAGAGTAGATTGAGAGGAAGAAGGAGTAGTCTTACGAGAAACATGTACATCTCCTCACATAATCACTCATATTAGCATAGCTTAGCTTAGTAATAAGCATGGTAGAGGAGATGAGCATGCACTGAAGCTTGGCTCTTGGTTGGATTTGCATCACAAAGCCAGTAGTTGTTGGTGTAGGCCTCCCTTCTCACAAGCTTGGAGTAGGTGATAAGCTTTCCATTAAAGCTTGAGAAGGAGAGAGAGAGTCTTCTTGATTCACACATGAATTTGTGTGAGTGTGTGTGGATAATGCCTTGAGAAAATCAACCCCCTCTCTCTCTTCGTCGACCCCTCTTGCTATTTGCTCATGCTGCAATCCTATTGGCCCTTTCCAGGCTTAGCCAATGAATATTAAGAAGCATAAGTGATAGCCTTCTGACATGTGTCCCCCTTTCCAGTTTTGTGAGAGCTTTAGGTAATTAATAAATGCAACTAAACTCTCATTGGACCCCTTTGCCTCCTGGACAATAGGAATCAGGCAAGCCATTGGGCTGTTGAATGCTTATTGGATCCCTTGGGAGACTATCCAATAGTCTTCTAGAGAGCTTAATTCTTATTGGTTATTTTATTAAGTGTTTTTAAATTAATTAAACTAGATTTACTCTAGACTAATTCTCATTGGTCCTCCATGGTCATCCAATAGGATTTGAGTACACCTTGTGGGCATTTGGGCTAGGGATCTGACATGTGTCCCTCTTTCCCTTTGTGTAAAGGAAGCTTGTGTGTGTGTGTGTGTGTGTGTGTGTGTGTTTCTCTCTCATCCCCTACTTCTAAGTCTCGCCCCCTCCTATGTAGGACTTGTGAAGACTTTTTGGGACACACATAAAGCATCCAATTTCCTTGATGTTTGACCTTTGGACACAACCTTTGAATTTTGGAACCTTAGCATTTTGAAAGTCTTAATGGGATGAACCTTAGGGTCTTTTAAGCCCATTGTTTCACATTGCTCTTTTGCAGATGGCCCTACCTTTGGATCCCTATTTTCCCTCCTTTGGATCCCTATTGTGGCCGGTCTGCTAGCTTAACCAATATTCTAGCTTTTTCTCCCCTGGTACTTCCCCATATTAAATGACGAGTTTAACATGAGAAATTCATTTAGGAGAATTAGATATCAGTTATTATCACACACACACACACACACACACACACAGATGATCAACATGGCCACTTGTTAAACATGCACTTAAACACTTTAAAAAAGTATGCACAATACGAACACTTAAATAACTCAAAGTCATGACAAAATAGAGCTGCATTGCCAAAAAGTATCAAGAGATCCATTAGGTCAAAGTCTTTACAACAACCTCAATGTTTTTGTTTACAACAAATCCTATTCTACTCTATAGTTGGACGGTTGAGGATCACTCCAATATATCCCATTGATAAACTTCACAACTTCAAACTCTTCATCTGAAATATAAGATTTATGATTGTGATATATCTTTTGCAACTGAATATCACAACCACAAACATTGACATAATAAATATCAACCATATGTAGTTCTTGTAGGACTCCCATCAATTTTATCTCGCTCAATATTTTTGACACTTTGCATAGTGAAATGCTTAAGTGTTCACAATTTCAATACCACCCATCTGCATATGAATACACCCAATCATGCCACCAGCACCATGTACCATTTCTTTGATAAATGTACTCATCCTTAACTTTCAAATAAATAAGCATCTTTATATGTATTGGGAGAATAGCCAATACATCATGACCCATGTTAACCTACAAAGCAGTTAGCAAAGTTATCTCTCTCTCTCTCTCTCTCTCTCTCTCTCTCTCTCTCTCTCTCTCTCTCTCTCTCTCTCTCTCTCTCACACACACACACACACACACACACACACACATTAACCTATGTATTAGATAAAACCCACTTCAATAAGCCAACAATATGTAAAAAAATATGGTTCTTAGAATGCATAGACAATGGATCAGAGTGATCGATCATCTAGAGAAGTTGAGCCTACTACACACTCTACTTGTAACTCTCAAGATCCTAGGTCCAACACGTCAAACACTACGTCCGAGGCATCAAGGTGAGTCACGGAAAGAATAGATTCTAAACATCCATTCATTCACTCCATAGGGACAGTATGAAAATTTGCAATTGAGAGGCCGTTGCATACCTAACTCTCGCACAATGACTCGCATATCATCTATATCAAACTCTATGTGATAATAACCTACAAAACTTCTAAAATGTCATGCTTCACATAATGCCAAGACAGAATGTCTACAATAATATTGAAACCTGCAATGAAGATAACAACCAGCCATTCAGGCATAAAAAGTGACAACTTATTTAGCGTCATATGGATTCAAGTTCAAGATATACACATCGAAGGATCTCAAAATCCTCGATAATATGAACAATATCCTTAGCATGTGCAGGACCCCTCCACGATGGAGGATCTAGAAAAAAAGATGACACGTGTAAATACACAAAATAAAGACCATAAATTTATCAGTCATGGTAAAAGTAAGTATCAAAGATAAGATTTTACATGCCTCTAATATAAGAAGGTACATCGAAACCATGATGTATCATGCCATTCTTTATCTGCTCTAACAATGGAAATTTAAAAGTTTAAGAGGAAGAGGGACGAAATAGAATAAAGAAGACTTACACAAAATAAAGAAGACACGTGTAAATACACAAAATAAAGACCATAAATTTATCAGTCATGGTAAAAGTAAGTATCAAAGATAAGATTTTACATACCTCTAATATAAGAAGGTACATCGAAACCATGATGTATCATGCCATTCTTTATCTGCTCTAACAATGGAAATTTAAAAGTTTAAGAGGAAGAGGGACAAAATAGAATAAAGAAGACTTACACAATCATACCGTAGAGAATCGTGTCCATCTTTCTTTTGTTTAAAAGAAGGATTTAGCATATTGAGAGAGAGAGAGAGAGAGAGGGGGGGGGGGGGGGGGGGGGGGGGGGGGGGGGGGGGGGGATGAAAGCAATTCAAAAGACTTTGAAATTTCACAACTTCACAAAGATGCTTTGAATATTTTGAATGTAGTAGAGACAATACAAAAAGGTTATTCATCAAAGTGTAGCCTTTGAGAGACCACATTAGGGATTCTATAAGTCCAAGGACCTATGTTGTATACATTTTGCAAGATATGGGGGGGTGTTTCAACTTGAGTAAATATCCTCAATCGATATGGTGTAGTCAAGTCTCCAGCAACCCCCACCTGTTGTGCATTGACTGGCCTTTCATCACTCACAAACCAAATATTAACTTGAATTTGACAATGCTCGTGGTCCAAAGAAAAGGAAACATGGTCGTATCCAAGAACTTGCATAGATATATCTCTATCTAAGTATAGCATTTCATAAACACCTATGATGATAAATCCTCAATGGCAGTGATCTTTGCAAAGGCATCCATGAATTATGTAGAGCAAGAAAGGCTTAAAACTACCAAAATACCACATAAAAACTCTTACAATATAATATGAGTTGTATCAAATAAGATCATCAAAACCATAGCAGGAACTCTTCCCCTCCATTGCGGTCGATCTTCAACAAATTAAGTCAATGTATAAGCCAATCTTCTCAAGGAAATAATAGGTCAAGTTAATACTTTAATTGAAAAAAGAAGATAAATACCTCAAATGAATTCAGTGATGTGACCTTCTACATAGGATGCACTGTGTCAAACGAGGATCCATTTGTGGCCAATACTTTTATCTAAGAGATATCAATAAAATTTAATATCAAGTCTGTCTGACTTTAAGTAACAGCCACAATGTCAATTTGAACTTATTGTTATGAGTTCACTAGTTGTAATACTTCCTTGCATACAATTTTTGGAGTGTAGCAACACTCCTCTTGAGTGTTTTCAGTATTGACACAATCCTCATAGCAGGTGCACTTTGCACACGTGACATTGCAACATACAATTGTCCATGAGAGAAGATCAATGATACAAGATATAGACCAAGAATTCCCAGTGCTTGCCCTTGTGCTTTGTTGATAGTCATCCCAAAAGCAAGCTTGATTGGAAACTGACAACGCTTCATTTGAAATGGAAGGCCCTTATTGTTTCCAACAATAAAGTCAATCCTTGGAATAGAAACTCTCTCTCCAATATTCAATCTTGTAACTATCTCTACCTCAATTATCTTATGATGAAATTTCTTGCATATCAATCTGGTTTCGTTACATAATCCACGTCTTGGATCCAAATTTTACAGCAACATGATATGAGCATTTTCTTTCAAGACTAAAGCATGAGGTGGAAAACCACCACCAAGAGTAAGGCTATTCAGATATTCAATTGTGTACATATGTGTATTTTCCTCTGACACACAAATTGAATCTGCACTCAGATACTCTTTGCAACCTCCATGCATTCTTTGCAATCATTGATTAAATCCACCTCTTTATTCCGCGAAGCAAGTATTGCTCGATCTCTGAAAAAACTTGCATGATCTTGCACATGACACAAATCTCCATACATAAAGCTTAGAATATTTTCCAAACTGTTTCCTGGAAGCATCATGTGTGAAGGTATTTTGACTCTATCTAAGTCTCCTCCATCATCCATATCCCCATTGCGAAAAACTTTGTTGAAGCGAATTTGAACCACTATCAAGTATACACATATTTCTGGTAAGCCTCGATATCTTCATACAATTCCATATGTGAGAATGACACAATGAAGCATTTACAATGTCTGTACGACTACCTTTTGGTACAACAGGTAATATTTGTCGAAAGTCACCTCCAAACAAAATGACTTTTCCATCAAACAAAGAATCTCGCTGCATAATATCTCTTAAAGTTCTATCCATTGGTTCAGATGCATAGCGATGTGTCATGGGAGAGCTTCATCCCATATAAGTAAAGCTCCATTCCTTAGAAGTTCTGCAAGTTTACTATTTATTTTATATATTACAGGTTGCTTCAGAGTGAAGCTCCAAAGGTATTTTAAACCTAGAATGAGCAGTTCTTCCATTACTCAAAAGCAAAGCTGCAATACCAGATGATGCACATGCAAGAGAAACTCTACCACTTCCTCACACTTGTGAAAGAAGTGCATTATATAGGTAAGTTTTTCCTGAGCCACTACGACCATCTAAGAAAAATCCCCTCCTGAATGTGTGTCGATAGCTTGCAGCACTTGGTGGTAAGCATCTCGCTAATCCTCATTTAAGGAAGTCTCCATACGATCTGCTATATTACGCTGTCATGTCGCTTTGCGGGCACCAAGTGAAAGATGCAAATCTACATACATATCTGAAGTTTTTCCAAACTTATGAACAATGATAACAGATGTTATGTCAGCAAGTATTCGGATCTGTATGCTTTATGAGGGTTTCTAGACCAAGATGGGCTCCAGATAGGGAGAAACAGGTTGAAAGGTGAAGAATGTGAGGTGCTGGTTCTTGGCTTAGATGTGTAGAGCTTGAATTGTTGAAGGAGCCTACTGGTCTTTTCAGATTGGCATTCGGAGCTTTGTATGCCAAGTTACAGCAGTTGAAGTTTTGTCAGGCCCAAGTTTGTGCCGAGTTAGCCACCAATATAGCAGTATTACCAGTACCAATATTTCCAGTACTAGTACTACCAGTACCAGTACAAGACTGAAAATCTGAGACCAGTACCAGTATTACGTGTACCATTATTTCTAGTACTAGTACTACCAGTACCAGTACAACATTGAAAATCTGAGACCAGTACCAGTATTACGTGTACCAGTATTGCTAGTACCAGTATTTCTAGTACCAATACTACCAGTACCAGTACAACACTGAAAATCTGAGACCAATACCGGTATACATGTATTGAGCCATGGAGCTTAAGGCAAGCTAAGAATAGCATCTAAAAAAGGGGCGGTCCGCATGAGAAGGGTCCCGAAAATAGGGAAAAGCGAGGGTACACATGCCCGAGGGGGGGGGGGGGGGGGGGGGTTGGGATATAGGGGAGAGGTGTGTGTTTTTGGAGGGGAGAAGTCAATGCCACAAGAAAGGAAGCAGGTGAAGAGCGTGGGGTTCTTAAGAAGAAAGGCTCTCTCTCTTTTTTGAGAGCTTGGTGAAACGAACGGGAGCAAGGAGATGAAAGAAAAAGAAGGTTTTGGAAGCTCTCTTGAGCTTGCAAGGCAGAGGGAGAACAAGGAGAAAGAAGCACGAGAAGGGCTAAATAGGGTGAAGTTTATCTAGCAAATTGTGGATTGTTTCCATCGGGTTTGGGTTATCTGAAAAGGGAATTTCAAATCAACAGGCACACCGATGTTGGTGTATGCAACCAATTTGTATCAAGAGTTCCATATATTTGATTAATGGAGATATCTTCTGATTTCCAGCCTCAATTTAGTGTTAATATCTATTCTAAGTTGGATTTTAGCCATTAACTCTGATATGATCTATGATATTCTTGTGCAATTCGCCTTAAGCATCTCTATATCATCTTATTAAACTAAATTGACCTTAACTACACTGGTTTCCCTCGGTTTGCACCTTGTCTGCTTCTCTGTCTATAGCCAGAAGCCCGACACTTTCCCGGTTGACCCTGGAGAGACGTGCACTCCGACAATTTGGTGAACTAGACGTGAATCGAACACGCAACCTTCTGATCCAGGAGGAGACGGTTATATGCATGGTCCAGGGGAATTAATCGATATGCCGTTTGATCCACTTTGAGATGATATGTTCATGGCTTGGGATGATTGACTTATATGCCATACGATCCAGGTGGGGTTAATGATGATTTATGGGTTAATTCATGCTTATGCTCTATTGCTGGAAAATTCTTGTGTTTTCCCTTTGACCCCAGAGGAGGAAATATTCAAATAAGACCACAGATTGGAAAATTTCTCAAAGCATGCTCACAGTGGGGCAATGCTTATATGTTTATAGGTTTTTGTTTTCAGTTTGTAATAATGGTTGGCACATATCGGAGGATGTGCAGGTTTAGAGGGGATGGATGTTGTGTTGCTTTACGGGCACGCGGTGAAAGATGTAAATATGCATACATATTTGAGGTTTTTGCCAAAACTTATGGACAATGTTAGCAGCTATTATGCCAACAAGAGGACTAAAATGTATGCTAATTGTGGGTTTTGGGGGCATCAAATGTGGTTGATGCATGTAAGTCAAGATGCAAATATTTTGTCAAATGCAATTTAATACGCCAGAATCATAGTGCTCAACATGCTCTCCATGCCAGTCTTTATGGCTTGCCAATCAAAATTCGAACAAAAAAGTTATGTGCAGTTTCGCTCAGTGCCTGGTCTACAATTTTTGAGTCGTCTTCAAAATGTGTGTCAGGTGATTGGATTTACCTTGCCAATGTTTTTCTTGATCTTTTGACATGATATTCCTTCTATGCTTTGAAGCACTCACAGTGGGATTAAATTGACCAAATTAAGCCTAATTTAGTCAATAATGCATGTGTATGCGAGTTTTGTGCGACATTGAATAGGGAAATACAATAAAGAATGGTTTAATTTGATAAACTCGGAGTAGATGATGCTTTTCTACCGGCAATGTCATGGTAACTTAGAGGTCCATTGGTGGATTTGAGGGTGCCGAGTGTGTGCTCCACGTAGGGTTTATTGAGAGACAAAAGAAAAGGAACTTCAGCTAAGTGTGTAATTATGGGAATGAGTATGTACATGAAAGGGAGTTGCGGATCAAATGCAGATGGGTGCATGTGCCCAAGGCTTCTTCTTTTAGTGGGTGTGAAAGTATCTAGGGGGGGGGGGGGGGGGGGGGGGGGGGGGGGGGGGGAGTTTTTGCTTTCAATCAAAGAAGGGAGGAGAGAGGAAGGGGCTGCAGGAGTGATGTCGACAAGGAAAGAAAGAAAGGTGAAGAGTTAAGGAGCAAGGAAATAGGGAAGTAAAAGAAGAGAAAAGAAAAGAAGGTGAAGGAAAACGTTTTTTTTCCTTTTCCTTCTTATGCAGGAAGATGGAAAACTTTTGGAAAAGAGCAAAGCTCTGTTTTTTAATTATCAAGGATCGATTTTGACCGCACTTTGTACTAATTTGGGTTACTCATCAAATTCAACGTTTAGGTAAGATCTATGTTGCATTTTTCTCATTGTTTTTTCTTGTTGCCTCTATCTCTCTCAACTCTCTCACAGTCACAAGCCCAGCGCCTTCCCGGTCAACCCTAGAGAATTGCGCACTTTGACATTTTTGGTAAACTCGATGCGAAAGATGACCGGGGTGAGAGAGTGAAGATGGAGCCACAACATGGGGTACAAAGTCCATCTTTAGCAGGATTTTGTTGTGCAGAGCTCACAATGTGGCAAACCAATTATAAACTTGACGATGCCGGTTCAAAGGGGGTGCATGATAAATTGCAATTTCTTGGTATTGCATATGATTGGGTTCATCATGAGAATTATATGAACAGAGTAGTAGGTGCAATTTTCAATATGCATGTTGAACTTTGTGCTATAGAAGGTCAACGATATTTGGATGAGGAAGAGAAAATTGAAGATCATTCTATAGCAGGTATGCCTAGTAATATTCATGTCATATGTGGAAAGCCTAGTTCACAGCTTGAGATATGCAAGGTGGAAAATTATTCTGAAACGACGGACCTAGAGCTTATGTGCTTATTGGATGAAGCTTTGGAAGGCTTCTCAATTATGGATGCAAAGGGTACCAAGCAATTTGGTTTCATGCATAAGCACGTTTGTCGAGATGTGGTTGATGATGACCTTATACAGTCGTTGGATGATGCTCTATTGGGTTTTGGGCCTATACAAACTAGGGGAATTATTTTTGATGCATCTTGGGAGTCTGATGAAGAGGATTTTTCCAGAGACTTGATGTATCCAGATATGCATGCTCAAAATTTTGATGCTAGAGGGGGTGAAGGTGAATTATCAATCTTCCTACCCATGATTGATGATCAACAATTGGATGAGCCAGTTGCACAAGGGATATGGCAGTATCTAGTGATACATGTTGTTGTATGGGATTTTTTTTTACCCTATGATGTAGGGGATGTTGAGCTAGATTTTGATCCAGGAGGAAACACTTATATGCATGGTCTGGGGAAATTGATTGATATGCCGTTCGATCCGGGTGGAGATGGATATGTGCATGGTTTAGGGCAGTTGATTTATTTACCATATGATCCAGTTGGGGTTCATGATGGTTTATGGGTTAGTTCATGCTTATGCTCTATTGCTGGAAAATTCTTGTGTTTTCCCTATGATCCTGGAGGAGGGAATATTCAAATAAGCCAGCAAGTTGAAATTTTTTTCAAGAGGGGGTGGATGTCATGCCGCTTTGCGAGCATGGGGTGAAAGATGCAAATCTGCATACATATTTGAGGTTTTGTCAAGCTTATGAACAATGATAATAGCTGTTATGTCAGCAAGTGTTCGGAGATGTATGCTTTATGAGGGTTTCTAGACCAAGATGGGCTCCAGATAGGGCCAGACAGGTTGAAAGGTGAAGAATGTCTGAGGTGCTGGTTCTTGGCTTAGATGTGTAGATCTTGAAGTGTTGAAGGAGCCTACTGGTCATTCAGATCGGCAATCAGAGATTTGGATACCAAGTTATCACCAATTGAAGTTTTGTCGGGGCTAGGTTTGTACCGGTTTAGCCGCCAGTATAATAGTATTACCAGTACCAGTATTTCCAATACTAGTACTACCAATATCAGTACAACACTAAAAATCTGAGACCAGTATCAGTATTATGAGTACCAGTATTTTCAGTACTAGTACTACCAGTACCAATACAACACTAAAAATCCAAGACCAGTACCAGTATTACACGTACCAGTATTGCCAGTACCAGTATTACCAGTACCAATACTACCAGTACTAGTACAACACTGAAAATCTGAGACCAGTACCAATATACAAGTATTCAACCGTGAAGCTTAAGGCAAGCTAAGAATAGCATCTAAAAAGGGGCGGTCCACATGAGAAGGGTCCAAAAAAGGGAAAAGTGAGGGTACACACGCCCAAGGGGGGGCGGGTTTTTTTGGATATAGGGAAGAGGTGTGTGTTTTTGGAGGAAGAAAGGCAGTGCCACAAGAAAGGAAGCAGGTGAAGAGCGTGGGAAAGAAGAAAGGCTCTCTACGTAAAAGCATGTTAATGTGACACGCTTCTTGTGCTAGTTACCATATTCAAGTTAGCATATATAAAAAACTTGGGTGCAAGGTAAAATTTTCACAAATAATATCAAAATTTGTCTGAGTTTGTACATTTGGATTCCTTGTTTGAGGAGATTTCTATTGATATATCATACATCATAGATCTTAGAGATCTAACTTGTGTTATTGTACTAGTTAGCATATGTCAAAATTATGCTAACTAGCACTTTCCGGGACAGCAAGAAGCATGACACGTTAACATGCTTTCACCCCTCTCTCTTTTTCGGGAGCTTGATGAAACGAAGGGGAGCAAGGAGGTAAAATAAAAAGAAGGTTTCCGAAGCTCTCTTGACCTCGCAAGGCAGAGGGATAACGAGGAGAAAGAAGCGCGAGAAGGGCTAAAAAGGATGAAGTTTATCTGGTAGATTGTGGATTGTTTCCATCGGGTTTAGGTTATCTGAATAGGGAATTTCAATCAATAGGCATACCGACGTTGGCATATGCAACCGATTTGTATCAAGAGTTCCAAATATCTGATTAATGGAAACGTCTTCTGATTGCCAGCCTCAATTTAGTCTTAATATCTATTCTAAGTAGGATTTTAGCCATTAACTATGATCTGATCTGTGATATTCTCGTGAAATTCTCTTTAATCATCTCTGTATCGTCTTATTTAAACTAAATCGGCCTTAACTGCACTGGTTTCCCTCGGTTTGCACCTTGTCTGCTTCTCCATCTACAACCAGAAGCCTGACGCTTTCCCGGTCGACCTTGGAGAGACGCACACTCCGACAACGCTACTCATCAACATTAAACGTTGTTTCTTCAGCCATAGCACCAGTTTCACTTAAGGATATCATTGTTGAGACTATTGCAGGCAACATATAATCGCAAAGCCTCTTGCCATGTTGTTGCAAAAATCATTCTATATGAAGCAAAGCTTGATTTTTGGCCACATCAAATCGTACACTTGCATCTGAAATATGCATCCTTAGGGCATAAACATAGTCCTCACAGAATTCGGTACAAAATCTGTCCCAAAGAGCAGTCGGATGAAGTGGCTCACAAAAAACTAATATGATTGCAAAGAGTTGTCTCAACTGCATTTCATTTTGAAAAAAAGATACCTCCTGGAGGCAAAGTGACTATTCTTCATCATCTTGCAATAATCCTCTAGCTATACATGCCTCCTTGTATGTATCAAAAATGTGACCATCATACATCCGCAAGTCTTCAAAAGGTTTACATCCCTTGCAAATATTGAGTAGCATTCATAGGTAATAAACCTCACCAACAGTAGGGACAATATTATACATTCTTCCAATAGAAACACCATGTTGTTGTGGAGACCATGCCTTTTGACTTTAATTCCATACACAACCACTTGGAAATTCAGTATATGTGAAGCTATTTGCTTCTGGATAGCTTTGATTTGCAACAAACCATTATGTCAAAATAGTTTTTTTTATTTTGCTCATTATCTAGCAATGTGATATATCATCACCATCTTGAAATGTAACCATATTCTCCAATGGCAGGTGTACTTGCAATTGTTGAATAGTTGGCCTTTCACTACGCATGTCAAAGCCAAATATTCTCCACATAGCCTCAAATGCAGAAACATAACGTGCATTGAGATAACTCTTGATCTCATCAGTAGCTCCTTCAAAATCTTGAAGAACAACAGTGGCTTGATCATGTTCCTTGTAGACATACTTATAAAGATATTTAACAGCAGTGACAGTTGAGCATATCTCCACATTAATATGGGCTTTGTATCTTAGTGATAAGAGAGGGCTGTAAGCAACAACCCAATGATTATCTAAATTGTAATTTTTAGACGGAACAAACCTTCCATCATCTCGTCTCATATACACAGGATATCCACTTTCATTTACATTCGTAGACGTAGAAAATGTTCGTGGAAACTTGAATCTACAATTTCCATCAATCATACATAGAGAACCTGGGTTCAAAGGACCACATGGCCCATGAACATTACAACGGCTCACTACATTAAA
Organism: Adiantum capillus-veneris; assembly: GCF_014529385.1. Lineage (NCBI taxonomy): Eukaryota > Viridiplantae > Streptophyta > Polypodiopsida > Polypodiales > Pteridaceae > Adiantum > Adiantum capillus-veneris. The sequence continues at coordinate 102,443,749 of NC_140954.1, read as the reverse complement.
TAATTTTGGAAACACATTCTTGTCAGGGAGCTCTGCACAAACCAGCTTGTCATAGTGGAATGTATCTATGGATTATATTCGGATGCAAGTATCAACAATATATGAGCATGAGGAAAACCTCTATTTTGAAACTCAATCACTGATAAATGTCCAATCACCTCTTCAAATACGGCTTGCTTGATAAGTAAATGCATCATATATTGGAACTTCTGATAAAACACACATGTAGTCACATCGGGACGATCGACAACACTTTGTCCAGGCAGTAATGCATCATCTATTTCCTTCCATCGTGGATTACATGTAAATGTGATGGAGAGATCCGGTTTACCCCTACTATAAACAATTGCCATTGAATCTTGGAATATTTGGCACATATATCTTGGACCTCCAATAAAAGACAAAGGCAAAACAATTCTACGGTCAACATTTTGACCTTCAACCCTCTCTAAGCCATCTCTAGCCTCGACCATGTCAACCAATCCTTGGTACACTTCAGCACGAAGTGTTCTTTGGTTATATCGCATCCACAATAGCTGTGACTCCTCTATAGGACTATAAGCATCCATGCAATATTGTTTTAGTAGCCTACCCTCTCGAAGAAGAAACTCCATTGTATCATCTCTTATTTGTAAGCAAAAGACATCATATTGCTTTTGACTCAACTTTTCTCCATCGCTAGTCTGTAAATAAAGATGCCACCCATCCTCTCCACTTGGAAATAATAAAACATACAATAAGGACATGTAAGCTCGATGCATGTTGGAGATTCTTTTCAAGCCCCCTTGTCAAAAATTCAGTACAATGTCGCGATAGTCAATATTTTCTATCATCCCCTTGTCCTGGGATAATTGTGACAACCTTAGAATCCCTTGGAGCAAGATATTGCCAACCATCACAACGATGCTCTGCAATAACCAACCTCATATCGGGTATAATAGCATCTCCAGACAAAGAAGCATAAGATCGTAGAGCATTTGCATAGGATTTACTCTACGCATCATCAATTGTAAACACTCTACGAGTGAAAATCTCACCTCCGGCAAGTCGTGAGGAAGCAGATCTGCAACAAGTGAGGAGGAGGAGGGCAAGAGAGGAAGAGAAGAAAGGTGGGAAATGTGTGGGAAAGACACGCAGTTCTGTTTTTGCAGAGTCTGTCGGTACAGGCGCCGGTATGCACGTCGATATTTACATTGATGTAAGCGTCGGTATGAGCGCAGGTATACGCGCCAAAAATTTGAATTAAAAAAAAACACTTGATCTCCCTCGAGATTTACCTACACATATACTGACACCTGCCATTGACACCGGTAATCTGACATCGAAATTTAAGCGATCTCTTGTAGTGTCCTTGAGACCTCATTGGTGCAATGAAGATGGTAGACTTCATACACCAAAATTATGCCCTTAATTAACTTGCAAAAGCATTAACATATCCCCAGTCTCAATCCTAAAACCTCAAACACCTTTAACGGTGGAGAGAGCTAGCAGGGAGTGAGGGAAGGGAAGAGGAAGAAGAAATAACATACGAGAAAGAAATAGTCACCTCACTTGTTATTACTCTTGTAGTTTAGCATAGCATAGTAGCATAGTAATGGAGATGAAGAAGATGGAAAGCTTGCACTTTGGAGCATGGCTCTTGGTTGGATTTGCATTCCATAGCCAAGATTTGTTGGTGTACGCTCTCAACTTGTCAATCTTGGAGAAGAAGATGGAGTTCTTTCTCAACACACCATGAGGATGGGTGTGTGTGAGAAGGAGTATATCTTGCAAGCACCCCCCCTCCTTGCCTAGGTCGACCCCTCTTCCTAGCTCAAGCTTGAAGTTGATTGGACCTTCTCTAGACTAGCCAATCACATGCATTAGACATATCAAGCAGCGATGCTACCATTTGGATAAGTATCCTTCTTTCCCCTTTAAGAGAGAGAGACTTCAAAAATGCTTAAACAATTACGTAATTAATTAGATTCTCATTGGACCTCTCTAAGGGCCATCCAATAGGCTTTAGGCACACTATGTGCTGAGCAACCTAGCTAGGAGCTTGACATGTGTCTCATATGCCTCTTGAGGAAGGGGTGTCCCTTGGGTGAGGGAAAGACTATTCAATCCCAACCCCTATTCTCTAGGATCGCCCCCTCTTTTGTAGGTCCTTGTCTGACTTTCAAGCCCCTCAAGCACCTTGGCCCCCAAGTACCTTAAGCACATTAATCATCAATCATGAAAAGCACCTCAAGCACCTTAATCACCAAGCATGACAAGAACCTCAAGCACCTTAGTCAGCAAGCACGACAAGCACCTCAAGCTTGGGCAAGGTTCCCACCTCAAGGTCAGCCCTAGCTTGCCTAAGATCCTAGGGTTAAGGATTTTTAACACTAACCTTTGGAGGTATTTAATGAAGCTAAACCTAAGGTCTTTTAAGCTCCATTATCTGGTCATTGCTCTTTAATAGACCATCTCCTTTTTGGACCCGTTGCCTTCTCTCCCTTTGGTCCCGTGTTGAGCTAGATCTAAAAGCACATGTCTATATTCTAACTCTTGTTCCCGTTTATTTTCCCACATTAAATGATCAGTTCAATATGAAAAAATCATTTGGGCTAGTTAGATATTAGATTTTATGACATTACCTCTCTCTTGAAATCATAGTCGTCCTTGACTTTGAGGCAGAGAAGATAAAGCCTTAGTCATAAGTCTATGTTTCCTAGCGGGTATAGGATCCCTTTCTACCTTATGACATCATTTTAGAATGGATGACTAATCCATTTGGTGCTTTGATAGACTTAGATGCCGCCTACTCTTTAGCGCATATCATACTTTTCAAAGTAGAGTGACAAATTCTACTTGGTGTTTGGAAGACGTTGTCATCACAAACATGATTCTAAGCATGCATACTACTCAAATTTGTGCCTAATAAAAAGAGAGATCTAGTCTTATAAGACAAAACATTGTTCATTTAAAAGAAACATTTACATTTTCTTACTCTTAGCATTGTAAGCATTGACAAGATTCATAATATCCTTAAGATGTGTTCCTTGCATCCATCTAGCATCTTCAAAAGGATAATTTTTGAATTTAATAAGATATCGTTAGATAATCTTACCATGCTGTAGTACCTTGTCCTCATGTCAAAGGATAGCTTTGGATTGTAGCACCTCTTGTGGATGTTTGATCTTTGGGGGGTCTTCAATAATTGGTTCTGTCGGTGGCTCTCCTTTGTAAGGCTTGAGTAGGTTCACATGAAAAGCATTGTGTATGAGCCAATGGTTGGGCAACTTGAGTTGATAGTCCATCTCATTGATTGATTTTAAGATTTGAAAAGGACCATTGTATCTTTTTGCTAATTTAGCATAATACTTTTGGTGGTCCGTAGGATTTTTGCTCGTAGTTTACCTTAATCGAGCCTTGAGAAACTTAAGTAAGAACCAATCCTTTTCTTTGAACGTTTAGGCCCTTCTGTGCTTGTTAGCAGCAGCTTTTTGCTTTTGTTGGGCAATGGATATAGCCTCCTTAATCTTTTGGAAAGATTCTTGTAGGTCTTGGCTATACTCATCGACAACGAAGATCTTCCCATGTATCTTAAGTACCAAGGGACTTTTAGGCCTTTCCTCAACGATTTCAAAAGATTCCTTTCATGTAGTAGTATGGACAGTGTTATTGTACGCATACTCTACAAGTGGTAGATACTTCTTCCATTGTGAGCATTAATCTACGTATGTAACATAAGTCTTTAGTAGATCAAGAATCGTGAGATTAGCTATCTCAATTTGGCCATCCGTTTGTGGGTGATAGGCCGAAGAGTGATTGAACCTTGTACCTAAATTTTCAAAGATACCTTTCTAGAAATTACTGGTCATTCTAGGATCTCTATCTAACATGATGGATGTTGGCAATCCATGGTGTTTGAAAGAGGGTTGCCATTTGGTGTGCCTTAATAGTCCTTTTGACAAGAATAAAGTGTGCTTGCTTGCTAAACTTGTTGATTATTGTCCATATCCCCATATTCCCATGGATAGACTTGGGTAATCCAAAGATAATATCCATGGATAGACTCTTCCATGGAGAATTAGGGATTGGCAATGGCTGGAGTAATCTAGGTTGCTTCCCTCTATCATATTTTGTCTTTTGGCATACCACACATTTTGAAACATACACTTGTATATCCACTTTCATGGTGGTCCAATAAAAATACGTCTCTAATCCTCAAAAAATAAATTGAATCCCTCTATGCCCTGCATAGGGAGGAGCATGGGATTCATACATCACTTTCGCACGAAGGGAGTGAGTAACACATAGCATGTTTCCATGGATAAGATAACCATGTGGCAAGGTGAATGGTTCCTCTTTCTTCCCTAAGGCAAGGGCTGACATTATATCCCTAAAATCACGGTCAATAGCATACTCATCTATCATGGAAGATAAATAATTATGAGTTGCTATAGACATCACATTTACCCTTGGTTGTGCATCGGGACTTGATTATGCTTACCAGCAATATGAGCAATATGAAAATTGAATCGTAAAAGAGAATTTGTCCACCTCATTTGTTTGTCGGACAACTTGGTTTGCGTCATGAAGTACTTGAGAGTTGAGACTTTGATGGTCCGTTTGTAAGATAAAAGGAGTCCCCAATAGATAGTGCTTCCATGTGTCTAGGGCATGTTGTGGGATGCATGTCTAACCTCACTATCCTATCTCATTGCAGTATTAGCGAGAACCACGATTAAATTGTCAAACCATGGAATGAAGCTAACTCGACTAGTGCATAGAGGCTACAAGAGGGAGTCAATCTCTCGAAAAACAACTAACAACTTGCATCTAACTCATGCTACACTAAAGTGACAGAAATCACTAAAAGCCAATCGCTCATCGCAAACAAATCACATCCGTTGTAGCATCAAATGACATCCAAACGTAATGAAACTTCTAACACCTATTTATAAGACCTAGGTAAACATGCTTATGGTCTCAAACCCCACTTTAGGTCAAGTGCCAAGATCGTGATTATTAACAGCAATTGATTTTTGACCTAGTTGTTTTCAACCGAGAATGCATCTAAATGCTTAGCAATGATGCCCCAGTATCCCGCCTATGCTTAGTTTTTTATTTTGAAGTGTAAATTCCTAGTTATGATGAAATTAGACCACCGGTCGGCGATGCCAAAAGCTACGAATTACTGTGATGTGCTTACGTCAATGCGTAGAGCTCTTACCTGCGGTTGCAATGCAACAAACGCGACTACAATGACAATCGGAGAGGGAGTAGGAAGCGTGAGAAGGAGAGAGGTGAGCGCCGTTAGCTCACGTTGTATTTCATTATCCAAAACTTAATAATGACTTACAAAAATTGGCTTTTATACCTTAGCCAAGGTTTTTGGTGGTCAAAACTAATAATCTGAGAGTTCTGCCAAAGATGGGTAATGACAGGTTGATACAATCTGGAAGCTTGTAGCCTCGGCTCATCAATTACAAAGTTTATCAAAAATTAGGAGTTTTAATATTCCCAATTTATCAAAATAATAAGTGTTTTTACAATGAGAACTTTGAAAAATGGGTATCCGTGGTATTTGTGTTAGCTTGCTGCTAACATTCCCCCCCTCCTCGCCTGTGTCGTCCCTTGACACAGCTTTATGGACTGAAGTAGTCTTTGGGTTGACGGACGGCTGGCGAGGTGGTATTTAAGTGCATTGAGTGCATTTTGGTATCTGATTTTTTGGTCTTTATCAGGCACTTGCAAAAACTGCATGGTTACTTTGTTCTTCAGCTCCACTGCTGAGTAGCCTACAAACCTTGATGTCAGGTTGCTGATCACTGGCCCAAATGTTTTCGTTCACCAAGTGAAGAAACCTGTGCAAAACTCTTCCTTGAACACCAACATATTGTGTGAAGGTAGAAACATACACTTGGCATAGAAGCCATAGAGGACTTCTTCGGAAGGTTGGCCACTGAGATCATAGCACAACCCTTTGTTACCCTTGAGGAATGACATCTAAGGGGTGCCTGCTTGCTCTGGCTCATTGAACACTTCGATGCAGGTGAGCAGCATTCGACAGATTTTGTATAGCATGGCACATGACAAATCTGGTAGACTTTTAGAGAATGACATGGCACCCTTTAGGGTTTTCACCATGTATTCTTCAGTCGGCTGTCCCTTTTCTAGAGCAAGCAATCTGGGGTAATTCAGCCAAGTTGGCCGTTGTGCTATCCATGTTCTCTCTTGGTACATGATAGAAGGTAGGATTCTTTTGCAGGGCTGCAGGTGCTCTTGTGAACAGAATCAAGTACCTTGGATTCTTGTTCAGCCAACTCAACCTCCTCTTCGGGTGGTCTGGATCTGCACCCTCGACTTTCATGTCTGTGTAAAGGCTTTCTTTTACTTGCAGCAACTCCACTTTAATCAGAGGATATGGCAGGGATTGTTGGAACCATTGCGCATTTATTTGATTAGGAGTGAGCTGTGTGACATTGACGAAATGAAGTACTCTCAGCTCCCAATCCATTGTTGCCGTCCACTGCTCATCTATCTCTTGTGTAATTTTTTCCTTCAGTGCATTTTCTTCAGCCTTTGTGCGTGTATGTCGCACGTGTCAATGCAAGGAACTTGTCGATACACCACGTGCGAGCCACAAATGGCTCCAAGCACACAACAAGCCTAAACTAGTAAGCTCAAAGATGACGATGGTGTGTCACTCACCGCTCTACGCTTGCTTCGTGGAGGATTCCTCGTCATGAAGAAGAGGGAAACGCCGCTATGCCGCGCTCAACCACCTCGCCGCCGTCGTGCCGCCGCAATGCTCAATCGCACTCTCTCTCTCTCTCTCTCTCTCTCTCTCTCTCTCTCTCTCTCTCTCTCTCTCTCTCTCTCTCTCTCTCTCTCTCTCTCTCACGCATACACACACACACACACAAGGAGACTAAGAAGAAGAAGATGGAGATGGAGCAAGAGCACTCTTCAATTGCACAAATGAGAGAATGAGTGAATTTTAGGTTTAGTTGACTTTTATATGAGCTCGCCCCGTTCACACTTGGGCACCCATGCTTAGCCAACTAATCCCTTGAATGTTCCAGTTAGAGTACAGCTCTCATCGGCGATCACTCTTACCCTTTTACTATTGGACCGACAAGCCCTGGTACCTGACTCTACCATGTAAATAATAAAACATCCGTCGTAGGTGATATGGTGTCTATGATCCGTGAGGGTTAACATGCCCCCCTTCCTGATGTAGATTCCTTCCTCGCAAGCTATTGAGTTGAAGCTTGTTCGTCGAGGTGGAAAAGCATTTGAGACGAATGTCATTAGTCTTCTTCAGTCACTGCAAAATCAAACAATATTGGCACAGTAATTGCATTCTCATAAGCAATTAAAAAGCATATGCAGTTGTAGGCAGACAATTTGATTGGTAACAGAATTTTAAACCATTTGTCAGCAATAAACATTAAATTGCAATATAATCAAACGCATAAACAGCTGTAAAGGTAAAAAATTAAACAAGTCTGGGGTCGCTAATTTAACGATCGAAAGTGTCACTCCTCCAAAAAAAAGCAGAAAAGAAGAAAAAAAAAAGTAAAAGAAGAAAAAAGAAAAAGAAAAGGTAGACTAGAACCTCTTTTAGCCTAGAGATATAAATATCTCTAGATTAAGGGGGAAACATTGGAGTGAGAAGAATCCCTCAGTTTCACATCGCTCCACATTTTGGAGCATGCATTGTCGTGCTCACATATTCCCTTGAGAGATTTTCATAAAATCACTTTGAATCTCGGTAAAAAGAAGAGAGTTGATCCTAGGCATATGACTAAGAGCATCAACTACTACATTGTATTGTCCTTTATGGTACCGGAGCTTTGCATCATAGTCTTGAAGAATCTCAATCCACCTGGCCTTTTGACCCTTTAAATTGTCTAAGCAAACACTATTCAATAGAGTTCTTGTTTGTAAGCAGAATAAGTTTGCTATGTAGAATCAAGTTTCTTGCTTTCAGATGCAATTGTCCTTCCCTCTTGCAGAAGGACTACTTTACTAGCATGATTACTAGCATCCATTTCTAACACCAAGGGTTTCATAGGGTTTACAATAGCTAAAATCGGAGCTGTAGATAATGCAACCTTGAGAGCATCCAAAATTTGTTGTTGAACTTCTTACCATGAAAGTTTTTGCCCTTGGCTTTCAGTTGATTCGTCATTAGAATAACAATCTCAGCATAGTTTTTTGCAAACGATCAGTAAAAACCTGCAATCCAAGAAAATATGAAGCTCTTCTAGATTTTTGGGAGAAGGCCATCTCCTAATGGCATTCAACTTGGATTTATCCATAAGAGGGCCAATAGCTAAATTTACATGTCCCCGAAATAGTGAATTTTCTCCTTGAGAAAATCATTGTTGGATCCTTGTAAGTCAACTTGTGGCCATGTTGCTTAATGAAAGCATTGTCAATGTCAATTGATTTGGTCTTCAACACCATATTGTGATGCACAGCTATGTTAGGTGAGTGCTTGACATACGATCTCACTTGTGATCTTGACTTTCATCGTTGCTCCATCCTTGTAAGTGAGAGTTGCCTCTCCATCATATTGAATGCTTGTTATAAGCTCGTGAGCTCTCTAGAAATCACTACCCCAAGGTGGTAGGCAGAAGAAGCTAACTAACTATAAGCATCTGCAATGTCCATCACTTCAAGCTTCTGTTGAAGTATCCATAGCTCTCTGGAAGATGGTGGCCTTCACTTTAGATTCATCTACTATTTGGAACTTTCCAATTAAAATGTTTGTAGGGATTTGCTCTAACTCTTCATCTGTGATGTGTGCTTTGTCATTGGAGGAGATGTTGATAATCTTGTATGGAGCAGATCCCCATTCCTTTTGTCCGCATTGAAGAGGCATCTTGCTAGCAAAATTTAGCCTTTTAGTGCCAAGAAATTGGTCAAAAAATTGTCCTTAAATTTTCTTTAGCGCAAACTTGACCATATCTTAGGCAAAAGAGATCTGAAAATTTCACCACAGTATGGCTAAGAAAGCTATAGGCACTACGACAAATTGTTTAGGTCAATTTTGTGCTAGAGGTACATTGATCACAATCCATGTTGGAAGACTATTTTTAGTGATCTTGGTACCATATGATTCGGCATGATTAAGGGATGCATGGTAGCAACCTTTTTTGATTTGGATCTTTGATTGGCCCATCAAGTCAAATTTTGTTTTAAAAATTCATACACTCGGAGAATTTTGAGATTCTCACAAGGATTTTGGATTCCAAATGACTTGAAAATTTAAGGTAGTACTACAAATGGCATGTTTGTCCAGTTAGCTGGAGTTTCATTCAAAAATCTGAGATAGGTACATGGATCGTGATCCATATTGGACAAAAATTGGGTCAAGACTTTGGGAGTATGATCTTATAGCTAATCCTAGAACACTGGTGGAATCTTTTCAAACTCATATCTAAATTTGCTAAGTTAACCCAATTTCCCAATTTATGGTAATGTTTTTTTGACTTTGACCATAATTGTTTCCTGGAGTCCATTTTGTGGCAATCTTGTGTGGTGAATAGGTGTTGGTTTTTCTTGAGCTGATGCTTTGACATTGAATAACACCTATATATCCACTTGTCCTTCAAGATTCAATTCAATCTGACTTTGAATGACTCTTCCACCCTTACTATCAAGTTTTGAGTTTTTTCTAAGCATTTCCTAGTTACTCTTTGAATCCTTAAGCATACAAACATTTCCTAGTTCATTACTTAATGTTTGCTCCCAGAATCCCTAACATCTGGCACTTTGAAACTCTAAAGGTACAAAATCTTGAACTTTTCTCAATCTTGTAGAATTTTCTCACTCTCTTGATACCTATGACACTCTAATATACCTCCAGATCTAAAACTGACAATTTTTGCTCCTAGGGGTCATGGCTCGTGATCCGTGTTTGGAACCCAAATCACACAAATTTATAGGAAGCATTTGGGCATGTTCCCATATTGATCAGTCACCAACTTTTAAGATTTTGCACCAATTTTGATTGATTTTGCTCTCTCTCTCTCTCTCTCTCTCTCTCTCTCTCTCTCTCTCTCTCTCTCTCACACACACACACACACACACACACACACACACAAACAAAATGCAAGTGATACCTATTTTGCCCTACTTTGGCTATATGTATCCAACTTACCCAATATCTCAAATACACTCTTACCTTCTTTGCCTTGATTGCTCATGGCATATCATATGTGGCTCAAACGACTTCTAATTTGGATATTGTGTCATTATTTGCCCTTGATTCTATGAATTTGAAAACTTGACATGCTTGAAGCTCTTGCTTTGCTAGTTCAACATTTTCTTTCAAAATTTGATTTTGGCTCTCTGGGGTAATTTTATTACTTTTTAATTCTTATTAGCTAGAAATTAAAGAATATTATTAAAATTTAATATTATTTGGCCTAAAATTAGCCAAAATTATTCCTCACAATCATATGTATATACTCTCACTCTAGGCATCATAACTATCAAAAATTTGTCAATATGGCTCATTAATATGCTTGATAAGAGATAAAAACCAGATAAAACAAAAACAAAAAATAAAAATTAAGCAATAAAACACACTTCATACACTGTACACATTAATTCTCATCGTCTTGATGCTCATCATGTTGCAATACGCTGCTCCTTCCCCCTTCCCATTATGAGCCATCTCGGGTGAAGGGTTGTGCAATGTGCATGTAAGGCCTTGTAATGTAGCCCTATTATGCGAATGGAAGAAATGCATAGAGTAACACTATGTTGTGTAAGATGTAGACATTAAACTAATTGTTTTGTGGTCCTTGTTGTCAAGGCTCCATCTATACTACGTTGTCGTGCAGCTCTACTGCCATGATGAGAAAAAGAGCAGAGAAATTTAAGCTAAGCTTCTTTGAAGCCTACACATTTAATGGTCAGTGATCAGGGCTTGTTAACAGGTCCAGTCTAATGATTAATGTATGCCAGATGCGGCTTTAAAGGGCCAATTGATTCCTTAATGATGCCAAAAAGGAGTATTCTTGAAGTGAGCACATATGTGAGTTTATGATCTAGAACTGCAGTGCTTGAAGTGCTCTACCGGCCTGTCTTTACGGCTCGTCGATTGGAGCTACGGTGAAGAAGTTATGGCAGTTTGAAGGCTGAGTTAATGCAGATCCGTGCCGGATTGGGCAACGTAGCTGAGGTGACAGAGATGAAATGAATGCACGGGCCTGAATGTGCTCACTTTGTGGAGCGCGTCAGTTTTTTTAGATCAGCGATCGAATTTACGGTTGCCAAGATGTTGTCCGTTAAAGATTCACCGGGGGTCGGTTCCGTACCAATCCGGTCCGCTCGATCGGTGTGCCATCTGGTAATTTTTTAGCCTCAGCACGGTCTGTAAGCATTTTATGCACTTTGAGAAGTCTAAAGGGATTTACACTTGGCAGGCAGAGTCCGGTGTCTGTTGTCGGCACTGCTGAGCTAGGTAATTTTGGTATTACTCGAGACGTTGGTATTGACAATAAAATTCACGATGATATTGTTAGTCGAGGACTGCTGAAGGAGGTTGTCGTGCTTGGCAATGCCCTTGTTAGTATGTATGCCAAATGGGGTGTACCGAGGTTGTACAGCTTGGCAGTCCTTGGCCGATGTGTATACTAAATGTGATGTTGTTTTACGAAATCATTGATTGCGGGATTTACCCCAAGGTGAGAGAATCTCTGATGAGATTGATGGACGGGGCTGCTGGAGAAAGTTGTGGACCTTGGTGAAGCTTCCGCCGGAGTTTAAGCCAAATAGGGTGACCTTGAGGAGACCGGCCGCCCACTTATGGCCGCCCACTTGGTGAATTAAGGGGCCACCCTAAACTTAGGGAGAGTGTGAAGGCAAAAAGGAAGGGGAAAAAAAAGGTGGCCATGGCATACATGCAGCGGCCGGAGGCGCAGAGGAGGAGAAATGCACACGCAGCGGGCTCTAGGATGCCGGGATGAGTTCGGAGCAGAAGCGAAAAAGACGAGCAGGCTGGGGCGATCGTTTTCGGCGCCACTCCCGGCCTTTTTTGCGCTGTTCCACACTCCGCCTTCCACGTCATAGCGCTGGGTCATGCCACGTCAGTGGCGCCGGCTCTACTCAGGAGAGCTATTAATAGTTTTGGGTTTTTTGCATGAAGGGGGGATTCGAGGCAAGAAAACAAGGAGAGGCATAGGAGAAGAGGGGCATCAACGAAAGAAGGGCAAGAGTAAGAAGATTCGAGGGAAGCCAACGAGGGCAAGGAGAACAAAAGAAGAACGAGCAACCAAGGAAAAGGGAAGGAGCCAAGGCGAGGAGAAGGGAGCCAAGGCGAGGAGGAAAGGAGCCAAGGCGAGGTCTCTCTCTCTCTCTCTCTCTCTCTCTCTCTCTCTCTCTCTCTCTCTCTCTCTCTCTCTCTCTCTCTCTCTCTCTCTCTCTCTCTCTCTCTCTCTCTCTCTCTCTCCATCTCCAATCAAAGCAAGGAGTTCTCTTTCTCTCTCGACCATGGCTACCAAAGCAAGGAACGAAGGCTAAAGATACCTCTCTCTCGCTCTCATGCTCGGCAAGATAAAGGATCTCTCTCTTAGCGAAGGGAATTATAGGTAACAAGCTTGAAGAAGGTGAAGCTTAAGGAAGTCAAAGCTTCTTTCTCTCTCCCTCTTGATCTTGAACAAGAAGTAAACAAGGGGAGTGGAAGCGAAGCAAAACGGAAGGAAAAGAGGAGGAATCAAGGTCGAAGCTTGAGCAAGCAAGAGCAAGAGGGGATTCCAAGTGAGGTTAGAGCAAGCCAAAGCAAGAGAAGAGAAGGCATGCACTTAGGTAATAACTGAAGTTTGATGATCGAGGCAGTGAATTGAATTGAAGCTTGCAAAATCCAACGGAACTTGAAGCAGATAAAGTAGTATAAGAAAATTTCCATCACTGTCATCAGCTAGAAATTGAATTAGCATTTTGTTAAGTCCGGTGTCGTTAACGACCCGGTTAATCCTGTAAACGGAAGCGTAAACTCCTAGTTATCAGATGATCCGAGTGACGGTGCTGCTAACAGCCCACCTTGGCTAAGGATAAATTGTACTCAAAGTAATATATAATTAGTTGATGATTGCGGTGATTGGCAGAGCTATCATTGTCTCTTGTTCTCTCTCTTTTACACCTCCCACAACCAGAGGCCCGGCGCCTGCCCGGCTCACGTAGCGAACACATATCCCCCCGACAACGTTGTTCGAACAAAAGATGTCGTGCTCGTTCTTTGATTATTGGTTGTGGGAGTACTTTGTCGTGATTTTCATTGTCTTTGGCTTCTTTGGTACCCACTTGTACTTGGTAGTCATGGTCGGCAAAAATTGTTGAGCTTGTTGTCATGTTAGCTGTTTTGGTCTCCATTGCCAAGTTGTCTTTGTTGGTCTGGGTTGGTTGGGGGGTGTTCTCTTTGGAATCCATTGATACTTGGGTGGACTTGCTTTAGGTTTTTGTTGTTTTTGTGGTTTTCACTGCCAAGTATAACTCCATTGAGGTTGCCCAAATGTTGCTGGAGGATTCTGCCATTTCAATTTGGTTACTACTTTTAGAGTTGGAGGCTTGGGTATCCATATCTACTTAAGTTTATTGGCCATGATAGATTTTGTCACCCATACCTATTTTGTGGATTGTCCGTTGAAGTGTCGCGCACAGGCATAGGCATCATCACTTATGGTGGTCCTATAACAATGGGCTAGACTTCCCACATATGATCACTTTGTGCTAATCAAAGGACATAAGAGCTGTCGTTGAGTTTGAACTTTAAGGTGTCCTCCTACCAATCCATAATTGCTTTGTATGTGCGCATCCAGGGGACACCTACGATGTGTGCTTTGTTGAGATCTATGTCTTCCATCACATGAAACTAATGTAGGCATTGATGGCCGTCAATATTGATCGATAGATGGACTTGACCTAGGCTGGCTATCTTTCCCCGATTGACAATTGTGAGCTCTAACTGATTTGTCATTAATGGTATATATGTCATCTTCATGTATGTAGATTATTTGATGACGTTGACTCTAGCTCTTATGTCCAGAAGTGCTTGCTCTATCGATCCATCTAGAAGTTGTATTGTGATGCATACATCCATACCTCCAAGTCAAGTTTGCTCGCCCTAACTTACTTCAATTTGAGGAGGTGTTATTGTAGGTGACGGTATTTGCACATTGCTCTGTTGTTATTTGTGCTTTAAAGTCTGCAACTTAGCTTCCTCGTGAGCCTGCACTTGAATAGCTTGGACTTGCTTCTTCTTGTTAGTTGCTTCATGGATATTTTCTAGAATTTTAATGGTTAGTGGTAGATTATATCTCTTCAACCTGCATCCACTAATCCAATTGGGCATCTCTTCTCCCTCTAATGTTGCAAATTTTATGGCTCCACTTGATGATATGTCATGAATCACAAACGGGCCATTACCTCGCTTCTTTACTTTGTTGGAGTGTCATTTCAAGGTGTAAACTAATACGCAGTTACCCTTTTTGAACTCCTTGTTAATTACATATTGATTGTGAAACACTTTCATGCGTCTTTTTGGGGCGTAGAGGCTGATGACAGCTTGCAAGTGTGTCTCATCTAGCCTTTTTGAGAATATCTAGTATCTTCGATAACTTGTGACATATCCACTCTAATTCTATGGCTAGTCAAAGCATCAAAATCAAGAAATCAATGGGCAATACGTCCTTAAGTCCAAACACTAGGTTAAAAGGTGTTGCCTCAGTTGAAGTTTTGTAAGCTACTCTATATCCGAGGGGTTTGCTCAACTTTGTGGGTTCTCAAATTAGAGTTGATTTGGATGGTTTTTGGTCAAGCTATGTGTATATATGGGAGCGCCTATGGAGTCTCTACTAGCACATGGAAGGACATTTAAAATAAGTGAAGCCCTTGGTTTTATAAGAAAAAGTGCATATATTTTCATTGTTTTTCATCACTTTTTTTCTTTGGTTTTTGTATCCCTTTGCTTCTTGTAGTGCATCCAAGTATAATGGGAGATGTAGCGGTGTCGAGGGAATCTAGTCAGGTCTAGTCGACGTTGAGTGGGAGTAAGGCTGTCAAAATTTATGAGTGAGGATCAGCCCATATTATCTTGAGAGAGATATTCTCTTCATCCTCTTTTCATTGTGTTGGTTTGAGGTGTTATAGAGATCAGTCCCCAATATTTCACAACTTTCCTACTACTAGTAGCGCTATAGAGTGGGGAGAGTCTAGCAATCGAATAGTGAGGAGATCAATGCAAGTCTTTTGGGCCCCTAGGCATTTTTATCCAAAGCCTACCTACTACCAAAAGGCTATTCAAACTGAAGATAGTGTGAAATGGGAGCAATTATGGCAAATGAGATTTGGGAGCTAATAGAGTTACCATTGGGCAAACAAAACTCGCATTGCAAATGGGTATATAATAAGAAATACCCGACAGAAGATCTCAAGCGTAAATATAAAGCTAGATTGGTTGCTAAAGGATTCAAGTAGAAGAAATGCATCAACTTTGATGAGATTTTATCTCCAATAGTCAAGATGACTACATTGCATTTTGTGCTTGGACTAGTAGCCACGAAGGACATGGAACTTGACCAAATGGATTGAAGATAGATTTCCTTCATGGGGATTTAGAAGAAGATGTCTACGTGAAATAGCTAGAGGGGTTTTGAAGTTGAACATGTAAAGCCTACACGGGTAGAACTCATGTGTAGACTACATAAGGCATTGTATTGCCTCAAGCAAGGCTTAAGGCAGTGGTACCTAAAATCTGACAAGTACATGCAGTCCCAAGGTTATGTATGAAGCTAAGAAGATCACACCTTGTATACACCAAAAAGTTGAACGATGGTTAACTTATCATCTTGATACTTTGTGTTGATGATATGCTCATTGACAAGAAGTCTAAAGACAAGATTGCCATCTTGAAGAAGTCACTTAACACGCAATTTGCTACGAAGGATTTGGGAGATGTGATTCACTTTCTTGGTATGTTTATCAAGAGGGATAGGAGACGTGGAATGTTGGAGATATTTCATGAAACATATATCCAGAAGGTCTTGCAATGTTTTAATATGCAGGGGGGAGGTTACATTGAGTACCTGAATGCATGCATATGCAAAACTTAGCAAGAATTATGCTCCCAATTCTGATTTGCACTAGGAATCTACAAAGCATAGTACAATCATGAAGCCCCTAGGATGCTTCATGGCTGTATAGATTGTACATAGCCACTTGGACCACATTATCCTTCAAGTGGGATATAGTTGGGGTTCAAGCCAACTAGTTGGATGCCCACTATGTTAGCTAACCCATCATTAACCTTATTCTTTATGCATAAGAGAATAAGGAGATGTGAGGATTATACTCAATGAGATCCACCCACTCTGTGTGTGTGTGCTCTTATTCTCCCTCGCACTCCGCAGGCACCACACACTGTACATAGAGTTTAAAATCCCCAATGGATGTATGTGCAGACTAAAGAAAACCTTCAAAATGGACGATGAGCTTGGTGGATTGGAGTTGCACATTGGCACAAGTGTTTGTAGATCGTGTTGCCCATCATTGTAAAGGATCACCTCAATGATGATAAATTATTTCCAACACATGTTTGGTCATTGTTGAAGCTCTCAAGCAAGCACATTGTTATAAATTTTTCAAAACACGTTGAGGAAGATGTCTCAAAGGAAGAGGAGATGTTTGCTTTGAGTTCCAATTGGCACATAAGTATCCTTTATTTATTTTATTATCATGATATGTTGTTTTTCAATCACATTCAGTTAGACTATTTCTTTATGTCACAGTATTACAAATACGGAGCACTATGGTCAAGCTGACAACATTTTAAGGTAGGGAGTGTTGAAAAACAATGGTCCACATTTCATAGTAGTATAATGATCACCTTTGAACAATCAATCAAGAAAATTATATGCAATGATAACACTCAAATTAGCTAGCTAGATCATGGTGGCATGATCAAAGACATCCTAAAGATCATCTTTTGATACTTTGATGTTTTCATATTTGATCCTCCATGGTTGAAAGTCATTAAAACTAGTCGTGATGCTACAATGTGATGTGACAATAGTGGATTGGCAAAAATCAACTTCTAAACGGACATGGAGTGATGATTGAAACACACTCCCAAACTCGAAGCATTATGAGCAAGTGGTGTTTACCCTAATTCTATTGAAAAACACTGGTGGTTCATAGTGAATGTGCAACCACAAAGTAGGTGTGTATTTGAAAAAAGTAGAAATTAGCAGGGTTCAAAACACTCAAGGAGGATGGTAAGGGGTAGAGCTTGAAGAAGGGGACATCAAGTCAATTTTGTATGAGCGAGGTCAAGAGAGTATTGAAGAGGCTAGAGAACAAATAGAAGCCAATTTTTTTGTAAACATAGAAGAGGATTTATCTTCCTCTATTGAGATTGTATTATATGATGAAATTGAAAATGAGTTGAAGATAGATAAGTTTAGAGCTACAAATATTTGAAAGGATGATAGACTTGTAGACACTTGATGACATTAATTGTAAAATTCTTTATCATTCAATTTATAAAAGGGATACATATCTTTGGATTATTTTTAGTTATATTCCAATTTTGGGTTGCATTTGTGGTGGGAGACTACGTTTATCTCAAAGTGCCAGTGCCTCACATCCTTTTTGGACTTTTGATTTTGAAGAAAACACCTCATTATGGGTTTTTTGTTTGTCTTGCATTGTTGTTGAGACGGATTTTCCATCTACAGATGACTTTACACTTTCAATGAGTACTTCAGCTAAGTACTTTGGCCGTGATCTATGGGCCTTTTCCTGACGCATGGCCACTTTGCAGCAGCAGAGACACACAACCATGAGTTATTTGGCAAGTCAAGACACGATCTTTACAGTTTTGTCAACATTGATAACCCCTCGAGACCGATCTACATCTGCCATGTCCTAAGGTTCCTCTATGATCATTATCTACAATTGTCACTCCCCATGGTTATCAACCTCTTAGAATTCCTCAGATACTCTACATCAGGGACCCACACTTGTTGCTACTAAACTCAATCCATCTCATGATTGGTCAAACACATTGTGAAGGATTTGAGAGGTGGCCTCTATAACACTTCCAAATGTACACAATAGAAGAGGATGAATAGAGTAGCTCTCATAAGAAGACATGAGTCATACTCCACTTTGACCCTCACATGCACACAACAATGCCTACACTTGACTAGATTCCCTCTACACCACCAAAGCCTTAGCTATGACCAATGGCACTCAAGGAAGCATAATAGCCACCAAAACTTGGAGAACAAACCTCACAAAAAATCTATGCACCTTTTATCTTATAATCCAAAATCTTTAGAATAATTCAACAAACCTTACATATGCAAGATGGGGCACTATAACTCCTCCCATACATACACATAAACTCATAAAATACCAATCCATTCAAGACGTAAACCAAAGTCATGATCATCAGCCACAAACTATAAAAAAAAATACATGGAAATATGGGGAAACTCCATCCCATTCATAGCTCAAACAATGGGTTTCTACTCGCAAATCTGACTCATAGATGCGCAATTGCAAGAAAGCTCCAAATCCTTTAGCTTTCATCACCAAAATGCACAAACAAGGGTGAAAGTGGCGAGATCACCACCCATGTTCATGGTCCTCTTAAGGAGATAGACAATCTCCACTCAAGCCACATGACCCTTTCACACATACACAGTCTCCATTCAAGCCACATGACCCTTGCACACATACATGGACACCTTCACTACACAACCCTCACCCACCATCATAGGTTGCATCATCAAAATTTTCCAATTCCTAACTTGAAAACCTCCTTCATTCACGACCCAAAGCTGATAAAAATATGACTCCTTGCTTAGGATATCAAAATACATATGGACAAAGTTTTCAACACACCCAAAGTTGCGGGCGTATAGCTGACACCTATGTATAAAGACATCTAGAACACATAGCTTATGTACACTTTCTACAATCACGATCTGCACCATCACACATCAATTCATTCCTTCCTTGAGGTGGTTGGAATCATCTCCAAATAACTCAACATAACATCAAGGAGGTTGAGAGATAGATGTAGTAGCGAAGGAGAAGGAGGAGGATGCTATAGTGGTGGCTTGATGGATGCCCACATACCCCATTAGCATCCTTGATGACACCCCATAGAATGCTTTATACATCTTGACCTCTATGACTCCAAGGTGTATATGGTCAAACTTAGAACAACAATGATGGACGAGGTCCAAACCAACATGAGACAGCGCCACCCAGTGTTTGTGTTTAGTATAGTTTGGCCATAATGTGATGAGTGCATGGGGAGAGCAATATCTAGAGACAAATAACTATATTTTAAAATCCATCTACATGGATTTTAGACATGCATTGGGCCATGCAAAGTTGAAACATACTTAAATTCTAGGGGTGGTTTGGGCTACCATGGCACATTGCAATTAAGATGCTTGCAAAGCATGCAAAGACGGGCTTTCAAAGCCCATATGCTTGGGTATAGAGGAGTGGGATGTGATTGGGAGAGAGTTGGAGAACTCACAAAGGTTGAAGCAAGAAAGGGAGGCTACAATGACCAAATTGCAGCTCGCTCTAGTACTTCACATCTCAAGAGTGATGGTTACAATACAGAATGGCATGCATGAATTTGTAGTGTGATTATTTATAAATACTTGGGGGTTTGTGTTTGTAGCGTTGCAATTTAGTTTTTTTAATTACATGTAAGAGCTAAGTATGGTCCATCCTCTCATGTATGTAGAGGAGTATGGTTATTGACATGGCCTAGTGACACTTTTAGAGAAATTGCAAGAGGAGGACATGCAGATAGATTAGGCATAGCTACCACCTTGAGATGAGAAATATGTATAGTATTGCCTACATAGCTTGTGGTTGATTCATTCATTCTGTGCTACACATTCATGTATGTGTTTTCACTTCATCTATTTTTCGATAGGTGAACATGGTTATTATAGACATTCATTTTGCTATAGGAAGTTAGTCATATTTTTGAGACTTGTTGCTATTGTTCTTAATATTAAGTTAGTCTAAACACCATGTAATATCTAACAATGCACTTATGCTTTGTTCAAATGTTGATAGTGATACTTTTTGGCATTGTACATATTTTTAATCAAATTGATATAGAGAAAGAGACATTTTTTACCATATATGTAGAGTGGAACAAAACTTTGCTCTTTACTTTGAAAAATGCCTTAAAAACTTTGTGGGTGCCCACAAGAGTGGCTAGCTAGTTTTGAAAAAGGTTTTGTTTACAAAGGAGATTCTGCTCAATGTTTTGTAGCAATTGATTTGCGACATAACTAGCTTGAGACTCCCTTGATAAAACTTCTCAAAAGTAGCAATTTATTTTAGATAGACTAAGATTCAATGGAAGCTTTGAAAAATACTTAAATTTTCCCTTCTCAATAGGCTTGAGACTACCTTGATAAAATATCTCAAAAGTAGCAATTTGTCTTAATCCAAATAAAATTCAATGAAAGCTTGATTAATGCTTAATATTCCCTAAAATTTCTTTGAAGATAAATTGTCACAGTTTGTCAAAAAGTCTTTAGCTTGTGATTAATACTAATGTCTGCTTCTTGATTTTGACATGAGAAATCTCTTCTCTTGTTCTTTTGAGTGTTCCCAACCAATTATGATTGCATACTTAATTGCAAGAGACATAAGAAAATTCTTCAAATTCTGCCTTGCCAATTGGTTGCATGCAAGCTTCAATCATTTCCTCCTTACTTGTTGATTTGTGCCGATGCCAAGACAATTCACCAAAGCTTTGATACCATTCATGGAGAAGGAGAATCCTATTAGTTAGTCCTTCTGCTCTTAGTGTGAATGTGCTCGTGCATGCATGCACAAACACACACCCATCAAATCTCTCACCACCTGTGTGTGTGTGTGTGTGTGTGTGTGTGTGTGTGTGTGTGTGTGTGTGTGTGTGTGTGTGTGTGTGTGTGTGTGTGTGTGTGTGTGTGTGTGAGACAACTATAGCAAGAGACCACTCATTCTTGCTATATACACTCTCTCACACACACATACATGTACATATATGTAGACATAACTTGTAAGAGTATGTAAGAGGTATAAGAGATACATATGTAGAGACATAACTTGTAAGATTATGAAAGGGGTATAATAGATGCAAATGTAGAGACATAACTTGTAAGAGTATGTAAGAGGTATAAGAGAAGTAGAGCTATAGACAATGACAAGATACCATTCATGGAGAAGGCGAGTCCTATTAGTTAGTCCTTCTGGTCTTAGTGTGAATGTGTTCGTGCATGCACGCACAAACACACACCCATCACACCTCTCTCTCTCTCTCTCTCTCTCTCTCTCTCTCTCTCTCTCTCTCTCTCTCTCTCTCTCTCTCTCTCCGTGTGTGTGTGTGTGTGTGTGTGTGTGTGTGTGTGCATGTGCGCGCGTGCATGACAACTATAACAAGAGACCACTCATTCTTGCTATATACACTCTCTCACACACACACATACATGTACATATATGTAGCCATAACTTGTAAGAGTATGTAAGAGGTAGAAGAGATACATATGTAGAGACATAACTTGTAAGAGTATGAAAGGGGTATAATAGATGCAAATGTAGAGACATAACTTGTAAGAGTATGTAAGAGGTATAAGAAAAGCAGAGCTATAGACAATGACAAGATTTGCACACACACAAAAGAAAGAATAACTGCATAAGTAATGGCCTTTATTGATTGATATACTTAGTGTCAAAATTTTAGAGCTCACCTACTTTATATACTAGTACATGCAAAATGAGCCAACGTGGCTATTTTGAGCAAAGTAATTTATCTAGTGAACTTTGACTATAACAAAATAGTTGAGCTAGCTATATTGACTTAAACTCTGCTAAAGTGTTCTTCCAATGTAACAAATCTAATAGTGATCAAGTCACATAGCTAGTTAATCACTAAGGAAATAAGACAACACCAATGTAATGAACCATCACAAAGCCCATCTATTCCTAAATGTTAATGCTACTCACATACGACATAAAATAATGGAGGGTCAAAAAATTTGTAGAATTATTTGTATCATTTATCCATATGCTTAATGCATGTTCATACTAACTTTACAAATGTGGGATTTTTTTTCATATTACAATGTGTGGGTTTATTTGGAAAAAATTGTCTCAAAAACTATGGTTTTCAAATTTTATATGGAAATTTTTGTAGATCATATAATAATGAAAGAGTGAACCTGTGTGTCCACCCACTTCTCTCCCTTTGTCTTTCTTTGTAAGCTCTTTTATTGCCTTTCCAATGACTCTATGTGTACATATATACACACTCCCATTTCCACAACAAGGGAAAATCATATTGAAAGAGTGACCTATGTGTTTTGTTGCCCAATCCTCTAGCACCTCTCCCTTTGTCTCTCTTATATGTACTTTTCATGCCTTTTAAATAAATATATATGTGTGTGTGTGTGTGTGTGTGTGTGTGTGTGTGTGTGTGTGTGTGTGTGTGTGTATGCACATGTTGGAATTAGGGTTGCAGAGAAACACACACAGCTTGGAGAAGACGAAGGAAGCTCAAGGCACACAATAGAGAGTGTGTTACTTAGTGTGCAATGGAAAGATAGATAGCCCTAGAGTGATGGGCGTATATACAATGCACGGGGGAAAAAACCTCCTAAAGAGGGAAAAAATGCCCCGGCGGTCCTAGTGTGTTCACACACATCACTACCACATGTATATGGTAACAAATTCCCCCCTGGAGTGATGCGGTGAATGAGAGCTGGCACATGAGTAAAGGGAAGTGCCATGCCCTGAGGACAGGATCAGTCCACAAAGGGGAGTAAGCCCAAAGCTTTGCTGAAAGCTTCAAGCTTCTCACGAGACAATGCCTTTGTGAAAAGATCTGCAAGGTTGTCCTGTGTTGGCACATAAGCCAAGCTGATCTCTCCTGCTGAGAGCCTCTCCCTGACATAGTGGTAATGAACCTCAATGTGCTTTGTGCGAGCATGAAAAATTGGGTTCCTCGCAACTGCCAATGCGCTCTGACTGTCAGTGTAGATAGTGTTTTCAGTGTCCTGTCCAACACCCAAATCAGCCATAAGGCGTCTGAGCCATACACACTCAACCGTAGCTATGAAGACTACCCTGTACTCAGCCTCACAACTCGAAGTGGCCACAATAGGTTTCTTCTTGCTCAACCATGATATACATGAACTGCCAAGCATGAAACAAAAACCACTTGTGGACACTCGCGTGTCAAACAACCAGCCCAATCTGACTCCGAAAAAGCATGTAAGTTTGGCGGCAATGATCCCCCCTTTGGATAAAACAAGCCAAGATGTAAAGTGCCACTAAGGTAGCGGAAAATCCTCTTGACAGCCTACCAATGCTTAGACCCTGGGCTATGCATAAATCTGCTCACCTGTGGAACTACAAACTGAATATCCGGCCTCGTGTTGCATACATAAATGAGGCAGCCAACAGCAGTTTGGTAAAGAGTGACATCAGCAGGATCACCAGCATCATGTAGACTCAACTTCAAACCTGTTTCCATGGGAGTGTCAATAGGTTTGCAATCCTCAAGTCCAAACTTACATAGCAATGTCTCTATGTAACTTTTCTGACACAAGGCAATACCACCATCACACTGCTTAAACTGTATACCCAAATAATGATGCAACAGCCCCAAATCTTTCATCTTGAAAGTAGCATTCAAATCAGCCTTAAATTCAGCAATATGTCTCTCATTTGGTCCAGTGATCAGCAAATCATCAACATAAAGAACCACACTGAGAAGTACATCACCCTCACGCTTTACATACAATGTGCTTTCTGTTGGACTGTTACGAAAGCCTTGTTTGACCAAATGAGTGTCAGCTTTCTCATACCAAGCATGAGGAGATTGCTTCAACCCATACAAAGCCTTTTTAAATTTGCACACTTTGTTCTCTTGTCCTTTTATGACAAAACCACGAGGCTGCGTTACATAAACTTCCTCAAATATGTCACCATTCAAGAAAGCAGTAACAATGTCTGATTGATGTACATCCCAACCAAAATGAGCTGCCAATGCACATAGAAAACGCACAGTAGTCATACGACAAGTGGGAGCAAAAGTCTCTTCATAATCTATGCCTTTTTGCTGTGCATAACCCTTTGCAACAAGTCGAGCCTTATCGCGATCAATCTCACCATCCGGCTTGCGTTTCAACTTGTAAACCCACTTCATACCAATGGCCTTTTTGCCGGGAGGCAAATCACATAAAGTCCATGTGTCATTTTCTATAAGTGCATCATATTCTGATTGCATGGCAGTCATCCAATTTTTTGAATTCTGTGCTTCATCAAAAGTCAGAGGCTCCTCAACATCATGTAAACTAGACACAGCCAAAGCATAACAATCTGATGCATAAGATGCATGGCGAGAGCCTGAACGAGTACGACTAGACAAAGTTGCATCCAATTTACTGTCACGCAAAGTGTGCACCAGCCATTTTGGCATACCTCTAGCCTGCTCATTTTCAGCCCTTTCCTCATCAAGTACGTCATGTACATCTGCATCAGTAATAGGCTGATCTAAAGCATTTTCAGAAACCCCCATAGGCTGTACATTTTCCTCATTGGAACTTACATTCGTATTTCCACCACTGAAAAGAGGCAACAAAGTGTCATAAATGTCCTGTGAGCTTACATTACTGTCTCTAGTACATGACAGCAAGGGCTGAATAGAATCTTCCACAAACACTACATCCCGAGAAACCAGAATACATTTTGTTTGCAGATGATACAACCTGTAACCTTTGCTTTCAGCACTATAACCAACAAAAATACATTTGAAAGCCTTATCATCCAATTTTCTGCGTTGCACTTGTGGCACCAAATCATATGCCAAACAGCCAAAAACACGCATGTGCTCAATAGAAGGCTTTCTATCATGCCATGCTTCATATGGAGTAATAGACTGCAAATCTTTCATAGGACACCTGTTAAGTACATAAGTGGAACACATAATGGCCTCAAGCCAAAAAGAATGCGGCAAAGCTTGACTTTTGACCATACATCATGCCATTTCTGTCAGTGACCTGTTTTTCCTCTCAGCAACACCATTTTGCTGAGGTGTATAAGGCACTGTACATTGGTGTTTTATCCCACAACTAGCCAGAAATACATTAAATTCATGAGACATATACTCCCCCCCTCAATCGGAACGGAGGGTGCCCATAGTACATTTCGAGACATTTTCAGCCATAGCCAGAAATTGTTTGAAACGCATAAAAACTTCGGACTTTGCTTTAAGCGGAAATACCCATGCATGTCTGGAGTAATCATCAATGAAAGTCACGAAGTACAGGTAATTGCCCAAGGACGGAGTTTGCATGGGCCCACAAACATCACTATGCACAAGCTGCAACCTGCATGTGGCCCGAACTGACCCATCCTTTGGAAATTTGGAACGCTGCATCTTACCCAAAATACAGCCTTCACAGACATGTTTGACAGGTGCTTCAAGAGGCGGCAAAGAAGCAACCATATCAGATTTCTGCAAACGCAGCAAATTGGCAAAATTCAGATGACCAAAACGTGCATGCCAAAGTTTTGCATCTGA
Organism: Adiantum capillus-veneris; assembly: GCF_014529385.1. Classification (NCBI taxonomy): domain Eukaryota; kingdom Viridiplantae; phylum Streptophyta; class Polypodiopsida; order Polypodiales; family Pteridaceae; genus Adiantum; species Adiantum capillus-veneris. The sequence continues at coordinate 102,418,137 of NC_140954.1, read as the reverse complement.
AATAGCCCTTGAATCTGCAACAGCATTTGCAAAATTTTGTCCACACTTGTCATACAAAGTAAGCTTATACAGCCCACGGCACAAAAGGCCAGATGCAACAATTTCATCACCAAAACTGAGATCATGAACTGTACATCTGTCATCCACAAATTTGACTACAAGTCCAAGTCTAGCAAGTGCGGATACAGACAAGAGATTCTTCTTGATCCGAGGTACATAAAGTGCATCAACAAGTGTGAAGGAACTGCCATTAGCAGCAGTGAGCACAATCTTTATAACTCCTTGAACTGGATAAGAGGCGTTGTTGGCACAAGTGACTGAATTCCCATGAGGGACAGACTCGAGAGAGGTAAACAATTCACGATGTGAGGTAATGTGCTTTGCAGCACCACTGTCGAAATACCACACATGTGAATCTGCAGCAACTGACAAGCATGCATCATGGACAACAGGATTGTAAGTGCACTCTGCGCTAAAAGCCCATTCTGCATCAACATCAACATTACAGTCTCCTTTCACAGAAGACTCAACAATGGCTGCATTTGTAGTGGAACCAGCATTTGCAGTGGAACCACCCTCTTTCTTCTTAGCCTCTTTGGCCTTCAACTTAGGACACGACTTGATCAAGTGATCATTGGCTTTACAATAATGGCAACGCATCTTCTTTTTGCCCTTATCACCAGAATTGCCAGACGAAGTGCTGCCAGCAGAAGCATTAGGAATAGAATTTTTTCCACTTGCAGCAGAACCATAAGAAGTGGTTGCATTATTGTTACCACCCTTTCTTTGAGAAGCAATAAAAGCCTGTTCAACTGCACGCTACCTAGTCCTGTTTTTTTCTAGAAAGTGACTCTTGCAACAGCAATGTGCATAATGCATCAAACTTGACAACTTCTGGATTTCCTTGGGTCATAAGTCTCCAAGTACTAGAAAAAGTCTGGTAGGAATCTGGTAAGGCATCAAGAACAGTCTGCACAAGGGAAATGTCTCAAATGACGTCACCTGCAGAAATAAGTTGCTCATTGATATCCTTGACACTAGCAAGGAAAGTGTCCATATCATCTTCCTCATGCATAATCTTCGACTCCAGCTCTTTACGCAGCAAAGCAATTTTAGCCTCATTGCGGCTTGCATAAAGACCTGCTAAAATATCCCAAGCCTGTTTTGTAGATTTTGCTGAACGGATGTGACGAACAATGGTGCGCTTCACAGACAACGCAATCAATGCATGAGCCTGCGCATCCTTAACATCCCAACGAGCTTGTTCTGCCGTAGGCAAAAAAACTCTAACAATTGCAATCCTTGCAGCAAGACCTGCAACATCCTCAATATCGCCTACATCCTCAGAACCAGGACGTACATCAATGCCTTGCACAATGTTCCAGACACCCTTTGACACAAGAACATGTTGCATCATATAAGCCCACATAGGGTAGTTGTCCCCATCCAACCTGTCCTCAACAGCGAACATCTTGAACACATCTATGTTGTTGTTTTCAGCCATGGTAAATGCTGCACCTGATGTGAAAACTGCCCAAAAATAGGAGAAACGGAGCGGGAACAACCTGTGCTATATAGCACAAACCATAGAAGACTATAAGGCACCTGTTACGGCACTGACAGAAATTCTGCACAAAATGACGAAATAGCCTGTGCAGTACTGCCTGTAGTGGAAACGAAGGCCGAAATGAGCCCAAATCAAAATCGGAGAAAGTGAGCAGGCGTGTGCTGGAGCAGCTGGCGACTAAGCCCGGGAGGACGTGACCTACTCTTATACCAATTGTTGGAATTAGGGTTGCAGAGAAACACACACAGCTTGGAGAAGACGAAGGAAGCTCAAGGCACACAATAGAGAGTGTGTTACTTAGTGTGCACTGGAAAGATAGATAGCCCTAGAGTGATGGGTGTATATACAATGCACGGGGGAAAAAACCTCCTAAAGAGGGAAAAAATGCCCCGGCGGTCCTAGTGTGTTCACACACATCACTACCACATGTATATGGTAACAACACACTCCATTTCCCATTACATGGGAATATTTGTGAGCACAAAAGGGCTCTTTTTTCTCTTGACCATACACATGTATCAAATCAATCATGTTTTGATTGTCACTACTTTGTTGCTCAAGTATAGTTATTTTTGTTAGACTCTGCATGAAATCTCCAACTATTCTTGGCCTTACAACATTTGATGTATTGTATTGATTAATAGTGCTTTGAAACCAAGGTTGAAACAATAAATTAAGCCATATTTTACTTCTATTTAATTGTTGGTTGGAATCTACAATTCTGTCCCAAGAATTTTTGGCCACCAAGGCTGCTTCAAAACTAAATTTATTATTAACCAAATTATATAATAACCCAGCTATTGATACATGTAGCTCCTCAATCAACCGCATTCGCCTAAAAGTTGAATTTTTAACCAACAAACATAGCACCTAGCCATGGTATATAATAAATTCATGACCACGTTTGCTAAGGATTGTCAATTGACTTTGTTTCAAACATTATTAAAATTAATTCATACTCACCATTCTCTATTTCCATGTTTTCCTATGAATCACTATATACAATAAGAAATGATTACTTACCCTCCTCCCAGTGATTCCCTCCAACATCAAAGACAGCCTCGTGTTATAATCTCCACTCACTCTTATTGGAGTGAGTACTGCAGAAAAAGAAGAAAAAGAAATGATTACTTACGTTGATATGAATCAAGATTTACAAGATATTTTCCAAAGCAATAGATTAAGAGAGGCATTTTTATCTCCACTCCTTTCAATGGCATAAACGTAATAGTAAACCCCCCCCCCCCCCCCCCCCCCCCCCCAAAAAAAAAAACAAAACAAAACAAAACAAATAAACATGTTCCTTTGCTTCCTCCACTATCTATATACTACCACATCATACATGCCTCAGTCCATGAAAGTTTAGACACAAGCATAACTAACTCTCTCCATTTCAACCACAAATGTCTAACTTTGTTGAAAAAACATGCAATTCACAACTTACTTTTGACATTGAAGCAAGCAACACCGCAAAGTGCGTTTGGAATGATGCTATTACTTAACACTAGTACACACTTGCAACTGCCTTTGGCCTCAACGAGAGAGAGAGAGAGAGAGAGAGAGAGAGAGAGAGAGAGAGAGAGAGAGACACAAAATTCATTTTGGTCTATTTAATTGAATTTCCTCTCTTTAAAATTGGCGATTCTAGTTAGGGAAAGTAAAAATAGTAGAATGGGGCAATTATGTACAATGGGTAGAGGAATGTATTCATGAAATAGAGAGTTCCAAATTTTGAATGCATTTTTTAGAAGTCTCAACAAAATTCAATAAAGATTCAATCGAGGTTTTATGGGGTGAAGACGATATAATTTGCGAGTCCAAAAGAGTCCAAAACGGATCCCAAAAGCCTCCAAAAGTGGGCAATATGGCTAAGCAAAAGGTGGGAATGGGACCCAAGGTGTTATTATCCACGCATGCCAACCTAAAGTTGTGTGGAGGTAAGGGATGTGCTCCACAAGACTCCCATGCAAAATAGAAGGTAAGAGTAGTTTTAAAAATAGAAAAGTGCTTTTACAGGACCTAGGGTGAGTATTTTTGGAATAACTAAAAATGGCATTTCTGTAAAAATGGTCGAGAAGCTTATCGAAAACGATGAGATAAACCACTTTCTAGTTCAAAGTTTTGTAGTTTGAGGACCACAAAATGTAAGTTTGAGGTCCAAGTGGTTTGGACTAGAAAGTTTAAGGTCCAAGTTTGAGGTCCACTTGGACTTTCTAGTTTTAGAAAGTTTGATAAATATAGCTTGGACTATATTAGGTAAAGTGGAAAAATCCCAATTCCCAACTTGGACACTTTTCAACATATCATGTATAAGGTAGTGAGATTTCTGTCAAAGATGTCAATTTGCTTAAGGTCTCATTCCACTTTTTGCACGTAGATTACACATTGAGAAAAAAATTGGACATCAAGACCATTAAGAAACTAGTACATTGCATCCATCTATGACTTATCTCAATGTGAAGAGCTTGGTTTCAAGGCCCACCACTTGTCCAAGACAAGTTCAAAGTGAGTAACTAAAAAATTTATTCAAGGTCCACCACTTGTCCAAGTTAGGACCCATTGAGAAATACAACCCATTTTTCTATCACATTCAAGCAAGGTCCATCGCTAATCTAGGACTTCCTCATTTGAGGCATGAAGCATACGTAAAACATGTAGCATATGCTTGGTTGCATCATAGGAGTGTTGGTTTCATGGTACACTCATCCAAGCTAACCTCCCTTGACCTATGGAGGAATGCAAACTCCACTTCTTATTCAAGCTACACTCAAAGTGATAAAGTTAGTTAAAAGGATTATCATTGACTAGTTTGAAGTGGTTCTCTATTGCAAAAAATGAGATTTGGTTTGAAGGTCAAGCAATTAGGTTCAAAATACACATAATGAAATATTTTCACCTACAAGAAAATATATTATAATAAATTATTTCATATCGAATAAGAGAAGGTAATTTCCAAGAAGAATCTAATTAGATCTAAACCTTCATGATGCATATATTGACTTCTAGGACAACTCAAAAGTCCATGCAGTTAGATTCCGTAGTTTTCCTTTCAGATTTTTTTATTTTCTAAACCTCTTTTACATGAAGGATGTAGTAATAGAATGCTTGAAGAAAAAATTTATATCCATAAAAGAGATCTCTGACACATATCCAAAGTCCATGAATTCTCCATTCTGCACTTGCAAGTTTTATTTTAACATCAAAAGGTCAATTTCTCTTAGTTACAAATAGATAAACCTTGAGATGGACTAACATAAAATTTCTTAAGAAGAAACAAAAATTAATTATTATTTACTAAATGATTAAACATAGATCCCAATTGAATAAAAAGAAGCCCCAAAAAACAGGGTGCACTCTAAGAATACATTGGAGTCTCCTTACAATAGGATGCACTCTTGTAATACATTAAAGTTCCCTTAGTGCAGGGTGCACTTTATTAAAGTGTTCATCAAATTGACACATCTTTTCTCCAAGATAAAATTTATATCATTCAGTTATATAAATACTGAAAGATACCCATTACAAAAATGAATGAGACATCTTGTGGATTATTGTTAATCACTGCTTTGCATTGACAAGTACGCACCAAGGACATAATTTGTCTCAGAATCATAGTACTAATTCACAATTGTGTTGTACGTATATTCTCTACTGTCTCTTGCAAGCAACCATCCTACCAACCATGGCATCATTGTTTCTTGCAAGAAGCTTTGAAGTTGCCTAGATGTTTGCCTCCACATCTTTGGAAATATAAGATATGTCCCCGGCATGTTCCACATCACTCTATATGGAGTGTCATAAAAAATTAGGGTATTTTTTGCCTCGAAATCCTCAAACATCTTCTAAATATGACTCAATTTTTTGTGATAGACCCTTCTTAATCCTAGCATAATGTTTGAATTCTGGCAATTCTTGTTACTCATAAGCATCTTGAACTTGGTATAATGCTTAGGGAAGCCTTTTTGTATGATGTGTTGCACTCTTGCTAAGTTATAGCAACTCCATATCTCAAAGTACTCACTACAAAAATCCCAAAAAAAAATCTCTGCATTTGGTCGCACCACATGAAAAACTTCATCTTTATCCTCCACAAGTCGCATTTGTTGAGCCAAGTTGACATAGAATCCCCATGTTTTGTTTCAATTGTCTTGAGAAGCAATCCCTGTACATCCAAGATAAGTACTCTTTTGATGTCCTTGTTGATAGTGGTAGGGATAAGAAGGTGGTTGAAGCCTTGGAAAAGGTCTTGGATGAGGTTGTTTGGGTAGTTCAATAGTTTCCTTCAAATCGTTCATGCATATAGCCAATCCATTTTCATGTAATGAATGTAAAATTACAAAATAAGAACATTTAATATCGATGAAACAATAGACATGAGTTTTATATTGTATATCATATGGTAATATTAGATGAAAAAATCCATCTACCAATATACTCATTGCCATAAAGAAAGTCAAATTGAAAACCTAACCTTTTTTATGTTGCACTCTCTCTTAGTCTCAATATCATAAGCTTCAACTAGATCTAAGTCAATTAGTAAGTACTACTTGTCAAAGGTATGCCGAAGTGCATAAGTTCTTAACCAATTCTCTATTGTAGAATGGGTGCTTAGGTATCAAGTCTACCACTTTTCCAATATAAGATCCATTTGGATATGGAAAGAGAAACTCATAACCACTTGTGCAAGTGATCAAATAAAGTTTAAATCTTGATTCTCGTAACACGGGATTTTGACTAATGTCTACTCAATCTTAGCATATATAGAATTAAGGTCTACCACTTATCCAACCTAAGCATGGGACATTAATATAAGGTCTATGGTCCTATTATCAATTATATAATGGGGATTTAGTCTCAAGATTCACAAATAATCTAAGCTAGGATTCATTAAACAATGATGACAAAAACATCACCATTATCCGCGCTAGAGCCCATGTGGGTAATTTAACTATAGATTTCAAGGTCCACCACTTTTTTGCAAACTTATGATTTTTTGTTGCATGGGGAATTTGGTTTGAAGGACCACTGCTTGTCCATGGTTGTAGAAAGGAGAGAATCAAGGTGCACCAATTATCCAAGCTAGGCTTACTTTTATCAGGAAGAGAATCAATGAGCATCACTTGTGCAAGCTAAGCATAACCTATTGATACAATGCCACCACATGTGAAACCCAAGTGGTGGATCTCCTCTCGGTTTCCATTTATTGATAGGATAAGTGGTAGAATTTTCTTCCATCCATGTGTCAATGGAGTTCAACTTAGATAAATGATGGACATTGAAATTGAATCCTCCATAATACAACATATTATAAGTTGAGCAAATGATAGAAAAAAACACTATACATTCTATAAAATAGCATAGGTGTGGGACCTTATATCAAATGGTTTTCCTTATAGCTTGGACAAGTGGTGGACCTTTCTTCTTTCTATGCTTCAATAGGGCTTAAAATGCACAAGTGGTAGCTCTCGCTTCTCTCCACTCTACATTAGAGCTTAGCTTGACAAGTGCTAGACTTTGAAACCGACCTCTTCATGATACAAGATAGAGTGGATTAGTAGAAAAGTAATGGACCTTGTAGAGTGGTATTTTTAAAACTAGTTGAGATAGATGGTGGATTTTTGCTTCTCTCTATGTTTCAATGAAGATTTTGTTGGATAGGTGGTGGACCTTTCTCCTCTCTATGATTCAATGGAAACAAGATACAATAACTCGTAGACCGTTCTCCTCTCTATGATCACTAGAGACAAGATTCAATAAGTGGGGGACCTTGTATATTAGTCGTTGGCATTCTATTAGAGAATATAGTTTGGAAAAGTGGTGTATCTTGTAGTCATTCATAGTAAAAACCTTGAAGAAGTGGTGGAATTTACTCTCTATGTGTTTTAAGGAAGCATAGCTTGTGAAAATGGTGGACCTTACTTCTCTTTAAGCTTGGAGAAGTTATGGAATTTACTCTCTATTTTTTTTAAGGAAGCATAGCTTGGACAAGTGGTGGACCTTGCTTCTCTTCAAGCATCAATGGACTAGGGTTTGGGTAGGTGGTGAACCTACCCAAACATAATGAGAAGAAGCACTCACTAATCATCCAAGTTAGGCTATAAGTAGGTATCTAATGTGTTAGCCTACATGGCCTTTGGATATCAACTTCCATTTGTACAAATAAATTATCTAAGTAGGAAACTCAAGTGTTGATTTGAAGGCTTCTCACTTGTCTAAGCTAACCTCTACTCAATCATAAATTTTTGAAGGTCCACCACTAATCTAATCTAGGATCCAAAAGATTCTTAATTGATTTATGATAGATTCTAACTTTCTTGATGATGGAGAATTCTGATCCAAGCTCCACCACTTGTATAGGCTAACTCTATTGAAACATGGTATAGAAGAAAGCTCCACCATGTGTCCAAGATAGGCAGCATTGAAACATGGGAAACCACTTGTCTAAGCTAGGATCCCTTGAAACATTACCATAAGAAAAACTCCACTACTTTTTGAAGCTGGGGAAAACCATAAATGATATTGTTTCTCACCAATTGGGAAACCCGTGATGTGTTTGTACATGGAGAATTTTATAACAAGGCCCACCACTTGTCCAAGCTACCTCCGAGCTACAATAATATTTCTCATCACTTGGAAAATCCATGGTATGTTGTACATGGGGGGTTTTGTTTCAAGCTCCACCACTTGTCCAAGATAGTTCTATTGAAATATAAAGTAGAAGCAAGCTCCACCATGTGTCCAAGCTAGGCTCCATTGGAATTTGGAAAACCACTTGTCCAATCGAGGCTACCTTGAAACATGGAGGGAGGCAAAGATTCACTGCTTGTCCAAGTTAGGCTACATAAATAATGTGTGGTTAAATCCAAACGGCCACCACTTTCTCAACCTTTACAGATGCAAGGTGTACCAGATGTATAAACTAGGTATGAGAAAATACCAAAAGATCCACCATTTGTGTAGCCTCTTTTCTTTAATATCAAGCTCCACCATGTGTCCAAGCTAGACTCCATTCGTACATGGAAATTCACTTGTCCAAGCTAGGCTCCCTTTAAACATAGAGAGAAACAAAGTTCCACCACTTGTCTAAGCTAGGGATGACATGTTCAACCTGTAAGTTTCTATCTTGAACAATATTGTGTCTTACAAATGGTGGACCTTACTTCTCTTCAAGCTTGGAGAAGTTATGGAATCTACCCTCTATGTGTTTTAAGGAAGCATAGCTTGGACAAGTGGTAGAGCTTGCTTCTCTTCAAGTATCAATGGCTTCCATTTGTACAAATAAATGATCTAAGCAGGAAACTCAAGTGTTGATTTGAAGGATTTTCACTTGTCTAAGCTAATCTCTAAGTCAATCATAAATTTTTGAAGGTCCACCACTTGTCTAATCTAAGCTCCAAAAGAGTCTTAATTGGTTTATGATAGATTCTAACTTTCTCGACGGAGTAGAACTATAGAAAAAAGACGCAATCAATGAATTAATCAAAGAAAAACTACACGAATCTTTGACTTTTTTCCCTAAACTAAACAAGTACAATCTAATGTTAACAAAACTTTAAATTATAATTGAAATGTTTACAAGACAAAAAATAGGTGATATTAAGAAGAAGCATAATTTTCATTTTCATATGTAATGTTACAAACTCAGAAAACATCTCTCAAGAAATTGATAAACAAAATCTAGGTGTTTGTTTTGTTAATTTGAGAAAACATATCAAAACTTGTATCGATTGAGCTCCATCAAGATATACCCTCTGTGAGAACCTGCAAGTAGGAATAAAAAGAAAGATTGAACTGATACCATGGATATGAATGTTCAATCTAGCATGTGTATCAAGGTTTAAGACATTTCAATAGTACCTTAGGGATTTTTTTTATCCAACTTTAGAATATTGTTCTTAGCTTTCACCTTATTTATATACGCCTTTGCAATGTTTGCCTTCAATGGTCCTTTTGTGCTACAACCCAATTGCCTAGCTAAAGAGATCAATTGTTGTGCCTTCATGATTTCAATGGGTGTACCTTCCTTTGCCAATATTTCTTGTATTTGGGCTCTTCTTATTTCACTCTGGTGGCTCGTATCACTTTCTTGGCACAATTTTTCCTGAAGGGTAGTTTCACCTTTGTCATATTTTGCACGTGGTATTCTTCTTCTAAGAACACCTTAGCTGACCAGGCATCATTTTTATGCTTCCAATACTCTATGATTTCTTTTTATTCACTGTTATTTTTTACTTCAGGTTGTCCATAATGATAAAAAGCAATCAAATAGCGCACATCCCTTCTCTCATCAAGCTAAAGCAAGTAGGGAAGCAGCTCCCCGAGAGCACATTGTCAACCATTTTTTCACCATCAAATTGTGGTGGAAAAATGCAATTTTTTGCAGATGAAATACATCCCTTATAAGGAGAGACATCAATAAGCATTGTTATTTGTGGATCACATTCAAACCCCATGGCAATTTTGGCCAAAGGTTGCCTCAACATTTGGATTGTCATGTCTAAATAATTTTCGGCTTTGAGTGGTGTAGCAACCTTCTTGATACCAGACTGCAAAGAAAGGTAATGTCCCCAGCTAAGTTGTTTATTGCTCTAAATATTTGAATCACATTGTCCCTAGTAGTTGTTGACTAGATTGCAACATTAAAATTATGTAATATAGGCATCAAAACTTGTATGCAACCTGGCTTAACTATAATATATCTTTTTGAATCTATTTGCATTGACTTGTGGGGTGAGGATGGCTGAGGGGAATGCTTCAATAATAGACTATTTAAATCCAATATCATTGTAAGCGTGGATTTCTCATCATTTATACTAGATGAAGTAGCAACAATTGGAAATGGCTTAGGAGTAGATGTTTCTGCCTCTTTTGAAGTAGGTTGGATTGTTGGAGCACTGATTTCTTGGTCCATACTACTGCAAGCTTGCTCAAGCTGCACATCAGTAGACTCTCGTATAAAAATATCATTTGTCTTGAGCACTTCAAAAATGAGAGAATCAATAGATTCTACAATTGTTGATTGATTTATAGGGGCTTTGTCAATCCCAATCTTTGAATCTAAGAAATCACACATAACATTGGTTTCTCAAAAATCACTAGAATTTAATTCACCATTTTAACATGTAGAGCTCCAAGTAACAAATTTATTTAAGGTAAAATCATTATTAGATTCCTTGCAACCATTGTTAGCATTGGTACACAAGGCACTACTTGTCTAAACTGCAATCTATTGTGGCAAACATGTCCAGTCTACACTCTATTAAATCTTAGTACTTAAAGTGAATACTAAAAGCCAAAACATGTTCAAGAACACACGGGCACAAGGTCCACCACATGTCCAATCTAGGCTACAAGAAAAACATGTTCAAGAACACACAGGCACAAGGTCCACCACATGTCCAATCTAGGGTATAAGAAAAAAATAGATCTTTGGCTTAGATTTGGATTCAAAGGTCACAACTTGTTTAAGCTAGCTAGCTTCAAACTACATCAAAATGTTGCAAAGATGTCCTTCATATTCAAGGTAAAATTTATCAAGAGAAGAAAGTAATATTGGAGCCCCTACCACTTTTCCAACCTCGGTATTTATTTAATTTTGATATATTTTCTAAAAATCTTGAGTAGAGTCAAGATTGTATGTTCAAGGTAAGCAAATAACTTAGAAAACACATAAAGCATGAGAGCACTCTAGATTCTAGCTGAATATAAAAGTAAAAAACAATCATATACACTTAACTGTTGAGATTCTATTAAAAAAAAGATGTATTTAAGATTTCCATCCGCATACGATACTTGAAAATATCAAGTAAATTCATAGTCAGCAAACAACTTTTCTCTTGCTGCAACCCGACAAATAGTCTCAAATACATAGCAATACTCTTTTGATTTGATGTGCGAAGATGTGTATTTGTGCCAAGGTGGAAAATTTGGATCAAATGTATAGCATACATTTGGTTGGACACTTGTATCATGAGAACAATAGCCCGACACATTTCCTTCTTCTACGCAACCAAGAATGTATGCTTGATCTTCCTCTTCTTCTACATTTGGATCTTCTAGAAGAAAATATTTAGAGGCTCTTGGAAATATTTTGCATATCCTTTTCCACTCTTGAAATCTATACTTATGCACTCCATAGTTTAGAATAGCCACACCACTTTCAAGGGCAATATGCACAAATAGCCCATAACTAGCTCCTTGAATACATGAAAGTCGCACTTCAAAAGCCACCCCATTAATATAAAAAAGTACATTCTTGGAAATAGGAAAATTTGGTGTCCCAAAAGGATCTTCATTATAATCATAGCATGAAATACACCTCATTTTTATCTCACTTAATTCCTTTGTATCTACAAAAAAAGGAAAATCTTATGCATGAATACAAGGCCTAGACCAAAGGATGATAGTACTATTAGGATGTCCATCATATGGAAGATTGAGATTGTCTCTTACATGGGGCCTCAAAAGGTTTCAAAAAATAAAAAATTTGAGAAACATAGCACACCATGTCTCCAATATATTGCCCATTTGAAGAATAAAGAGAACCAAGGTCCACCACTTGTCCAAGCTATACATTGAGCATTGATACAAGGTCCAAACTAATAACTATCCAACAAAACCTATAATATGTGGTTACATGGGATGCACTGATGCAACAAAGGTAGCCTAACCTCTTTGTCCATATATGTTTTCTTGTAGACTAGGGGGATATTTTCAAAGTCATCACTAGTCAAAATTAGGCATAGGACATTGATACAATGCTCCACCACATTTGCAACTTATCTCTAGTAGCATGGGTGTTTTAATCTCATATTTCACCTCATCTTCAATATATACTCTATTGTAGTGTAAATATTTTGGTTTGTAGGTCCACCACTTGTCCATACTTGGCTTGTTGATGTATGAGATTATCAAAGGTCCACCAGTTCTCCAAGCTAGACTTATAGCACAATTTCAAGGTACACCACATACACAACATATGAGGGGCTATACCATGCAAGGTCTTACTTCGAGATCTACCATCGCCTCTCCAAGGCTAAGGTTCCATTGAAGCATGGAGAGAAGCAAGGTCCACCACCCAAACTAGTACTTCTTTCCACCACTTCAAAAATCCATGATATGCTTTCCATGGGGTTCACCACTTGTCCAAGGTAGGTGCTCCATTGAAACATGGAAAGAAACAAATATCCGCCACTTGTATAAGCTAGGCTCCATTGAAACATGGAGAGTGCGATCTCTATTACTTGTCCGAGCTAGGCTCAATTGAAACATGAAAAACCCATGAGATGTTGTACATGGGTGGTTTTGTTTCAAGGTACACTGCTTGATTAATCTAGGATATTTTGTAACATTTAGAGAGGTCAAGCTCTACCACTTGTCCAAGTTAGGTTCCTCTAAACATGGAGAGAATCAAGCTTCACCACTTGTCCGAGTTAGGCTCCACCAAAACAAGGAGAGAAGAAAGCTTCAAACCTTGGATTGATGTATGGAGATAATTAAGGTTCCATCATTTCTCTAAGATAGGTATATAAACTAATTGCAAGGTCCACCATGATATGTTGTACATGGAGAGTTTTCCTCCAAGGTCCACCACTTGTCCAAGCTAACTCTATTGAAACATGGGGATAGAAGCAAGCTCAACCATGTGTCCAAGTTAAGCTCCATTGAAACATAGGAAACCAATTGTCTAAGCTAGAATCCCTTGAAAATTAGCATAAGAAAAACTCCACCACTTGTTGAAGCTAGGGACAACCATAAATGATATCGTTTCTCACCAATTGGGAAACCCTTGATGTGTTTGTACATGGAAATTTTTATTACAAGGCCCACCACTTGTCCAAGCTAACTCATAATATTTCTCACCATTTGGAATACATGGGGGGTTTTGTTCCAAGCTCCACCACTTTTCCAAGCTAGTTCTATTGAAATATAAGGTAGAAGCAAGCTCCACCATGTGTCCAAGATAGGATCGATTGGAACTTTGAAAACCACTTATCCAGTTGAGGCTCTGTTACAACATGGAGGGAAGCTAAGGTTCACCGCTTGTCCAAGCTAGGCTACATAAATATTGTGTGGCTAAATCCAAAGGGCCACCACTTCTCCAACCTTTAGAGATGCAAGGTGTACCAAATGCATAAACTAGGCATGAGAAAATACAAGAAGATCATTTGTGTAGCCTATTATCTTTAGTAGCAAGCTCCACCATGTGTTCAAGCTGGGCTCTGTTGAAACAACCCTAATATGTTGTACATGAGGAGTTTTGTGTCAAGGTCAACCACTTGTCCAAGCTAGGATCTATTGAATCAACCCTAAACCAAATGTATGTTGTACATGGGGAGTTTTGTTTAAAGATCCAGCACTTGTCTAAGATAAGCTCTATTGAAACATGGTGTGAAGAAAAGCAACCTAAGATTCATAAATAGTAGTTCATTTAGTTCAAAGATCTAACAGTTGCCTAACCTCTAGAGAGAAGTGGAAGGAAAGTTATCTATCTAATCTAAGAATGGAGATTTTTGGTCTCAAGAATCATTGAGACATGAAAAGAAGATAAGTTCCACCACTTGTCCAAGCTAGCCCAATTTCAATTGAATCATGGAAGCATCTAAGGACCACCACTTGTCCAAGCTAGGCTCCATTGAAACATGGAGAGAAGAAAGATGCACCATTTTTTCAAGTTAAGCTCCATTGAATCATCAAAACCCATATATATGTTGTACAAGGGCAGTTTTGTTTCAAGGTCCACCACTTGTCCTAACTAGGCTCTATTGAACCTGGGAAACTAGGAACTGGAAAAAGTGATGCAATGCACCACTTGTCTGAGCTAACCCTGTTGACAAAGGATAGAAGCAAGCTCCACCATGTGTCCAAGCTAGGCTCCATTAGGACATGGGAAGCCACTTGTCCAATCCAGGCTCCCTTGAAACATGGGTAGAAGCAGAGATCCACCACTTGTCTAAGCTAGAGACAACCTTGAACAATATTACTTCTCATCAATTGGAAAATCATGGTGTGTTTTACATGAAATTTTTTGTTACAAGGCCCGTTACTACTTGTCAAATCTTTCTGCAAGGTACGATATTGAAAAAACCCATGATATGTTTTGCATGGAGAATTCTGCTCCAAGCCCAACACTTGTCCAAGCTAACTCTACTGAAACATGCTAAAGAAGAAAGCTCCACCATGTGTCCAAGCTAGGCAACATTGAAACATGGGAAGCCACTTGTCTAAGCTAGGATCCCTTCAAACATTAGCATAAGAAAAAAATCCATGGTATGTTGTACATGGGGGTTTTTGTTTCAAGCTCCACCACTTGTCCAAGCTAGTTCTATTGCAATATAAGGTAAAAGCAAGCTCCACCAAGTGTCCAAGCTAGGCTCCATCAGAACTTGGAGAACCACTTCTCCAATCGAGGCTACCTTAAAACATGGAGGAAAGCAAAGATTCACCGCTTGTCCAAGCTAGGCTACATAAATAATGTGTGGTTAAATCCAAAGGGCCACCACTTTCTCAACCTTTAGAGATGCAACGTGTACCAGATCACCATTGCAACATGGAAAACCACTTGTCTAAGCTAGAACTCCACCACTTGTTGAAGGTAGGGACAACCATGAATGATATTGTTTCTCAACAATTGGTATAACCCTTGATGTGATTGTACATGGAGAATGTTTTCACGAGGCCCACCACTTGTCCAAGCTTCAATATTATTTCCCACCACTTGGAAAATCCATGGCATGCTGTACATGGGGGGTTTTAGTTCCAAGCTCCACCACTTGTCCAAGCTAGTTCTATTTAACTATAAGGTAGAAGCAAGCTCCACCAAGTGTCCAAGCTAGGCTCCATTGGAACTTGGAAAACCACTGCCACCACTTGCTCAACCTTTAGAAATACAAGGTGTACCAGATGTATAATCTAGGCATGAGAAAATACCAGAAGATCCACCATTTGTGTAGCCTATTTTCTTTATTAGCAATCTCCACCATGTGTCCAAGCTAGGCTCCATTCGTACGTAGAAAGTCACTTGTCTAAGCTACGCTCCCTTTAAACATGGAGAGAAACAAATCTCCACCACTTGTCCAAGCTAGGAATGACATGTTCAACCTTTAAGGTTATATCTTAAACAATATTGTTTCTTACCATTTCGAAAACCCACAATATGTTGCACGTGAATAATTTTTTAACAAGTCCCATCTCCTGTCCAAGTTGCCTCCCAGCTACACTATTGTTTTTCATGATTAAAAAATCCCATGATAATTTGTACATGGGGGATTTAGTTCCAAGCTTCACCACTTGTCCAAGCTAACTCTATTGACAAGGGATAGAAGCAAGCTCCACCATGTGCCCAAGCTAGGCTCCATTAGGACATGGGAAACCACTTGTCCAAGCTAGGTTCCCTTGAAACTTGGGAAGAAGCAGAGGTCGACCACTTCTCCAAGCTATAGACAACGTTGAACAAATTTTTCTTCTCACCAATTGGAAAATCATGGTCTATTTTACATTATTATTATTTTTGAAAGGTTCACTACTTGTCCAAGCTACCTCCAAGCTATGATATTGTTTCTCATCATTGGCAAAATCCATGATATGTTGTACATGGAGAGTTCTGCTCCAATCTCCACCACTTGTCCAAGCTAACTCTATTGAAACATGGGATAGAAGAAAGATCCACCATGTGTCCAAGCTAGGCACCATTGCAACATGGGAAACCACTTGTCCAAGCAAAGTCTCTTGAAACATGGGATAGAAGAAAGCTCCACCATGTGTCCAAGCTAGGCACCATTGAAACATGGGAAACCACTTGTCTAAGCTAGAACTCCACCACTTATTGAAGGCACGGACAACCATTAATGATATTGTTTCTCCCCAAATGGGAAACCCTTGATGTGGTTGTACATGGAGAATTTTGTTATGAGGCCGACCACTTGTCCAAGCTACCTCCAAGCTACAATATTATTGCTCACCACTTCAAAAATCCATGATATGTTGTACATGGGGAGTTTTAATTCCAAGCTCCACCACTTGTCCAAGCTAGTTCTATTGAACTTGAAGGTAGAAGCAAGCTCCACCAAGTGTCCAAGCTAGGCTCGATTGGGACTTGGAAAACCACTTTTCCAATTGAGTCTACCTTGAAACATGGAGGGTTCATCTCTTGTGCAAGCTAGGCTACAAAAACAATGTGTGGTTAAATCCAAAGGGCCACCACTTGTTCAACCTTTAGAGATGCAAGGTCTACTAGGTGTATAAACTAGGCATGAGAAAATACTAGAAGATCCACCATTTGTGTAGCCTATTTACTTTCGTAGCAAGCTCCATCATGTGTCCACGCTAGGCTCCATTTGTCCATGGAAAGTCACTTGTCCAAGCTAGGCTACCTTTAAACATGGATAGAAACAAAACTCACCACTTGTCCAAGCTAGGGATGACATGTTCAACCTTTAAGGTTATATATTAAATAATATTGTTTCTTACCAATCGAAAAATCCACAATATGTTGCACGTGAATAATTTTAAACAAGGCCCATCTCCTGTCCAAGTTGCCTCCAGGATACACTATTGTTTTTCACAATTTAAAAATCTCATGGGGGATTTAGTTCCAAGCTCCAGCACTTGTTCAAGCTAACTCTATTGACAAGGGATAGAAGCAAGCTCCACCTTGTGTTCAAGCTAGCTCCATTTGGACATGGGAAACCACTTGTCCAAGCTAGGTTCCTTTGAAACATAGGGAGCCACCACTTGCTCAACCTTTAGAGATACAAGGTGTACCAAATGTATAAACTATGCATGAGAAAATACCAGAAGAACCACCATTTGTGTACCCTATTTTCTTTAGCAAGCTCCACCATGTGTCCAAGCTAGGCTCCGTTCATACATGGAAAGTCACTTGTCCAAGCTAGGCTCCCTTTAACAATGGAGAATAACAAAGCTCCACCACTTGTCCAAGCTAGGGATGACATGTTCAACCTTTAAGGTTATATCTTAAACAATATTGTTTCTTACCAATTGGAAAACCCACAATATGTTGCACATCAATAATTTTTTAACAAGGCCAATCTCCTGTCCAAGTCGCCTCGAAGCTACACTATTGTTTTACACTGATATGTTGTACATGGGGGATTTAGTTCCCAGCTCCACCACTTGACCAAGCTAACTCTATTGACAAGGGATAGAAGCAAGCTCCACCATGTGTCCAAGCTAGGCTCCATTAGGACATGGAAAACCACTTGTTCAAGCTAGGTTTCCTTGAAACATGGGTAGAAGCAGAGATAGACCACTTGTCTAAGCTACAGACAACATTGAACAATATTTCATCTCACCAATTGGAAAATGTTCGTGTATTTTACTTTTTTTTTTTTATATAAGGTTCGCTCCTTGTCCGAGGTACGTCCAAAGCTACGATACTCTTTCTCATCATTGGCAAAACCCATGATATGTTGTACATGGAGAGTTCTGCTCCAATCTCCACCATTTTTCCAAGCTAATTCTATTGAAACATGGGATAGAAGAAAGCTCCATCATGTGTCCAAGCTAGGCACCACTGCAACATGGGAAACCACTTGTCCAAGGTAACTCTCTTTAAACATGGGATAGAAGAAAGCTCCACCATGTGTCCAAGCTAGGCACCATTGCATCATGAGAAACCACTTGTCTAAGCTAGAACTCCACCACTTGTTGAAGGTAGGGACAACCATGAATGATATTGTTTCTCAACAATTGGGAAAACCCTTGATGTGATTGTACATGGAGAATGTTTTCACGAGGCCCACCACTTATCCAAGCCACAATCTTATTTCTCACCACTTGGAAAATCCATGGTATGCTGTACATGGGGGATTTTACTTCCAAGCTCCACCACTTGTCCAAGCTAGTTCTATTGAACTATAAGGTAGAAGCAAGATTCACCAAGTGTCCAAACTAGGCTCCATTGGAACTTGGAAAACCACTTGTCCAATTGAATCTACCTTGAAACATGGAGGGAAGCAAAGGTTCACGACTTGTGCAAGCTAGGCTACATAACCAATGTGTGGTTAAATCCAAAGGGCCACCACTTGCTCTACCTTTAGAAATACAAGGTGTACCAGATGCATAATCTAGGCATGAGAAAATACCAGAAGATCCACCATTTGTGTAGCCTATTTTCTTTATTAGCAATCTCCACCATGTGTCCAAGATAGGCTCCATTCGTACGTAGAAAGTCACTTGTCTAAGCTAGGCTCCCTTTAAACATGGAGAGAAACAAATCTCCACCACTTGTCCAAGCTAGGGATGACATGTTCAACCTTTAAGGTTATATCTTAAAAAATATTGTTTCTTACCATTTGGAAAACCCACAATATGTTGAACGTGAATAATTTTTTAACAAGTCCCATTTCCTGTCCAAGTTGCCTCCCCGCTACACTATTGTTTTTCATGATTAAAAAATCCCATGATAATTTGTACATGGGGGATTTAGTTCCAAGCTTCACCACTTGTCCAAGCTAACTCTATTGACAAGGGATAGAAGCAAGCTCCACCATGTGCCCAAGCTAGGCTCCATTAGGACATGGGAAACCACTTGTCCAAGCTAGGTTCCCTTGAAACTTGGGAAGAAGCAGAGGTCGACCACTTCTCCAAGCTATAGACAACCTTGAACAAATTTTTCTTCTCACCAATTGGAAAATCATGGTCTATTTTACATTATTATTATTTTTGAAAGGTTCACTACTTGTCCAAGCTACCTCCAAGCTATGATATTGTTTCTCATCATTGGCAAAATCCATGATATGTTGTACATGGAGAGTTCTGCTCCAATCTCCACCACTTGTCCAAGCTAACTCTATTGAAACATGGGATAGAAGAAAGCTCCTCCATGTGTCCAAGCTAGGCACCATTGCAACATGGGAAACCACTTTTCCAAGCTAAGTCTCTTGAAACATGGGATAGAAGAAAGCTCCACCATGTGTCCAAGCTAGGCACCATTGCAGCATGGGAAACCACTTGTCTAAGCTAGAACTCCACCACTTATTGAAGGCACGGACAACCATTAATGATATTGTTTCTCACCAAATGGGAAACCCTTGATGTGGTTGTACATGGAGAATTTTGTTATGAGGCCCACCACTTGTCCAAGCTACAATATTATTTCTCACCACTTCAAAAATCCATGATATATTGTACATGGGGAGTTTTAGTTCCAAGCTCCACCACTTGTCCAAGCTAGTTCTATTGAAGTAGAAGGTAGAAGCAAGCTCCACCAAGTGTCCAAGCTAGGCTCGATTGGTACTTGGAAAACCACTTTTCCAATTGAGTCTACCTTGAAACATGGAGGGTTCATCGCTTGTGCAAGCTAGGCTACAAAAATAATGTGTGGTTAAATCCAAAGGGCCACCACTTGTTCAACCTTTAGAGATGCAAGGTGTACCAGGTGTATAAACTAGGCATGAGAAAATACTAGAAGATCCACCATTTGTGTAGCCTATTTACTTTAGTAGGAAGCTCCATCATGTGTCCACGCTAGGCTCCATTTGTACATGGAAAGTCACTTGTCCAAGCTAGGCTACCTTTAAACATGGATAGAAACAAAGCTCACCACTTGTCCAAGCTAGGGATGACATGTTCAACCTTTAAGGTTATATATTAAATAATATTGTTTCTTACAATCGAAAAATCCACAATATTTTGCACGTGAATAATTTTAAACAAGGCCCATCTCTTGTCCAAGTTTCCTCCAAGATACACTATTGTTTTTCACGATTTAAAAATGTCATGGGGGATTTGATTCCAAGCTCCAGCACTTGTTCAAGCTAACTCTATTGACAAGGGATAGAAGCAAGCTCCACCATGTGTCCAAGCTAGCTCCATTTGGACATGGGAAACCACTTGTCCAAGCTAGGTTCCTTTGAAACATAGGGAGCCACCACTTGCTCAACCTTTAGAGATACAAGGTGTACCAAATGTATAAACTAGGCATGAGAAAATACCAGAAGATCCACCATTTGTGTACCCTATTTTCTTTAGCAAGCTCCACCATGTGTCCAAGCTAGGCTCCGTTCATACATGGAAAGTCACTTGTCCAAGCTATGCTCCCTTTAAACATGGAGAGAAACAAAGCTCCACCACTTGTCCAAGCTAGGGATGACATGTTCAACCTTTAAGGTTATATCTTAAACAATATTGTTTCTTACCAATTAGAAAACGCACAATATGTTGCACGTCAATAATTTTTTAACAAGGCCCATCCCCTGTCCAAGTCGCCTCCAAGCTACACTATTGTTTTACACTGATATGTTGTACATGGGGGATTTAGTTCCAAGCTCCACCACTTGACCAAGCTAACTCTATTGACAAGGGATAGAAGCAAGCTCCACCATGTGTCCAAGCTAGGCTCCATTAGGACATGGAAAACCACTTGTTCAAGCTAGGTTTCCTTGAAACATGGGTAGAAGTAGAGATAGACCACTTGTCCAAGCTACAGACAACCTTGAATAATATTTCATCTCACCAATTGGAAAATATTGGTGTAGTTTACTTTTTTTTTTTTGAAGGTTCGCTCCTTGTCCGAGCTACCTCCAAGCTACGATACTCTTTCTCATCATTGGAAAAACCCATGATATGTTGTACATGGAGAGTTCTGCTCTAATCTCCACCATTTGTCCAATCTAACTCTATTGAAACATGGGATAGAAGAAATCTCCATCATGTGTCCAAGCTACGCACCACTGCAACATGGGAAACCACTTGTCCAAGGTAACTCTCTTAACATGGGATAGAAGAAAGCTCCACCATGTGTCCAAGCCAAGCACCATTGCAACATGAGAAACCACTTGTCTAAGCTAGAACTCCACCACTTGTTGAATGTAGGGACAACCATGAATGATATTGTTTCTTACCAATTGGGAAACTCTTGATGTGCTTGTATGAGGAGAATTTTGTTACGAGGCCTACTAGTTGTCCAAGATACCTCCCAACTATAGTATTATTTCTTACCACTTGGAAAATCCATGGTATATTGTACATGGGGGGTCTTAGTTCCAATCTCCATCACTTGTACAAGCTAGTTCTATTGAACTATAAGGTAGAAGCAAGCTCCACCAAATGTCCAAGCTAGGCTCCATTGGAACTTGGAAAACTAGTTGTCCAATCAAGGCTACCTTGAAACATGGAGGGAAGAAAAGGTTCACCGCTTGTGCAAGCTAAGCTAGATGAACAATGTATGGTTAAATCCAAAGGGCCACCACCTGCTTTACCTTTAGAGATGCAAGGTGTACCAGATGTATAAACTCGGAATGAGAAAATACCAAAAGATCCGCCATTTGTGTAGCCTATTTTCTTTATTAGCAAGCTCCACCATGTGTCCAAGCTAGGATCCATTCGTACATGGAAAGTCACTTGTCCAAGCTAGGCTCCCTTAAACATGGAGAGACAAAGCTCCACCACTTGTCCAAGCTAGGGATGACATGTTGAACCTTTAAAGTTATGTCTTAAACAATATTGTTTCTTACCAATTGGAAAACTTAAAATATGTTGCATGTGAATAATGTTTTAACAAGGCCCATCTCCCGTTCAAGTTGCCTCCAATATACAATATTTTTTTCATGATTTAAAAGTCCCATGATATGTACAGTACATGGGGGATTTAGTTCCAAGCTTCACCACTTGTCCAATCTAAGTCTATTGACAAGGGATAGAAGCAAGCTCCACCATGTCCAAGCTAGGCTCCATTAGGACATGGGAAACCACTTCCAAGCTAGGTTCCCTTGAAACATGGATAGAAGTAGAGATCAACCACTTGTCCAAGCTACAAACAACCTTGAACAATATTTATTCTCACCAATTGGAAAATCATGGTGTATTTTACATGAAAATTTTTGTTTCAAGGCTCGCTTCTTGTCCAACCTACGATATTGTTTCTCATCATTGGCAAAACCCATGATATGTTGTACATGGAGAGTTATGTTCCAAGCTCCACCACTTGTCCAAGCTAACTCTATTGAAACATGGGATAGAAGAAAGCTCCACCATGTGTCCAAGCTAGGCAACATTGCAACATGGGAAACCAATTGTCCAAGCTAACTCTCTTGAAACATGGTATAGAAGAAAGCTCCACCATGTGTCCAAGTTAGGCACCATTGCAACATGGGAAACCACTTGTCTAAGCTAGAACTCCACCACTTGTTGAAGGTAGGAACAACGATGAATGATATTGTTTCTCACCAATTGGGAAACCCTTGATGTGCTTGTACATGGAGAATGCTTTTATGAGGCCCACCACTTGTCAAGCTACAATATTATTTGTCACCACTTGGAAAATCCATGGTATGTTGTACATGGGGGGTTTTAGTTCCAAGCTCCACCACTTGTCCAAGCTAGTTCTATTGAACTATAAGGTAGAAGCAAGATCCACAAAGTTTCCAAGCTAGGCTCCATTGGAACTTGGAAAACCACTTGTCGAATCGAGGCTACCTTGAAACATGGAGGGAAGCAAAGGTTCACCGCTTGTGCAAGCTAGGCTACATAAACAATGTGTGGTTAAATCCAAAGGGCCACCACTTGTCCAACCTTTAGAGAAGCAAGGTGTATTGGATGCACAAACTAGGCCCGCTACTTTTCCAAACTAGGTCCACCACTTGTCCATACTAAATCTATTGAAACATGGGATAGAAGCAAGCTCCACCATGTGTCCAAGCTATGCTCCATTGGAACATGGAAAATCACATATGTAAGCTAAGTCCCCCACAGTCCAAGCTAGGAGCATTTGAAACATATATTGTACATCATATGTTGTACATCAAGGTCCACCACTTGTCCAACCTATATTTTATTTTGTTGTGTACAAGTCCACCACTTGTCCAACCTTCAATCTAAATTCTCTCGGTTCAATTTTGATTCTCCCGCCTCAATTCAAATTCTCCCCCTTTATTTCAAAAGTTTGCACCCAATTTTAATTTTTACCGCCGCTGAAACTTAAAATATAACGCCCAATGTTCTTCGATTATCCAGCCTTAATTCAAAATTTCCCACCTTTGATTTGAAGTGTGTTTAATGTAACTATCTCACCTAAATTCAAAATATCTAGAAGCTAGCTTTGTTCAATGTAACTATCCCGCCTAAATTCAAATTAACTGACCTCAAATCACCACTTGTTCAACCTATACACAAAGAAGGATTGAATATACAAGGTGTTGTTTTTAGATCCTTATAAACTACTTTCCTCAAGGTACACCATTTTTCCGACCTTCACAAGAGCCACTACTTGCACAAGCTATATCCCAAAGAAAAACGCCAACATCTTTAGCCTATATTATCAAAGAGGGAGAAACTTCTAGTGTATATATTTATTCAAAAAAAGTGAACCATTTCTTTATATCCCAATAGGATGCCAGTTTTGTTTACATGTATTATTGTTTGTTTGCCCACATTTCAACAAGTTATGTCCAATAGGCATAGATGTAGACTACACTACTTTTGTTGAGCAGCAAAAGTTGCAATCAGATTTACAAGCAGATTAGAGGAAAAGAAACTCAACAAAGATCCATCACTTCAGTGCAAGAAACAACCTTAACGGATCACACAAGTAAGTCACTTATTCAAGTTTACAAGTATGTGAATGTTTTAATTATCTCTGCTTATGCATGTATGCTTTTTGTGCATCTTGTCATGTATCTACATTACGCAAGCATGAATCTGAGAATGAAATAACACACATACATACATACATAAACATAAATTACGTCATATGTGCATGTAATATAGGAAAATACGTGTAAATCGATGAACCTAGACAATGAGAGAAGAGGCCAGAGAGCATGGATGAAAGGTTTGGTCTGCATTTTTTTGTATCTTGAAGAGAAATTATTGTGTGTGAGCGTGCAAGAAAAACACACAGAAGTACAATGAGACAGAGAGGTAGAGAGAAACACACAGAAAATCAGAGACAAAGAGGGAGGGAGAGAGAGGGAGAGACAGACCTACTCTTACATGCCTATCATATGTAGGATGTCGTGGTTCCATACACGCCCGTGTGCGATGTCGTCTCCGCACCCTAGAGAGATTTTGATGGGAAAATTGTGCGCGCAAATGTTGTACCTATGTGTGGGATGCCTACGTATGAGATGCCTACGTGCGATGTCTGTGAGTGTGATGCTGCTTGTGTGCGATGCCGCTTGTGCGCTCGATGCTACCTGTATGTGATGCTTCATGTGAGCGTTCTTTCCTGTGATGAGTGTTCCTGCATGTGTACGATGCTCGCGTGCTCTGTTTCTTTCTCTGTGCGTGGTGCACGCTATGCTTATGCTCTTTCTGTCTACTAGGTTTAGATAAATGCCAGACGTAAGCAATTAAAACCATAATTTATCATGAGACATCGAGTCACATGCGGCCAAAATTAATGCAATTTGGCTACGAAGAGGCCACGCCATGTGTAATTCTAATGTAAGAAGTACCTTTTTTTTTTAAAAAGCGCGTGGTGCTGCCCTGGACCTCGCCTAACAATCGCGCCGAGAGGCGACAAGAGGCTCCCACCCCTTGACCAATGGTTCTAAATGACCTAAAACACATTCTGAAACACTATGTCCATGCATGTCATTGAGTCAAAAATTTATTCTTATTTTAGGCACTATTATAATTAAAATTTAAAACATATAAATACAATTAAATTATTTAATTTATTACATTTAAAATTTTATTGAATAATAAAAACTTAAATTTAGAATTATTTTTAAAAAATAAAATATTTTAAATAAAAAATATGCATAAAAATTTATTTTTTGAAGAAAAATCCAAAGTGAATTATTTTGAGAAAATAACCTAAGGTAAATTGAATTGTGAGAAACAAAGAGCCCCAATTGGCCTTGGCCTTGATCTTCATCTTCATCTTCGTCTTTGATATAGGAGACTAGCTTATTTTGGCCTAGATGAAAATTGCTTATTTTGGAGGTCAAACACTGTGCTGCAAAGAGAGCCAAGATCCTTCCAAAACTATACTTTTGTTTTGAGCTACTGCAAGCTCTAATTTGAATTGTGACCATAAAATAAGAGAAAGAACATAAAAATAACAAACAAAAATAAGAAAGAAAATACACACAAAAAGACAGATACTTCATCTTGATATCAGCCATCACAACTAGGTCCACCACTTGTCCAAGCTATGCTCTTGGGATTTATAGATTCTTAAATATTTAACAATTTACATTGGCCATTACAACTGTGTCCACTTGTCCAAGCTATGCTCTAACATATCAAGGGGGTTCTTGTATGAAGATCCATCACTTGGTCCTTCGCTTGTCAAGCCTTGCTTTGGAAAACTCGTGTAGTAGTTCACCTACTTTACCACCATTGGCCATTAGATCTAGGTCCATCACTTGTCCAACCTATGCTCTAGATATCCAACACTTGGTTTATCACTTGTCCAACCCTTGCTTTGCGAAGGAAGGTCCTACAATAATTCACCTTGGACATTAGTCATTACAACTAGGTCCACCACTTGTCCAAGCTATGCTCTAATATAGTAGTACAAATTTGTAGTAGTCCACCTAACCTTGGAGATTGGCCATTTGAACTAGGTCCACCACTTTTCCAACCTATGGTCTAAAACATCAAGGATCTTTTGGTCTCAAGACCCAACACTTTCTCTGATACATCAAGCGGTTTTGGTCTCAAGATTCAAAACTTGGTCCACCACTTGTCAAACCTTGCTTTGGGAAGCAAGGTCGTACAATAGTTCACCTTGTACATTGGTCATTACACATAGGTCCACCATTTCTCCAAGTTATTCTTTAAAACATCAAGGGGGTTTTGGTTCGAAGACCTATGACTTCTCCAACCTTGCTTCCATTGAAAGCCTCAAGGGCTACTTGGACATTGAGAAACAGGTCCTACAGTAGTTTATTGGTGGTAGTGGCCATTAAAAAGAGGTTCAATACTTGTGCTATTTATGCTCTAATATAGCAAGGGTATTCTCTTTTTTGTAAGCACAATCTCGTCCATCACTTGTCCAATACTGAATCCATTAAAAGAGCAAGGGCTATCACTTCTTAAAATAAGGTATTGAGCATTGATACAAGATTGCTAGCTTTCAATCCGTTGTTGCACCATGGGTTGTTTATCTCACAAGTCCACCATTTGTCCAACCTATGCAAAAATTGTGCATGTTGTAGCATGGGGGATTAGTACTTGAGGTCCTCCACCCATCCAAGTCAAGCCCCATTAATTAAGACAATTGAGGAAAAAGATTAGCCAATTGTTTAGTGTAGGCTTGATTGGCACTCATCCCATTGGCTATGGTGGAGTTATAGTATTCATATCCTCGTGTATTTTGTGTAATGGAGAATGTAAATTTTGATCAAAGGTAATTTATCTGTGACTGTGGATTTAACAAGGTCATCTTTCTCACTTAACAGGATGGGCTTTGAATTTGGGAAGAAAGTGCATATGATCCTTGACAATGAAACTGTTGGAATTGGTTGCATGTGTAGAACAGATCTAGATTCCACTTGTGGTGGTACAAAGATAGGGCAAAGAAATGTATCCATACTAGTGGAGGAATGCTTGAAGGATGTGGTCCTACCATTTACTACAGTGGATACTTCATCTCTCCAAGGCTCATTATGGAGTGTCGTTCGGTGACCAAAGCTTCTTTTGCAATCTTCTATCATAAATGGCAACTTGATTGACACAAATGAAAGCTACAATAATGATGAAGAAGGGGATCATTCTGATCCTCTAGTTACAGATGCAATACCTATAATAACAAGCCCAGAATTGGAAACATCAATCTAAGAATCTTGGAGACATCAAAGGGTCCTTTTAAAGGACGATACAATGATGCAAACTGTGAAAGGGACCATCTTATATGTATTTCCACATGATTATGTCAACTTTCAAGAACTTGGTCATGATTGTGTGGGTGTGGGTATTGAAAGGGAAAATGTAAGCATTGAGGATGCAACAGAAGTGGGAAGCATCACTTTGATAAAGTGGCCCATCAAGCAGACAACACTCTTGAATGGGAGCCCCTTACAATGCTTTGTTCCAATTGATGGTATGCATGCAAGATGTGAGAATGTGTCCAATGATGACAATGCTGGGAGAAACCTTGATGGGAGTAATGTTGTCCAGATGTCAAGGAAGAGACGATATACTTTCATCAATAGGATTCAAAAAACAAGAGCAGCACCAACTTCTACTTTTTATCTAACAAATGAATCAATTCAAAGGGTTTCATGCATTAATTGTTGTGCCAAAAAAAATTGCCAGCTTGCAAATCGTGATATTGTGACAAGGTTACCACAAGAATTTTAAGGAGAGTCTCAAAAAGCTAGCACTAATTATGTTTATGGTTTTCTTTCTATATGCTATCAGGAAGATGAGAAGATGCAATACCAATTCATGGTATATGGCTCCATTGTTTGCTGTAGAGCATGGTATGAGCTACATGGAATACCAAAGACATCATTTTATCGCTATAAGGAAAAGTTCAAAAATGGTGTATGCCACTATGTGCATGGGAACACATGTACATTGAGATGAGGGCTTCAACATACTAGTTTAGCACGAGCATTGCTAAATGAGTTTGTGGATAACAACTCAGAGAAGATGCCACATAGAAGTAGAACACTACTAGATGGCTCAAGGGAGACTCATTTAGTGATTCCATCAACGCACAAACAAGTGGATATTTTAAGTGAAATAAACACGACACTTGGTTAAATGGGATATGAGAAGAAGCTATCCCAGTCTTCTTTTGGTAGAATTTGGAACAAAGAGTACCCACATGTAAATTTAAGAAAGACAAGTGAGTTCTCTAAGTGCAATATCTGTAGCTCAATCAAAGCAAGGTTAGAAGCCAAAACAATCTCAAATCCTTCAAGAATACATGCTTATTATATATTTTCCAAGGTTGGCCACTATAATGATTCTGTGAAAAAACACCTCTCAGCTTAGCCGTTGCTCTTTGAATATTGTTTCTAATATTGCATTCACTTTAGGTGCCATGCTGGTGCTCCATATATACACATGAAAAAATTTGAGGCACAAATCCAAAATTTTGTGGCTATCTCTGCGACAAAATACATACCTCCTATCTTCCACATTGTACTTTATCATTTCCCCTGCATGTTTAGGAGGAATCTCATAGGCTTTCTGAAAGTCTACACCACATGGCTCTTGGTCGTAGACTCTCTGAGTCCAAGCCTTCTGTTAGCTTCTTTTGTTTTGGGTTTTGTTGCGACATCGTAGACTTCTTTTGGCAAAAGCTATAGTTCTACCTAATGTCCTTCTTCACTTTTGAATCTACCTGTGAAAACCGTTGTGTTGTTCTCCTCAAGTTGTTCTTTCGACAGATAGGTTTCTTTGACTATCTTTACTAAACTAGGGTCCAATTGGTATGGTGGCAGCTCTTGCAGCTTCTCCCTTTGAGAGACCCTCTTCTTGGCCTTTTCTACAGCTTGCATGGCTCTTGTTAAGTGAATACAGTGTCAAAGTTAGCAAATTTGGCATATTCCACTTTGAAATGTCCTTCAATCTAAATTGCTAAAAATTTGAGTCCAATTTGCTTCAAATCAATTTTTGAACAGGCATAGATGCATAAAAACATGTAAAGATCAAAATCATGAAGTCCAAGCAAAAATTTACAACAAAAGCAAATAATCGTGATTATTTACAGCTAAGGAATTTTTGTAACTTTTTGCAATTTTGGCATTACAAGCTTGAAGTATATATCAAATAGATGGTCTGAGTGAAGTGTGGGCTCATTTGAGTGCACAGGGTGAGAATGGTGCCAGATTTACGCTTTCTATCTCTGAAACAGTAGATATAAAGGAATTTTGAGATTTTGAGCTCCAAATTTGTTCAAACTTGGTTAGTGGGATTAGGACATCATGTACTTTGGTTCCATGAAGTTAAAGTTGCAATTTTCCCCCATCTTGGCCAAAAAGTAAATAATCACGATTATTAACTTTTTCATCAAAATGAACATTTTTTGGAGAAACTTGGTTCTGAGCATGATGTAGACTGTGTGTATGAGATTTGAGGTGATTTGGATCAAAAAATGTGATAGACAACTCAGAAATTGGTTTGAAAGGACCTCTTTGCGTTTTTTTGGCAATTTTCCAAGTTATCATTGATCATTATGGCTCATACATGAAATGTGGCATGTAATAGGTGTACACAAGTGATAGGTGAGGTGATGATACCATTTTCAAGCCAAATATTGCAAAAGTAAATAATCTCAATTATTTACAGCAGTCAACTTTTTCTTGCAAAACTTGAAAATTTCGACCTAAACATATTCTATACACCTAAAACAAATTGAATTTGGTAAATTTTTGTGTTGACGGCATCACTTCATGCTTTGTCAACTCTGAAATCACCAATTTTGTGGCCACATGGCCTGTAGTTTGGTTAGTCACTTTTGAGGCTATGGACTTGTCCGCTACATAGTCTTGAAGCAACTCATCCAATTTTGGCCCATTTGGAGTCAGTTTGACCTTGTATGTCAAATTTGACGCTTTGTAGACTTCGAGCTATTTTCTATTTTCGAGGGCTTGGCTTGATTGATTTTATGAAACCAACCATATACATTGTGTATAGACCCCGTATATAAGCTGTCTATGGTCAGAATCCAATTCTGGCATCTATCAAAACCCTAGCTTTTCTACTTGGGACCCCCCTCAACCCTTGCCGAATGGTCAATTGTTGATATAGAAGTGTTCTATTATCTAGGGGCATGCTACAGTTCAAATCTCGTCTGATTTGGTTAAGCTGACAGGCCGCTATGGTCAATTTTTGGTCGTAGGTCTTAGTGCACTGCTCAAATTCTAGGGTTTCTTCGAGGGGTTTAGACAAGCTACCGGCCGTACAGAATGGATCATTGATAAGTATAGAACTTATCCCTCATGTGTCGTGTGAAAGGCACTGCAAACATTCGACTGTAAACTCTAGAAAATGCGTGCGAAGAAAGTCGAAAGCTCTCTCTCCAAAGGTAACAAGTGGAAATGAGGTGATTTTAGCCTACCTTGGGTATCTATACTCGGACTTCCCAAACCATTTTTCCCCAAATTCTGTTGTTAGTCCTACAAAGCCATGAAATCTATGTTAGACTCAAAAATTTCTTCAATCGGATTCTCGTAGCTCATTATGCAAGAATTCTGCAAAAGTAAGTCTGGCCGCCTCATTTAGGCTTGCCGCTTCCATCTACAGATTTGATTGAATTTTTTGTGGCTCTTCGCCTTGTTTTTGTTATCATCAATGTATCTTTAGTTTTTCTATCTGAGCTTATTTGCTATTTATTATTAATTTTTGACTTGTTTATTAAAAAATTCAAAGAAAATAACAAAATGTGCTAAAAAAACAAAGTGAAAATCCAATAATTAAGAAAATCCATCGAAAAAACACAGCTTTATTGGTTTTTGTTGGATTTCTCCATTTTTAAGTCTCAATATCAAGAAAAATGATGAAAAATAACCTAAAAGGACTATTTTTTTATGATTTTATGATAGTAGATAAACTATTTACACTCATCGGGAAGATATTATAAGTTAAATTTTTCTTGTTGATGATTTATAAGGGCATTGTTACGTAATTTTACAAAAATTCACACGTTAACATCAAACTTTTTCCTCTCTCTTCAAACATTGCCCTTAATTACTTAGTTCCTTTCCACCCCTCCTAGATGGCGTACTCCGGGACAACTGTGTGCATGGGTTGAACAATCGTATCTATGTATAGCCTTGGTTGGCTCTACCATGCTTTGAAGATCAATACATTTCAAACCGTCATGCTGTGCAAGAGTTGGGTCTTGAGTAACTAACTCAAGGGTTTCTGATGTCGAGGTTTTCTGATGTTGTCTTCCAAAGAGAAAATCTTGTAGCTTGTGTGCTCTTTGCTTGATTGTACCATCAGGATGCTTTGACATGATGATTTCCTAAGTTGTTGGTATCAATAATGACTGTTGTCGAGCTTTTAGCCACCATTGATATCTTGGTTTGTCTTGGTCAGAAGGGTGTGGTTGAGTCTTCTGATACTTAACTTTCCATTGCTTGATTGGTTTTACAATTTGCGGAGAAGATAAATGCTCTTTTTTCTTCCAAATCCATTTCGTGTTAGGTTCCTTGCTCGAAGATGCTCGTCTCTGTTTTTTGAACCTTGGAACCGTCTTTGGTATTGTCGATGATGTTTTGGGCACCCAGATAAGGCTTGTCCTTAAGTTGTGCTTTTGGTACCCAAATTTGCCTGACTCCTTGCATGCTACTGTAGCATTTACTTGTCGATATGATGGAGAAGATTGATTTCCTTGTGGTTTTCTCTGTTGGTAACCTACTTTCCATTCGTCTTTGCTTGGTGCAATTGGAACAATGAGTTGTCCGTCCTTAGGTGATAGCTTGAGCTGATTGGTATCCCAATCTGGTACTTCCTTGTAAGTCCACATCCAGGGGATTCAAAGAATCATTATCTCATTCATGTGTTCATCTGGTAAGCATACAAATTGATGAGGACATGAACATCCATGTACTATCACGTTCAAGTTGACTACTCCCAATGTTGGTGTTGGGTTCTTGTTGCATCCCTTGATAGTCACTATTCTTGCTGTCAAAGACTGATTTGTTGCTTTCTTGTACGTGGAATAACTGACTGCATTTACTCGAGCTCCTGTATCGACCAATGCATTTGTGCTATGATTGTTGAGTTGTAGTTTGATGCGAAGTTCCATTCCATCTAACCATTCATCATCTGTTGACACTACATCTTTCTGCAATTCCCATTGTCGGTCATCTATTTCTAGAGTGTTGATGGGAATAAGTATTTTTTGATTCTTGAGAGCACCTTTCCTTTTGAGTACCCAAAGCCAAGCTTCCTCGTGGGCTTCATCAATAATCTGCTGTCGTTTTATCTTTCTTTGCTTAGCTGCATGCATTCTTTTTAGCAATTCATTGGTTAGTGGCAAGTTGTACTTCTTTAAACGACATCCACTAATCCAATTAGCCATCGGTTCACCATCTAGGGTGGATAACTTAACTGCTCCACTTGGAGATACATCTTCAATGATAAACGGTCCGTTTCCCTTTCTCTTTAACTTGGGAATGCTTAAGGGAATAGACTAAAACTAATTCCCATTTTTTGAAGATTTTTGTAATTAGATGGGAATCAAAAAACTGTTTTTTTTTTTTTTGCTTTTGTGCATAGATGTGAGCTACAGCAGTTAGCCTTTGCTCATCTAGCTTTTCTAAATCTTCAAGTCTTTCTGACAATTCATGTCCAATCCACTCAAGATTCTTAGCTACCCTTAGTGTTGGCAATAGAAATTCTATTGGTAGTATGGCATCAAGACCATAAACAAAGTTAAAGGGTGTAGCATTTAAAGCCATTTTGAATGAAACTCGATAAGCCCATAGAGTAGCATGGAGATCCATTTCCCAGTCTATCCTTCCTGAACTAACCACTTTAGTCAATATTGAGCTAAGAATTTTATTTGTATGCTCAGCTTGTCCGTTTGCTTGTGGGTGATAGGGAGCTGATTTGTTATGGATGACCATAAATTCATTAAGTAGATACTCAACTACCTCATTGAAGAAATGAGTTCCTCTATCACTGACTATCTCTATTAGCAGTCCATATCTTGTGAACACATACTCATATAAGAATGCGGCAGTGGTTCTGGCATCATTCTTTTGAGTTGCTTTAGCCTTGGCCCACTTGGTCAAATAGTCCGTAGCTACAATGATATATTGAACTTGGGTCCTATAAGTAGGTGGTTGTATTGACCCAAAAAATCTATACCTCATTTTGCGAAATCTCTAGCTCCCATCATTGGTCTTAAGGGCATGATATCTACACAGGTTGGCATTTTTTCTCGTTGACAAGCATCACACCTTCGAACATATTCTTTGGCATCTGCAAAAAGTGTTGGCCATCATATGCCTGCCATTAAGATTGCTCTTGCGGTGGTCTCACTAGAAAAGTGACCTCCAGCTAATCCAGCATCGGCTTGTTCTATAATGAGAATATATTCGTCTTCATTTGCACAAAGACGCAAATGTTGATCCTTACCTCTCTGATACAATTGGTTTCCAATAAGAGCATAGTCCCTTGCTTCAGTTTCAATTACTCTTTGATAGCGTTTACTCATATCCTCAGGAAATGTTCGGCTCAATAAGTAAGTGACTATATAGTTACTTCACTTAGGAATAGGTGACATTTGAAACAATGTTACATGAGGTATGGGTGTTTGTTTTTGACATTGAGGACAATCCTTTACAAAAGAATGAACATCACTCCTCATAGTTGGCCAATATACTCCAAGTCTCAAGATCCTTTGCATAGTTTGGTCTTCCGCAAAGTGAAGTCCTACTATAGTAGTATGTCCTTGACATAGGTATTGGTTTTTTTCCTCAGCATTAATGCATAACAAAAATATTCCATCTTGATTTCTTTTGTAGAGCCTTCCAACTAGAAAACGGATACATAGCCAATTGCTCAATTAATTTGATTGTAATAGGAAGTGGTATTTGCAAATCCACTTGAGCTCTGGTCATCAATGATACCATATTTTTCGACCATCGAGGTATCATTTCCACAAAGAACAGATATGCATCTGGTAGATCATCGTCTACTCCTTTAGGTGGTTCCCTTGAAACAATCCTAGACAAATGATCTGCTCTTTGATGAGTAGTTCCTTTTTTTACAACTACACTGAAATCAAAATCCAGAAGAATGAGGAACCATCTTACTATTCTTTCTGTTGAGGGCGAGCTTTTTGAAATGGGGCCTCTAAACCCAAACCAATGGCCTACCCTCACAAAATGTTCGTAAAGAGGTACGCACACTACTTGGGGCACCACCTTCTTTTGGGAGTGGAGAAGGAAACCAATCAAAATAACACTTGCACTCACCCACTCAAGCAACACACTTTGAAAACCCCCTTACTCTATATACACTTTGGACACTTGAACACCATCAACTATTATGCAACCCAATGCCGTGCATCAAATGAAATATGCAATTTGTGGAATAGCATTCACCTTCTCCCCATAATACATCCAAACTCCTCCTCTCTCAAGCACTCATCAAAACATCATGCGCACAAGACTTGCCTCTCAAACACACAAGAGAATCACTTACATCAAACTAACACACTTTGCATAGAGAGCTCATCTCCATCTATGCAATGTCGTGACACAAATAAAATCACCATGAGAGGTAGCCACATGCATATGTAATGGAGCAAAAGAGAGTTGGAGTGGAGAAATTTCTTTAGACCAATTGAATAATGTGGAGAAACAACCAATAGTAAATTGAGAGAGAACACTTACTTGATTTCTCGCACACCTTTTTTTAGGGGAGGACAGACTCTGGCTAACCACCACGAATTGCGACACTTGAAAGTTTTGAAGATGATTTAATGATCATTAACATAACCATGAGAGAGATCATGATGTATTTACAAGTTATTGAGGTGCTACAAATGATTTATTGGGTTGATGGAGTAAAGATTATAGAATAGAAAGAGTGGAGGGATAGTTGCATTGCACTTCCTCCAAGAGGAGGGTTAGGAGGGAGGATGAGAAAGAGGGAGAGTAGGGGTTTTCTCTAATATTGATCAAGAAACAACATGAAGTTGAAAATATAGGTGTGTGTCCTTGAGTCTCTCCAAGGGGGGCTATTTATAGTTGTGTAGGAGTGGGATTATGCTACACTTAATTAGGGTGAGTGATTTAGCCCTAATTAAGTGTCCTTTGACCACTCATTGAATATTGGACATAAAAGGGACTATTTATTCACCAAAAATATCATTTTAGACCGTTGAAGGCTCCATAGGGGTGCATAATGTAGGTGGGCCCCACCATGAGGCCCTACGGGTGGCTCCTGCGGGGTATCTCAACTTGTCTGTCTTGCATTTAGAAAGCATCTTTAGGTTGGTCCCATCACATGCAAGTGACCTTGAACACTCATTGCTCTTCTAGAAGATGAGTAGGGGAAAAATAAGATCTCACCCTCTTGATTTACTTGATTTACAGTTCCCTTTTGTTGCGAATCTGACAGATTTACACTATTTTGACCATAACTTTTTACCTGTAGCTCGGAATGACATGCTTCAAAAGGAAAATTTGACCTTCTCAACATGTTTGATATGAATTTGGACTATTCTTCACGCCCATGCACCAAGGAATTCAGTTTGGAAGGTCCACACTAGGCTAGGGAACCTTTTGCTTCCAAGTCTTCTTGTATGGGCCCTTTGCTTGTATGCATCCAAGGGGAATCATGCTTTTTCAAAAGGGTATGATGCTTAAACAAATAGAGGAGGGCCCAATATTATTTGCTTGTGAAAAGAATATACAATTTGAGTCTTTTTGAAAGGAGAAAAAGTATATGTATATTCTTAAGAGATATTGGGCCACCTATGTAGGGGGCATAGAAGACTTGTAGAGATGGACCATAATCTTTGGTAAAGACAAGTGGAGAGTTGATTTTCCATGGTAATTTATCTATATGGGATGGAAGATGAATATTTTATTTTTCTACTACTAATTCACAAGAGGTAAGAAAGTTTGGGGGTAGATAGTTGGTTATTGTATGCTTACTTTTATTTACAAAGCAAAAAAGAAAAGGGTGGTAATATAAATATATGACTAAGGTGACATTTTTGGGAAGAGTACAATGTATGTGTCGCCACAAAGGTTAAACGAAGAGGGGGAATTTACTCTAGATAACTTAATAGCGTAGAAAAATATATACACATATGAGGAAGAGGACGTTGAGTAGGCTGAAAAATGTTGCAAAAAGACGGTTACCATTTTATGCCACTCATATTAGCACTCCCCCAAGCCTAGAGATATTCATATCTTTAGGAGGACGGTGTTGCTTCTTTTTCTTCTTCTTTTTTTCTCTTTTTTTTGTCATTTTTTCTTTTTCACTTTTTTTTTTCAATAGGAGGAGTGTCATGCACTCTTTTACTCCATTAGACCTACTTTTCATTACCTCAATCCCATAAATCGGAGATGGGAGGGTTGCCTTGGGTATGTTCAGATTCCAAGACTGGTTCTTCTTTGCACATCAAAGCTTTAAAAATAGGTGGAGCATTTGCCAAGCCAAAGGGAGCCATGCCAATTTGGAGCTTAGACGATGTAGGCAGATGACTTCCTATCAACGGATTGATTCGTTGAAAGTAGGGCTTTAATCTCCATCCATTGACTCTGGTCTTGTGGAGTTTTTCTGATAAATCTGCTAATCTGTAACTACCATTCCCAAACTTTGTTTTTATCATGAAAGGTCCCTCCCATCTTTGCAAAAACTTTTTGTCAAGTCGAGTATCAAGTCGGTTATCATAGCAAAGAACCAACATACCTTCCTTCAATCCTTTCCCCTTGAGCTTCTTGTTGATTTTGTCCCTTTGGCTTGTCGCTTTGGTGATGTAGTGATCAATGGACTCTTCTCTATCTAGCTCAAGTCGTTGGAGATCTAAGATCCTTTCATGTAGAACCTCTTTTGGTTTTTTTGCCACTCTTGCAAGAATGCGCAAGCTTGAGAGCTCTACCTCAATGGGGAGAAGTGCCTCCTGTCCATAAACTAGATGAAAAGGGGTGAATTGGGTATATACCATGTTCAACTGTCGGCTAGCATAAGAAATAGGAAAATCAATTTTCCGTCTCCTGGTTATTATACATCCGATGGCAAAATTGGAAGCATCTACATGTATGTGGAATATCTTATTCCAATCTGGTGCTCTCAATATTGGAGCTGAAGTGATAGCTTTCTTAAGCTTCATGAAGGATTCTTCACACTCATGAGTCCATTCAAAGTGTGTAATCAAGCTATACATGGGTTTTGCAATTATAGCGTACATGTAAATGAACCGTCTATAATATCCACGATATCCCATGAAGGCTTGAACCCCCTTGATTGTTGTTGATCTAGGCAAATCAGCAATAACATGAATTTTATCCATATCATTAGCTATGCCATTTTTTGACACTATATGTCCAAGAACTTTTCCTTGTCTACCCAGAAATGTGCACTTTTCAGGATTTAAGCAAATCTTATAAAGTCTACATTTTTCGAATACCTTTTTGAGATGTTCAAAATGATGAGCCCGGATTGATGATTGTACGCATAGATCATCCATATATACTTCTAAGATTTTCCTTAGGTATTCTTTAAAAGCATGGCTCATCAATCTTTAAAAGGTGGCCAGAGCATTAGTTAACCCAAAAGACATAACCCGATAGACAAAAATACCCCATTTTGTTGCAAAGGTAGTTTTATGGTGATATATTGGGTCAACCAAAAGTTGATTGTATCCCAAAAAGCCATCTAAAAAGTTGTAAGATTCTTTACCTGCAACTCGTTCTAAAACATGCTCAGTGATAGGAAGAGGAAAGTTGTCTCTCATGGTATCTGCATTCACTTTCTAGAGGTTGACACATACCCGTAGTTTTCCATTTTTCTTGGGTACTACCACAATTGGAGACACCCAATCTATATGTTAAATTTCATAAATGAATTCGTCTTCCTTTAGCTTTTCAATCTCTTCTTTGATCTTTCTGACAAATGTCTCATTATATGTGTATGACCTTTGTCTACTTGGTCTTGCATCATCTCTCATGGGTATGGTATGTTGACAGATTTTTGGATCAACACCCTTGAAATCCTTATAATATCTCGGTATTCTTTCAGTAAGCTTAACAAAATCTCTTCTTCTTCTTTTGTCAGGTCGTTTGCAATGTAGGCCGGTCTAGGCTCTTCTCCTGGTTCTGGTTCGGCCAGATCTATCTTTTTTGCATTTTTAGGTCCTTCATAGGACTCGCCCTGTTTTCGTAGTTCCTTGATAGGTTGTTCAACTATGATTTTTCGATCTTGGAGGGTATATTTCTTGTAATGGGATGGAACACTCATTACATCTGTATCATCCTCTTCCGTGGTTTCCATTTCGGTCATATATATCTCCTTTAGAGCTTTTTTCAACTCTTGATACTTCTTTTTCCGCTCAACTCGCGTCATGGTTGAACCCTTGTTTTGTTTTTTAGGTTTTGCTTGAGTGTCTTTTCTCATTTTTCTCAATGTTTTTGTCATTTCATGTTCTTTGTTTAAAGGATATCTACCGATGATTTTGTCCTTGACACAATCATGTGCATCTATCTGCATCAGGAACTGTGTTCTACTGGAGATTGATGGCATAGGTATAGCTTTCACGTTTCTGGTATCTCTTTTTTGTCTATGCCATTTTTGGCTTCTCGGTTTTTGGTTTGGAAAGTCAAAAAACTTTTCCTCCCCTTCTTTCATGAGTAGCTTAGCTCTCACATGTTCTTTTTCTGACCCCAAATCATCTGAGGTAGCTGAGTATTCTTCTAACTCATTTGTTGCATCCTAGTAGAGGTCTAAAAAGACTTGCTGAGCTTCGTCTTCAATGTGGAGGGTTGAGATCATTTGTATAGGAATTATGTCATAGCCGTCCTCATTACAAAATTGAGTAGGCATAGACGTGTTTACACATACATCCATTGTTGCTAAAATTTGAGTCAATTTAAATGGCTCAAACAGATGCTTTGGAAAGGGTTCAGGTACATATGCTTCATCTGTGTAATCCCTTTCTAAGATATATTGTTTTCTTTTTAAGCTCCCGTTTTCTGAAGCTCCACACATCCAAATAAGAGTGTCTTTGTTCAACCAAGATGGAAGCTTAGTTTTAGCCGAAGAGACTAAATCGAACTCTTGTATGGGTGTTTTCATGACATCTCTATAAGTGTGATCTTTTAGATCAACCCTTGTTATTGATCTCACTTGCTTCAGGTACAGATAATTGTTTCCCCAATCTTGGATGAGTTGTACTTGTCGCATGAAAGGTCTTCCCAATTTGATTTCGTAATTGAGTTTCTTCCAAAGTCTACTATGGCAAAAGTGTGTTGATATTCAATCCCACAAGAATTTACTATCACTTTTTCAAGCAGTCGTAAGGGTCTTTTGATATGTCCATCAGCCAATTGCAATTTCATTCGAGTTTGTCTAATGGCTGGTTGTCCCCAGGATTCCCATACTGCTTTCGTGGCTGGCTATGCCTGCCCCACTATCTAGTATTGCCATGGTTTCTTTATCATTATACCTCACTGGAAGGGTCGTGTTTCCTTCTTCTCCTTCATAGTATTCTCCGACTTTGTTCATTGGAACAGATCAAATCTCTGTTATGCATTTCGTGTTTCAATTTTCCCAATTTTTTGCGATTAGCCCCGTTATTCCCACCTTCTCTAGAGTTTTCTTTCGATCATTCCATAAATATGGTTTGATTTTCAATAGTTCTCCTAAAGTAAGAGTGCATTGGATGGGTGTAGACATGACTGAATAGATGTCTGTTCCGCTCTCTTTACTTGAGTGGTCTTACAACCTATGGATTCATCTTCGTTATCTCCCAAGTAAGAGGGTAATGTTTTCAAGGTCAATGGTTTAGATATTCTTGAAGCTTCAGATCCGCAATCCCCATACAAGGATTGTACATCCATGTCCATATCAGGAGGTAGATTGTCTAACCAAACTTCCTCTATAGGAGCTGACTTCAGAGTTAAACTCCCATCATTAATCCCTCTAACTTTTTTCCATAAGTGTCCTGGCTAGTCTTCTTCTACGAATGGAATTCCATCTAAGGCATCTTCATTGTCCAGCACTATAAGTTCTGGCTCTTTTGTTCCCACGTGGGGTTCTACCACCACTTTGGATTTTTCTTTATTGTTTCCTTCTGCAAGCTCCTCATGTTTTGTCATACTTTCAAGCTTGGGTTTTTGTTTTTCCAGCATCTCTTGCGTGATTCTTACCAAATTTTGATAAGCTTCAAGCTTAACTGCTTCTATGTCTGGAGAAGGATAGTTTTTCCATTTGTTTTCCATGTTTTGGCATACCTTAAGACCCGCTTGGTAAGCTTCCAAGGCTGCATTAATAGGCTCAAAAACTTTGTCTACGAAAATTGATCCTCCAAATTTCACGGTGGTTTCTTCGATTTCACTTCCAGCTTCTTTCACCTTTTCTTGGAATAGCTTCTTTTCTTTCTCCTTGATTTCAGCCCTTTGTTTCTATTTTCTCATTTCATACCTTTTGTTTCTGCTTCTTTTGGTCTTTTGAGAGGGGATTTTTGTATTCTTTGAATCATTAGAGGAGTTATGTTTCTTTTTCTTAGCCTGGGCTCTGGTGATTACCATGATTGGAACAATCGGTTCGCTCTCAGATGAGCTACTAGGTATCACTTGGACTACGTTCACTACTATTTTACCTTTATTTAAAGGATTCTTTAGAAAATCTTCAGGGAAGTTTCCTC
The DNA here is from genome assembly GCF_014529385.1 of Adiantum capillus-veneris. Lineage (NCBI taxonomy): Eukaryota > Viridiplantae > Streptophyta > Polypodiopsida > Polypodiales > Pteridaceae > Adiantum > Adiantum capillus-veneris. Next base: position 102,377,305 of record NC_140954.1, on the reverse strand, counting down.
TCTTTTTGCAAGGCTCTGGGCATTCATTTTTCCAATGATCATCTGCACCACAATTATGACAGTTTCCAGTTCTTGGCTTAATCATGGGTCTTACCATAGGAGGTCTAACACCTTGATTAGCCACATAATACATTGGTGCAAGCTTTGGTGGAGTATAAGTCACGGGTTCTTCCATTGGTGGTGGTAGATGTGAGTTATATCGATCTCCTTCTACCAATACTGTAGATGGACTAAGCTCAGCATAGGGTGTAACATGCACTAGTGCTTGTTTATCTATGAATCCCTCTGGATGCATATACTTTACAAGTACTGCATTATGTCTCGGATATGGAGGTTGTTGACCCAACACGAGTTGAGGTATTTCCCTACCCATCGGTGGTCTTTGAGCTGGGGCCATATTAGGCTGATATATGTAAATGGGTTTTCCTTGTGGTCTCATAGGCACGTATTGAACATTCACATCATACTTTGGTCGATAGTAGCACTCATTGGTCTCATGGTTGGTCCATTTACCCTCGATTGCACACCATTCTTGCGGCCTAATTGGTTGTCCCTGTTGAGGTATCCCTTCTCTCGGTCCCCTCATAGGTGTTTTTTGCATGTTATTCATCATATCATTCATCCTTTTGAGCATGTCTTCTATGGCTGAAAGCGGTGCTGAAGCAGCCGTTCCCACGTGTGCTGGTTTGGTGGATGCTATTTTCTCACTTTGGTTATCTTTATGGACATCTTATTTTTGAAAATATCACAATTGTCTCCTAAGTCAATAGCATCCGACACACACTCTTCTAGGGTTGTATACTTCTTGCTATACAGTATAGCATGAAGTTCATTGTTTAGCAGTCCCTCTAGAAACAATGATACTAGTCGTTCTTCTGTAGGTATCTCTAGCTCTGGGCATCTGGCAATGTATTGTTTCATTCGAGTTGCACAATCCCTAATAGACTCACCTTGTTTCTGTTTAAAGTTGTAGATTTGAGCTACCATATTATGTTTGATCCCCTTTTTGGAACAAGCAGCTACAAATCCTTGAGCTAATGTGTTCAAGTCCATGATTGACCTTGGTGAAATGTTTTGGAACCATGTCAATTCTTTTCCTTCTAATGTCATTCCAAATCCCTCGAATTGAGTATGGAAATCAAATATGCATTCTGCTCTTAGCACTTGCTTAAAGCTTGCTAAGTGGTCATACGGATCCCCAGATCCACTGTATTTTTTGACCCATTTCTAAAAATCAACTGGTCTAACACGTTTATTTGGTTCAACTCCCGGTCTCCTTGCAGTTGGTCACGTTCCGAGTCCTTAAAACCAGTTTGTTGGAAATAGTAGCCCTGGATTGGCTTTAGTGTCACCCGGTTTTCTTCGTGATGAGGTGGTTTCTGGTTTCTTAACATTACTCTCAGAAGATCTCTCATGGTGTTCTTCTCTTGGAATAGTTTTTGGTCCTTGGTCCAATATCCAATCCCTTATGGAGTACCCTTGGTATTTCGTTTGTTCCACCTTCTCAAGAGTCATCATAACAAAGTTGTTGTTATAACAATCCCTAAACAGGTATCTGCTGATCCTTTATCTTTGATCTTGAAGAGATGGATTCTTCATGGGTATTAGTTGTCCTAATTAGGATGCAAAGTCCATAGAAGATCTTTGACGTTTCTATGCTCCCAACAATAGACTCTCTGTACTAAGCCATTTCAAAGGCTTCAAATCAACTTGATCATATCCCTCAAATTCTAAAGTTGGTGGTCCTTCTTTAGCTGCCATATCTGGAATTATGGTGTTTACTTCTAACCCCCATTTGTCTATCACTTCGAACTCAATACCATGGTCATCAATGCGAATAGCATACTCTTCGTTAGGATCCAGGTAAACCTGAGCTCTATGGCGATTAGTCTTATAAAAAGAGAGTATATGCTTATAGCGCTATCGAGAAATTTGCGGTCTTGCCAAGAAAACCGGGCTTATGGTTGTGAGAGTTTGTGAGAGAACTCCAAAAAAAACTATATGAAGAAGTTAAACCATAGATGCTATGAAGACTAGGGTTTGGAAAGAAGTGCAATCAAAGAAGCCCCATTCTTTCTCTCTTGCACTCACACACACAAAAAAAGAATACAAAAGAGAATGTCAAAACAACACAAAGATGAAAACATCAAGGCTATGGTCATATCATATCATGGGTAATATGAAAGGGTTAATAGATGAGTTAATGGCACTCAATCTTGGCTTACCAAATAGGCTACGAATTGTTCTTTGGAATTGTAGTTTTGTGCTTACCATAATATATCTGTTTTGTCTAGTGATTGGGATTAATTGTGTGTACAAATCCTCTTGGTTCATAGCAAGATAACTACACTTACGTCAAAAGAAAAGTTATAGTCTATGAGAGGTAGTATGATGGGATCCGGTGAAAAAAGTATCTCATTGAGCCTTTCTGGGCCAAAGAGAAACACTATGCGTCGTTGAAAGTGTATTTATCGGCTAATCCATATGTGAATTCTAATAGATCGCACAAAGTGGAAGTGATAGAAATTCTCATCATGTGGATTATTCATCTAAGATAACTATAGTATGTGGAAAATATAGATATGAGAGAAGAGAATTTCTCTCCCAAGCCCTATTCTTGCCCGTAGGCAATAAGGATACTGCGGGGAGAGATGTACCTGTAGCAAGGAGAACCTAGAATTTGTAAAGAGAATGAATTTCTAAGAGTGAGAGAGATAGGTTTGGTTAAGGAGATGAGATTAGATATATATATGTTGGATTAGAGATGAAAAGGAAAACAATAAGAAATCAAGAAAACATCAATGTAGAACACATCTTACTTGACAAATCCTTCGGCACCATTATTGATGGAGAGAGAAGAAGAGGGGAGAATTCAACTTTGATTGATACGCCAAGTCCAAGACCTTCTTTGATTAGAGTTGATATTCCAAGGATTGCGTGCAAGAATGGCTAGTCTTCCTCTAGGAGAAAGTGTAGGCTTAGGCTTATGTCAATCATTCCCTTGATAGCATATCTGCCACTGTATTGTCTTTACCTGCAATGTGCTTAAACTCGGGATTTAAGGACTTAATGTAGGCAATCCACTGCAACATAGCAATGTCTGGTGTTGAGCAGCTTGTAATCATCCCAAGAAGTGGTAGACAATCTGTTTCTACAACCGCACATACACCAATTAGGTACTCTTTCCCATTTTTCAAGGCTGTAACCATACCCCATAGCTCTCTCTTTATCTATGGATAGTTTCTTTGGAGAGCACTTAGTATCTTTGCTCCAAATCTTACCACATACCTACGTCCTTCTTCATCATCTTGCCCAATTGCCCATCCAATCCCTGTAGGATTGGTGTCTACTGTCACAATTACTGGCCTTTGACACTCATAGTCTACCTTTCTCAAAGTTGGTGCTGATTGGAGCAACTCCTTTATCTTTTTCGTGGATTTTACATGTGCTTCTGTCCATTTAAACTTTTGATTCTTTCTAAGCAACTGATAAAGAGGATCAGCTACATGTGCATAATGTGGAATCCAAATAAAATAGAAGACACATGCTCGCTCCCAGAAATCTTCTAACCTCAGTGATGCTAGTGCATGTTTCTTTCATTCTTTGGATGACATCTACCTTTGTTGGACAAGGTTTCCTACCATATGGCCCGCACATGTGCCCCATAATGAGCACTTCATTAACACCAAACATAGACTTTTTCCCCGACAATGTAAGATTCACTTCTTCCAACCTAGACAAAATTTTATCACAATCATTTATGTGATTTACCACAAACCTGCAACATCCCTTGAGATCCAAAGCTTCATCTTTGTCTTTCATCACATCCTTTGATAGGCAAATCATCAATGAAAGGCATTGTGATTTGGGGAATAAAGTCACGTAAAACCTTATTCATCCCATTCATCATATGTGCAACTGACTTGGTTGCTCCCTGTGGCAAGGTACACATCCTTACCAAACCCAAAGGTGTCCTCATGGTTGTCAAGTCTCTGCTTTTGATTGCAAGCTGAAATTGATCATACCCTGAGTAGAGATCCCCCATTGAGTAGATTGCCCTCCCTGCAAACGCCTCTGCAAACTCATCCATAATTGGACCTGTACCTACATTTCTAATTGTCACTTTGTTCACTGGTTGCATATCTTGGATGAAGCATAAAGAACCGTTCTTCTTTGGAACTATGAACCACCTGTTTGAGTATGGAGCACAAGAAGGCTTGTCATGATAACTAATATCTAATTCTCCTAAATGATTTTCTCATGTTAAACTGATCATTTAATATGGGGAAGTACCAGGGGAGAAAAAGCTAGATTATTAGTAAGGCTAGCAGACTGGTCATAATAGGGGGGCCCATAGTAGGGATTCAAAGGGGTACCATCTGCAGAAGAGAAATGTGCAATGTGCAATGAATGGGCTCCAAAGACCTTAGGGTTCAACCCATTAAAACTTCCAAAAGGTTAAGTTCCAAAATTTCAAAGTGTAAGTCCAAAGGTCAAATGTTAATGGAATTGGATGCTTTGTGTGTGTACAAAAGTCCAAATAGCTAGAGGACAAGTTAGAAAGCGAGTTGGGAAGATGACAAAGCTTGAGAAGTGACTAGACACACACACACACACACACACACACTATACACCTAAGCTTACCCTTTCCACAAAGTAAAGAGGACACATGTGAGGCAGGCAAAGAAACCCCCAATTCTTGCATGAATCCTATTGGATGGGCACAGAGGTGGACCAATGAGAAGTTAGCTAGTGTAAACTAAATTTTTATTTTTATAAATGCTCAAAAAAATAACCAATAAGAAATAGTCACCCTAAAAGACTATTGGACGGCCAAAAGGTCCAATGATAATTAAGCAGTTCCTAAAATTTCTTAATTCCTATTGGCCAAAGAACTAAAAGGTCCAATAGCAAAGCAGATAATTAAATTAATTATTTGGCATTTACAAAATGAAAAAAAGGATGGACACTTGTCACAAGGCTCTTGACTGGGCCTCTCAAAGGCTATTGGCCAAATTATTTACGGGCCAATAGGAAGCCAGTAAGAGTAAAACTCATACTCAAATACTATTGGCTAGGCTTTTCAAGGGCCAATAGGAATGCAGCATGAGTAATTGGCAAGGGGGGTCAACCAAGAGGAGAGAGGGGGCTGTTTTGAAGGGCATTATTCCACACACACTCACACAACTCATGTGTAGAGCAAGAAAATCATCTACTTCTCCAAGCTTTAATGGAAAGCTCATCTTCTTCTCCAAGTTTGAGAATGGAAGCCTACACCAACAACTCTTGGAGATGGAATGCAAATCCAACCAAGAGGCTTCAATGTCATGCTTCTCTCCTCTATTATCTAATTACTAAGCTAAGCTAAGCTACAAGAGTAATTAAGTGAGGAAATACTTCTTTCTGGTAAGAATACTCCTTCTTCCTCTAGATCTACTCTCATACCCTGCTAGCTCTCACCATCTTCGAAGGTGTGTGAGGTCTTGGGTCTGAGACCAATGAGTAATTGATGTTATGTGTTATCACGTGTAAGTTTGCTGCATGAAGCTTCCATCTTCATAGCACCGACGAGTTTTTACCAAGGAACACAAAGAATCGTATTGTACAAAGTCTCTCTTAATGGGAGAAGTTATAATACAAATGCCTAATGGAGGGGGGACCGGTCCATGTAAATCCGGTCCTCAATAGTTGTCAATTTCTCTATTTCTCTCCCTCTTTCAAGTATTGTTATGCCAAACTAATTAGGTGTTATGCTAATGTTGTTATCTCCAACCAAGCACTCTTGTATGCTCATTAGGAATTTGCTCTTAATGAAATGCTCACTATGTTAAGTTATTTTCCGCTATGTACAAGCTTTATAGACCAGTAATTGTTACAAGGCTCCAAGATTCCCATTTTAATTTTCTCATTCAGTAGCTCTACTAACTTTGGCAAATGAGCCTTTGGAACCGGAATAGGCCGCAGATTCCAAGGCACATGAGGTATTATGAAAATTACCATAGGAGCTACAATAGAAGGATCAACACATCCTATCTCATGTGACTCAAATGCAAAAGCCTTACCATGCTTTGAAAGCATTTGTTTGAAGCACTTTGTCTCCTCCTGTGTTAGAAACTCTCGCGACCAATCTGCAACTCTTGGAAAGACTCCTTTGTGAAGGTATGCCCAATCTTTTTAGGATTCCTCAAACTTGGTTGTAAAGAAGCCTGCTCAATCTTTTCCCTGTTGTTGGGTGGTAAGGGTGAAGCTATTGGTTTCACCTTCTTTGCTACACTCTTGTATTTAGTTTCAATATGGACTTTTGGACCAACTGTTTGGTTTTCTTTAAAGAATTCTATTACTTGATACATTTCCATAGAGCAAACTTCCACAACTTCATTTTCAAGATGCAAACTAGACCCCATTATAGCATCAAGCTCACCCATAGTATCTACATAAGAAACTTGTTCACACAAACCCAAAACATTTTCAGTACGCTCTAGCAACCCACTCTTTTTCATGCCTATTTGTACATTATGCACATATTGCCTCTCACATCTCTTCAAATCTTCAAGTTTTGTAAAACATACTGATCCATTCCTTGTTACCAAGGAGCCCGTTGAGAAAGTTTCACCTATTTTTGGATCAGGCGAGACCCTTTTTCTTTCTGTACCACTGTAATCCCGCTTTACAATGGTACTTGGCCAAAACCCATCATTTCCCTATGGTCATGAAACTCTTTGTGCACCTTTGGTAGAGGATGTTCTCTGAGGTTGTCACGATTTCTTTCATGGTTTACACAAACTGTGAGGAATTGGACAGCACGTTTACCATCTTTGTTGCGTATCCTAGCATATGTTGAACCATCATCCATTACCTTTGTTTCCATTCGAACTCCCACAATGTAGGGTTTTCCAAGGATGAGATGATATGAAGATGTATCCTGTACAAAGAAGTTTTGGTCAATCTTTACATCACCTATTGTCACCTTCACACCTGGACATGCTGCATACAATTCACCGGATGAATTGTTTGCCATTTTTACCATCCAGCAATGATCTGTGTCCATCGGCCATTTGCACTTGTTGCAGAGACTCTTTGACATTATGTTTATTTGTGAACCATGGTCAATCAAGGCAACAAATGGCTCTTCAAGGTCACCTACCTTGACCAAAGTTTCTGTAGTAGCCCTTGCCCAATGACTTCGTGAATAGTAACTCCTAGGAATAGCTTCAAATTCTTCATCATCATTTGAGAAATGCACTTGCTTCACTCTCCCACTAGATTAGTAGCATCCTACCACAGTTCCATCATCCTCCTCCTTATTTTGCAGCTGTATCCCTTGTGTCTTCGAGGTTTCTCCTTCAACCTACGGATGATAAACTTCAGCAAGAGTTTGCCTCTTTCTCTTGATGATGTCAATGATCTCCTCATGGAATTCACGCTTTGCAATGCCAAGAACTTCCTCCATCTTGCTATTCAAGATCCTTTCCTCCAAGACTTTCTTCAAATCTGTAGCCACCTCAATATCAGATTGTATTTTATAAGTTGGGCCTTTTGTCTTACTTTTCGTTGGCTCTTTCTTCTTTCCTGTTGTAGACTCCTCCATGAGTATTTCAGGTGGAGACACTCCTTGTGTCGGGGGTGTTTGGGAAGGCATTGAGTCACTTCTTCCCCCACTTTTAGAAGCTCTTTTTGATGGTCCTTCATCAGCATTCTCACGTCTACGCTTCTCTTCTACAATAGCCTCATTTTGTTGGCATTTTGTAATGTAGGCATGCACTGACAATGAGTCCACCGGATCATTCCATCCTGTTTCTAGACGTATGCAATCACCTGCTTCATGTAGAATCTCTTTTGTAAGCTTTCCCTTTTTAGCCAAATTTGACCATGATGGTCATTCACGTCTTCATCACTAAGATGCTCATTTTTTACTCCATAAGTAGCTGCCTCAACTGAAGAGCTAGCATGGTTAGTTGCCATATCTTCAACTAAGGTTTGCATTCCCCCCTTCCCAAAGTTAGTTCTCAAGGGTAGACCTATCTCGCTTAAGTGGATTTTACCATCCTTAAAAAAGACAACATCTTTTGACAAAGCATTACTAAAATCATCACAATCCCTTCTTACATGGTCTGTACTATCACACCAAATACATCTATTAACAAACCCTTCTTTGGGATGTTGTCTTTGCCTAAGAAGTGGCTCTGATGGTTGGCATTTTTCTTCAAGCTTTGCAAGCTTCACCTTCAAGTCACGCATTCCCTTCACAAGCTCATCTAACATATACTCATCAAATTTAGGAGCTATATAAGTAGGCTTTACCATTTTGTCAGAATTTGAGGTTGAAGGACTTGTAGTGTTTACTACCATCTTGTCCCTTCTTCTTTGTCGTTTGGCAAGCAATGAGACAGCACCTTCAACTTCATTCCACTTGGTCTTTAGTCCTTGCTCAGCATCTTTATCTTCAAGAAGAAGCTCCAAATTTTCTTAAAACTCTTTACCTGTGGCTTGTAAGAAAAGATCTATCTTCTCTGCATCTAGTGTGGCCCTTTCTGTCGTGGTGAGTTGTGCATAGCGCCGCTCAAATTCCCTAAGTAGCTCTGTTATTGATAGTCCTTGCTTTGGCTTGACTACCCATTCTAAGAATGTCCTTTTGGTCACTCTCTCAAAGTCCTCCATGAAATATTCCTCCTTTAAAGCTACTTTGAGTTCTTCCCAATTTCTCCCATGCCCATCTTTAATTGCCCTAACATGCTCCCTAATTTCTGGAGCAACAACTAGCTCAAAGCTTTGAATCATCTCACCTTCTGACACACGATGCAGCTCCATCTCCTTCACATACTCGCGTAAGTACTTGGTTACATCTTTTCCATTGAACTGATCCATTCTTTTGACGACCGCTTGTATGGCCTTTGTTGCTGAAATCTCCCTTCTTTCAGTGGCATGTTGTTGTTGCATGAACATTACAAATGCTTGAAACATTCGCATTGTTACTGGGTCAAAATGCATACCCTGTTGCTCAACATGATCACCCATGGTTACCCACAAACTCTCACCCTGGCAGATTCGCGTCAGGTTCACCAAAAATATGTCGAGAAATTTGCGGTCTTGCCAGGAAAGCATCGGGCTTATGGCTGTGAGAGTTTGTGAGAGAACTCGAAAAAAAACTATATGAAGGATTTAAACCATAGATGCCATGAAGACTAGGGTTTGAAAAGAAGTGCAATCAAAGAAGCCCCATTCTTTCTCTCTTGCACTCACACACACAAAGAAAGAACACAAAAGAGAATGTCAAAACAACACAAAGATGAAAACATCAAGGCTATGGTCATATCATATCATGGGTAATATGAAAGGGTTAATAGATGAGTTAATGGCACTCAATCTTGGCTTACCAAATAGGCTACGAATTGTTCTTTGGAATTGTAGTTTTGTGCTTACCATAATATATTTGTTTTGTCTAGTGATTGGGATTAATTGTGTGTACAAATCCTCTTGGTTCATAGCAAGATAACTACACTTACGTCAAAAGAAAAGTTATAGTCTATGAGAGGTAGTATGATGGGATCCAGTGAAAGAAGTATCTCATTGAGCCTTTTTGGGCCAAAGAGAAACACTATGCGTCGTTGAAAGTGTATTTTTTGGCTAATCCATACGTTAATTCTAATAGATCGTACAAAGTGGAAGCGATAGAAATTCTCATCATGTGGATTATTCATCTAGGATAACTGTAGTATGTGAAAAATATAGATATGAGAGAAGAGAATTTCCCTCCCAAGCCCTATTCTTGTCCATAGGCAATAAGGATACTGCGGGGAGAGATGTACATGTAGCAAGGAGAGCCTAGAATTTGTAGAGAGAATGAATTTCTAAGAGTGAGAGAGATAGGTTTGGTTAAGGAGATGAGATTAGATATATATATGTTGGATTAGAGATGAAAAGGAAAACAACAAGAAATCAAGAAAACATCAATGTAGAACACATCTTACTTGACAAAGCCTTCGGCACCATTATTGATGGAGAGAGAAGAAGAGGGGAGAATTCAACTTTGATTGATACACCAAGTCCAATACCTTCTTTGATTAGAGTTGATCTTCCAAGGATTGCGTGCAAGAATGGCTAGTCTTCCTCTAGGAGAAAGTGTAGGCTTAGGCTTATGTTAATGGCTAAGTACAATTTGGCATTACTACTCACTCCTTTATGAATTCCTCTCGTCAATGGATTGAATGCTTGAGTGGTTCTCAAGGAAGAAGAGGTCCCCTTTTATAGGTGAAGGGAACCCCCAAGGATTTACACAAGAAGAGAGGAGCCAGTGTGAACAGAAACTGGAAAAGTTGGAAATGAGTTGTCCCTGCATGATGTGGGCAGATTGGGGTCCAATATTTTGATCATATCTCCTCAACCGTGGCTCAAAATAAAAAAGTAAAAATATAGGCAGAAAATTCAGCTCATTAGCTACGACTTCCATTTTAAAATCATTTTCCAATTCGGATTGGAACCTTGTGTTAAAAAATCATCAAAATAGGGTCCATTTTTGGCAACAAAAGTCTTCTTGTGGTCCCCTTAGCCTAGACTTTTATTTGATTCCAAAGGACAGCTCATGCCATATGAAAGTATGACATTGCTCCTTTACAAAGTTTTGTAATCATGCTTGCAATAATGCATTAAAATAAGTGTATCTTTGAAATCATGCCACCTAGTGTCCCACTAGGAGTTGATTCCCTCCTAATAGCTATTTTAAAAAGAAATATAAGAAAAATATAAAAATACATAGAATATATATATTGGAGTTTACCCTAGATATAAGATCTAATTAGGGTGTGAGATGATAATGAGGTAGTAGAAATAAAGAATCAATGCTTTTTGCCCCAAGTTAAAGAGGCAGAGCTATTGACGCTTTTCCCATAGTATTTTCTGATGGTAAAGTAAGAATAGGTTACCCTTGAGATATATAATAGAATGAGATAGAAATCTTATCATTATACTTAGATATGCATATGTACATTATAGAAAATATAACTATATATCTAAAAAGTTACAAGATAACTCTTGTAGCATGCGTTCCAACTATGTACGTGTCACAGCACGACAGCGCACTGTCGTTTCCGTTTTTGAGTACGTCGAGTAGGACGACATTTCAGATGTTGAATCTAAAAAAGTGTCTGAGACTTCTTCCAGGATAGTGTGCAAGGGATTGCCTTCATTCACACTTTCTTTGGTGGATACTCTACTGGAGGTTTCTCCAAATATGCCTTGATTTCCTAGTACACGACCAGATCTAAGGTTCATAAAGACTTGTGAAGCCATGGATAGAGTACTTATCGTTGGATTGACTTGTTGTCAATTTTTTCCACTTGATGTAAGTGCAACTTTCGTCAAGCTGCCTATTCCTTGTCTGTAACTTAATTCCTGTATCAAGTTTGATCAAGTTAGCTATTCTTTCACAAAGATTGTATACTAACTAGTGTGATTGGTCTATGTGTATCACTTAAAATCGAGATAATTGAGTCAACAGTTAAGACTTTCAGACTCTAATTTTGCAAAAGGTCAAAGGACTAATATGCAACCTAAAAACTGAGTGAACATGTACCAAGTTGGATCTGATTGAATCCAAAATTTCCCGGTGGCCTTATATTATGCTGGTGTAACACAGTACAAGTTCAAAAGTCAAAAATGGTGTCACTGTGTAGCAATAGTAAATAATCGCGATGATTTACTTTTGTCAGTTTTTTGTACTTTTTGGCTTGATTTGCCAAGTATACAACATGTTAAGATCCTTAGACAAGTTTCACTAAGTTTGGACAAAATCTGTTCAAGTTTAGCAACTGTCCGCAGACTCCGATTTCAAGAATCTGGCTTAAGTCTCACTTTTGTGATCCAAATTTCACCAAAATTGGTTTGTGTGGTCTACTTGATATGCTTGACCTTGTGGTATACTCAAATTGGTTCAAATGGTCATCAGTTTTGTATCTGCAGAGTGCCTTTGCAAATTTGGTCACAATTTCAATCCAATGATCCAAATCTTACCAAATTTGATTTGTGGGCTTATTATAACATGGTAAAGCTAGTGGTATGCTAACTTCGTCAAAAATTTTGAAAAATGGGGCAGATGTAAATAATCACAATTATTTACTTCTGTTAAATTTTTGCATCTTTTTGGTCAACTGAGCATATAAACATGTCTATCACATCAATATAAGCCTATAAACCAAGTTTCATTGAGTTTGAACAATTTTTTCCCCAATTTAAACTCAAGTTCTCGGAAGTCAGTATAGACTTTAGTTTTTACCCAGTTTTTGGTCAATTTGGTGATCCAAATTCTTTGGTCCTTTACAAAAGTTGTTTGTACACATGCAATGAGTCACCGGTATCAAGCTTGGTCAGTTTTGAGACGAAAGTAAATAATCGCGATTATTTACTTTAGACCTAAAATGAACATTTTTTGCACTTTTTCAATGGACACTCTTTTCATGAGCTATTTTAAGCGTATGAATCAAGTCAAAACTCAATTTGGCCTAAAATGTCAACAAAAAGTAAATAATCTGACTTTTTGCAAACTCTTCAAATTTTTTCCTCAATGTGTCATTGAGCTTACCCACTGGTTCATACAACCTTTGAGCATACTCTCCAGTCGAATTGAGTGGTTTGGAGTCTTTCCGTGCTATTTCTAGCCGTAGACCTGAAATTCTACAACTTCAAATAACAACTCACAATTGATTCTTTCGGAGAGAGAAATGTTCTGAAATCCACCTCGGATCCTACTTACCCTACTCCTAGGTTCTACTGCAATGGGGTTGTGGAAAGCGTCCACAAACACTTGTTTTCTTGTTTTTTATGGTTTTCTGAGCATTGATCTTAAGACTTGTCTCGTCTATCAATCATTCTCACAATCTTAATTTAGTTCTACAATCCTAAAGGCACTCAGCAAGTACGATTACTTCCAAGCTACCTCTAAACAGCAAAAGACGACAATCTTAACCTATGCGGTTCTAAAAGAAAGTTTTGACTCTAAGAGATCCTAGAGGAAGTTAAAGGATAACTTCACAAGACGCTCATGTTTTTCCCTAGTTTATGTTGGGGTATAAAGCCCAATGTGGTCGCCCAGGTAAGTGGGCGGGCCGCCAGGTATGTACACATATTATTTTGTAAAAACCTAATAAGAACTCACTATGCTCTACACATTACAGTAGAGCGAGTTCACCATATCGTCATGCTCTTCTTCTCACACTCTCTCTCGCGTCACACTTCCGCTCGTACTCCTTCAACTGGTATCAGAGCTCAGATCGAGGCTCGGGGCAGCACTACAAGAGGTAGAGTCACCAGCTCAGATTGTAGTGAAATTCGATAGGCGAAGACACGGCCCCAAATCCTGTGGGACAGCCCGTAGGGCTTGGTGTTCTCAGAATTTCATTCTGAGGTCATCTCGGCCACCGTTCGGCTTCGACAAAGTTCTGTGCAGGCCATTTTCGACTACGTGGTCTCAGCGGGTGCAGATCCGACTCTGCAAATTTGGGGTTTCGGCTTATGACTACAGGTGCTGAGGATATGTGCTGATTTGTGGTTGTCTACACATCGAAGGACGGCTCACAGTTCTTGAAGGCGTGTCACATACGACACGGACGCATCTACACACAGACTGTAGGCGACATCCACTAGTTCATCAGGTAGCTTGTGTTTGCTGCTTGATATTCCAGATTTCATCCTGACATTGCAGGTACTTCCACATGGGATGTATTGTCAGAGATGATGTATGTTTGTTGAGGGTTTGCTGGCTGTGAGTCACACAGCAAACAACCACCGCAGCGGTTACAGCATATAGTGGGAAATTTGTGGATGTATGACTTTGTGGGAAGTCTATGTACTGTCAGATTTACTGCAGCCTTTGTTGAGGGTCGAGTGAGGTTTTATTGAGCTGGGGGATTCTCGAATGTTGAGATGTGAGTCACACAGCAAACAACCACCGCAGCGGTTACAGCATATAGTGGGAAATTTGTGGATGTATGACTTTGTGGGAAGTCTATGTACTGTCAGATTTACTGCAGCCTTTGTTGAGGGTCGAGTGAGGTTTTATTGAGCTGGGGGATTCTCGAATGTTGAGATCCTTTCGGTGATACAGGTCTTGGAGCGATCCCTCGAGCACCCTTAGATAGGCAGCTAGGATGTATTGACTGTGAGTTAGACAGTTGGGATTGCATCTTTGCTTTACTGCCGTTGAGGCGTTGTCGCAGTCTATGCTTACAGGACAGTGACAGGACAGTGAGAGACAGTACAGGTGCAGGACAGATTTACCCGCAGCTTACAGTGTCAGAGAGACAGTGGTTTTTTGAGCTGTTTTTGGTCTGTTTTTTAGTACACCAGAGCCATTTTACAAAGGAGATTCTGCCAAAATTTCTGCAGAATCTGAAGCTTTCTTGGTTCATTTGACAGGTTGATATTGGTTCAGAGGTCAGTTTACAGGGGAAACTCTGTCGAATTTTTCCCAGGAAAGTAAACTACTATGAAGCGTAGCTATGGCTGGATCACAGGACACTGCTCTTTACAATATCAAGAAGCTGGATGGAACCAATTTCCCATTGTGGAAGAAGCAGATTTGGCACGTGCTAGTACAAAAGAAGCAGATAAAACCTATAAAGCTCAAGGGGATAAAACCAGAAGATATGGACAAAGATGAATGGAGCGAAATGGATGAATTGGCACTTTCTACCATTATGCTGACTTTGGCAGAAAGCGTTTACTTCAATGTAGCAGACGAGATGTCGACTTATCAAGCATGGATAAAGCTGAGTGATCTTTATGAGAAGCAGAGTGCAGCTTCACAGGTATACTGGCTTAAGAAGCTTGTTGACTTGAAGATGAAAGAAGGGACCCCTATGTCCAATCATCTAAATGAATTCAACACCATCTACAGTCAGTTGTCAGCTCAAGGTGTCAAGTTTGATGAACCTGTTAGAGCTATGTTCCTGTTGATCACATTGTCGGAAAGTTGGGACACTTTTCGCACAGCTTTGAGTAATTCTGCACCTCCAGATGGTTTGAACATAGAAGGTGTAGAAGGAAGTCTGCTTACTGAATAAACCAATAGAAAGACAATGGACAAAGGTAAAGGAACAGCCTTAGTTGTCAGGGGAAGGACCAAAGAAAAGTACAAAGGTGGAAAGAAGAATCAGTCTCGTAGCAAGTCCCGCAGTGCTAAAGGCAAGGGTGACATAGAATGCTACCATTGTGGCAAGAAGGGTCACATGAAAAGAGACTGCAGAGAATGGAAAGTAGAAAAAGGCAAAGAGAAAGTTGAAGACCATGGTGAGAAGAACAAGTCCTCAGTGAAGATTCAAGAAATAAATGTGACAAACACTGTTGCAGAGGATGACAGTCTAGTGTCAAGAGACATCTACTTCTTGAAGAATACAATGGACTCAGCTCTTCTTACAGCATCTGATGGAAATGCACTGAGTGACTGGATTATAGACTCAGGGGCATCACTTCATGTGTCTCCAAACAAGGAGAGGTTTACCTCTTATGTGACCACTAAAGATCATGTTCGGCTAGGCAATGGGCAGACATGTGAGATCTTAGGTGTTGGAGATGTTCAATTGAAGTTTCAGAATGGCTCTTCTTTCACGCTGAAGAATGTGAGACATGTTCCCGCAATTACAAAGAGCTTGAGCAGCACAGGTTTACTTGATGATGCTGGCTACGTCACCACTTTTGGACAGAACATGTGGAAGATATCCAAGGGTTCTATGACAGTAGCACATGGAGTAAAGTCTGGAGGACTTTACATGATTTATGTATCAAATGTCTCTATAAAAAAAATCAATGTAACCGAGCAGCCGAACATTTCTTTGTGGCATAGCCGGTTGGACATATGTCCAAGAAGGGAATGGAAATCTTGTCTCGTTCTGGTTATTTTCCTGGATTTTCATTTAATGATTTTGAATTCTGTGAACATTGTCTGTATGGTAAGCAAACACAGCAGCCACATAAGCATAGAAGCAGTAGAAGAGATACACAGTTGGCACTTGTTCATAGTGATTTGTGTGGACCTATGCCTAACCTATCTCTAGGGGGAGCTTCTTACTTTATGACATTTATAGATGATTACTCGAGGAAAGTATGGGTTTACTTTCTCAAGCACAAGGATGAAGCGTTTAGTGTTTTCAAAACGTTTGTGACACTTGTTGAGAATAAGAGTGGCAAGAAGCTTAAATGCTTACGCACTGACAATGGTGGAGAGTATGTTTCAAAGGCCTTTCAGGACTTTTGTGAGTCAAAAGGTATAAAACGTGAACTTACTGCTCCTTACAATCCTCCTCAAAATGGTGTTGCTGAGAGGATGAATAGGACCATACAAGAGAAAGTCAGAAGTATGTTGTCTAATGCACAGCTGCCAAATGGGTTTTGGGCTGAAGCTGTATCAACAGCTGTTCATCTTGTAAATAGATCTCCTAGCAAGGTTTTGCAGAAGGATTCAGTGCCAAAGATGGTATGGTCAGGCAAAATTCCCTCATACAAGCATCTCAGAGTCTTTGGCTGTGAGGCATATACTCACATTCCAAAGGAATTTAGGAACAAACTTGAGCCAAAGAGTAGAAAGTGCATCTTTCTAGGCTATGGTAATTCTGGTGAGATGGGGTACAGACTTTGGGATCACGAATCCAGAAAGGTTGTCCGCAGCAATGATGTTCACTTTAATGAATCCAAATATCATTCTAAACCAGAGAGGGTTGAGGAGATTAGAAGAGTTGTCTTCCAAGAAGATGGACCTCCACGTGCAAGACAAAATGTCATGGCTCAAGACGAGCAAGGACAGGATAGAGTGGAACCACAGGTTGTGGCTGAGCCTGAGCCACCTATTGTGCGTAGATCTGGACGTGTCACGCGACCTCCTGATAGGTTTGTTCCATCTATGAATTATGTCATGTTGATTGATTGCAATGAGCCTTCATGTTACAAGGAAGCAGTGCAAATGAAGGACTCCGGGAATTGGCAATTGGCCATGCAGTCAGAGATGACAGCTCTGCATAAAAACCAGACATGGAAGCTAGTTAAATTACCACGGGGCAAAAAGGCTCTACCCTGTAAATGGGTTTACAGGTATAAGATCACCGCTCATGATAGTCAGCCAAAGTACAAAGCAAGGCTTGTTTCCAAGGGGTTTAAGCAAGAACAAGGCATTGACTTTGATGAAGTCTTCTCTCCGGTGGTCAAGATGACTACATTGAGATGCTTTCTTGCATTGGTTGCCATATTAGATTTGGTGTTGCACCAAATGGATGTCAAGACAGTGTTCTTGCATGGTGATTTAGATGTGGAAATTTACATGCAGCAGCCAGAAGGGTTTGTTGAGAAAGGCAAGGAAGATTGGGTATGCCAGCTGTTAAAGAGTCTTTATGGCTTAAAACAATCACCGAGGGCATGGTACCATAAATTCCACAAGTTTATGCTTTCTCAAGGCTACAAACGTAGTGAGTTCGATCACTGTCTATATACAAAGAAGGCTAAGGATGGTAGTTGGCTGATCCTTATTTTGTATGTGGATGACATGTTGATTGCTGGCAAGCACTTGGAAGAAATTTCAGCTTTGAAGTCAAAGATGGCAAAATCGTTTGACATGAAAGACACGGGTGAGGCAAGTCATATACTTGGTATGCGCATTGAGAGAGACAGATCAAAGAAGTTGATTTGGTTATCTCAAACAGAGTATATTGACAAGGTTTTGCAACGTTTCAATATGGAGAAGGGAAAGGCACTGAGTGTTCCATTGCCACCATATGTGAAACTTAGCAAACAAGATTCTCCTGTGTCTGAGGAAGAACAGGCTGAAATGGATAAGATTCCATATGCGTCTGCAGTGGGTAGTTTGATGTATGCAATGATTGCTACTCGCCCAAACATTGCATTTGCAGTGGGAGTAGTAAGTCGATACATGTCAAACCCAGGCAAGAAACATTGGGAGTGAAAGGAATATTGAGATACCTGAAAGCTACAAAGAGTATGCGTATATGCTATGGGAGTCAGGAGCTAAGTGTAAAGGGTTTTACAGACTCAGATTATGCAGGTGACTTAGACATCCGAAGGTCTACGTCAGGGCATGTCTTTACATTGGCTGGTGGAGCAGTATCATGGCGTTCTAGATTACAAGATTGTGTTACTCAGTCTACTACAGAGGCTGAATATGTTGCAGCATCAGAGGCATGCAAAGAATCAATTTGGCTTAATCGACTAGTAACAGATTTGGGAATCAAAGAAGAGATGCCTGTGTTATATTGTGATAGTCAAAGTGCTATACAATTGGCTCGCAATCCAGTTTATCACTCAAAGACAAAGAATGTGGATGTGAAGTATCATTTCATCAGGGAAATGCTCGAGGATAAGCAACTTCAGCTTGTCAAAGTTCACACCACAGAAAATCCTGCTGATCTACTTACAAAAGGACTTCCCTCAGAGAGCTTTGCGCATTTTTGCAAGCAGTTAGGTGTAGGGCAGTACATCACTTCTCTACATCTCTTGTATATTAGCTTGTATAGTAGATTCTCTCACACTTAAAGTACCACATTGGACTTTAAGTGGGAGGTTGTTGGGATATAAAGCCCAATGTGGTCGCCCAGGTAAGTGGGCGGGCCGCCAGGTATGTACACATATTCTTTTGTAAAAACCTAATAAGAACTCACTATGCTCTACACAATACAGTAGAGCGAGTTCACCATATCGTCGTGCTCTTCTTCTTGCACTCTCTTTCACGTCACACTTCCGCTCGTACTCCTTCAGTTTAGGTCTCTTCGATCCCCGGCAACGGCGCCAAATGCGGGGTGGGTGTTTAACCTCACTCCTATCTTATTGTTGCAGATGCAGCGAGAACCACGATTAAATTGTCAATCCATGGGACAAAGCTGACTCGACTAGTGCATAGAGGCTGCAAGAGGTTGTCAATCTCTTGGAAAACAACAAACAGCTCACATCTAACGCAAGCTACACTCAAATGACAGAAATCACCAAAAGCCAATCACTCATCGCCAACCAAATCACATCCGTTTACAGCATCAAATGACATCCAAACGCAACGAAACTTCTAGGACATGTTTATAAGATGTAAGCACACATGCTTATGGTGTTAAATCCCAGTTTAGATCAAGTGAAAAAATCATGATTATTAACAGTAGTGGATTTTTTACGTAGTTGTTTTCGACCCAAAATGCATCTAAATGCTTAGCAATGATGCCCCAATACCGCATCTATACTTAGTTTCTAATTTTGAAGTGTAAATTCCTACTTATGATGAAATTAGGCTGCGTGTCGGCGACGCCAAAAGCTACGAAATACTGTGAAATGCTTACGTCAATGCGTAGAGCTCTTACCTGCAGTTGCAACGCAACAAACACAACTGCAATGTGATAACTGGGGAGGAAGTAGGAAGCACGAGAAGGCGAGAAGTGAGTGTCATTAGCTCACGCTATGTATTTTATTATCCAAAACTTGAAAATAACTTACAAAAAATTGGTTTTTTATACCTTAGCCAAGGTTTTTGGTGGTGAAAACTAATAATCTAGGAGCTCGAACTAATGCTAGGTAAAGACAGGTTGATACAATCTGGAAGCTTGTAGCCCTCGCTCATCAATTACAAGGTTTATCCAAAAAATAGGAGTTTCCCGATTCATCAAAATAATAAATGTGTTTACAATGAGAGCTCCAAAAAATGGTGTCCGAGTTAGCTTGCTGCTAACACACTGTTTCACTACTAAATGCTTTGAACTCAAGCGAAGCTTTGGACTACCACAACTTGAGTGCTGGAAAAGATCGCATTATGCAATCATCTAAAATTGCAGAGGAGGTATTGGGATCAACATTTTGCAAGTTGCAAGAGAACTTGTTGCTACAATTGGGTAGGGGAAAACAAGAATCGATATTTATTTGGCTATTTGTCAATGCTTGTTGCAAGGGGGGTTTTCAAAACCATCCAGGTAGGATTTTTAATGGTTGGGCATACACATAAGGACAAAGATGATATGTTCAGTAGGTTTTCAGAGAATTTGAGAGTTACACAAACCTATACTTTGCCACATTTGATGGATACATTACGAAATAGCTCATCTTCATCCCCAGCTCCATTTTTGCTCACAAATATCCCCAATTTCAAGCAATATTATGATGGCTATCTTTGTGATGGACAAGACATGCTTGTTGGCCATTCCAGGCCATTTCAATTTAGGTTATTTATGCAGGATGAGACAACAATGATGCAATATAAGGCACAGTAGGTGTTTCAAGTATTCCCATTGGAAAACAGACATAGAAGAAAGCCAATGCTACCGCATGGAGATCCACCTTGTGTACCGATGACAGAATATGTCAAGGCTCATGAAGAGGTGATTTCAAGGTTGAAGAACTATATAAACTTTTAGCAGAATTTAGGAAATGGCTCAAATGTACCGCAGTATTATAAACCCGTGATAGATTATTGAAACAAGGTAATTGAAGAGATTGGAAAACCAATCATATCAGAGGGAGTCCTGTATGAAATTTTTTGGCCAAAAACTCAAGAAATTGGTAACCTACAAAGCACTACAAGGAGTTTACAACAAGGAGCATAACAATTCCTAGTCCTTGAGGAGTTGAATGACCAAGGCCTAGGAGTTGAATGACCATTTTTGTGGGCCTCAACAAGATAGACCAAGGGAAGAGTTTGACCCTATGTGTCATGTGCATCAAGGTGACTTTGTTATGCTAGTTCCAAATGAAATAGAAATCTATCTAGTTTGGCTTGCAGTGACTCTATCTGACATTGATAATGAGTCTACATCACCAAACTACAAAAAAATGTTGATCCAATATTGGGCACCTTGTGCAAGAAAAAGTGGGATGATAGATGCTCAAGCTTACAACAGTTGTTGGAAGGGTTTTTGGGTTGTCAACTATAAAGATCCCCAAGTGTGGGAAACTGTAGATGCAATTGTTTGGTCTTGGAGACCCAACAAAGAAGGACCATTTTCTAGAATTAAGATTCTAGAAAGGCATGCTCAAAAGCCGAAGAAGGCCTCATGCATGCACATCAACCACACTTGGATCAAAGAGTAGATGTGGTATCAAATGTGGAGTAAATTTATTTGGAGCTTCTATTGTGACTATACATGTCAATTTTCTAGACAAGATCTTTATTTATATCTTCATTTGTTTTATGTAATTGTGAATATCTATAAGAGTTCATGTGTAGTGCACCCTCTTGACTTTTTGTAGTTGTCAACACCACAATCCATTACGATTTGCACTCTATTTACCAACCATAAATCAACACATTTTCCTCGTATTTTCCCACTTTAAGTGGATAATTCCCAAATTACATGAATGTGGTCAATTTGGAAATTCCATAATGTGATATTCTTACCAAAATACCTAATATGGTCTTAAGACTATGCTCGAGAGAGCATGGGAACTTCTATCTTCCTGGCTCTTGAAGCTCCAGAAAGGGAAGCTCTCCATGCTCTTCTCAAGGCTCGTCACCTTCTCTCTCTCCCCCACACAAGTCTCCATAGCTATGGCTTAATCCCCACAGATCCTATTACTTGCAAGGTGTTTAGGGCCTTGGGCGGGGTGTTTTAAGTGAAAAGTCGAATCGCAACCTCTACCAACTTTTAGAGCCTTCATCTCTTCAATTTGTGCAATTAAAGTAGTTAGCTATATTAATCAAAAGATCTTCTAAAGAAAAAGAATTACTTCATGCAAAGTCCTTTCAGGGGGGGGGGGGGGGGGGGGGTCGGATCCAAAAAGTCCGGCCCTCACAAATGGTGTGGAATTCTCTCTCTCTCTCTCTCTCTCTCTCTCTCTCTCTCTCTCTCTCTCTCTCTCTCTCTCTCTCTCTCTCTCTCTCTCTCTCTCTCTCTCTCTCTCTCTCTCTCTCTCTCTCTCTCTCTCTCTCTCTCTCTCTCTCTCTCTCTCTCTCTCTCTCTCTCTCTTTCTCTCTCTCAATTTCAGCACGTGTATGTGATGTGTGATGAAGTCTAAGTTAATGCTTTCTTTGCAGTTGGCATGCTCAAATATACTCAATGTTACACAATCGATTGATTACTCTAGTTAATCTATAATTTTTGATGCACTTCAATTCCAATTCTCTAACACACACACATCTCATAAGATGGGATGGTCTGGATGGATCACTGGAATAGTATCAGGTTATACACAAATTCCATAAAAACATAATATCATTGAATTACCATAAATTCATAGGAATTTTTTGCTGGTATACTCAAGGTCAAAATTTCAAACTGGCAATAAGATATGTCTCGGTTTATATTCATGGTTATGACTGTACATGATGGTGTATGCAAAAAAAATTTGTATCAAGAAGTACTTTGGCCACCAATTTTCCCTCAGACAGCATGTGAACATGGTCTTCACTCAACTTGGATGATGCGGATGATATGGTGTAATTGCAAATCTTAAATTGTCTTTCCCCCCCCCTTCTTTTATTCCATGTACTTTGAATTTTCCTAGTGTTGTAATATTCCTTCTTAATAAAAACCATTCTGCTCTTTGGGAATGTCCATTCTGTGGCAGTGGTGGGATATCATGGTGATATGATTACTAAAGTTAACTGGACTGTAAATACATAAATCTATATATAGTTGCCTTACCTAATGGTCATCTGCATTATTAACGCTAACGCGTTGGCACTGCGTGGTGCTCTGCACCCGGACTTATGGTATATAAGGTGACATGCAAACACAGGGATTTCGCACACCGCTACCTGAATACACACGCACACACTCGCATGCATACACTTTGCTGTAGAGTAATATTCTTCCACTATGTATATCGGCTATGGTAAGGAGAGTATTCATATGCAAAGACTAAAGCATACACACGCACTCACACTCACATACACCAGCACGCATCAGGGGTTCTGTCTAACCGACGACCCTTATCTCTCGAGAAGAAGTTGTCCGTGGGTTGTTTTAGCATCGAAGAGTTTACTACAGCCTACTTCACCATAACATATGGCGCCAAGTAATCAGGTAGGTAATCATACCTACTGGGATGAAATGGATTCAATACTTGGACAATGATACTATGTTTGCCTCATTCTGCTTTGTTATTTTGGTTAGTTTCAAATTATACATTACTGCTCATAAGTTTTTATTAAAAGACTAATCCTTTGTTTTTAAACACTAACACATGTAAAAGTGTAATGCTATACTCTATGGATTAGGCTAACAGTATGAAGTAGGAGCATAAATGAAGTTTTTGTATGACACAACATGATATCTCATGCATAATTTCAGTACCTTTTTTATTTCCAAACACTGTAGAAACAGGGATAGAACCTACTCAATGATACTTGATGGGTCGATAAAAAATTATGTTCGTTTCAAATCGGACAGTGTACGATGGTACAATGGTGATATATGGTTTTTTTGAAAAATGACACAAAAAACAAACAAAATGCTGACGAAATTTTTTGGAATCTCGACATGGTTCGGGATGTAACAGTAATTTTACTAGAACTGTATTGTTATGATAATAGCATTTGGTGGGTGGGTAAAAAGACTCATGTTAAAAGGCATATGGCACTAGCTGACTTGTAAATTCTGGTTTGTTTTATGCATAATTGACTCTTTATCAAGAAGTCTCAAAAGGAAAAAACTTTAACCATGCTAGTGTGATGGGTATTATAACTAATTGTTTTAAACACAAATAAAAGAATGGTAGTAATTCTCACCCAAACTCAAGTAAAGTTAACATACTCATTGAGGTATGGTATCTGGGACTGGTTTTTTTTTTAAAAAAACCGCTTTTCATGTTACACTTTCCATTTATTACCAATGTCTCATAATTAGATATGTTTTTCAGGTTCAAGCTAAGGGCATGGAATGCAATTACAAAAGTACTGCTAGAGTACGTGTGTGTACTGATCTAGTCAGGATGGTAATTATCAATGAGAAAATACTTTTAGAACGTAACAAATAGGAACTAGACCCTGTGGTAGTTATTCATGATACAAATGAATACAAATGACATAATCGTGTTTAGGACTAGACCTTTTCTTGCCCGAAAAGCCAAAAATATTGTACATTACCCTGAATAACTAACGTTGTACTGACATTTGAGTGTGCGATGGATGTTTTATGGATTTGACAACAATAACAAGCGGCTGATGTTGCCTTGTACCTGTCTATCCACAATTCTTAGGTGTGTTCTAATACATCTATATTCGTCGCCACAACCTCTGTATCAAAATGATGAACTTCTGATCAATATTATGAATGAAAATGTTGTTACATATATCAATATTGTTTTATTATATTGGTGTATAGTTTAATTTAATCATACAGTTTGTATATCAAAGGGGATTTTTATAACAAACACACACACCATATTGTTTCCCTGATCACTCTTGGTCGAGTGATCCTGTATAATTAAGTTATACTAATATCCAAGTGATGTCCGAAATACTAATAATGTTTACTCTTAGCAGGTAGAATGGATCTCCCTAACCAAACAGGGTTATACCAGCAATCTGAGGATACCTATCCCACCTACCACCACTCAATGCATTCTCTCGTGTTTTAAGGCACTTGAGTTTCAAAAGCGTATTCTCGAATTTGAATCGGACGCTTTAACTAGTAGTTCCTTATCTATTCTAAACACTACCTCTATTAATGATTGGATTTCTCTTCTTGCTTCTTCTAGGAAAGACCCTTCTAGCCTTCTTTCTCTATTTGAGAATTTTCTACTTAATGTTCCTTTCATTCATACTCAGGAAAATTCTGACTTGGACTTTTATTTTTCATTCCTTCCTACTATTGTAAACAAATTATATTTTATTAATAACATCCCTATCTTGCCTTTAGAAATAAGACAAGCTAAAAATGTTATCAACCCTCTCTTAGACTTTGATCTCCTTGATCCACAAGAGCAAGAAGCCCTCTGAGCCCTTGTTGGCACTCCGTCGTCATCTACCTTCTGTGTAGTATTCCTGTTGAAGTTTTGGAACAATGCAAAACCACAACGTTACAATCTCTTATCCTCTGATCTCTCCTTTGAGCTTCAACAAATTTCTTTAGCACGTGTTGACTCTAACAACTGCTCTAACTCATCTCTAGCAATAACAAAAGGCTTATCACTCGCCGATCGAGTAAAAGACACAAAGAAGTTTCTCAGAAATTGTTAGAATACATATAGACCTTTTGTCAAACGTGCCTGCAAAAAACTAGACCCTGGTTCATCTTGCAACGCGTCTATACTATGGGTAGACCACTTACTATGGTATGTGTTCAAAATCTATTTTCCCTTCAACTCTAGACCAGCACAAGTATATGCATTTATTGCATGGGTAGCTACTTTACCTCTCGAACTACGTCATGCTATTCTGGTTTATTACCACTTTCATGAACATATGCTTGAAGCTGCTCGTGGGCTCGTCCTATATTCCCCAGGTAATCCATTACTACCGATACTTGCAATTAAAGTTATGATTAGTTAGCTATATTGATCAAAAGATATTCTAAAGAAAAAGAATTACTTAATGCAAAGTCCTTTCAAAGGGGAAGGGGGGGGGGTCAGATCCAAAAAGTCCGGCCCTCACAATTGGTGTGGAATTCTCTCTCTCTCTCTCTCTCTCTCTCTCTCTCTCTCTCTCTCTCTCTCAATTTCAGCACATGTATGTGATGTGTGATGAAGTCTAAGTTAATGCTTGCTTTGCAGTTGGCATGCTCAAATATACTCAATGTTACACAATCGATTGATTACTCTAGTTAATCTATAATTTTTGATTCACTTCAATTCCAATCCTCACACACACACACACACACACACACACACACACACACACACACACACACATCACTTTCATATGTGGCTTACTATTATGAGAATGGATACTTGCTTATATTTAACATTACATGGATGGTAGGTATAAGTTAAAAGGGTTTTAAGTAGGACATGGATAACATCTGATAGGTTAGTTGACATCTGTAATATGTACTCAAGGCTAACGAATCTATTGTCTTGTTTATATGGATGCAGGTGAGGACTCTATCTTTACTTAGGATCTTTTCGGCTAAGTTGTTGTCCATCACTGTCGAACCTTGCCTCTTTCACTTCAGAATAAGTTGTTCTTGACTATCTTATGTACAAAACACTAGAATGATACCTCATTCTCACTATGATGTACAAAAATGAATCAAAGATTGAGTTGTTTTTGTGCTAATCATTGTCCTTTGTCTAAAGCCAGCAGTCTTTTGAACTGTTATGTTCTTTTGTGTATAAGTCGAAAAATAGCAACACACATGTTATAAACACAAGGTTCTCCCAGAAAGGTGGAAAACCATGACGTTGGCTTTGGAGGTTTTTGTCTATAGGCTTTGATGGACCCACTGTCTATAATTCCGTGTTAGGTTGACAGGTGTTAGGAGGTCTTTCCTTGTCTATAGATCGGATTCTTGCTGACAGTTATTGTAGTCTTTGACTCTAGTTGTTTGCAGGTTAATCCAAACTTACTTACCCTTGTGTAATTATTTTGATTCTTATGATTTCAGGAACATTTTACCTATAAATGAACTACTCTTGGATGGACGGTTCGATTGAGGACTATCCATAGAAACTGGCTAAATCATAGAAAACTTCTACGACTGACTATGAACAACATCCATACTATTCTCTACTAGCTAACAAAGCCTTAAAACTTTGATTGGAGTATAATCCTATCTGTTAACGTTGTCACTTATAGCTCAAATGAGACTTATGGATTTTTGGATATGATATAACTCTTTGGCTTCAGACTTGACTATTCTATTCTCATCAACTTGATGAGGTAGTAGGCCCATACTCAATGGGCCTACTATCGACTCTCTCTCTCTCTCTCTCTCTCTCTCTCTCTCTCTCTCTCTCTCTCTCTCTCTCTCTCACACACACACACTCACTCACATGTCACTTTCATCTGTGGCAAACTGTTTTGAGAATGGATACTTACTGATATTTAATACTACATGGATGGTAGGTATAAGTTAAAAGGGTTTTAAGTAGAACATGGATAACAAATGATAGGTTTGTTGACACTTGTAATACGTATTCAAGGCTAACAAATCTGTTGTCTTGTTTATATGGATGCAAGTGAGGAGTCTATCTTTACTTAGGATCTTTTTGGCTAAGTTGTTTTCATCACTATCAAACCTAGCCTCTTTCACTTTAGAATAAGTTGTTCTTGACTATCTTATGTACAAAACACTAGAATGATACCTCATTCTCATGGTATCATTCTCACTATGATGTACAAAAATAAATCAAAGAGTGAGTTGTTTTTGTGCTAGTCATTGTCATTTGTCTAAAGCCAACTGTCTTTTGAAGTGTTATGTTCTTCTGTGTATAAGTATAAGTACATTGTCCTTTGTTATGTTCTTTTGTGTATAAGTATAAGTCTAAAAATAGTAACACGCGCACATACACAAGCGCACGTGCACGCACACACACACACACACACACAGAGGAGAAATTTCCTACCACATGGCACCAAAGTACCCTCTCCCATTAGACTATGAACTTGATAGATAACTAACAGATAGAGAAACAAATTTCATGGTTCGAGTCCCTTCCCATTTTCAGAGGCTTTAACGCCTCTCAATTTTTGGCTTGCCAAAGGAAGGGCTATGTGGGGGGTGTGGTTACTTTGCCTAAAAGAAACAAAATGATGATTTTGATTTAGAGATCATCTTTCACTAAAAAAAATGATCAATTTGAGTTGGGAGGAAGCTCAAGAGGGGATGTGTCAAGAATACCTTCTTTACTCTATTATGGTTGCACTTCTCCATGATGTGCTTTATTGAATTTTCAAATAGTCCTCAATTGACACGTGGGACTAGGCTAGAATGAGAAGAAGATTGTTTGAATGTCGTAGGAAACTATCCACAAAGAGAGAGAGAGAGAGAGAGAGAGAGAGAGAGAGAGAGAGAGAGAGTTTCTTGTCATGTGAGAGCATCATGTAGAAAATTGTGGGTTTTGCATCCATAAGTTATGGGTGTTGCATCCTAGTAGAGTGGCGATAGCCAACCAACACCCATGGACTACATGCACGAAGCTCTAAGATCAAATGGTTTTGACAACAAACTACAAGGAGTGCAAGCTCACAACCTATAGGCCCTCCTCAAGAAGTTGAGCAATGAGTATGAAGTTACATTCCTTTGGACAAGTGGCAAAGATTTGTACACAAGTGGTATAGCTTCGAGAAATATGCATGACTGCACCAGTAAATTCTTTTTCCAAGCATGTTCTGTAAACACCTTTGAAAGGTGGAAGTATGGCACTACTTGAGAAGATGCTGCCTTTTTCTAATTCTCCTCTTAAGCTTGTCAACCAAAACCACGATTAGAACTAGCTTACCTCCTTTGATAAGCTAAGCTTCAAACCTTAGCCTTGGTCTTGATCTTCAATTTTGAGCCCTAAAGATACTGTTGCATCCCAAAGTCACCTTTCACCTTGCTATCATATTCTCTTTGTCTATTTTTCACCCTTCTCTCTGCACATTATGAACTCATCGACCCGCTTCTTTGAACTCATCAATCGATGATTCTCAAGACTGCCTTAGCTTCCTCTTGCCTTGCTTAGCCATTGGACACCTGTCTACCCATTGGACCTGCTTAGCCTTCACAAAATAAAGATAGGAGAGGTTTTTGGCCAGTTGTCCAAGCCTCTACACTTGGTTGGCCTGGAGCACCTTCATACACTAGCATCCCCACACAAAGTATGGCGCTCTTCAGCTACCATACTTCAACCTCAACAAAAATCTATTGACATGGACATTCCCTATAGAATTTGAACATTCGCAAAAGCTAACTTTGCTTCAACTTGGTTACAACGAGGAAGGAACACTCCAACTCGGACTATTCCACCACAAGTAGCCAATTTCTCTTGCTATTGTGGATATATTTTTATACAAATCTTCTTGTAGGTTGAACTCCAGTCACTCTTGGTGGGCATTCTACAACATCACTTCACACCCAGTGTCCTTAAATACCACTCAAATTCCCAAAATACTCCTCATGTTTTGCCAAAACCCCCTACAGTGCCCTTTGAATTTTTCAAAATTTCCAAAATACCCCTTGAAGCCATTCTTGCAAACATATCCAAAAACTTTCC
The DNA here is from genome assembly GCF_014529385.1 of Adiantum capillus-veneris. Taxonomy (NCBI): domain Eukaryota; kingdom Viridiplantae; phylum Streptophyta; class Polypodiopsida; order Polypodiales; family Pteridaceae; genus Adiantum; species Adiantum capillus-veneris. The sequence continues at coordinate 102,348,205 of NC_140954.1, read as the reverse complement.
TTTATGCAACTCTTCATAGGAAGGTTAGTTCTCCCTCAACCGATGATAATAGAAATAGGATTTTGAATGGCGAGTTCTCAAGCCGTAATGGCTTATTACTAGTAGACATAAATGCCTCTATTTGACAGCTCATTCATGGAAATTTATATAGTGAAGATAATTATTCATAGATTTCTATTGTCAAAAAGATTAAACTATGCAAAATTTAGAGCAATTCACTCAAAATTGATACAAGGGTATTTAGGGAATTTTTTTAATTTGATGGGTATTTTGGGACATAATGGATTGCGAGAAAAAAAAATCATGAATTAATGAGATCCCCCCCCCCCCCCATCCAAAAAAAAAAAAGACGTATCACTTACAGTTTCCCTGCACGCCGCGCCCTGTGCCCCCCCCCCCGGCACCCCCTCTTCCCCCCTTCCCCTTCGTAACACCTCCCACACTGCCCATTGCTAGCTTGTCCTGGCCTCCTTCCACATTGCCTCAGCTGCCTTGAACGACGGAGAGAGAGAGAGAGAGAGAGAGAGAGAGGCCTTGCTGAGAGAGAGAAAGAGTCCTTGTTGACCCATTTCGGATTCCAGAGAGAGAGGGCGCTGGCCCCAAGAGAGAGAGAGAGAGAGAGAGAGAGAGAGAGAGAGAGAATCTCCACAAGGAATCATCAATTTTCTATCTAGTCACTATGGTGCAGACATAATGTTTTCATCTCTCTTCCAATCAAGAATCTCACGATGATTCCATCTTCTGAGGATTTTTTCAAAATGGTATAGATATAGTCGCGTTTTTCACAAAAAAATGCACTGTGAAGATGTGGGTGCCCTATTATGGGACTTTTTCGTACATTTAATTAACTTGTTAAATACTATTTCTTAATATAGATTATTCTGACTTATATCATTTCTTTTTATTTTTTAATAACTATTTTTTTTAAAAAATAGCCTCTCACCTTTATCGCTAGGCCAACACCCTTTGACAAAATCTACGATCTATATCATTTCTTAATATATATCGATTAGGTCTCCCCATATCAAAAAAATAAAAATTCTTTCAAAACATATTAAGTGCATAAGTGAAGGGTGAGTTTAGGAAATGAAAAGGCTGATGAAGGTGGAAAATAAAAAGACAAAGGAAGGTGGAACGTCAAAAGTCATATGAAGGTTGAAAGTCAAAAGACTTTTTGTGTCCATATAAAGAGGTGTTTCTCTTCTCTTTTATTTCCTCTTTAGCGTTTTCTTCTCTTTAAAGTGTCCTCTCTCTCTCTCTCTCTCTCTCTCTCTCTCTCTCATCCGTCCTTCCCATCTTATACTATTGCAAATGTATGTGCTTTGTCATTGCATGTTGCTACGTGCTATAGACTAGCGCATCGTTTTTGTTGTTGTTGAAGGAATCTTTGAACTAGGAATACCTTTTAATTTTTTTGAATCTATTAGGAATACCTTTTAATATATTGTTAACCCTCACGCACATTCCTATCACCTACGACAGACGTTGTATTATTTATTTGGTAGAGTCAGGTACCGGGCTTGTCGATCCAATAGGAAAAGGGTAAGAGTGATCGCCGATGAGAGGTGCACTCTAACTGGAACATTCAAGGGATTAGTTGGCTAAGCATGGGCACCCAAGTGTGAATGGGACGAGCTCATATAAAAGTTAACTAAACCTAAAATTCACTCATTGTCTCATTTGTGCAATTGAAGAGTGCTCTTGCTCCATCTCCATCTTTTTCTTCTTCATCTCCTTTTGTGTGTGTATATGAGTGAGAGAGAGAGAGAAAGAGAGTGTGCGATCGAGCATTGCGACGAGGGCACGGCGACGGCGAAGCGGTTGAGCGCGACGCAGCGACGGCTCCTTCTTCTTCGCAACAAGGAATCCTCCACGACAACAAGCGTAGAGCGGTGAGTGACACACCATCGCCATCTTTGAGCTTACTAGTTTAGGCTTGTTGTGTACTTGGAGCCATTTGTGGCTCGCACACAGTGTATCGGCAAGTTCCTTGCATTGACTCACCGCTCTATGCTTGCTGTCGTGGAGGATTCCTTGCCGCGAAGAAGAAGGAGCCGCCGCTGCGCCGCGCTCAATCGCTTCGCCGCCGCCGTGCCGTCATCGCAATGCTCGATCGCACTCTCTCTCTCTCTCACGCATACACACACACACACACACACAAGGAGATGAAGAAGAAGAATATGGAGATGGAGCAAGAGCACTCTTCAATTGCACAAATGAGTGAATTTTAGGTTTAGTTGACTTTTATATGAGTTCGCCCCATTCACACTTGGGCGCCCATGCTTAGCCAACTAATCCCTTGAATGTTCCAGTTAGAGTGCGCCTCTCATCGGCGATTAACACTACCCTTTTCCTATTGGACCGACAAGCCCGGTACCTGACTCTACCAAATAAATAATACAGCGTCCGTCGTAGGTGATAGGAATGTACATGAGGGTTAGCATGCCCCTCTTCCTGATGTAGATTCCGTCCTCGGAAGCTATTGAGTTGAAGCTCGTTCATTGAGGTGGAAGAGCATTTGAGATGAATGTCCTTAGCCTTCTTCAGTCACTGCAAAATCAAACAACATTGGCACAGTAATTGCATTCTCATATACAATTAAAAATCATATGCAGTTTTAGGCAGACAAATTGATTGGTAGCATAATTCTAAACCATTTGTCAACAATAAACATTAAATTGCAATATAATCAAACGCATAAACACTTGGGAAGGTAAAAAACTAAACAAGTTCGGGGTCTCTAATTCAACAATGGAAAGGCACTAAAGATCGACTATTAATACCATGGGCAAGCTTCTCAATTTTCTCTTGTCAATTAAGTTGTTTAATCGCGAGAGCCAAGTATTTCATGTCCGAGGGCTGACTAGAGGCTATACCTAGAAGACCTTGTAGTTCAGCTACGATAAAAGGAATTTCTCATAAAATCATTGCCTGATTGATTACCTTTTCTTTGACCCCCCAAAGTCTTTTCACAGTGATTCAATTTTGATGTGTGTGCTTATTTTGTATGCCTTGGGTTTTTTGCTTTTTAAGGAAAAGCACCCACACTGGGAACCTCTAGGGCTCTAGTACCATAGGCGATACATGTGAGTGGAGTACCAAATCAAGCTGAGGTTTCTCTTCCAACTTAAGATTTTACATTGTGGCACTTTGATTTTTTGTTTGTTCGTTTTCAGCATTTTATTTTTGTAACTTTGGGGGGTCATATAGACTGTTACCCTCCCTAGGCTCATCACACTAGTAAACTCCCTTTATAATACTTAAGCTAAAGGTCAATAGGGACTAAGCCCACTAGAAATCCCTAGTACATTTCACACAATGCTGCCTAAATCGGATTAAGAACCTAAGTAACCATTGATTATTAGGAAGGCATTCCCCATGGTATTAAGAGAAGATCTCTAACACCTAGCTTGGTCAAACTAGCTTAGTCGGACTGCTTGATTTTTAAACCTAGACAAGTGATTATGACAAAAAATTACATTGAACTTAATGTTTGATACTAAGCAAACACGTTGAATATTATGCTACCAATCACAATTAAAGCAGTCAAACATAGATACAAAAAAGATAAGGGACAATGCTAATGGACAAGAAACACCTGTTTGTGTTGATGATCGCACTTGATTTGAAAAGTGGATGAGAGAAAGATTCTATGAAGGTCCAAATCCTAACCACAGCAACACGTTCTTGTACACACTAGGAAACACAAAGAATACCTCTAGGAGGCACATGAGTGGGAAAAAAGAACTTTGCTAATCACTAAACTCTAAAACAGAAACACTCCTATCGTACTAATCTTACCTACCCTCCATCACTCGAGTGATGATGATCAAAGGTGTTTGATGACATAGGTTTCTGTTTTAGTGTACCAGATGTGAATGTGTAGGTCTGGGTCAATGTTTTGACTTTTATTGTGCATACTCGTTTGCTAATTGCTCTTGCTCTTTATTATTTTTGTTTTTTGTGAGTATAAGGCTTTATATATACATTCCCTAAGATTGGAAAATTGAGAGGTCAAGGAGGATGGTTGAGAGGGGAGTGAGTGAATGATGACTGTCAACAAACACTCCCCCCTTCCTTGGGTAGATCATATCGTTTGAAATGTGCTCGTCACCCTTTGAAACCAATTGTTCCAGTTGCTAATAGGTGAGGATTTTTGCCAGTAGTTTTCTATTACCTTAGGTGCCTCATCAAGTTGCAAGGGTGGTAAGGTACTCTCCCAAGATCGAACTTGAAGTGGTTCATCAGGTGATTCTTGAACATTGGGAGGTGTGGATTCCTTTGTAGATTTATGGAGCTCCACTATTGTAGGTGGAGGCTGTGGAGAAGCTTTTACCTCTATGGATGCATTACATGAGGAGCTAGAAGCTTCATGGGACTCCCCCCTTCCTTAGTTAGGTGCAACAAAGCGTTCTTTCTTCGGTACCCAAACTAGCTATGGAGTGGGTGTGTAGCATTCTATGATTTTTTTCTTTCCGTGATCTTCAATTCGTTTTGGAGCCACATGATTGGGCTTACATGGGCCAGGTGACAGGTAAGAGTACAATTTACGTTTTGGTACCCAGATTTGATCATTTCCTTGATAGTAGCCTTGGGCTTCCAATAATCATTTAGGAATCCAACGCCGGGTTTTCTTACTTTTCTTGGAGCGAGTGGTACGTTTCTTACAAGCCTTCTGTTTTTTAGCATCAGCCATGGTCGCTAAAGAAGATTTAGGGACCCACTTGTATGTTTTCTTTGTTATATGAGGATGACTCTTATCAGAAGCTATATGCATTACTTGTAGCATATTTAAGGGTACGGACATTTCATCCCCCTCTAGTGTTACCCAGGTTGTCCCCTTGTTTCCCCAAGTGTCTATGGTTGCTGCTAGGTGGACCCAATCCACATTGTCCGACTCAGTCATCCCAGGTAGTACATCCATATAAGGAGAATCTTCCCCAACATCAGTGTTCGCTTTACACGTGTAACAATGCTGCAATAACGCCGAGTGAATTGTGGTGTCAGATCTATGATCAATTATAAACCAGTTTCCTAGAGGATGTGCTCGGCCAATCACAAGATCCACTCGAATGACAGAATATTAGAACTGCAAGTAGACATGGTTTTTAGACCAGTCATGCACCATTTTTGCTTCCCTCATGAAAGGACGTCCTAAGATCATCTCCGCTGCCATAGTGTGTTTGGAGAAATCCATAACAATGAAGGTAATACTTATTTTATGTCCAAAGACCTTGATCTTGAGATTTTCTAGCATCCCAATAGGTTTAACAATAGACCCATTGGCCATCTTCACTACTATGGTTGTGGTCGCAAGATGAGGTCTTCCCATAGTTTCCCATCAATTTTTAGTCACAATGCTAACCCCAATGCCACCATCAAGGATTCCCTTCATAGTTAATCCCTTAGTAGTGATTGGTATGGTCACATTGGATTCATCACCCTCAAAGTATTGTCCCAACTTGTTAACAGGTATTTCTATAACAAGGTTCTCATCTAGGTTGGGTTGTGGATCTAAGTGTTCCTCATCTATGGGCATCTCCCCAACTCCATCCATCTGTGCAAATTGTGGTAGCCCAAACTTCAGTTCTCCATTGAGGAAGGCTCAAAGAGCTAAGACTAGCTCAGGGTCTTTATATAGTTTGGACATGATGGTGGTGCTAACTTCTGAAGACATGAAATCCATCAATTTGGCAATGTTTAACAGCACCTTTTGGGCTTCAGTCCCTTGACGTGGGGAAGATTGGATCTCCATTTCTTCGATAGGATCAGGTAGTCCCTCCCTAAACATTCTTTCCATCAAGAAGTGAGTACGGCCACTTTCCCATGACTTTAAGTCACTTTCTTCTTGGATGACACTAGGTATGGCTAAGGGTCTATGGACTTGGTGAGGTTGTTGTTGCGTAGGGAGCACGGTGTCTGTAATCTGGATCTGCCTAGGTGTTGGTTCTAGATCCCTTTGGGTATCTTCTACCAAACTCCTTAATTGCTTGACTCGCTCAATCTCCTCTGTAGGGTTTGGATAAGTTCCTATCTTCTTCTTGGATCCTGGCCATTGTGGCTCATGAAGATCTCCCATGTTGGTTTCTATGTTAGTGGTTTTGGTCTCCATGGTTTCAACTGAATCAGAATCCTCTTCAGCGTCGTTCATATATACGGGGTCGTCACCAGTCCCTATGTTGGTCTTTGAAATGGGGTCTGACTTCACTGCTTTTTGCGATCTCTTTCTTCGTGTTTTCTTCTTTTTCTGAGATTGGGCAATTGATGCCGTGTCTCTTTCCTCAAGAATATGATTTTGTTTTTGGAGCATCGATTGTGTGAGTACGCTTACTGGTACCACAGGTGTACTTTGTGATGGCTCCTCGATAACTTCAATCAAGTTTAATGGCGTGATCTTCGGTGCATTTGGATTATTTGGACATTGGGCAATCAATGATCTATGCCACATCGATTACACATGAGTCTCGGCATTGTAGACGTGCTCACTTGATTGGTTTGCATTAGTGTGGCGTTCTTTTGTAGCCTAATAGGACACTCGGCTACACAATGTGGACCTCCACACTCATAGCATTGAAGAGGTGGTCTCTTAGCAGTGTAATTGATATTTTGGCCTCTTGCCGCAAGAGTAGCTACTTGATATACAGGTTTGACTTGTCTCCAATAGTCCTCCATGTAGTATTGTGGACTTTCTTCAAGAACATCCATCCCATAGGCAATATTAGGATCTATATCTTCCTCGAGCCTTCCAAACAAGCAATAGACTCACAACCCACTTGATTCACAGAAGTGATTGTCGGATGTGGTGGCTGCGGTCCTAGCACTGGAGGTGGTAAGGGTGTTGTTTGAACAACATTTTGGGCCCTAGGGACCATGTGTTGTGCTGTTTGTTCAAGAGGTGGGGTCGGGATCAATGCAGGCACTCGAGGTGTGTCTGTCTATGCTAAGGTTGGTCTATTGGCCATCGCGCACTTAAATACTATGCAATCCTTAGCTTGATGACCATACCTTCCACAGGCATTGCAATTCCCATTGAATTTTACTCTAAAAGTAAGACATTCACTTGTACTATGCGGTCCATAGCATACTCAGCACCATTGTTGCTCCCTTCTTGGATACATATGATTGTTTTGCGGAGCACGATTGTCTCTAAGACTCTCTTGAATAGCCTTGGTGAGATATGCTAAAGTCATCTCAGATATCTTTGGCTCCTTAGCAATAGGCTTTAGGGTCATTGGTTGATGCCCTGATGCTTGCGAGCTAATAGATTTATGCTCAACAGACACTCTTTCTCCTTGAATCATTAAATTATCCTCCAATTGGATCGCATTGGTGGTGACTGCTTCCCAAGTGGTGATACCTCTAATGACTAAGCCATTGTAGATATCCTCATGTCGCAATCTCCTAATGAATCTATCAAGCAATTGATTATTATTGAAGCGCTTATTTGGATTACAACGAGAATTCAAATGCTTCAAGCGACTAATAAAGTCTCTCACCGACTCTCCTTCCTCTCGTTGGGCTTTTTGGAGCTGAGAGGCTACACCCCAAAGCACTCCCTTTCGTATGTATTCTTTCAAGAACAGTCTCCTAAGAGTAGGGTAAATCGTTTTTTCTTCCACCCTTAGGGTTCTATACCAATCCCCAGCCTTTCCACTTAAGGTTAGGCTTAAAGCATTGCTCTTATGCAGGTCATTGTGTTCTCCTAGAGAATCGCATATTTATTCAAACACTTCGATATGCTTTCTCACATCCCCGTCTCCACTAAATTTTTGTGTGAGCTTGGCTATTTATACTGCCTTACTTCTAGGCTCTCTATCAGGCGTGTTACACATATTCTCAGCAGTAGATCGACCAATAGCTTGAGCAAATGTTGCCAAGTCACCTAAGTGAGTAGGCACCGTGGGTGAAGGCGCTCCAGAGACTACATGTGGAGTAGGTATTGGCATTGGGCTTGGCGCATAGGAAGCCCTTGGGTTCCACGTTGGGTACGATGTTGTGCCATGTGGTGGCCCAAAGTTCATATGTGTGGCCCTAGGCATAGCACACGTCGGATGTGACATGCTAACGCTAGCCGGTATGAATAAGAACTTAGGTGTTGTGGTTGTGGAGCATAGGTAGTTGAAAGAATGGGAGGAGTAGGGACTACATGAGTACGAGGATCCATGGGTGTATACGATTGGTACACACTTGTAGGTATTGTTGCAGGCATTGAGCTACCATGTAGCGGTGGTTTACTAATAAATGAGGTCCATGGCGTGTTTCTTGGCATGCCCATCATTGGGGTATGCATGGTAGCCGTGGTTTCATCAAGGGAAAGATGATCTAGACTTGGAAAGGTAAAGCTATCACTTGTGGGCTCAGATTTCACTGAGACCCCTGGCGAAATAACATATGGGGGATCCATCGGACTTACCGAGGGAGTCTCCATTTGCGATAAGGCGGGTTGTTTAGACTTTCCTGTATCCAAGAATCTCATGAGACCCGTTGAAGGCATGTTGATCCCCTTGTTATGGCTCTCTAACTCAATGACCCTATGGATGACCTCACAAACTCTTTGTTGTTGATCCTCCACACTAGTAGCACCCATTGTGGATTGTAGGACATCTAACCAACCCACGTGATAGGTGTGACCTGTGTATAGGTCGGTTAGAGTTTCCGTTTGTAGTTCATACTCCCATTCCTCATTTAAAAACACTCTATCTAGGATTGAGGTGCTAGGGGTGTCCTTTGAGCTAGATGTTATGTTGCTCTCTATGGGTTGACCCTTAGTGGTTGCTAATTCAAGAGCACTCGATTGCTCTCTTAGCAAGGATATTGACATAGGAGCTTTTGATTTTAACTCTTTTCGTTGCTCCGCCTTGCGTAAGCTCTCAATTTCCTTTTCCCTTGCTGCAAGGATATACCGCTCAACCTCTTGCACTTCGGCAAGGCTTCTACCATCAGGTATTATGACCTCAGAGGGGAATATTTCTGAAGAGTCAGGAGGTGCAGTGAATGAAGCATTCACGTGCACATTCTCTAAGGGCCTAGGGTCTACGTTGGTCATGAATGGCGAATTTACTTCTCCACCCCCCTCATTTACATCATTAACTGCATGTTCGGAGCGAGTGGCTCTACTAAGGCTTTTCTTCAAGCGGCTAAGCACGCTCGGCCCGGACCGCAGGCCCATGGCATGCATGTCTTGGCTTGAACTATCGAGATTAGGCATTGGGAAACCCTCCATGACGTCGTAGTCAGAGGAAGAGTCACTAGCCGCTATGTTCGGGTCTTGGTTTGTACTACCTTGGGTCCCTGCCGAGGGGCCGGAACCTAAAGCAGGTGGATATTGAGAACTCGCATAAGACAAAATTCTATCTAGTTTCTCCGTCTCTAGCACACAACCAGAGCGCAGATGAAGGAGTACGAGCGAAAGTGCAACGCGAGAGAGAGTGAGAGAAGAAGAGCACGACGATATGGTGAACTCGCTCTACTGTAATGTGTAGAGCATAGTGAGTTCTTATTAGGTTTTTACAAAAGAATATGTGTACATACCTGGCGGCCCGCCCACTTACCTGGGCGACCACATTGGGCTTTATACCCCAACAACCTCCCACTTAAAGTCCAATGTGGTACTTTAAGTGTGAGAGAAGCTACTATACAAGCTAATATACAAGAGATGTAGAGAAGTGATGTACTACCCTACACCTAACTGCTTGCAAAAATGCGCAAAGCTCTCTGAGGGAAGTCCTTTTGTAAGTAGATCAGCAGGATTTTCTGTGGTGTGAACTTTGACAAGCTGAAGTTGCTTATCCTCGAGCATTTCCCTGATGAAATGAAACTTCACATCCACATTCTTTGTCTTTGAGTGATAAACTGGATTGCGAGCCAATTGTATAGCACTTTGACTATCACAATATAACACAGGCATCTCTTCTTTGATTCCCAAATATGTTACTAGTCGATTAAGCCAAATTGATTCTTTGCATGCCTCTGATGCTGCAACATATTCAGCCTCTGTAGTAGACTGAGTAACACAATCTTGTAATCTAGAAAGCCATGATACTGCTCCACCAGCCAATGTAAAGACATGCCCTGACGTAGACCTTCGGATGTCTAAGTCACCTGCATAATCTGAGTCTGTAAAACCCTTTACACTTAGCTCCTGACTCCCATAGCATATACGCATACTCTTTGTAGCTTTCAGGTATCTCAATATTCCTTTCACTGCCTCCCAATGTTTCTTGCCTGGGTTTGACATGTATCGACTTACTACTCCCACTGCAAATGCAATGTCTGGGCGAGTAGCAATCATTGCATACATCAAACTACCCACTGCAGACGCATATGGAATCTTATCCATTTCAGCCTGTTCTTCCTCAGACACAGGAGAATCTTGTTTGCTAAGTTTCACATATGGTGGCAATGGAACACTCAGTGCCTTTCCCTTCTCCATATTGAAACGTTGCAAAACCTTGTCAATATACTCTGTTTGAGATAACCAAATCAACTTCTTTGATCTGTCTCTCTCAATGCGCATACCAAGTATATGACTTGCCTCACCCATGTCTTTCATGTCAAACGATTTTGCCATCTTTGACTTCAAAGCTGAAATTTCTTCCAAGTGCTTGCCAGCAATCAACATGTCATCCACATACAAAATAAGGATCAGCCAACTACCATCCTTAGCCTTCTTTGTATATAGACAGTGATCGAACTCACTACGTTTGTAGCCTTGAGAAAGCATAAACTTGTGGAATTTATGGTACCATGCCCTCGGTGATTGTTTTAAGCCATAAAGACTCTTTAACAGCTGGCATACCCAATCTTCCTTGCCTTTCTCAACAAACCCTTCTGGCTGCTGCATGTAAATTTCCACATCTAAATCACCATGCAAGAACGTTGTCTTGACATCCATTTGGTGCAACACCAAATCTAATATGGCAACCAATGCAAGAAAGCATCTCAATGTAGTCATCTTGACCACCGGAGAGAAGACTTCATCAAAGTCAATGCCTTGTTCTTGCTTAAACCCCTTGGAAACAAGCCTTGCTTTGTACTTTGGCTGACTATCATGAGCGGTGATCTTATACCTGTAAACCCATTTACAGGGTAGAGCCTTTTTGCCCCGTGGTAATTTAACTAGCTTCCATGTCTGGTTTTTATGCAGAGCTGTCATCTCTGACTGCATGGCCAATTGCCAATTCCCGGAGTCCTTCATTTGCACTGCTTCCTTGTAACATGAAGGCTCATTGCAATCAATCAACATGACATAATTCATAGATGGAACAAACCTATCAGGAGGTCGCGTGACACGTCCAGATCTACGCACAATAGGTGGCTCAGGCTCAGCCACAACCTGTGGTTCCACTCTAACCTGTCCTTGCTCCTCTTGAGCCCTGACATTTTGTCTTGCACGTGCAGGTCCATCTTCTTGGAAGACAACTCTTCTAATCTCCTCAACCCTCTCTGGTTTAGAATGATATTTAGATTCATTAAAGTGAACATCATTGCTGCGGACAACCTTTCTGGATTCGGGATACCAAAGTCTGTACCCCATCTCACCAGAATTACCATAGCCTAGAAAGATGCACTTTCTACTCTTTGGCTCAAGTTTGTTCCTAAATTCCTTTGGAACGTGAGTATATGCCTCACAGCCAAAGACTCTGAGATGCTTGTATGAGGGCATTTTGCCTGACCATACCATCTCTGGCACTGAATCCTTCTGCAAAACCTTGCTAGGAGATCTATTTACAAGATGAACAGCTGTTGATACAGCTTCAGCCCAAAACCCATTTGGAAGCTGTGCATTAGACAACATATGTGCGGTCCTTGCCGCACTGTCGAAGCAAGGGACTTGCCGTTACACCGTGTGCGAGCCATAGACGGCTCCAAGCACACAACTAGCTTAACTAGTAAGCTCAAAAGAGGGCAATGGTTTGTCACTCACCGTTCTATGCTCCTGTCGTGGAGGATTCCTCGCCGCAAAGAAGAAGGAGACGCCGTTACGTCGCGCTCAACCGCTTCACCGCCGTCGTGCCACCGCAATGCTCGATCGCACTCTCTCTCTCTCTCTCTCTCTCTCTCTCTCTCTCTCACACACACACACACACACACACACACACACACACACATACACACACACAAGGAGGTGAAGAAGAAGAAGATGGAGATGGAGATGGAGCAAGAGCACTCTTCTATTGCACAAATGAGAGAATGAGTGACTTTTAGGTTTAGTTGGATTTTATATGAGCTCACCCCATTCACACTTGGGCGCCCATGCTTAGCCAACTAATCCCTTGAATGTCCCAGTTAGAGTGCACCTCTCATCGGCGATCACTCTTACCCTTTTCCTATTGGTCCGACAAGCCCGGTACCTGACTCTACCAAATACATAATACACGTCCGTCGTAGGTGATGGGGTTTCCGTGAGCCGTGAGGGTTAACATGCCCCCCTTCCTGATGTAGATTCCGTCCTCGGAAGCTATTGAGTTGAAGCTCGTTCGTCGAGGTGGAAGAGCATTTGAGATGAATGTCCTTAGCCTTCTTCAGTCACTACAAAATCAAACAACATTGGCACATTAATTGCATTCTCATAAGTGATTAAAAAGCATATGCAGTTTTAGGTAGACAAATTGATTGGTAAAAGAATTTCAAACAATTTGTCAGCAATGAACATTAAATTGCAATGTAATCAAATGCATAAACAGATGTAAAGGTAAAAAATTAAACAAGTCTGGGGTCGGTAATTTGACGGTCGAAAGGCACTAGAGATCGAATATTAATACCATGGGTAAGCTTTTTAATTTTCTGTGGTCAATTAAGTTGTTTAATCGCGAGAGCCAAGTATTCATGTTCAAGGGCTGACTAGAGGCTATATCTAGAAGACCTTGTAGTTAAGCTACCATAAAAGGAATTTCTCATGAAATCATCGCCTGAATGATTGCTTTTTCTTTGATCCCCCAAAGTCTTTTCACAGTGATTTAATTTTGATGTGTGTGCTTATTTTGTATGCCTTGGGTTTTTTGCTTTTCAAGTAAAAGCGCCCATACTAGGAACCTCTAGGGCTCTAGTACCATAGGCAATACATGTGAGTGAAGTACCAAATCAAGCTGAGATTTCTCTTCCAGCTTAAGATTTTACAGTGTGGCACTTTGATTTTTTGTTTGTTCATTTCAACATTTTAATTTTGTAACTTTGGGGGGTCATATAACACTGATACACCTCCCCAGGCTCATCACACTAGTAAACTCCCTTTATAATACTTAAGCTAAAGGTCAATAGGGTCAAGCCCACTAGAAAGCCCTAGTACATTTCACACAATGCTGCCTAAATCAGATTAAGAACCTAAGTAACCATTAATTATTAGGAAGGCATTCCCCATGGTATTAAGAGAAGATTTCTAACACCTAACGTGGTCAAACTAGTTTGTCGGACTGCTTGATTTTTAAACCTAGACAAGGGATTATGACAAAAAATTACATTGAATTAAATGTTTGATACTAAGCAAATGCGGTGAATATTAGGCTACCAATCACAATTAAATCTGACAATCATAGATGCAAAAAAGATAAGGGGCAATGCTAATGGACAAGAAACACCTGTTTGTGTCGATGGTCGCGCTTGATTTGAAGAGTGAGTTGAGATAAAGATTCCATGAAGGTCCAAATCCTACCAATAGCAACACGCTCCTGTACACACTAGGAAACAAAAGGAATACCTCCAGGAGGCACATTAGTGGAAAAAGGTACCAACACTTATTGAACACAACAAAAAACATAAGGAACCCTAACCTAATTATTTGCACTCTCCCTAGAGAGTCAAGGGAATAGGATATTGTAGAGGTTGGGGGGAAACCCTAAGGCTAAACCCCTATCCTCGTCGTCGAGATAAACAAAGTCATCATCCATGAGACCATATGTGCCATCCGTGTAGTCGTGTAAATTTTCTTCTTTATCATAGGTGCCCATGTTTACTAAGAAGGTCACTAGACGCCTATAGTCATCTTGGTCAAAAGGGTAGGCTTGTGCAATGGGAGAAACGCTCTCTACTAAGTATGGATCAGACGTGGTCAAGAGACGTATCAGCCATTCTAACTCCTCAAAATTCCTCTCACATGCTAGCGTACCTATCAAATCCCATTCACATGCAAGCACTGGAAAGACCATGTGAAATATTTGTGAAAAGTAACGAGGGTACCTCTCACCCAAGGCAGGAGTGGATGACTCTAGCGTACTAGCCATATCTGTACATGCAAATAGATGATGGTTAGAGTGCAAATATTACAAGGGTCGTGTTCTTGTGCATAAATTGTTTTTTTGATTTGTGTTATGGCTCTTGCTCTTTTACTTTTTTATTTTGTTTTTGTGAGTATAAGGCTTTATATATACATTCCCTAAGATCGGAGATTAAGAGGTCAGGGAAAAAGGTTGAGAGGGAAGCAAGTGAATGATGGATGTCCACAAACACTCCCCCCTTCCTTGGGTAGATCATACCATTTGAAATGATGTCGTCACCCTTTGAAACCAATTGTTCCAGTTGGTAATAGGTGAGGATTTTTGCCAGTAGTTTTCTATTACCCTAGGTGCCTCGTCAAGTTGCAAGGGTGGTAAGGTACTCTCCCAGGATCGAACTTGAAGTGGTTCATCAGGTGATTCTTGAACACTGGGAGGTGTGGATTCTTTTGTAGCTTCATGGAGGTCCATTACTATAGATGGAGGCTGTGTAGAAGCTTTTACCTCTATGGATGTATTACATGAGGAGCTAGAAGCTTCATGGAACTCCCCCCTTCCTGAGCTAGGTGGAATAAATTGGTTTTGCCTTGGAGCCCAAACTAGCTCTGGACTAGGTGTGTAGCATTCTGTGATCTTTCCCTTCCCACGGTCTGCCATTGGCTTTAGCGTTACACTGTTTGACTCATATGGGTTTGTTGTCGATAGGGAAGGACACATTTTACATTTAGGTACCCAAATTTGCTCATTTCCATCATAGTAGCCTTGGGCTTCTAATAGTTGTTTTGGAATCCATCGTGATTTGGTCTTGACTCTCCTAGGGCGCGCTCTTGGTTTTCCCAGGAAATTTTTTCTTGGAATGGATGGGAGGGTTGAGGTAGTTGGAAGTAAGGCCTTGGGGACCCATTGATATGTACTCTTAGGTCGTGCAGGTTGAGTACTTGCAATATTACTGCTTGCTGCAACTACAAGTGTTGAAGTGCTAGGTTCATGGGTAGCTCGCAAAGACGAGTTAACCACCTTGGCTTGTGAATGTTGGCTATCCTTCAACTTTGCTAGAGTTTGCAACGTAGGTGACTTTGCTTGAATGATAGGGGTAAGAGTCGGTGGTCGCGTCGTGACACTACCAGTATCCCAATCAATAGCGCATTTGGTTGCCAACATCCACGTGCGTCCCAGGTTTACGTTGCCTTCCATAGCTCCCGCGGGCATGACTAGAAACCTCTGCACTATGCTTCCATTGTCATAGACAACAGGGGTCTGAAGGACTCCAAGAATAGCAGTTTTCTTTTTATTAATGCCCTTGACTTGCATCGTACTCGGGGATAGGGTCGGTTTCCCTAATTGACACCAAACTCCATAGGATAACAAATTGTGTTTAGCTCCCGTATCTAATAAGGCATTGTATAGTACTTTCCCATAGGGGCTATTTAGCTCAATTGGGTATCGTAGGGGTGGCTCAGATTCTAATGAGTCGCCATCTGTGTCCTCGAAAAATGCTTGCGTGATTCCCAGATTAGCCTCTCGTTGGCGTCTAAGACGTTGTTGTCGTTCTCGAGCCTCAACTCTTGCTTGGATTTTTTTAAGCTCTGCTTGTTCCTTGGCAGCCTTCTTTTGATGGATGGCTTGCAACTCTTCCTGGCTTAGAGGATCATAATATCTTTTGAATTTACTCCCATTAAGGAATCCAATGGTTTCAACTCCATCTAGAGTCTCCACACGAATGGTACCTTGCAACACACTCGAAATGGTCCCTTACCAGCGTATTTCAATTTCTTCTTTTCATTACGTACCCCGTATATAAGAACTTTATCACCAACCTTGATGTCTTTATCCTTTAAATGGCTATCAAACCACTTCTTTCTCCTATCCTTCTCCACTAGAGCATTTCGCACAGCTAATTGCCTCTCTTCATCTAGCCTTTCCAGGATATATAATCGCTCCACTAAGGGGTTACCATCCCAACCTTCTTGAGAAGCTACTCGAAGACTAGGAATGACAAACTCCCATGGCATAACTGCTTCTTGGCCATACACCATCTTAAACGGTGTGCAATTAATAGCAACTTTATACGCAGTACCATAAGCCCATAAAGCTGATGTAAGCTTTAGGTCCCAATCAGTGCGATGAGCCTCGACTGTCTTTGTCAAAATGGAGATGAGAGTTTTGTTGGTACTCTCAGCTTGGCCATTTGCTTGGGGATAATAGGGTGTAGACTTGTGGTGAGATATCATGAAGTTTGATGTGAGTTCTTTTATTACTTCATTTATAAAATGAGTTCCATTGTCACTCACAAGTTCAAAGGGGCATCCAAAAAGTGTGATAATGTTCTCAAAGAGGAACTTCGCTGTTGTTTTTGCATCCGCCTTTCGTGTTGCTTTTGCTTCAGCCCATTTGGTTACATAGTCGGTAGCGACAATGATATATCGTGATTGCGTGTTACGTGCAGCCGGACTAATCGGTCCTACAAAGTCTAAGCCCCACTTTTCAAATGGTTGGGTTACCTTGATGGGATGTAGAGGCATCCTATCACTTCTTTGTGGCTTCTTGAAGCGTTGGCATTCATCACATCCCTTTGCAAAAAGTGATGCATCCTTAAATAGAGTGGGCCACCAATAGCCTGACTGTAAGATCTTTCGGGCAGTCAAGTTTCCTGAAAAGTGACCACCAACTACGCCCATGTGTGCCTCTTGTATAATATATAAATACTCATCCTCGCGGGCACAGCGTCTAAGAACATCATCTTTTCCTCTCTTATAGAGAGTTCCAGCCAGTAAGCAATAGGGTTCGCATTCCTTGATTAATTTTCGAGCTATATCTTTTCGCAGTTCTTTGGGTGGAAAACCATTAACTAAGAAGTTAACAATCTATTCTGTCCATTCAGGCATTGTCTCAACAATGAACAAAGGAGTATCAGGCAATTCATCATCAACCCCCGTAGGAGCTTCACCATTAGGGATACGAGATAAATGATCCGCCATGACATGTTTCCTCCCAGGCCTCACAACAACGGTGAAGTCAAACTCAAGAAGAATTAACAACCATCGTGTAATTCGACCTGTGGAACACGGCTTGTTTACCAAATATAGCAATGCTTGATGATCAACATAAAACACAAACTTGGTAGCAAGAAGGTAATAGCGAAATTTCTTTACTGCGTAAATCATAGCTAGACCTTCGCGCTCTGTAGTAGTGTAGTTCATCTCGGCATCATTTAATTGGCGACTTGCAAAGCTAATAGGGTAGTCCAATTTATGTTCTCCTGGTTGAGTTAGAACACACCCAATAGCAAAATTTGATGCATCAATATGCACATGAAAAGGTACATTCCAATCAGGTGTTCGCAGGATTGGAGCACTTGTTAGGGCCTTCTTTAATAACTCATAAGATTGATGACATTCTTCCGTCCAGTGAAACTCGATAAGAAGCTTGTACAATGGACGCGCTGAGAGCGGATTTTTTGAGATGGGGCTCAACTCAAGGCTCCCACCAGACAACCACTCCGTGAGACCCTACACACGCATATTTCTTAGGGGCACCACCCTCTTTTATGGAGAAAGAAGGAAACCAAAACAAACCATATACAGCACACACACACACACCTTCCTTATGTGCTTCAACACAAAATGCCCTTCAACCATTCAACACACACTCCTTAAGCAATCCCTTTGAACACTGCACAAACTCACATGCAAAGATTGACCTTCACCATATTAGTGCTCATATACTTCTAAGAAAAGCAAGCACAAAACCTCAAAACTCAAAACACCATAATGCACAAATACTTGACAACTCCTTTCCTTTCCCAAAAGAAGAGACTACTTACACACATAAGGCGGCATGCATAGAGAGCTCTTCTCCATCTATGCAGCCCCAAGACTTACTTACACACAACATAAGGAGAGAAGCCAAGCAAATAGACACCATGGTGCACAAAAACTTTCTCAACAAACAAGCAACCCAATGAGCACAAAATATGAGAAGCTGCCAAGATATGCTTACCAATTTTACATGCGTTTAGAGCAAAAGTGTGACGACGACACCCCAATTGCAACAATTTGTTGATCAAACCATGAGATAGATCATTGAACTTGATATCCTTGCTCTCATATAAAATCTACAATCCTTATTTAGGGATGAGTATGGTAAGAGGAATGTTTGCAAGAGAATGGTAGCAATAGCATATTGATGCTCTCTCTATGGTGCCGCTTATGATAGCGAGCTTAGGAAATGGATAGGGAGACAAGAGGAGAGAGAGATTAGGGCTTCCCTAACCTTAGAGGTGATTATTTGCAGAAATGGAGTAGGTGTGTGTATTTTTGTGCTTGCCAAAGGGCCTTTTTATAGCTGTACAAGACCTTGGGTTAGGTTAAACTTGACTAGGGTAGGTAATTAACCATAGTTAGGTTCCCTTTTGACCATTCCTTCAATTATGCAAATAAGGGACTTATTTTTTCATTAAAAATAGCCTTTTAAGTCGTGGAGGCTCCATAAGGGTTGATAATGTATGTGGGCCCCACCATGATGTCCCTCCAGTGGCTCCTGCAGAGTGTCCCCATCCTGTTTGTTGTGTCATTGGAAGCATCTTGAGCCGACCCCTCCACATGCAAGTGGTTTTTAACTCCCCATTGGTATTTTAGAATATTGAAGAAGTCAAGAAAACTTTTCACCTTTGTGGTTTACCTGATTGTAACTTTGACCTGCAGTAACAGTGTCCGCAGCACCTTGTTTTCACCATAACTTTCAGCCTGTAACTCAGAATTGGGTGCTATAAAAGGCAAAGTTGACCTTCTCAAAGTGTTTAAGCTGATTTTGGAGTGTTCCTCAAGTATACCCACGAGCTAAGGCGTTCAAGATGCATCCAAAACACCTTTTGAACCAAGTCTCCTTGTAGGGGGCCCTTTAGCATGCATCCAAGGTGTAGCATGCTTTTTCAAAAGAGAATCCACCTTAAACAAATGAGGTAGACTCCAATAAAGTTTGATTTATTGGGGATATACATTATATTTAAGATTTGTTGACCAACACAAGTAAATGATCCAAGAGTTGGGTCACATAGTGGTGAGGAAGGGAAGGCCTACAAGGTTAACCCTACCCTTGAGAGAAGATGGGTAAGATAAGTGCCCATAAATTATTTATTTACAAATTATGGGATGTAGATAGCTATTTAAATTAGTAAAGGTAATTATTTAAAAGAATATACAGTAAAAAACTAGGAGAGTAGAATTAAGTTTACTATTTACATTTAGCATGAAGAGAGAAATATGATGTAAATGCATAAAGATCTAAGAAGGGTAAGGTGTTTGTATGGAAAAAGGCTATTACGGAAAGAGAGAATGAACACTAGGTTAAAACTTTGATAAAAAATATACACATTTGAGTAGAAATGTAGTGCAAATGCAAGGTTACCATTTAACGCCACTCATATTAGCCCTCCCCCTTCATCTAGGATCATTCATGCTCCTAGATGAAACAAAAGAGTTTTTTCCTTTTTCTTTTCTTTTCTTTTTTTTTCTTTTTTTCTTATTTTTCTAAAAAAAGGAGGAGTGATATACACTCTTTTACTCCATTAGATCTGCTTTTCATTACCTCAATCCCATAAATCGGAGATGGGAGGGTTGCCTTGGGTATGTTGAGATTCCAAGGCTGGTTCTTCTTTGCACATCAAAGCTTTAAAAATAGGTGGAGCATTTGCCAAGAAGAAGGGAGCCACGCCAATTTGGAGCTTAGACGATGTAGGTAGATGACTTCCTATCAACGGATTGATACGTTGAAAGTAGGGCTTTAATCTCCATCCATTGACTCTGGTCTTGTGGAGTTTTCCTGATAAATCTGCTAATCTGTAACTACCATTCCCAAACCTTGTTTTTATCATGAAAGGTCCCTCCCATCTTTGCAAAAACTTTTTGTCAAGTCGAGTATCAAGTCGGTTATCATAGCGAAGAACCAACATACCTTCCTTCAATCCTTTCCCCTTGAGCTTCTTGTTGATTTTGTCCCTTTGGCTTGTGGCTTGGGCAATGTAATAGTCGATGGACTCTTCTCTATCAAGCTCAAGTCGTTGAAGATCTAAAATTCTTTCGTGCAAAGCTTCTTTTGTCCTCTTTGCTCCCCGTGAGAGAATGCGTAGGCTTGCAATCTCCACCTCAATAGGAAGGAGTGCCTCCTGTCCATATACCAAATGAAAAGGAGTGAATTGAGTGGATACCTTGAAAGATGTTCTGTATGCCCATAGAGCTGCGGTCAAATGACGATCCCAGTCGTTTGGTCGATCTGCAACCTGCTTAGAAATGATCTTACATATCATTCCATTCACCTTTTCAACCAACCCATTGCACTGAGGGTAGTAAGGTGTAGAATGCAAATGTTTGACTTTTAACTTTGCCAAAAGATTATCTAGGAGCTCTGCTCTAAACCCTGGACCACGATCTGAAAAAATCTCTAATGGTGTGCCGAATCTACTGCATATGTGATCAAAGATAAATTTTGATACCTCCTCGGCTGTAATTCGTGTTGTACTTGATGCCTCTGCCCATCGTGTCATGTAATCTACTCCCACAATGATGAAGACCTTCCCGGTAGATGTGCGAGGTAAGGGGCCTATTGCATCCACACCCCACTTCTCAAAAGGACCATACGAAATTATTGGAACTTGAGGATCGTAAGTGAGTCGTCGATCTCCAACAATCTGACAACCTTTGCATGACTTACACCAATGCTGGACATCACGATGTAGACTTGGCCAAACAAACCCTGCTTGCAAAATCTTCCTGTTTGTAATATCATGAGAAAAATGACCCCCACAGACATCATCATGGCATGAAAAGAGGATTCTCTCTATTTCTTGAACAGAGGGCACCCTTCTTAGCACCAAATCTTTCCCTTTATGATACAGATCATCTCCTATGAGTTGGTAAGGAGTTGCCTTTTTTACCAACCTATGCCTTTGCACTTTATCCAAGTGTTTAGGGCACTCACCAGTTTGGAGGAAAAATATGATGTCCTTCGATTCCTCTTGGCCTTGGTACTTTGGTTCGTAGAGCTTCACACCTCCCACCATGATCTGAAGTTTCTCATTGGCGAGATAATCTGCTTCCTTGTTGAGGGTTCTCACAACATGTTGTACCTGTGTAGCTTCAAAGTTCTTTATCAAATCCTTCACCTGTCTAAGCCACTCCACTAGAGTAGGGTTCTTGCACTTCCATATCCCTTGGATTTGCCTAATAACTAGTAAGGAATCACCTCTTATTATAAGTCTTTCGATGCCAAGTTTTCTGCATTCTTCAAGCCCCAACTTTAAGGTGACATACTCAGCCTCATTATTAGAATGAACATTTTCCAAGGTGATACCTTTCTTAACAAGAACTTCCCTTTGTGGACTTAGAATAAGAACCCCCCCTGCTGCCTGATCGTGTTGTCGTCGGTAAGCTCCATCAAAGCACAAAATGTGTGCATTGTCCATCTCCTCCTCATTATTTTGTGGTGTAGCTTTGTCTCCTGCCTTTGGTGACTCTTTTCTTTCTCTCACTTTGTATGTGAGAATGTCTGCAAGACCTGCCCTTGTGCTATCTTCCACAAGAAAAGTGTATTCGAACTCTTGAAGTTCTAGAACCCATTTGGCTATCCTAGATGAGAGGCTCATGTGTTGCACAACATATGGTAAATTGTTTTCCATGGTGAGAATGACAAATGGTGCAGGTAAGAGATATGATCGGAACTTTCTTACCGCAAACATAATTGTGAATACCACCTTCTCCATATCGGTGTAGCCCTTCTCTGCAGCGGTCATGACTTTGCTTGCAAAGTATACTGGCCTCATGTAGCATGTTTTTGGGTCTTTTTGCATGAGAACTACACCGATGGCCTCCATTCCTACACTTGGCGTGATGTAATATGTATCCTTTGGATTTGGTGGCATTATTGTTGGAAGAGAGTTGAGAATACCCTTTACTTCAGTAAAGCATAATTCGTGTTCCTCTCTCCATTCAAATGTGGGTTTGTTTGCTAGCTTGTGCAAAGGTGCAATAGCTTCCGCTAGAAGGTGAATGAAACGAGACATGTACCTTACTTTTTGGTTGAAATTCATGAGCTCCTTGGTTGTAGTTGGTGGTTGTAGTGACAAGAGAGCATTTACTTTTGATGGATCCACTTGAATTCCTTGCAAAGAAACCACATGACCTAGCAATACCACTTGTGACTCTGCAACGTGACACTTCTCAGGATTAAGTTGTCCCCCAAATTGATGAAGCCTCCTAAGTGTTAAGTATGGAGCCTGATTTACCCTTGTAATTTTCTGTGGTAAAAGCGCACATTTGTAAGGCCCCCATTATGAGGAGAAGCCATCGTGCGTGAAGGAAAATCACTCACCGGAAACCAAAATTTTCATGGACAAGAATCAGGGGCAACTTTAAAGGCCTCGAGGGCGGAGGCCCCCGAGACTTTTTTTCGCCGGAATATTCTTTTTCACCTGAATATTATGGCCGGACGGCGGCCGGAAAGTGGTCGGAAAACAACCGGTCGGTTGGCCGGTAGTCAATGGCCGATGGCCGGTGGTCGGAAGTCAATGGCCGGTGGCCGGTGGCCGAATTCAAAAGCGGACTTGTCTTCTCAAGGGCGGCCACACATGGGCGGATTGGAGGGTCCGATTTGGACTTATTCGCACAAGGGCGGCTACACATGGCTGTCTCTCATAAGAGAGGGCAGCCCTTTTGGCCTATAAAAGGAGGCCATTTCTACACACATTTCATAGTGTGAAGTTGATGCAACAAGGTGAGTGTGAGGTGGTGAGAGTGAAGCAAGGCGGGAGCTCCATTAAGGGTATAATCCCTTTGTAAACTACTTCTTGTTTTGAAGTACTAAAGCCATTGAGTGACTGCTTTCCCGTGGACGTAGCCCACATTGGGTGAACCACGTATATCGTGTGTACTCTCTCTCTCTCTCTCTCTCTCTCTCTCTCTCTCTCTCTCTCTCTCTCTCTCTCTCTCTCTCTCTCTCTCTCTCTCTCTACTCTATAATCTCGTGTATATAAATCTGTCTCTCTCCATTAAGTAATCTACTCAATTATCTATTTAGCTACGTCTTATTTTCTAACAACTGGTATCAGAGCAAGGTTTTCTCGTAGATAAATTATCTCAAGGAAAGGATTCCTTGAATTGAGTGGGAGTTATGGCGGAGGAAGGGAAGCTCAAGATTGAGAAGTTCAACGGCAAAAACTACCAACATTGGAAGATGCAGATTGAAGACTATCTCTACCAGAAGGACCTCTATTTGCCACTAGGCGGTCTTGCGAAGAAGCCCGCAACAATGGCAGATGAAGCATGGATTGTCCTTGATCGAAAGGAACTGGTAACAATCCTGTTAAGCTTGGCGTCAACGGTGGCCTTCAATGTTTCGGAGATGAAGACCACGGAGGACTTGATGAAGTCACTTGACGACTTCTACGAGAAACCATCGGCATCCAATAAGGTATTTCTTATGAAGCGCTTGTTCAATCTAAAGATGGCAGAGAATGGTTCAGTTGCAGAACACCTAAATGACTTTAACACAAACATAAGTCAACTTCGATCAGTGAAAATCAATTTCGATGACGAAGTGCGAGCTCCCCTTATACTATCATCTCTACCGGATAGTTGGGACAGCCTTGTGATGGCTGTAAGTAATTCTATCTCTGGCACAAATACTCTTAAGTTTGATGATGTTGTGGGTGTTCTCCTAAGCGAGGAAATGCGAAGGAGAAGCACAGGAGAATCATCAAGTGCTGCACTATCAGTGGAAACAAGAGGAAGGCTTAAGGAGAGATTCAAAAACCAAAAGGGTCGTGATCGCTCAAGGCGGAGCAAGTCACGCACAAAGTCAGTTCTTGAATGTTGGAACTGCGGCAAGAAGGGCCACGTCAAGAAGGATTGCTGGTCCAAGAAGAAGAAGGAGACAGAGTCTCAAGAAAACAAGCCAACATAGGAGGCCAATGTGGCAGGTAAAATAGAGCAAGCTGCTCTCATTAGACAATGTGTCTAATTCCTGGATAGTAGATTCCGGGGCTTCATTCCATGCGACACCACACAAGCAACATTTCCAAGACTACACCAAAGTTAATTTTGGGTATGTATACTTGGGAGATGATGAAGCTTGTGAGATTGTCGGCAAAGGTACAGTTTCTGTCAAAAGTGCTAACGGAAATGAATGGAAGCTTAAAGATGTTAGGCATGTTCCTTCTCTTCGCAAAAATTTGATCTCTACAAGACAATTGGACGATGAAGGTCACAACATTGCATTCGGAAACAAACGGTGGAAGATCTCAAAGGGATCTTTGGTGGTTGCCAAGGGTGAAAAAGTCGGTACACTTTACTTGTGTACTGTTAGCACGCAACCTTCAGCTTGTGCTGCAACTACAGAAGTTGACAGTGCGGTGTGGCACTACCGACTTGGGCATATGAGTGCCAAACGAATGCAAATCCTTCAAACAAAGAAGCTTCTACCAGGTTTGAAAGAAGTGGACTTAGAGTTCTGTGAAGATTGTGTTTATGGTAAACAAAAGAGGGTAAAATTTCAAAAATCAGGAAATGAAAGAAAAAATAAAAAACTTGAGTTGGTTCATTCTGATGTTTGGGGTCCTGCAAGTACACCATCACTTGGTGGCTCATTGTACTATGTAACATTCATAGACGATGCGACTAGAAAAACATGGGTTTATGTCATGAAGAATAAATCCAATGTATTTTCCATATTTCAAAGGTGGAAAGCCTTTGTGGAGAATGAAACAGGTACCAAGGTTAAATGCCTCAGATCCGACAATGGAGGCGAATATTGCAGCCAAGCTTTTGAAATCTTTTGTGCTAGCAATGGCATTCGGAGGCAAAGGACAACCCCAAGGACACCTCAACAAAATGGGATTTCAGAAAGGATGAACAGAACAATCATGGAACGAGCACAAAGCATGCGGCTACATGCAGGCCTACCGCTTGAGCTTTGGGCGGAAGCTATAAGTACGTCTGTGTACTTAATCAATCGGTCACCCTCAACGGCATTGGATGGGGGAGTTCCAGAAGAGGCATGGACAGGTAAACCGGTGAATTATGCATTTCTCAAAGTGTTTGGGTGTGAGGCTTTCATGCACATAGATAGAAGCCTAAGATCAAAGTTAGATGCAAAGTCCAAAAAGTGTTTCTTCATTGGCTATGGAGAAGGAGACTTTGGGTATCGCCTATGGAATCCTGAAGATGGTAAAATCTTAAGGAGTAGGGATGTAATTTTTAACGAACAAAATATGTACAAAGATTACTTGGAAAGAAAACAAACAAAAGAAACAGGTGATGAGTACATGGAGCTTGAGGACGGTGAAGACTCAAGGACTGCAAACGGTGACAATGTGCAACAACGTCAACCAAATGAGGAGCCTCAACCTATTCCCCGAAGATCTACAAGAGCAAGTAGACCTCCAAAAAGGTTTGTTCGTTCCTTCAACCATCTCTTGATCTCAGATTCTGGAGAGCCGGAATCATATGAAAAAGCTATGCAACATGAATCCAAAGAAGAATGGACGAAGAGCATGCAAGTGGAGATGGACTCACTACATCGCAACCAAACATGGGAGTTGGTTGAGTTGCCTAAAGGTAAGCGGGCACTTCAAAACAAATGGGTGTACAAGCTAAAGGAAGAAGAAGGTGGGAAGAAAAGGTACAAGTCTAGGCTTGTGGTAAAAGGTTTTTCTCAAAAGAAAGGTATTGACTTCAATGAAATATTTTCTCCTGTTGTAAAAATGAACTCAATTAGGCTTGTCTTAAGCCTTGTGGCTGCTCATGATCTAAATCTCGAGCAAATGGATGTAAATACGGCATTCCCTCAAGGTGACTTAGAGGAGGAAATCTACATGCTTCAACCAAAGGGGTATGAAGTAAAAGGTAAGGAGAAAATGGTTTGCAGATTAAAGAAGAGCTTGTATGGTTTAAAGCAAGCATCAAGACAATGGTACTTGAAGTTTGATCGATGGATGTTGGATCATGGATTCACAAGATGCAACTCGGATCACTGCGTCTACACGGAGAATTTGGGAGATGGGAAATTCATCATCCTAATGTTGTATGTTGATGACATGTTGATTGCAAGTGCTAACATGCAGGACATCAAAGACCTAAAAGAGGAGCTGTCCAAATCTTTTTCAATGAAAGATTTAGGTGCTGCAAAGAGGATACTTGGTATGAAAATATCAAGGGACAGGACGAAGAAGACAATAAAGCTATCTCAAGAAGATTACATCAAGAAGGTACTAGAAAGGTTTGCAATGCAAAATGCAAAACCAGTTTCTACACCTTTGGCTGGTCATTTTAAACTAACGAAGGATATGTGTCCAAAGACACAAGAGGAGATAGCCTATATGTCTAAAGTTCCATATGCTGCAACGGTAGGTTCTCTAATGTATGCTATGGTTTGGACAAGGCCAGACATTGCACATGCAGTGGGAGTTGTGAGTAGGTTCATGGACAACCCAGGTAAAGAGCATTGGCAAGCTGTGAAGTGGATACTTAGGTATCTAAAAGGGACAACAACAAATGCTTTGTATTTTGGAGGAACTGATATTTTTCTAGAAGGGTATGCTAATGCAGATATGGCAGGTGACAAAGATACTCGAAGGAGCACTATTGGCTATGTGTTCACGGATGGAGGCACAGCAGTAAGCTGGGCTTCAAAGCTGTAGAAAGTGGTTTCACTTTCTACCACGGAAGCAGATTATGTAGCAATGACGGAGGCAAGCAAAGAAATTATGTGGCTTCACAGATTCTTAGAAGAGCTTGGATTCAAACAAGACAATTGTGTCTTGTACAATGATAGCCAAAGCGCTATCCATCTTGCGAAGAACTCAGCCTTTCATTCAAGGACAAAGCACATTGAGGTGAGATATCACTTCATACGCACTCTTTTGGAAGAGGGACAACTAAAGCTAGGAAAGGTGCATACAAGTGAAAATCTTGCAGACATGTTTACAAAGGTGGTCAACAAGGAGAAGTTGAGCTTTTGCTCATCTTCAATTGGCATTCAAGGATAAGAAGCCAGAATGGAAAGCAGTCACAGGTTTGGTTTGGAGATCAATCTCCAAGTGGGAGATTGTTAAGTATGGAGCCTGATTTACCCTTGTAATTTTCTGTGGTAGAAGCGCACATTTGTTAAGGCCCCCATTATGAGGAGAAGCCATCGTGCATGAAGGAAAATCACTCACCGGAAACCAAAATTTTCACGGACAAGAATCAGGGGCAACTTTAAAGGCCTCAGGGGCGGAGGCCCCCGAGACTTTTTTTTCGCCGGAATATTATGACCGGACGGCAGTCGGAAAGTGGTCAGAAAACAACCGGTCGGTCGGCCGATGGCCGGTAGTCAATGGCCGATGGCCGGTGGTCGGAAGTCAATGGCCGGTGGCCGGTGGCCGAATTCAAAAGCGGACTTGTCTTCTCAAGGGCGGCCACACATGGGCGGATTGGAGGGTCCGATTTGGACTTATTCGCACAAGGGCGGCTACACATGGCTGTCTCTCATAAGAGAGGGCAGCCCTTTTGGCCTATAAAAGGAGGCCATTTCTACACACATTTCATAGTGTGAAGTTGATGCAACAAGGTGAGTGTGAGGTGGTGAGAGTGAAGCAAGGCGGGAGCTCCATTAAGGGTATAATCCCTTTGTAAACTACTTCTTGTTTTGAAGTACTAAAGCCATTGAGTGGCTGCTTTCCCGTGGACGTAGCCCACATTGGGTGAACCACGTATATCGTGTGTACTCTCTCTCTCTCTCTCTCTCTCTCTATAATCTCGTGTATATAAATCTGTCTCTCTCCATTAAGTAATCTACTCAATTATCTATTTAGCTACGTCTTATTTCCTAACACTAAGCCCCTCCTCAACTTTTTGGCAATGAAGTCTTTGGCTACTATAGATACAGAAGTCATCCATAAAAACCCTAATTGACTTTCCAAAGAAGGGCTGAATGACAAGAGTTGTAAATTTTATAAAGGTACTAGGAGCATTTGTGAGCCCAAATGGCATCACTCTATAGGCAAAGCAACCCCAAGGTGTGAGGAAAGTGGTTTTTAACTGATCTTCTTCTGCTATTCTGATTTGAAAATACCCTGAATACCCATCACACACTGTGTAACATTCATAGCCGGCTACTTCGTTTAAGATTTCATCTTGGAAAGGAAGAGGAAAATGATCCCTCTTTGTTGCAGCATTGAGCGGTTTGTAGTCAACACAGACCCTCCATTTTTCGTTCTTTTTAGGGGTTACTACAATTGGGGACACCCACTCAGAGTTAGACACTGGGTAAATGAAACCAGCTTTGAGGAGTCGGTTAACCTCTGTCAAAAGTGCCTCTTGTTGTATTTTTCCTAGGCGCCTTAGCTTTTGAGCCACAGGTTTAGTATCTGGTTTTAATTCTATGCCATGCTCTATAACATCCACACCTCTAATTTGTGAGTAATCAGTGATAAACAAATTAGGATACCTCTTGAGCATATCGATGTAGGACCGCTTCTCCTCAGGGGTAAGATCTTTTGCAAGCATCCTCTCAAAGTCTTCAAAGTGCTTGTGGTCACCTTTGTCATCCTTTGTTTGCTCCTTTGTTGGGTCAACCTCTATTGATGGAGTTTTTGATGTGTTGAAGATGATTCCCATTACCTCCACAGATGATTCTTCTTCGCTATTGGATGTAGTGGTTGAACTTTCCTCGTCGCTTGAGCCAAAACTCTCTTCACTTTCTTCATCAGCCGTGGTCTCATAGTTGATGTCGAGCTGCTTTCCTTCATGCCAATCGTATACTACATGTTGCCCCTTTTTGAGAATCAATTGTCCTCGTCCCCATTTTTGATCTGCATTCACAGCAATGAGCCAAGGCCTCCCTAGGATGATGGGATAGCCCTCCCCCTTGGCTGGCATAACATACATGTCCACACGTGCATCTATATTACATACAGAAACTTTTACATTCTCGATGATCCCTAGGCACTTCACACTTGCATTGTTGGCCAGCCTAGCTTGACAATTAGAGGATTTAGTGATTTCAAGCCCTAGTATATTCATGGCTCTTTCCGTGATCACACACATTTGTGCTCCACCATCAACATACACATTGGATACCTTCCTACCCCTTACATAAGCATCTACAATAGGTTCCACATCTTGTTGTGGCTTTGAAGTCAATGCCTTTATTGTCACCTTTTCTTTCTTTCTTGGGAGTCTTGTGCTTACAAGTTTGGACCAGTGCCTTCTCACCTTGGGTGATAGATGTAGGAGTTGAGGCCAAGAAATATTGGGCTTTTGAGTTTGCAGATCTTCTAAGATGTTGTAGGGTTCCATATTCTTTCCTAATGGAAAATCGTTGATGCCGATCTCCCTTTGCCTTGACCTCTGCTTCTTGCCTCCTTCCTCCTTCTTTGACTTTTTCTTCCTCTCCTTCCTTGCAGGTTCTGACTCTTCATTCCTTGTGTCTTCATCCTTGTTGTGTGCTCTTGTGCGCTTTTCTGCTGGCATAACATCAAAATGTATAGGGCTCACCTCTATCTCCTCTTCCAGCTTTATGACGTTTACTCCTCTCTCTTCCTCCACTGGTGGGACAGGAGGGATGTTTGCCACTGGAGGTGGTGGTGGTCGACGAAGAATTTGTGGGGCTTGAGCATGCTCTTGCTGCACCATGAGCGGAGGGGGTCTAGGAGGGTATATGTCCCCTGGAAGCCTTCGAGGGTGAGGGCAATTATACATGCCATGACCAACTTCGTTGCAATTCCAGCATCTCAACTCTTGTGCTTGACGTCGTTGATTGCGATTCCCTTCTCTTGGTTGTCGTTGTTGGGGTAGGCCCTGCACTAGATTCAAGGTGAGACTCTCTAGTTGTTGAGTTAATCTTTGCAAGATCTCTTGTTGTGATCCTTCCCCTATTTGTGAATTTTGGGCAAGAGAGCCCCTAACTTGTGCTCCCATGCTTGGTGAAGAATCCCTCTCAATGACTTCATTTAGGTCCCTTGTTCTATGTGCTTGAAAATTGAACTTTTTGAATTTGACCATGGCCACCTCACGTGCTTCCTCAAATGTTGATGGGAATTTTAACTCTACCTTGGTCTTCAAAATTGGATACAAGCCAGCCATGAACCTATCTTTCTTTAGAAAGTTTGGTACACCACCTTGGTTTTGTAAGGTAGACTCCCATCTATCCCATAGGTTAAGGAAAACGGCCTCATAAGATGGGTAGTCTTCAAGGAATACCTGTTTATGTTGAAGTAGACACTTCCAAAGACCCTCTGGAGTATCTCCTTGCCCAAATTTGGCAAGAAAAATTGCACGTAGCCTCTCCCAATTGGTTTTGTTTTGAGGTTGCAAGGCCTCGTACCTTGCCTTAGCCTCCCCTTTGAGAACGAGTGGAAAAGCACGCAGCTTTGCCTCTTCTTGATCTCTCCCAGAGATGAGGTGTGCCATCTCCAAATTATCCAGAAATTCTTGTGCATCCTCACCATTTTTAGAATGAAAGGTAGGAAAAGTACTTGACATTTTTACAATACAAGGAGGCTTGTGTACCACAAAGTTTTGACTACGATGAGTGATCACATCAAAATGAAAATATATACATCAAGTGTTAGTTCATAATTTATCATAGGCAAAATAAAAGGGTTGATTGAGGCATTAATTTCATTAAGGCGAGTGGGTCCAAAAATTCTCCTAATGGTTGCTTGAAATCTAAATTTTGTAGCAATTATGATGTGCACAGATTGACGAGCTATGGGTGTAAAAGGAGAAGCAGCTCCAGGTTGGTTCATGTGATAATGTGTTCTCCTTTTTCTTTCTCTTGAAGAAAGTTTCCTTTGAGTGCATCGCTATCTAAGCGCCTCTTGTCCCTGCCTCAAAACAAAATAAAAACATGGACATCAAATGAATCATCATAATTAATGAATGGAAGAATGATGGAATTTGGAGATGCCAAGATTTCACCAAGTCTTTCTACTCCAAACATAAAAACAATGTTGGTAAAAAAAATTGTGATCTACACAAATGTTAATTCTGATGCGTTGTGAAAAATGAAAAGCATATGGTGCAACTCTATTGTTCATGAGGAGAATAGAAGGCAATTAGGAAAGTTCCTCCGTGGGGGCACCACTTTTATGAGAGCGGATTTTTTGAGATGGGGCTCAACTCAAGGCTCCCACCAGACAACCACTCCGTGAGACCCTACACACGCATATTTCTTAGGGGCACCACCCTCTTTTATGGAGAAAGAAGGAAACCAAAACAAACCATATACAGCAGACACACACACACACACCTTCCTTATGTGCTTCAACACAAAATGCCCTTCAACCATTCAACACACACTCCTTAAGCAATCCCTTTGAACACTGCACAAACTCACATGCAAAGATTGACCTTCACCATATTAGTGCTCATATACTTCTAAGAAAAGCAAGCACAAAACCTCAAAACTCAAAACACCATAATGCACAAATACTTGACAACTCCTTTCCTTTCCCAAAAGAAGAGACTACTTACACACATAAGGCGGCATGCATAGAGAGCTCTTCTCCATCTATGCAGCCCCAAGACTTACTTACACACAACATAAGGAGAGAAGCCAAGCAAATAGACACCATGGTGCACAAAAACTTTCTCAACAAACAAGCAACCCAATGAGCACAAAATATGAGAAGCTGCCAAGATATGCTTACCAATTTTACATGCGTTTAGAGCAAAAGTGTGACGACGACACCCCAATTGCAACAATTTGTTGATCAAACCATGAGATAGATCATTGAACTTGATATCCTTGCTCTCATATAGAATCTACAATCCTTATTTAGGGATGAGTATGGTAAGAGGAATGTTTGCAAGAGAATGGTAGCAATAGCATATTGATGCTCTCTCTAT
The DNA here is from genome assembly GCF_014529385.1 of Adiantum capillus-veneris. Lineage (NCBI taxonomy): Eukaryota > Viridiplantae > Streptophyta > Polypodiopsida > Polypodiales > Pteridaceae > Adiantum > Adiantum capillus-veneris. The sequence goes on along the minus strand of NC_140954.1, from coordinate 102,316,113 downwards.
GGTGCCGCTTATGATAGCGAGCTTAGGAAATGGATAGGGAGACAAGAGGAGAGAGAGATTAGGGCTTCCCTAACCTTAGAGGAGATTATTTGCAGAAATGGAGTAGGTGTGTGTATTTTTGTGCTTGCCAAAGGGCCTTTTTATAGCTGTACAAGACCTTGGGTTAGGTTAAACTTGACTAGGGTAGGTAATTAACCATAGTTAGGTTCCCTTTTGACCATTCCTTCAATTATGCAAATAAGGGACTTATTTTTTCATTAAAAATAGCCTTTTAAGTCGTGGAGGCTCCATAAGGGTTGATAATGTATGTGGGCCCCACCATGATGTCCCTCCAGTGGCTCCTGCAGAGTGTCCCCATCCTGTTTGTTGTGTCATTGGAAGCATCTTGAGCCGACCCCTCCACATGCAAGTGGTTTTTAACTCCCCATTGGTATTTTAGAATATTGAAGAAGTCAAGAAAACTTTTCACCTTTGTGGTTTACCTGATTGTAACTTTGACCTGCAGTAACAGTGTCCGCAGCACTTTGTTTTCACCATAACTTTCAGCCTGTAACTCAGAATTGGGTGCTGTAAAAGGCAAAGTTGACCTTCTCAAAGTGTTTAAGCTGATTTTGGAGTGTTCCTCAAGTATACCCACGAGCTAAGGCATTCAAGATGCATCCAAAACACCTTTTGAACCAAGTCTCCTTGTAGGGGGCCCTTTAGCATGCATCCAAGGTGTAGCATGCTTTTTCAAAAGAGAATCCACCTTAAACAAATGAGGTAGGCTCCAATAAAGTTTGGTTTATTGGGGATATACATTATATTTAAGATTTGTTGACCAACACAAGTAAATGATCCAAGAGTTGGGTCACATAGTGGTGGGGAAGGGAAGGCCTACAAGGTTAACCCTACCCTTGAGAGAAGATGGGTAAGATAAGTGCCCATAAATTATTTATTTACAAATTATGGGATGTAAATAGCTATTTAAATTAGTAAAGGTAATTATTTAAAAGAATATACAGTAAAAAACTAGGAGAGTAGATTTAAGTTTACTATTTACATTTAGCATGAAGAGAGAAATATGATGTAAATGCATAAAGATCTAAGAAGGGTAAGGTGTTTGTATGGAAAAAGGCTATTACGGAAAGAGAAAATGAACACTAGGTTAAAACTTTGATTAAAAATATATACATTTGAGTAGAAATGTAGTGCAAATGCAAGGTTACCATTTAACGCTACTCAACGCTATCTCGGCAAAGTTTAAAATAAATCTTCGATAATAACCAACATGGCCCATAAATCTTTGAACTCCTTTATAGTTAGTAGGTGGTGGCAAATCGGCAATGGCTTTAATCTTACTCTCATCTGTGGATATCCCGTTCTTGGACACTATATGCCCTAGAATGACTCCATGCTTAACCCAAAATTGGCATTTGAAAGGGTTCAATGATATGCGATAAAATCTGCACCTTTCAAATATTTTTCGTAGATATAACAAATGCTTCTCCCAAGAAGAATAAACACAAAGGTCGTCTAGGAAAGCTTCACAAAACTCCCTTAGAAATTCTTTAAACGCAGTGTTTATTTTATCGTTGGAATGTAGCAGGGGCATTCGTTAAGCTAAAAGCCATAACACGAAATGCAAACACTCCAAACTCTGTGATAAAAGCAGTTTTAGCTTGGTCCTCTAATGCAATTGTGATTTGATTGTAACCAGAGTACCCATCTAAAAAGCTATAAGCTTCCTTGCCCGCAACTCTTTCAAGCACATGTTCTGAATATGGCAAGGGATAATGATCTCTCCTAGTGGCTGCATTAACTTTCTTGAGGTCCACGCACACTCTTAGTTTCCCATTCTTTTTTGGCACAATGACTATTGGAGAAACCCATTCTGAGTGCTCAATAGGGTATATGAATCCACATTGGATAAGTTTTTCAATCTCCTCTTGTACAATTTTGGCGTACTTAGGATTCATTGGATAGGGTCGTTGCTGGATGGGTTTAGCAGTGTTGATCATGGGAATTGTATGTTGCACCACAGAAGGTGGAACGCCCTTCATGTCATGATATGTCCAAGCAAAGATATCCTTGTATTCCTTGAGGAGCTCCTTAAGTACAGCCTCTTTAGTTTCGGTAAGGTCTTGAGCAATAAAGACTGGTTTAGACTCCTCACCTGGTTTTGCTAATTCTATCTCTTTAACTACCGCTGGACCATCATAGACTCCACTGCTTCCATTGGTAGGTATTCGTTGGGCTTGGCATACACAACCTTTCGCTCCCCCGTGGTATAAGATTTAAAATGTTCAGGAGCCGTATGTAAGTCAACAGGCTCTTGTCCTGACGGAGACCTTTCTTTTAGTTCTGCCTCCTTTTGTTGTTGTGCTAACTCTCGGTTTTGACGTCTTCTTATAGTTCGACTCAATTTCGGCTCTGTAACCTCCAATTGAGCGAGGTCAATGGGTCGCGGACTGCACCACATGACACTCTGGAGATGTTCACCCCAATTGTCTACTAGCTTTCGATGAGCATCACATGCCCCTAGATAGCTAAGCCATTCTGCAGTAGATCTTTCTTTGTTTATCCTAGCTCTCACATTTGCTCGATATCGTCGTCTCTTATATGACCTTTGTTTCTTGTTAAGGTTTTGATTTTGGTAAATGTTTGAACTCGACTCGCTTGATAGGTCTTCGCTTGTATCTTCTTCACTCTCATATAAATTACCATAGATGGTCGTACTAGACCTTGAGTGTTCAGTTTCTATACTTGGCTCACTCGATGTTTCCTCAGGTTCTGAATCCATTTCTCCCTAAGATTCCGTTTCTGATGTGTATTGGCCTGAAGCCTTTGAGGAATCATCGGTTTCACTCTCAGGTAGGTGTGCCTCTTTCTTATCATCGGATGTTACATGCGCTACACCTAACATGTTTACTGGTGCAATGTGTGGTATCTCTTCCCCATCTGGTGTTACCCAGGTTGTTCCTCTAGCTCCCCATGTATCTATAGTTTCCGCTAGGTGTACCCAATTAACATTGTCTGACTCAACCATTCCGGGTAGGATATCCATATAAGGAGAGTTCTCCCCAATATCCGTGTCTTCGTTACACGTGTAACAATACTATAATGGAGCTGAGTGAATTGTTGTGTCTGATTGATTATCAATGATGAATTTATTTCCTAGAGGATGCGTTCGACCACTTAAAAGATCAACTCGAATGACAGAGTCTTGGAACTGTAAGTAGACGTGGTTTTTGGACCAGTCATGCACCATTTTTGCTTCCCTCATGAATGGATGCCCTAAGATCATCTCAAATGACATAGGATGCTTGGAAAAATCCATAACAATGAAAGTTTGCCTTACCTTGTGTCCCAAGACCTTGATTCTGAGATCCTTTAGCATTCCAATAGGCGTAACAATAGATCCATTAGCCATTTTTACCACTACGCTTGTGGCTTCAAGGTGAGTTCGCCCCATAGACTCCCAACAACTCTTTGTCACCATGCTGACTCCCGCACCACCGTCAAGGACTCCCTTTACAGTTAATCCTTTAGTAGTGATTGGCAGAGTAGCATTAGATTCATCACCTTCAAAGTATTGCCCCAACTTGTTAACGGGTACTTCAATTACAGATTCATGTCCCGCTAGGTCAGATGGTGGTGCTAAATGTTCCTCATCATTCATTACCGAGTCAGGTTTGTTCATATGTGCAAACTGTGGTAATCCGGCCTGTAATTCTCCATTGAGGAAGGCTCGAAGAGCTGAGACTAGCTCGGGGCCTTTATATAGTTTGGACATGATGGTGGTTCTAACTTCTGAAGACATGAAATCCATCAATTTGGCAACATTTAATGGCATCTTGTGGGACGTAGGACCCTGACAAGAGAATGGCGAAGATGGAATCTCCACTTCCTCAAGGGGGTCGGGTATTCCCTCACCAAACATTCTCTCTAGTAGGAAAGGTGTGTGTCCACTTTCAGATGTCCTACCCTCACTCTCTTCCCGAATGATACTGGGTATAGCTAACGGCTTGTAGTTCTTGTGAGGTTGAACTTGTGTGGGAAACACTGTGTCCGACATCTGGATATGTTTGGGTTCAGGTTCTAATGTTCTTTGAGTTTCTTCCACCAAACCCCTCAGTTGTTGGACTCATTCGATTTCCACTGTTGGGTTTGGATAGGTTCCAATCTTTCTCTTGCAATCCTCATTTTTCGTCTCTCGTGGCTTATCTTGGGGGTTCGCAACTGGGTGGTTTAACTTTGAATACTCTTTTGGTGCTCGTCGTAATTCCCTCTCGTGATCCTCCTCACTGGCTTTTTCCTTTGTAGTAATAGTTTTGGTCTCCGTGGTCTCTATCGAATCTGAGTCATCCTCAGGGTCATTCATATACACGGGATCCTCTCCTGTCCCTATGTTAGTCTTTGAACTAGGTTTTGAGCTAGAAGCATTAAGGGATTTCTTTCTTCATGTTTTCTTCTTTCTCGCTTGGCCAATGGATGCAGCATCTCTCTCTTCGAGGATGTAATTTTGCTTTTGGAGCATCGACCGTGTGAGTGCATTCACTGGTGCTATTTTTATAGTTGGTGGTGTCCCATCAACAATCTCTATTATGTTCAATGGTGTGATTTTCGGTGCGTTTGGATTGTTAGGACACTGTGCGATCAAATGATCTATGCCACAACGATTACAAGTGAGTATTGGCATTGCCAATGCACTCCCTTGACTTGTTTGCATTAGTGCAGCATTCTTTTGCATTCTAATGGGGCACTCAGCTACTCGATGTGGTCCACCACATTCGTAGCACTGAAGAGGTGGTCTCCTGGCAAAACTATTAATGTTTTGTCCTCTTGCTGCTAGCGTAGTAGCTTGATATACCGGTTTGATTTGTCCCCAATGGTCTTCCATATAGTACATGGGACACTCCTCAAGCATGTCGACTCCATAGGTGATACTAGAGTCTATGTCTTCTTCGCAATCTACATAAGTACTAGATGACTCGCAACCTATTTTGTTCATAGGTGTAACTCTTGGATGAGGGGGTTGCGGTCCTAGCACTGGAGGTGGCAACGGTGTGGTTTGGACCACATTTTGGGTTCTAGGGACCATGTGCTGTAATGGCAACTGTTGCTCCATGGGTGGGGTAGGCATCAATGCAGGAACTCGAGATGAGTCTGCCCAAGCTATAGGCGGTCTATTTTCCATGATGCGTTTAAGCATTAGGCAATCCTTCGCTTGATGGCCATACCTACCACACGCATTACAAGTCTCGTTAAACTTTACTCTGAAAGTAGGGCATTCACTCGTAGTATGTGGGCCCAAGCAAATTGAGCACCATTGTTGCTCCCTTCTTGGATACATATGAGTGTTTTGTGGAGCACGATTACCCCTAAGGCTTTCTTTGATGGCCTTGGTGAGATCTGCCAAATTCATCTCAGATATCGTTTGCTCTTTCACGATTGGCTTTATCTTCATTGGCTCATGCCCTGATGCTTGCGAGCTACTTGACTTCGGCTCGGCAGACACTCTTTCTCTGCAATCATTAAATTATCCTCCAATTGGATTGCATTCATGGTGACTGCTTCCCAAGTAGTGATACCTCTAATGACTAGGCCATTATAGATACTTTCATGTCGTAGTCCCCTAATGAATCTATCGAGCAATTGGTTGTTGTTGAATCTCTCGTTTGGATTGCATCGAGAATTCAAATTCTTTAGGCGACTAATGAAGTCTCTCACGGATTCACCTTCTTCTCGTTGGGCTTTCTGGAGCTGAGAGGCTACACCCCAAAGTACTCCCTCTCGTATGTATTCTTTTAAGAACAGTCTCCTAAGAGTAGAGTAGATTATTTTTCTCTTCTACTCTTAAGGTTCTATACCAATCTCCAGCCTTTCCGCTTAGGGTCAAACTCAAAGCCTTACACTTATGTAGCTCATTGTGCTCTTCCAAGGAATCGCACACATGTTCAAAGACTTCCATATGCTTTCTAGCATCTCCGTCTCCATTGAATTTCTGTGTGAGCTTAGCTACTTGAACTGCCTTGCTCCTAGGCTCTCTATCAGGTGCACTACGCATGTTTTCCGCAATAGAGCGACCGATAGTTTGAGCAAATGCTTCCAAATCTCCTATTTGAGCAGGTATAATGGGTGTATGTGCTCCTGGAACCACATGTGAGATGGGAGTTGGCCTTGGCCTTGGCATACGCGCGGCTCTTGGGTCCCAAATTTCGTATGGTGGTGTACCAGATGGTGGTCCAAAGTTTACAGGCGTGGCCCTAGGCATAGGGGGTGCCTGATATGGCATGTTATTATTAAATGGCATGGCTCCACTTGTATAAGAGCTTGGATAATTCCATTGTGGATTTTAAGCTCTTGGAATAATCGGAGGTGTAGGAGCTACATGAGGCTGAGGTACGACAGGTGCACATGATTGATACATACATGTAGGTATAGTTGGAGGCACTGTGCTACTAGGCATCGGCGCAGTGTTAACAAATGAACTCCATGGTGTACTTCTTGTCATGCTCACCATTGGGATATGCATGGTAGCCGTAGTGTCATTAAGAGAAAGATGAGCTAGATCTGGGAAGGTAAAGCTGCCACTTGTGGGCTCAGATTGTACTGAGGCTCCTGGCGTAACAACATATGGAGGATCAATGGGGCTCACTGAGGGAGTCTCCATTTGTGATAGGGTTGGTTGGTTGGCCTTTCCCGTATCCAAGAATCTCATTAGGCCTGTTGAAGGCATGTTGATCCCTGTGTTCTATCTTTCTAACTCGACAATCCTATGGAGGACATCACAGACTTTCTGTTGTTGCTCATCTATGCTAGTAGCACCCGATGTGGATTGTAGAACATCTAATCAACCCACATGATAGGTGTGTCCTGTGTACCGATCAGTTAAAGCTTCTGCTTGTAGGTCATACTCCCAATTTTCGTTTAGGAATATCTCATCTAGGCCTGGCGTGCTGGAGGTTTCCCTTGAAGTGGAAGCATTATCGCTCCCCATAGCTTGCCCCTCCGTGACTGCTACCTTGGGAGCACTCGGTTGCTCGGCTGGCATGATTGTTGTCATAGGAGCCTTTGCTTTCAGGTCTCGACTTTGTTCTAGCCTTCGTAGGTTCTCAATTTCCCTCTCCCTTGTTGCTTGCATATAGCGTTCGATCTCTTGTACTTCGGCAAGACTCCTACCATCGGGTAGTAAAACCTCAGAGAGAGATAGTCCTAAAGGATCAGGAGGTGCAGTGGATAGAACATTCACATGCACACTCTCAAGAAGCATAGAGTCCATTTTAGGCATGAATGACGAATTTACTTCCCCACTCCCTTCATTTATTTCATTAACCGCATGTTCGGAGCGAGTAGCTCTACTAAGGGTCTCTTTTAAGCGGCTAAACACGCTGGACCCGGGCCGTGGGCCCATGGCATGCATGTCTTGACTTGAACTATCAGGGTTTGGTGTAGGATACCCCTCCATGACTTCGTAGTCAGAGGAAGAATCACTAGACGCGATATGAGGATCTTGGGTCGCGCTACCTTGAGTCCCGGCCGAAGGTCCAGAACCTAGGGTGGAGGAATAATGGGTGCCCGCGTAAATGGAGGCACTACCAATATGCTCGTGCTCTAACACTCGTCCAGAGCGTAGGTTCATATGACTTGGATCCCCTAGAAGTGTCAGTGAGGGCCCGTGAAGGCTGCTCACCTAGTAATTTTGGGTGTTTTGCAACCCAAGTCTTTTCTTATTTATTTATTTTTTGATTTTTTGGTCCTTTTTTTCTGACCCAACTATAGAATAGAATATATGATAGCTCAAAACGAACGTCTCGGTCAGAGGGACGTGCCGTGCTTTACAGCCCTCTGTTTGGTCACTTTATGCCCTCGGAATCCCTAAAACCGTCAATTTCTAGTAGGGAACTAGGCCCAAGTTAGAAAGTCTAAGGGTGCAAGTGGGAAGAGAAGGGAGGAGAGTGGAGGACTTGCCCCACATGCTCTCATTCCCTCTTGAGGGGGTAGGGTATATATATAAGAGTGAGTCTAGTATATATCATAAGACTGAGGCCTAGGCTTGGGCTTGGGCTTGGGCTTGGGCTTGGGAAAATGATCCCGATCCCGATCAAATTTTAGTGTAGCCCCCCAGTCACTCACGCTTAAATATTTTCGGTTTTTTTTTAATTAATTTATTTATTTTTAAACTTTTTTTTTTTTTTTTTTGCGATGACCGTGCGCGGTTCAAGTGACCCTTTCTTGGCCACACACACTCTCACCTAATTACCCTCCCAGTCAACAGCTCACAGACAGCTCACTACCTTATCTATTTACTAACAGTGCTGCTAACCACTGACTAATCTGTTAACTGCTTACTGACAGTGAGCTAATTGTCCACCTACTTCCTCTCTCACTACCTTGCTATGAAAAGACTGTGTGCAGCCAAACCTTGACAGAAAACTGTGTACAAACTGTGTGCAAACAGAAATTGCTAACTGTCTTCCTACTTATTCATTCACTGCAAACAAGCTAACGACTACTAATTGTGCAAAGACTGTGTGCAAACAGAAAACACAACATTATGCAGAAATCACAGAACTTGCAGACAACACAGAAATTAACAACTTACAGAAAAACAACTCATTCCTCTTCCTCTTCCTCTTCCTCTTCTTTCCTACTACAAACAACTCATAGGAGAAGCACAAAGTGCCTCTTGGGCTTAGTGCAGGGCGATTCCCCGGCAGCGGCGCCAAAAATATGCGCTCCTTGCCGCACTGTCGAAGCAAGGGACTTGCCGTTACACCGTGTGCGAGCCATAGACGGCTCCAAGCACACAACTAGCTTAACTAGTAAGCTCAAAAGAGGGCAATGGTGTGTCACTCACCGCTCTATGCTCCTGCCGTGGAGGATTCCTCGCCGCAAAGAAGAAGGAGACGCCGCTACGTCGCGCTCAACCGCTTCACCGCCGTCGTGCCGCCGCAATGCTCGATCGCACTCTCTCTCTCTCTCTCTCTCTCTCTCTCACACACACACACACACACACACACACACACACACACACATACACACACACAAGGAGGTGAAGAAGAAGAAGATGGAGATGGAGATGGAGCAAGAGCACTCTTCTATTGCACAAATGAGAGAATGAGTGAATTTTAGGTTTAGTTGGCTTTTATATGAGCTCACCCCATTCACACTTGGGCGCCCATGCTTAGCCACCTAATCCCTTGAATGTCCCAGTTAGAGTGCAGCTCTCATCGGCGATCACTCTTACCCTTTTCCTATTGGTCCGACAAGCCCGGTACCTGACTCTACCAAATACATAATACACGTCCGTCGTAGGTGATGGGGTGTCCGTGAGCCGTGAGGGTTAACAACATACTTTTGACCTTCTCTTGTATGGTCCTATTCATCCTCTCAGCAACACCATTTTGAGGAGGATTGTAAGGAGCAATAAGTTCACGTTTTATACCTTTTGACTCACAAAAGTCCTGAAAGGCCTTTGAAACATACTCTCCACCATTGTTAGTGCATAAGCATTTAAGCTTCTTGCCACTCTGATTCTCCACAAGTGTTACAAACGTTTTGAAAACACTAAACGCTTCATCCTTGTGCTTGAGAAAGTAAACCCATACTTTCCTCGAGTAATCATCTATAAATGTCATAAAGTAAGAAGCTCCCCCTAGAGATAGGTTAGGCATAGGTCCACACAAATCACTATGAACAAGTGCCAACTGTGTATCTCTTCTACTGCTTCTATGCTTATGTGGCTGCTGTGTTTGCTTACCATACAGACAATGTTCACAGAATTCAAAATCATTAAATGAAAAGCCAGGCAAATAACCAGAACAAGACAAGATTTCCATTCCCTTCTTGGACATATGTCCTAACCGGCTATGCCACAAAGAAACGTTCGGCTGCTCGGTTACATTGATCACATTTTAAGAGACATTTGATACATAAATCATGTAAAGTCCTCCAGACTTTACTCCATGTACTACTGTCATAGAACCCTTGGATATCTTCCACATGTTCTGTCCAAAAGTGGTGACGTAGCCAGCATCATCAAGTAAACTTGTGCTGATCAAGTTCTTTGTAATTGCGGGAACATGTCTCACATTCTTCAGCGTGAAAGAAGAGCCATTCTGAAACTTCAATTGAACATCTCCAACACCTAAGATCTCACATGTCTGCCCATTGCCTAGCCGAACATGATCTTTAGTGGTCACATAAGAATTAAACCACTCCTTGTTTGGAGACACATGAAGTGATGCCCCTGAGTCTATAATCCAGTCACTCAGTGCATTTCCATCAGATGCTGTAAGAAGAGCTGAGTCCATTGTATTCTTTAAGAAGTAGATGTCTCCTGACACTAGACTGTCATCCTCTGCAACAGTGTTTGTCACATTTATTTCTTGAATCTTTACTAAGGACTTGTTCTTCTCACCATGGTCTTCAAATTTCTCTTTGCCTTTTTCTGCTTTCCATTCTCTGCAGTCTCTTTTCATGTGACCCTTCTTGCCACAATGGTAGCATTCTATGTCACTCTTGCCTTTAGCACTGCGGGACTTGCTACGAGACTGATTCCTCTTTCCACCTTTGTACTTTTCTTTGGTCCTTCCCCTGACAACTAAGGTTGTTCCTTTGCCTTTGTCCATTGTCTTTCTATTGGTTTCTTCAGTAAGCAGACTTCCTTCTACACCTGCTATGTTCAAACCATCTGGAGGTGCAGAATTACTCAAAGCTGTGCGAAAAGTGTCCCAACTTTTCGGCAATGTGATCAACAGGAACATAGCTCTAACAGGTTCATCAAACTTGACACCTTGAGCTGACAACTGACTATAGATTGTGTTGAATTCATTCAGATGATTGGACATGGGTGTCCCTTCTTTCATCTTCAAGTCAACAAGCTTCTTAAGCCAGTATACCTGTGAAGCTGCACTCTGCTTCTCATAAAGATCACTCAGCTTTAACCATGCTTGATAAGCCGACATCTCGTCTGCTACATTGAAGTAAACGCTTTCTGCCAAAGTCAGCATAATGGTAGAAAGTGCCAATTCATCCATTTCGCTCCATTCATCTTCGTCCATATCTTCTGGTTTTATCCCCTTGAGCTTTATAGGTTTTATCTGCTTCTTTTGTACCAACACGTGCCAAATCTGTTGCTTCCACAATGGGAAATTGGTTCCATCCAGCTTCTTGATATTGTAAAGAGCAGTGTCCTGTGATCCAGCCATAGCTACGCTTCACAGTAGTTTACTTTTCTGGGAAAAATTCGGCAGAGTTTCCCCTGTAAACTGACCTCTGAACCAATATCAACCTGTCAAATGAACCAAGAAAGCTTCAGATTCTGCAGAAATTTTGGCAGAGTCTCCTTTGTAAAATGGCTCTAGTGTACTAAGAACAGACCAAAAAACAGCTCAAAAAACACTGTCTCTCTGACACTGTAAGCTGTGGGTAAACCTGTCTTGCACCTGTACTGTCTCTGACTGTCCTATCACTGTCCTGTAAGCATAGACTGCGACAATGCCTCAACGGCAGTAAAGCAAAGATGCAATCCCAACTGTCTAACTCATAGTCAATACATCCTAGCTGCCTATCTAAGGGTGCTCGAGGGATCGCTCCAAGACCTGTATCACCGAAAGGATCTCAACATTCGAGAATCCCCCAGCTCAATAAAACCTCACTCGACCCTCAACAAAGGCTGCAGTAAATCTAACAGTACATAGACTTCCCACAAAGTCATACATCCACAAATTTCCCACTGTATGCTGTAACCGCTGCGGCGGTTGTTTGCTGCGTGACTCACAGCCAGCAAACCCTCAACAGACATACATCATCTCTGACAATACATCCCATGTGGAAGTACCTGCAATGTCAGGATGAAATCTGGAATATCAAGCAGCAAACACAAGCTACCTGATGAACTAGTGGATGTCGCCTACAGTCTGTGTGTAGATGCGCCCGTGTCGTATGTGACACGCCTCCAAGAACTGTGAGCCGTCCTTCGATGTGTAGACAGCCACAAATCAACACTTTGGGAGTGTCGATATCCTCAGCACCTGCAGTCGTAGGCCGAAAACCCCCAAATTTGTAGAGTCGGATCTGCACCCGCCGAGACCACGTAGTCGAAAATGGCATGCGCAGACCTTTGTCGAAGCCGAACGGTGGCCGAGATGATCTCAGAATGAAATTCTGACAACACCAAGTCCTTCGGGCTTTCCCACGAGATTTGGGGCCGTGTCTTCGCCTGTCGAATTTCACTCCAATCTGAGTTGGTTACTCTAGCCTCCTACAGTGTTGCCCCGAGCCTCAATCTGAGCTCTGATACCAGTTGAAGGAGTACGAGCGGAAGTGCGACGCGAGAGAGAGTGCGAGAAGAAGAGCACGATGATATGGTGAACTCGCTCTACTGTAATGTGTAGAGCATAGTGAGTTCTTATTAGGTTTTTACAAAAGAATATGTGTACATACCTGGCGGCCCGCCCACTTACCTGGGCGATCACATTGGGCTTTATACCCCAACAACAGATGCATGTGCCTTTGGCACCCTACAAGCGTCGACGAATAACCTCGAAGGTTAACAGCTTACTTTTTTAGGCGTCCGTTTTCACTCGTTTTTAAAAAAAAGTTTTTAATGATCGGTTTTTTTATTAAAGTGTGTGATAGCTCGAAACGAGCGTATAACTTAGAGGGTCGCGGTGTGCTTTATAGCACAACGTTCGGTCACCTGAAGCTCCGTTGGTCCTAAAAAAAAGTCGATTTTTAGCTACGTGTGAAGTTAAAATACATATTTTTAAAGGGCGACTGAGGCCTGAGCCTGAGCGTGAGCTTGGGCTTGGGTCTAGGCTTGAGTCTGGGAGGATATTCCCGATCCCGGTCCTACCTTTAAAAATTATTTAAATTTTTTGTTTTATAATTTTTTTTTGATTTTTTTTGGGATAAGGTCGCTGCGGCCTGCGCGCGAGCACACACACACACTCTACCTACCTACTTACAACTAATACACCTACTGTTACACACTAACACACTTCATTAGCTCTCACAGATCTACTTCCTACTTACTGTACTTTACATTACACAGAACTAACAACCTTAATACTAACACCTTAGCACAGAGAGAAAACACAATACCTTTCAAAACTTCATTAATAAAGAAATACACAGTAGCTAAACAAAATCCTTTTTCTCAACACACGCACCTTCCTTCCCTACCTTTCCTACAATTGAAATTGCACCACAAAAGAAGCACAGAGTGCCATTCAAGCTTAGTGTATGGCATTCCCCGGCACAGGCGCCAAAAATGTGTGCGTATGTCGCACGTGTCAATGCAAGGAACTTGCCGATACACTATGTGCGAGCCACAAATGGCTCCAAGCACACAACAAGCCTAAACTGGTAAGCTCAAAGATGGCGATGGTGTGTCACTCACCGCTCTACGCTTGTTGTCGCGGAGTATTCCTCGCCGCGAAGAAGAAGGAGCCCCCGCTGCGCCGCGCTCAACTGCTTCGCCGCCGTCGTGCCGTCGTCGCAATGCTCGATCGCAGTCTCTCTCTCTCTCTCATGCATACACACACACACAAGGAGATGAAGAAGAAGAAGATAAAGATGGAGCAAGAGCACTCTTCAATTGCACAAATGAGAGAATGAGTGAATTTTAGGTTTAGTTGACTTTTATATGAGCTCGCCCCATTCACACTTGGACGCCCATGCTTAGCCAATTAATCCCTTAGAGTGCGCCTCTCATCGACGATCACTCTTACCCTTTTCCTATTGGACCGACAAGCCCGGTACTTGACTCTACCAAATAAATAATACAGTGTCCGTCGTAGGTGATAGGAATGTGCGTGAGGGTTAACATATACATCGATTAGGTCTCCCCAATCTCAGAAAAAGAAAAATTCTTTCAAAACATATTAATTGCATAAGTGAAGGTTGATCTTAGGAAATGAAAAGACAAATGAAGGTGAAAAGTCAAAAGACATATGAAGGTGGAAAGTCAAAAGACCTTTTATGTCCATATAAAGAGGCGTTTCTCTTCTTCTTTATTTTCCTTTTAGCATTTTCTTCTCTTCTCTTTAGCGTTTCTCTCTCTCTCTCTCTCTCTCTCTCGCAATGTTGTATTCGTCCTTCCTAGCTAACACTGTTGCAAATCTATTTGCTTCGTCATTGCTCATTGTTACATGCTATAGACTAGCGCATCGTTTTTCTTGTTGTTGTTGAGGGAATCTTTGAATTAGGAATACCTTTTAGTAGGGGTTACCCATTTTTGAAAAAAGAAAGACAAAGAGAATCAAATGCAGATTCTTTCTGCATGCAGTGGGAAAGAAAAAAATGAAGATGAATTTGGAGGGTAGAAGGGGCGACGGCGGCAGCGTTCGTCGCGGGCAAGGCAGGGCGAAGGAACGCAAGGGCATGGTGCTTGCAGGAGGGCGCCTCCACCTAGGCTACATCCAACTCATATGCAGTTGTGCTTGACACGAGACAATGCATGTTGAAATTGTTTTTGTGTATTGCAAGCTAGGCGAATTGGACACCAGTACAGTGTGGGCGTCATGGACAATGCGGACTGCTCAACGTTGAAAAATTTGAGGTTCTTAGTTCGAACCCATCATCAATCTAAGTTTTAATATTTCTTGTGACGAGTGCAAGGAGCCTTGAAGGCATCTGCCAAGATTCAGGCCAATTGAATTACAAACCTGCCAGTAGGTCTTACACATTGTGAAAAGGAAATGAGGAGGCGGATCTTGAGAGATCCGGGATCATTTAAAATAACTTTAAGATCCCTCCAGCAGCAGCCGCTCTCTGATCTCTCGATGGTGGTGTGAGTTCAAGACAGGAGGCAAGGCGTGCTTTTTTCTCTCCCTCTGTCTCGAATTGCAGTAGGGACGAGAGGCAAGACTCTCTCTCTCTCTCTCTCTCTCTCTCTCTCTCTCTCTGCCCGTGAAGTCGAGGGCTCACCACTGATGGGCTTCAATCTCATGCTTTTTCTCATGTGCATAAAAATGGCCTCGAGAGTTGTTTTTGATGGGACGATGCCTCAAAATTCACGAGGAGATTGCTATAATAAGGGCAAGGCAACAGGGACAACAACAAGGTTGCGTGAGCGATGTGAGAAGCAAGATTGCGACAGGAGGGGGCGAGGCCATAAGTGAGGATGAAAGAATCTTTTAACTAAGAGGGGGTGGATGTCGTGCAACTCCGCTGCCATGATGAGAAAAAGAGCAGAGAAATGCAAGCTAAGCTTCTTTGAAGCCTACACATTTAATGGTCAGTGATCAGGGCTTGTTAACAGGCCAAGTCTAATGATTAATGTATGCCAGATGCGGCTTTAAAGGGCCAATTGATGACTTAATGATGCCAAAAAGGAGTATGCCTGAAGTGAGCACATATGCGAGTTTATGATCTAGAACTGCAGTGCTTGAAGTGCTCTACCGGCCTGTCTTTACGGCTCGTCGATTGGAGTCACGGTGAAGAAGTTATAGCACTTTGAAGTTTAAGTCGATTGCAGATCTGTACTGGATTGGGCAACTGTAGCTGAGTTGATAGAATTGAAATGAATGCACGGGCCTGAAGTGCTCACTTTGTGGAGCGTGTCAGTCTTTTCAGATCAGTGAATCGGAGTCCCGATCGCCAAGATATTAGCCGTTAAAGATTCACCGGGGGCCGGCTCCGTACCAGTCCGGTCCGCTCGATCGGAGTGCCATATGATAATTTTTGGGGTTCAACCAAGCTGCTCTAGAATAGAGTGCAATTACAAGATCCATAAGTGCTTGAGGAGCATTGTGTTCGGAATGTCGTCTCTTGGAATGCAATGATTGCGGGATAAACCCAACAGAAGCAGGGCCAGGAAGTTGGCTATTTTCAAAGACAAGGTCTTTTTCAAAATGCAATTACCTATATTAGCATCTTGAAGCATGTGGCATTGTGCAAGATGATGATACGAGAAGTTAAACCCTTGATGAGATTGTTCGATAGGTGCTACTAGGGAAAGATGAGGTGTTTGGCAGTGCTTTATGTGATGCCCTTAGTAAGTGGCCGCCTGCCCAAATGAAATTTATGGCCGGTATATATGCCGACTGTGATGCTTGGCGATGTTACGGTCAAAATGTATGCCAAATGTGATGCCCTTAAGAAGGGGACATGTTTAAAGGCCGCCCAAGGGCTAGTGGTCGCCCAAGGGCTAGAGGCCGCCCGCCCAATGAGGCACAAAGGCCACCCTAATTGAAAAGGGGTGTGAACCAAAGCAAGAAAAAACAGGCCATGGCGACGGGCAGTGCGCAGAAGGAGGGCGGAGGCTTGCGAAGCTCGCACCGGCCACTGGAAGCATCGGATGATGCCGAGCATGAAGCGAAAAGGGATCAGAACGCCATGGCGCTCAATTTCGAAACCAGCAGAAGCGGGAATGGAGCAGGTCGTCATCCGGGTTGCCACGTCATAGCGACGACTCCTGCGCCACGTCATTAGCGCCCGGCGCTATTGCTAAGGGAGGGTGCACGTTAAAAATAGGAGGGGGATTCATGCAAAAAGAGGTATTCGAGGGGGAAAGAAGAGGAACCAAAGGGGAAGGAAAGGGAGCTCCTCGATATCCATCGAAGCAAGGGAGGGCCTCCTTGACCTCCATCAAAGCAAGGGCTTGCCTCCTTGAACTCCATTGAGGCAAGAGCTTCTCCTTGATTGCCATCGAAGCTAAGCAAGAGGGGAAGCTAAGCAAGGTTTTTTTTTCTCTCTTGACCTTCAATCGAATCCAAGAAAAAGGGGATCTCTCTCTCTCAATCCAAACCGCCAAGGGCTCTATCTCTCTCGGCCTTTTGGTAAACTGGAGGAGACTCGCTCTCGAGTAAGCAAGGACAGAGGATAAACTTTCTCGACTTGTATTTTGCAGATACAAGGGTATCAAGCAGGGGATTTTGTTGGATACTTACCTCCTAATCAGCTTATAAAGACTCTAATGACGAGCATAAGAGGAAATTTTACAGTCTTGATCTAATTTGAGAGCATTAAACTCTCCTAACTCCATCAGTGCCGTTAACGGCAACCATTTGTAATTGAATTCCACTTCGGCTAATCATTAGCAGTTTAAACCATTTCAATTGTCGAGTTTTAAGTATTTAAAGTGTTGACAGGATCTGTTGCCTCGTGCCGTGCGTCTTGTCTCTCTTATTTCCCACAGCAAGCAGCCCCCGTTGCTGACCCGGCTCACCTCGTGAACCCATATCCCCCGACAACGGGGGCTGCCAGGAAAACACACGCACGGCCGCCCCGGGGGAGGGGGGTGGGGGACTGCTATCTGAAGCGCACATGTAGAGCAGGCCACGGCTACGCGCAGAAGGTGGAAGGCCAGAAGTTGAAGGTGGGATTTTTTAATAATTGTATTTGGGTCAGATTTGAAGTGCTCAAGGCACTTGCCCGGTTGGCGAAGAGCGACGGCTTCAGAGCTTGAGAATCTGATTAGCTGGGGTTCGAGTCTCTCAACCACGCACCTTACTTTTAGGGGGGAGGAGAATTAGGCCTTCATTGAATTGCAAACCAGAAGAATATTCTCAAATAATGAATAAGTAGTAGAACCTGCGAGTGGTATGTTATGTTATGCAAGTAGGCCGAGAATACATCGATTAATCTAACCTATATATTTGGTCGAAGTTACTTGCCCATATTTATACGACTCTGAGCAGGACGTGGAGAACAAGGTCAGACCCTAACCCTGGTGACGATTTCTTGGCCATCTTTGAAGATGATCGAGGTGGTGCTGAACGACAGGCTGGGCAAGAAGGTGAGAGTGAAATGTAACGAAGACGACACCATAGGCGACCTGAAGAAGCTCGTGGCTGCGCAGACGGGCACTCGCCCTGAGAAGATTCGCATCCAAAAGTGGTACAACATCTACAAGGACCACATCACTCTCAAGGACTACGAGATCCATGACGGTATGGGCCTAGAGCTTTACTACAACTAGACATGTCTGCCATGCTCTGGGTATGGCTTCCTCCATAATGGTTGGGTGCTGTATTAAGGCTATCTATTCCTTTCAAGCGTTTGATGGTCTTGTTGTAAATCAGTCAAAATTTGTAGATTTGTAATCATGGGGCTGCAAAGAACTGGTATATTTTAGAATGATATTTGACTGTGCTGCGCTTCTCGCTATAGTTATCAATACTGTTGTCATCTAAACCAAAATGCAGGGAGTTTGGTGTTTACAATGCTATCAACTGTTCTCTAGCATGTTGCCAAGCAAGATGTTGGGAACACTTGTTGTTTCTTTTGGATTTAAAAAATGACCGGCGACATAAGGTGTTCAATTTTTGTTTTTATTTTGGCATTAAGAAGTTTACATTATTAAAGTCAATCATCTGGGCGTATCTGACAATTACTTCAACTTTGCACGCTATATTCTGATTCAAACTATTTGTCTTTTAGTGTTGCTTTACCTCGTAAAGTTTTAAATGAAGCAACTTGTGTGGGTTTATTTTGTTACATGTTAAAATTTCATGAACCTTTTACTGAAGTTGAGAGATGGCTTGAAAAGAAACATTTTAGGAGATCCTGTCACATATGTTTTTGATCTCTAGCAGAGTATAAAAGGTTCCACGAGTAAAAAAAAAAAGAAACAAAAGTTAAAACAAGTGATGTGAATGCCAAACTGTACTTTTGACTTTTTTTCATGATGAGGCAATGCTATTCCAACGTGGATGTGAATTGATTTACATGCTCTTTAGTGGTGTGAATGGAGGTAGAGCTGTCTAAAGGGCCTAAGTTTGAAGTGAATTCTTTAGTCCGTGAGGCTTTATGGATGTGCCGTTGCAAGACATGCTGCATGCATTTGTTGATTATATTTTACACCACACATTTTTCTTTTCAATGGTTTCGTTTCTTCTTTTCTTCTTTTGAGAGCCACCTGGTGCTAGAGCTGAGCCCTCAGTGTTCGGTGAAATATGTAGGAGCACTTATTCGCTAGGCTCTCCCACATATTTGCACTCGTGTACTCTTACATGGTATTGCGAGGCCCCTCGAGGACTCCCGGTGTCTCCCTGCCTTATTGGTGCTCTTCTGACTTTGAGTGATCTGTTGTTGTTTTTTTTTAGGTTGAGATATTAAGGCAATCCCTACGAGGCTCACTGAATCTTGCTAGTAGGCCGCACAAATCTACACGTTCTTCCGTGGTCCACAACGAGTCAGCTTGCATCTTTTCTCCAAAAGAAACGCCAAGCCCTCCTTTTCCCCTCCTTTAGGTGGCTTAATTTGAGGAATTGTGGTCGAAAGAAGCTATCTTTGTCACAAACTGCTGACGTGTCAAGCCATTGAAGAACGGAGCCACTGTGCAGATCCCGATTGAGGAGCCTAAACCCTAAGAAGCAGGAGTTGAAGTTCCCACCAACCTATGGGACCCGGTCTGATGGGCCCAAGTAAAGTAAGGCCACACACACGCGGAGAGGTTCATGATGTGGCAACTATACGAATCTCCGTAATTTGCGTTGGATTGATGACGTGACAACTGTACGGCATGCCGGATTTTTCGCTGACTGTTGACGTGGGAGAACTATACGAAATTCCCTAATTTTACACTGGCTTGTTGATGTGGAAGCGTGTACGGGTTTTCGTGATTTACGTTGGGCAGTTTTCAGTGCCAGCTTTCGAGCCAGTTGCTTTTGAGTGTAAGGCTTTTCATGTAAACTTCTTTTGGGACTAGGGCCTTTTAATATGAGGCCATGGGCTCATTCTCTGGCACGCTTTTGGGCGAAGGTGCAGAGCGTGGAGTACCAGCTTGTACTGTGTTGATGCAATATAAAGAAACACCGAAAGGGACGCCAAGGTTTGGGGCCAATACTCTTTGGGGTGGAATCCCGCCACTCCATGTCGCGTGTCGTCTTTCTCTTTCAGTTTAGTTGTTATTGAAGTGCTAAAAGTCTGTTCAGTCTGTTCTTTTCTATTGGCATGTGGTGCCCGTCTTGTGACAGTGGTATCAGAGCATCGGGTGTGCTTTTCTGAAAGCATACCGGTCCTACAAAAGAGCAAATAGAGCAAACTAGAGACTACTGGATTTCTATATGAAGTATCTTCGTGTCACGACCCTTGACTTTTTAGCCACTCCCACCCTTACTTCATCGCGCATCGGGCGTGCTCCCTTCTTCACCGCTCTTGTCTTAGGGGGCATAAGCCGTAAAGATCACTTGCAAGAGAAGGATCCAAGATTTGTTTCGAGCTGCTGTTTTTCTCAGAGGCAGTGCCATGCTGTGATGGAAGTCTATAGCTACGAAGCCGCACACTTCAAGGACTTGGCAAGCTTTCAAGAAAAATTTTGCTTGAAGTTGGTTTCTGACATCTTCCTTGGGAGTGCAACTTTTGGCAGAGTGGGGTATCTTGAAATGCTCGCCATGGAAACCCTAGCATATTATAACTTGAAATTTCTCGACATCTCTCAGTAGGTGTCTCTTTTCGAGCTTAAAACCTTGTAGGTTCAGTGTGATTGCTAGGTCTTGGGACTGCCATCATCGCCACAGGAACATTGCTTGTCGAGGCTTGTTTTGACTATTCAAGAGTTTGTGGAACATGTTGCGGTTGGCTACGACCTTGTGGAGGAACCTAACCCTAATTTTTGGTGCAGGTTTCAGGATGGAAAGTCAATTGATTTTTCGAGCTCGACTGATGTCGAGATTGCTTTTTAAGTTTGAAATCACTTTGAAAACTTGTTAGGTGCAGCGGAATGAATGTTGTTGTTCCTTTTATTGTTTAGGGAAAGAGAGAGCTTTCCGTCTTTATGGAGAGTGCTATGATCACGAACAAAGTGAGTGGATATTGTGCGTGCAAGTGAATGAGATTGATAGAAGGAGAGAGAAGAGATACGACACCCGAGAGGTTGTAAAACCTTCCTCCGAAGGCCCCACTCTCGTCGGCGAGAGTGGTCTACTTTGATTGTACAAAGATGTACAATGCGTATGCAATGGACTGATGCAATGGGACTATGCCAATGACGACGACAGTGATGACGACGACGACTTGATGGCTGAAATCTGAGATCTTTTAATCGCTGAATTTCGGGACTGTTTTGGTGGCTGAAAATGACTGTTTTGGCTGTGTTTTTATGGCTGAAAATGGGGGAACATCTACAACCGACTGGGGGCTGATCTGCTGCGGTACCATAGGCTGAAAACTGCATGTATCTGCTGCGGATTTGGGCCGAATCTCAAAAACGCTGATGCTGTCTTTTCCTTGCCAAAAACGCTGGGCTATATGCTCCAAAAAAAACGCTGATCTGCTGCAGTTCCTAGCGTTAGTAAAAACGCTGATTTGGGGCAGATTGTTGGTGAGCAGAACCCTAAGGAAGGGGCTGATCTGCAGGGGAAACAAGCGCCAGAAGGGGGAACTTGATGGCGAGGATCTGTTGTGAAGGAAAATGCCAAGGGATGGGAGAGGATGGCGATGGTCTAATGCTGCGAGGGGGGTTATTGCTGAGAAAAGTTGCCTGTTGAGCGGGAAGCTCCTGCTGCCTCTTCTGCCAGAAAGTGCTAACTTGGGTTTGCTTATATATTAACTTAGCAAAATTTCCCTACCTACTTTTGTTGGAAAGTCACTTAAAAATAATAAGTGAAAATAACCAAAAATAGGAAAATAGGCTAAATGCACTGGAATATTCCCTTGATTGATGCTAATGGATTCTGATGGGAATTCTGATGATCATGCTGTGTGCAACCGGAGGATATGCATCTATGCTAAGTGACTGGGCATGCACGGTCTACGAGTAGACTCACAAAAGTGCCAGATCAGTGCTAATCTAAACTGACTGAACCGACTGAACCTTGCTGTGGTGTAGCTTGTCCATGGACACATAGGGTTGGGATGTGTCACGTGACATCCCCTCCTTTTCAAAGCGAGGTACTGGTACAGAACTGTATGGCGTCGAGGGAGATCGCCAACAGCATCCGGAATCTTGGAAGGGACTCTTCGCCGGTCCACTCTGATGTGTGGGTCGTGCGGTACTTGAACTTCAAAAAGGTCTGCAACGCTTGCTTCTTTGGGCCGTGCCGAAAGCGACTCAAAGTCTTCTGTGGCTCCTTTGATGCTTCATCTTCGTCTAGAGTCTTGCTTCTTTCGTCTTCAAGAATCTCCACGGCTGAAAATTCCTGAAACCATCTCCAACACAAAACCATGAACATACCCATTTCATGTAAAGTGAAGGAAAAAAATATTGTCTTCTCTAAAGACTGTGTATGCAATGTAGATGAACATATAGAAGGAGTGACAACCCGTTCATCAAACACATGCAAACAATGATATCGAATCTTTTCTGTTTGATCAAAATCAATCAATTGTGGCAAATCACAATGGAAATGCCCATGCTTGGTGCTTATACAATCATGTGCTCTTTCGGAAACTGTGTCATGCCAAGGAAGGGACATGGAATGCGACTTCCTTACATACAAACTTTTCAGCTTTTCATGAACAATCTGCATACATTCATGCTCATCCATAAG
Organism: Adiantum capillus-veneris; assembly: GCF_014529385.1. Taxonomy (NCBI): domain Eukaryota; kingdom Viridiplantae; phylum Streptophyta; class Polypodiopsida; order Polypodiales; family Pteridaceae; genus Adiantum; species Adiantum capillus-veneris. Next base: position 102,293,686 of record NC_140954.1, on the reverse strand, counting down.
AGAAACGTGCTCAACATACAATATGTCATGCCTAATAAAAGGGATCACATAACGATGCTGACTAAAATACAGGAAACCTTCACGAATGAAACACTCGAACAATGTGTGCGTATCAATCATGCGAACACATAATACTTCCTGTGATAGTTCTTTGGACCAAGGCTCGAGAGCCAAGATCGCTTCTTCGGGATCTATCGAATCTTCTTGTGGGGGATCTGTGGACCTCGACTCGAAAGCCAAGATCGATTCTTGGTGATTGATCGAATCTACAACGAGATTAGCTTCGCTAAAAGAGCATCAACTAACACATCATCCTTGTGAACAATCACATCTTCTTCATGCAAATCATCATGCTCGTGAGAAATCACTTCTTGATCATGTAAATCATCATGCTTGTCATTGTTATCCAAATCATTGGCATCCAAATCATCATGCTTATCATTGTCATTCAAATCATCATGCAAATCATCGTCAGTCAAATCATCATCATGCTTCACACAATCATGCAAATCCTGTGTATCATGCTTTGGAGAAGAAGAGATTGAGGGAGTCTCCGTCTCCTGAATCTCTTGCATATGTGTTGGCACTGGATACAAGAGTCGCAAGAACTCTTGCATGTGTCGGTCGCGCCGTTCTTGTCTGCCTTTCTTTCGGCTTCTCTTTCTGCTTTTCTTCTGTGTGTCTACGTTTCATTTCTGCCATTCTTTCCATAAACATCTGCTTTAATTCCTCCATAGGAGTTAGTGCAATCTTTGTCGTAGATGGGGAAGGGTCGGAAAAACCTCCTGGTTCTTCTTCGCCTCTTTCATGCTCATCACCTCCAAGCGAAGTATCCATTCCGCTTCGAGTGATGATCATTCTGTAGTAGTGGGTTCTTGGGGTCTTGGGTTCTTAAGTTCACGAGGAACTTGGGTTCTTGAGGGTCTTGGTTTCTTAAGTTCACGAGGAACTTGGGTTCTTGGGGGTCTTGAGGTTCTTGAGGGTCTTGAGGTTTTCTTTCGCTTGCAAACCGCGTTTGAGAAGGATCTTCTCTTCACCCAAGTTCTACTCCTTTCCGCGGGCGCACCCCTTGGTGGCCTTGCGCTCACACCAAGGTTGCTTTTTCCCACCTCACATCGATTGGCCGGTCGCTAAGTGCACGGTCTGCTCTCAATGAGTGAAAAGAGACACAAGGGGAGGCTGGACAAGCCCTTCTTTCTTGGGATTCCTGTCACTCTTCAACAAAACACGATTAGGAATCGTCACGCCCAAGTAAACTTGGGTTCGTGCGATTGTAACAAACAATTTTTTTTTTTTGTGGTTCTTGTGGTTCTTTCCTTGAGTTCAGAGTAATGCAGAACACTTTCAAAGCTCTGATACCAATGTTAGGTGTAGCGGAATGAATGTTGTATTTTCTCAAGATTAGTGATCCTTATTGCTCAGGGTTCCTTTTAGTTTTTAGGGAAAGAGAGAGCTTTCCGTCTTTATGGAGAGTGCTATGATCACGAACAAAGTGAGTGGATATTGTGCGTGCAAGTGAATGAGATTGAGAGAAAAAGAGAGAAGAGATACGACACCCGAGAGGTTGTAAAACCTTCCTCCGAAGGCCCCACTCTCGTCGGCGAGAGTGGTCTACTTTGATTGTACAAAGATGTACAATGCGTATGCAATGGACTGATGCAATGGGACTATGCCGATGACGACGACAGTGATTACGACGACGACTTGATGGCTGAAATCTGAGATCTTTTAATCGCTGAATTTCGGGACTGTTTTGGTGGCTGAAAATGACTGTTTTGGCTGTGTTTTTATGGCTGAAAATGGGGGAACATCTACAACCGACTGGGGGCTGATCTGCTGCGGTACCATAGGCTGAAAACTGCGTGTATCTGCTGCGGATTTGGGCCGAATCTCAAAAACGCTGATGCTGTCTTTTCCTTGCCAAAAACGCTGGGCTATATGCTCCAAAAAAAACGCTGATCTGCTGCAGTTCCTAGCGTTAGTAAAAACGCTGATTTGGAGCAGATTGTTGGTGAGCAAAACGCTAAGGAAGGGGTTGATCTGCAGGGGAAACAAGCGCCAGAAGGGGGAACTTGATGGCGAGGATCTGTTGTGAAGGAAAACGCCAAGGGATGGGAGAGTATGGCGATGGTCTAATGCTGCGGGGGGTACTGCTGAGAAGTTGCCTGTTGAGCGGGAAGCTCCTTCTGCCTCTTCTGCCAGAAAGTGCTATCTTGGGTTTGCTTATATATTAACTTAGCAAAATTGCCCTACCTACTTTTGTTGGAAAGTCACTTAAAAATAATAAGTGAAAATAACCAAAAATAGGAAAATAGGCTAAATGCACTGGAAAATTCCCTTGACTGATGCTAATGGATACTGATGGGAATTCCGATGATCATGTTGTGTGCAACCGGAGGATATGCATCTATGCTAAGTGACTGGGCATGCACGGTCTATGAGTAGACTCACAAAAGTGCCAGATCACTGCTAATCTGAACTGACTGAACTGACTGAACCTTGCTGTGGTGTAGCTTGTCTACGGACACATAGGGCTGGGATGTGTCACGTGACAAAACTTGTTTGGTGATCTTGTTTGGAATTTGTTTGAAATAGATGGTATCTATTTTGAAGCTGTCTTGGTGTTGATTTGAAATGTTTGACTCTGGTTTTAATGCTAGTTTCAATGATTGGTGATTTTACTCCCGGGTGGAGTAGTGAGAAATGCCGTTTTGGTATTGTTTGAATTTCGGAATGACACAGACGGGATATCTAGGGAGCGTTTCGTTGTATGCTAGAAAACCTCTCCTTTTATAAAAGTGGCTGGCCACACTGGCTGGGTTTGTAATATGTCCGCCCAGACATTGGACACCTTCCTACGATCCCCTTTCCTACGATCGGGACATAACAACTGTGGAGGCCATTCACGTTCTAGAGATGGCCTTCATCTTCACGTTGGGACTCCTTGTTGCCTGCTGACCATTGTCCGAGTGACCAAAGCTGGCATGGAAAAAGAAGGCAGTGAGTTTGAAGAGAGAAACCTTTACGCTCACCACGTGCAAGAACTATACATGTAGCCAAATTGGAGATAGTGACCCTGCCCTTGCCAAAAAGAGCCTACGCTTTTTACCATCCATGCTGATTTTTATCGTTCAGGGATTGCCTATCACTCCTCTTTGTGTGGGTGCAACTCTTGTCATAGAGGCGCTTGTCCGATAGCCGTTTTGAAGTAGGCCAAGACTTGAGCTTTGAAGCCCCTAGCACTCATATGTGGACTTATGTCGATCTTATCCTTTAGTGGATCCCAATACGTGTATGTGCTTGTGGGTGACTTGCATTTAACTATTTTAGATATTGGAGAACTATGTTCAAGAAGGAGAAGGAACCCTCACACATCCTGTGAGGGATTCTAGGCACTCTAGGGCGGCCACCAAGCTTTGTGCCCTTGCCCCATATTATTATTATTCCGGTGCAGTTTTTTGGGTTTTGACCTACCTATACCTTGTTTCCTATTATGGACCTCAGGGGTCCACTCACCGGTTATCCACATCCATCTTGTATTTGTCACCCTGAGCTTTCAATTACTACGTTTTTTTGGATCCGTTTATACCTTACGGGGTGGCCCTCCCTCTTTCTGTGACATTCAGGGGTCGGGGGGGGGGGGGGCAGTTTGAGCCGTATATCTGCTGTCGCTTCTTTTGCAGAATCCAGCTTTGCATCGCCTGGATGTACGGCACATCAGCAGTGGTAATGTTAGCCATGCAAGCCAATCATTGTGTCCCAAATCAGCAAGGGGAATGGCACCCGATATGGACACTTCAGCAGTCGTAATCCACAACCCATAATTCACTTTACAGCCGCCAGATCAGCATGCGGAATCCAGGAATATGTGGCCCTCCTCCCCCGACGGTCGGGATGGTGACCATTCCCTGCAATGCACTTTCCCGGTCTCCGTTGGTCGCCATGCAGTTGCCTGCATTACAGGGAATGGTCACCATTCCCTACACCTTGATGTGCTATTGACCACCCTACACTTTTGCAAACTTTTTTTTATTGGAGTCGGGCAATCCCCTACTCAATCTGTGTTTTGCATCTTGTATGTTTCTCTCCATTGCATTATTGACATCAGGCCATTGCTTTTGGATTGGCTACCCTTGCAACATCCTGGTAGGGATTCCTGGCACTTTTGGACTGCCACCAGCCTTTATTTGTCTTTTCCCATATTTATTATTGATTCCAGTTTGGATTTTTATTCAAGGTAGTCCCCATCTACACCTTCATGTTCATGGAGGGGTGCACTCTATGAGTCTATGGTCCTCTCTCTCTCTCTCTCTCTCTCTCTCTCTCTCTCTCTCTCTCTCTCTCTGCCACTCTCACAGAGGATATGCTCAAGTGAGGTTGTGGAGATAAAGAAGGGGCTATGCTTTTTGACATGGAGCATGCTAATGTGCTACTGTACAACTGTCGTACTTGAATGCACCATCTGATAGTCATCTATGCTTTCATGCTAAAGGCATATGTTCATTATGCAAGGTGTGGCAGGGGTGACGAGTTTCCTATCGTGGATTCAGTTTCATGCAGGGTCAGAAAGCCCTGGGCTCTTTTCTAGCAAATGTGAAATACTGTACCATCTAGAATTCATCTATGCTTTCATGGAGTAGGGAATTGTCCAGCACTGACCATTCCCTGTTTTAAGGGCAACCCCATTTGGTGACTGGCTGGGAGCCGGGAGCGATGGGGGAGCCCTTGGAGCCCTTAGAGCGGGAATGGTCAATGATTGACCATTCCCGGCCGTCAAAGTCCAGGGGAGGGAGGCTGCACAACCTGGCCGTTCATCTACTGGTGGTTAAAACATGGACTTTTTTACTTAAGCCGTTGGATAACTGACACATCAGCAGGGGTAATCTGCAACATCACAATTTTTGAAGCCGATCATTGGCAGGCACATCAGCGTACATAATTTGCAACATCCCTTTCACTGCGCGGGATCTGCCAGTAGGTCGCTTTCGATGCCTGGAATCTGCTCACACATCACTGTCTGGCCCCGCTCGCCCTGGACCTTTGAGGATAAAGGCATATGTTCATCATGCAAGATGTGGCATGGGTGATGAGTTTCCATCGCAGATTCAATTTCATGAAGTGAAGAGGGGCAGGGTCAGGAAGCCCTGGGCTCTTTTTCAGCAGATGTGAAAACAGTGTCGGTGTTCTTGGTCGTCCTTTTGTCTACCATGCCCTACAATCTTGCAATCCAAGAGTTAGCTGCTTATAAAAACAGGGGTAGTTCATGCGACAATGCAGGCCATGAGACCACAAGCTTGTGAAAGATTTCTGAAAGCTCCCACGTCGCGTCATGTGGGTGCACCAAAATTGGCATATATGTCAATTAAAGCATTTCCAAGCATCCTTTTGTTCAACAGGTATTGACTAACAATCTCATCATGTCTGTGTTTGTCCACATTTATATGTCCTACTATCAACGCAATCAAAGGGACACTTCCTGCTGGCTGACTGAATTCGGATCAACAAACAAGGTCATGACTCGTAGACTAGGGGGTTGATCCAACCCCAAGATGATGACGCAACATGGAAAGAGAGTTTGCCTGAAGAAGATGAAGCACTTGGGGCTTTGCAAACGAAAAATTTAGCATGTCTACCTTGTTTGTTTCTGGCAATCCCATCTCTATCACTGACCAATGTTTTAGTCTCCTTAGGTAGCTTGTTGTTGCAGGTATCAGTATGCACCCGACTATCTTGGTAGAAAATATCAATATGAATTTAAGTGTCTACTTGCAGAATGCCCTTGTCTTCCCACCTCAAGAATGGACCTCTCTTTGTATTCAAATCAAAGTAATGGAGAGCTTCTGTGCCTCGTCAGTGCACTTCGGCCAAAGTAATGTCAGCGTAACTATTTCTGTCATAGTAGGCCAATAATTATCATGTAAAGTCTGCATATGCCCTGTAGAAACCTCTTTCCATAGGGCAACTGAATTCATTCTCCCAAAGTTTGGGATAACATTCTTGTACGATTGTTTAGGTTGAGCCTAGTAATCTTCCCTCTAATGCTTCATGAGCCATCCAAAAACACAATAAAAAAATTATGTAGCGTCCATGGCCATCATTTGTGGCATAGGATATCTGATCACAACCTTGTCATGAAGAGTTGTTTCCAATTTGGCATAACATAGAGAAGATCGTGCACATGTTTCATCGAGTGCGATCAACTAAATGTTTCAAGACATTTATTGCACGTCCAAGCAAACCTGTGTTGTGATGATAAATGTTAACATTACAATGCCATCAAAAGTAACATTGCAATGTGAGTGAATGGAACGTGAATACCACACAAGGAATGCAATAAATGATATTTGGCTTGTCATAGTCAATGTTGTTGATTCCAGCAGGAAATTTTCCTTTCTCCAGCTGCCTATGAGTTGTGATACATAGACTTCTTAGATTTTTAGCGATCATTTCTTGGGTTTCTTATCTAGATCTAGTGAGAGGGATTTTTTGTAACTGTGCCCAGCCTTGAGAGGTTTTTCCAGGTTCTAGGCATGTTGGGGGAAGTATCAAAATTTTGTCCAGGCGGCCACTTATGGGCCAACGCCCCATTTTTTATGCATGTGACTTCATATTTCATTTTACTACAGGTCATCGGGCATGATTGAGAGTGTGTTGGAATACAACTGCAAGAATGAATAAGAAGACAAGCCAAAGTAAGAGCTCTGGAGCATACAACACAAGAAGTAATGTAAATTGAGTGTGTAATATAAAGATAAGTCAATGCCTTAGAATGATGGACTTATATGCAAGCCAAAGGAAAATCCTCCTTGTGAAAAGACCCAATAGTCCCAAGTGTGTTTCACATAAATCACTACCTTGATGTGGTAATAGACCGCCCCTAGATAGATGTGGCGAACATAAGCGGGCACTCGTGTAAGGAAAGTGGCACACTTAAGTGATCGATTCACAAAGGGGAGTAAAGCACAAAGATTTCAAAAGCTTTAAACTTCTTTCTCAACCGAGCCTTAGTGAAAAGATCTTTAGGGTTGTTCTTGCGTAGGCACCTAGGTCAGCAGACTGAGGTCTCCGACAAAGAGTCTCCATGAAACATTGATATTGTGCCTCAATGTGCTTGTGCAAGCATGAAATGCTTGATCGCCAAAGCACTATAATTGTGAGTGAAGATAGTACACTCAAATCTACTATAAGACATGTGAGCCAAAGACACTCAAATTATAGCTATGAAAGTTTCCTTGTATTCAAACCTCAGAAGTGGAAGTGGGCATTGTAGAATACTTCCTGCTCAACCATGATATGCATGAACTGTCAATCATGAAACAAGACCATTAATGGACACTCTTGTGTCATAGCAACCATCTTGGAGTCTGAAAAGGCATGTAAATTTGGTTGCCTCATTAGAATAAAACAAACCAAGGTGCAAAGTACCACCCAAACAACAAAAAGTTTGCTTCGCCTGCTTCCAATGCAGACATGTGAGCCAAAGACTCAAATTATAGCTATGAAAGTTTCCTTGTATTCAAACCTCAGAAGTGGAAGTGGGCATTGTAGAATACTTCCTGCTCAACCATGATATGCATGAACTGTCAATCATGAAACAAGACCATTAATGGACACTCTTGTGTCATAGCAACCATCTTGGAGTCTGAAAAGGCATGTAAATTTGGTTGCCTCATTATAATAAAACAAACCAAGGTGCAAAGTACCACCCAAACAACAAAAAGTTTGCTTCGCCTGCTTCCAATGCATAGACCTAGAGCATAAATCTACTCACTTTTGAGATTGAAATTTGAATTTCCAACCTTGTAGCATCAAGCACCCAACAACTTGTTAATGGAGAGTGATATCAACATAATTAGCATCATGAAGATTGAGCTTCAAACCCCTATTCCCACATGAACAACAATAGGCTCAAGGTCAAATTTGTGCAACAATGTCTCCATATACATTGTTTGATACAAAGCAATACCTCCATCAATGTGCTTGAATTCAATGCCCAAGTAATGCTGCAAAAGCCCAAAATCTATCATTTTAAAGAGGCATTCAATAGTTAGCAATATGCATGTCATCAACGTACAGCACAATGATAAAAAATTTGCATGCTTTACAAACAAATTGCTTGTAGTTGGACTATTATGAAAACCACCGTGTGCAACTAAGTAAGCATGTACCTTCTCATGCCAAGCTAGTGGTGCTTGCTATAAACCATAGAAAGCCTTCAATAGCATGCAAACTTCATTTTTTTCTTTTTTTGAAAAAAACACACAAAGCTACTACCATACATACAGGTCATGCAAATTACTCTTCAAAAACACAATTTTTATGTCCAATTGATGTACATAATAACCATTATGAGTTGCTTATGCACACATGCTATAAATGTTAGTCATGCAACGAGTGGGAGTAAAAGTTTCATAAAAGTTAATGCCTTTCTTCTCGCATGACAAAAACCCAGTTAGTACCATTGGTGTTTTTGTCAGCAGGCAAATTACATGAAGACCAAGTGCCATTTTTATAATTCGATCATATATAGATTGCATAACAACCAACCAATGTTTTGAAATTTCTATATTTTATCAACTGACAAAGGATCTTCCTTATTACATAGAGTAGACAAAGCCATAGATTAACAATCTAGATGCATTAAAACAATGTTAAAAACTAGACGAGTATGACTAGACAAAGGTGCACCCAATTTAATATCATGTAAAGTCTACACTAACCATCTTGGCATACCTCTAGTCTCCTTATCAAGTGCATCTTGCCCATCTCCATAGAAAAATGGATATTCTATAACATCAAATCAAGCATGCATGAGTTGAATTTGTGCTTTATTAGGAATTACATTTTTACTCCCGCCATTGAATAAAAGTAACAATCTATCATACACATTTTGTGAATTTGTCGCAGTCTCTTTGGCACACATTAATGCATTGTTCACAAAAATAACAACTGTCAAGATACACTTTCGTGCATATGATACAACCTATAAACCTCAACACTATGATCAATAAAAATATAGCTTTCAACCTTAGCGTCTGAGTTTTATGCTTTGGTGCGTAGGCACCAGAGCATAAGCCAACCAACCAAAGACACACAAGTGACCACCAAAAGGCTTCTTGCCATGCCAAGCCTCATATGGATTCATATACTATAACTCTTTTGTGAGACATGCGTTAAAAAACACATAAAGTGGCACACATGATAGCCTCAACCTAAAAGCACCTAGTAATGCTTGAGTCTTGACCATACATATTGCCATCTCCCCATGAGTGGTATGTTTTTCCTCTCAGCAACACCATTTTGTTGAGGGTATATGAGATTCACTGTTGTTTTAACCCATGACATACCAAAAAGCGCATTGAAGTCTTTCTCCCCTTGATCTAAATGGAGGGTGCCCACATTAACCAAATTCATTTTTGGCCATAAGCACAAATTGGTTGAAGCACATGAACCATTTGGTCTTTCCTTCAGAGGATATACCCATGAAAACCTAGAATAATCATTAGTAAAGTAGCAAAGGCTTCCAAAAGATGAATTTTGCATAGGACCACAAACATCACTGTGTACAAGCTGCAACTTCCAAATGCTGCATTTTTTTCCAAAAAAGAGCCTTTACAAACTTGTGTCAATGGCCCTTCAAGAGGACCATATTAGATTTTTGCAAATGCAACAAATTAACAATATTCAAATGACCAAAACATGCATGCCAAAGATATGCATATGAAATAGTCTTTGGATCAAAAACTGCACATGCCTAATTTTCCACGCATCTCTTGTAAGCATTGAGCTTATACAAGACAGAAAAGATTGCAACATATGCCACTAAAGTATCTCTTGAAATGAAATCATGCATGTTACATTTTTCATCCACAAACTTGACAACAAGACAAGGTTTTGCAAGTGTAAAAAATGACAATAAGTTCTTCTCGATCCCAAGTACACATCAATTGATAAAGAGCTATCACTTGCATCAATAAGCACAATTTTACTCAGTCCTTTAACGGGGGGTGTAAGACTCATTGTTGGCACAAGTTATAATATTCCCGTTAGGGATTGCCTCAAGAGAAGTGAGCCAATCACTATGTGAGGTAATGTGCTTGGAGACACAAAATATAGCATTTTGCCTGAAATATAGGCTTCACAAATATGTTTCAATGGCACCTCAAGAGGGGGACCATATTAGATTCTTGGAAACACATCAAATAAATAAAATCTAGATGAACAAAATGTGGAGCCAAAATTTTGCATTTGAAATAGTTTTTGAGCAATAAACTGCACATGCTCAATGTTCCACATATCTCTTATAAGTGTTGAGCTAATACAACCGACAAACGAGCACAAAAGAGAGCACACATACCATTTTAGTATCTCTAGAATGGAGATCATGCACTTTACATCTTTCATCCACAAACTTGAGAAGAACACCAAGTTTTGCAAGTGCCCAAATTAACAGCCAATTGTTCTTGATTCTAGGCCCACACAAGGTATCCTCAAGCGTGAACGAGTTGTCACTTGTAGCAATAAAAACATTTTTACCTACGCCTTTGATAGAGTAAGACACATTGTTGGCATAAGTTAGAATATTCTTGTTAGGAACAACCTCAAGAGAAGTAATCAAATCTCTATGGATTGGTGGAGGTGATGTAAGAGCAGGGAAGGATTGTATAAGGATAGGCTAGTATACATAGAAAGAATCAAAATTATTGTTGCAATTTTTTCGAGGCAAAAAATTGATTCTGCTTGATACGCTTTTAATCTTGCACACACACAACCAATTGTGATTGCAATCAAGCTAATGAGCCAAGATTGAGAACAACAGAGAAAAGCTGCCTGTCATAAATTTATATGGCAATTAGCAGTACAACCTCCTTGTCATCTACGTCATTCAATGGGCAACCATCGAAGTCCGTGAATGAGCTATCACACAAGATGGGATCCGGCAAGGCTTGCGTGCACAAGTACGCTAAATGGTCCAAAAATGCATCTAGCTCCGAAAGCATTCAATACGTAAGAATTGACATCATCAATTATATTATGTAATGGCAATGTCGATGGCATCTTCTAGGATCCTCTGGTATGGAACTGACCACACTTTGTACTTGGGCCAATTCTTGAGTGAAAAGGACATGGACATGGACATGGCAGCCCACCATCGTACCTAATAGGATAGTTCCCCAAGGACTATGACTAGAACATGTCCGGGTGCTTCGTGGATCCAGTGACCTTTGCCATGAACCGATAATTGGAACTAGATGGGCAATATTAGGTGCTTTTGGCTCTAAGATGTATGACTCTTGAGCTATTGGCTAAGAACAGTGTCAAGTTTCTAGAGGCCGGGTGGGCTCACATGCCTTTGTAGAGGGTGGCCTTGGTGCACGTGCTCGAGTTTCCCATATTTAAAACTGCTTGCAGCCATCAACTTGTATCATATAAACCCCGTTGAGAACACTCCAATATGCTAGCTCTTCTTATATGACAACTGTCTATAGCCATCCACACTGTAGTGAATGGCTACACGTAGTTGTCTTGTGGGAGAGAAAGACAACTTACATGTTTTCATGTACCATTTCTCAATTTGTTTTTATTTTTGATATTATAGTATGCCATGATCTCTTGGTTTACTATTTTAAAATAGCAAGAAAAACATCTACTCCCACCATTGACGTTTACGAGCCAAATTTTTTTCCTTAATAGTTTCTACATTTTACTATAAATATTTTTCCACGTAGGGTGTCTTTCAAGGTTTAACACGTGCAAGAATACACCAGTGCCTCTTTGTCATCATTAGTACTCAATGTTTGATCATCCATAGCATTAATATACTCTCACCAATTGCTCTGGCTTGCTATCTCTTCCATAAAGGTGAAGATATCCTATCATAAAGACACGCACTTGGAAACTCATTCAAAAGACAATGCTAGCAACTCTGTGCTTATTAAATGGTGGGAAGGTGTTTTCTATACTCTTTTAGATGCTTGATTGAATGCACAAGATTGAGCAAGAGAACGCTTCGAAAACTAGTGATAGTTCATAGTTGTATGGAAGTAGCCAAGTAAGGCTGATAGAAATTGAAGGCTCTCAATGCTAAGATATCATAGTTCATGATGATGGCCCAATGCTCTGTACCTTCCAAAATCTCAATCAATTTTATAGTGAGTGCATGATGAAGACCTCAACTTTATTTATATATATATATATATATATATATATATATATATATATATATATATATAGAGAGAGAGAGAGAGAGAGAGAGAGAGAGAGAGCAACTCCTTTTTTATTAACTTCTCATTAAACTGATTCATTTCATTTATTCACCCTCACCCATTGCCTATACTAAAAAAACTTTATTATTGCTCATTATTACTAATAGTATTACACCTATCTGTACCCAGTATAGATGAGAGTGTGTGAAAAAGAATTCTTTGATACACCTTGCATTGCTTCCTTCAATTGTTGATTGAATAAAATGTGACCAATTGTTGTAAGTAATAACATACTTGAGATACATCCATCCTTACATTTTCTAATCATGTGAGTAAGCTTGTTGAACACCTTTCCCTCCCTAGAAGAACTCAACCTCAACAAATACTAACCCCCATTGCATATAACACTGTATTATCTTATTCTTTTCTTTTGATGGCTCTACTAATGGTAATTTGCACCAACACATGTGGTTAGAGGTAATGATGGGAGAAATAGGAAGATACATTCATCAAAAGGACAACTTGGTATTTTTAAAATTGTGAATAGCAATGTTAATTTTAGATTTTAGGATTAACACCACTTGCAAATGGTTGGTTATCAATTTCTTTAATTATTTTTGAAAGTAAGTGCCTGCACGTGAATGTTGTTAAGAGGCGCAATTGATATTGTCCGTGCTCATAGCTCTCAATGTTTCTACCATTTTTGCCTTTGATTCTTGTTTGACATCTATTGTCCTTGCCATGTTTTTTGATATAAAAGAGATTGAGCAAGACTAGAACCTTGCTACATATTGTTGACAAATAGGTAAGCTTTGTTGTACATGACAAGGAGAACTTTTTATTAACGTAATATGGCACTTGCATATTCCTTCATGGGCCAAAGAAAAAAAAACTTGCATTTTTTGGATTTTGTTCAAATTTAAACACTTTTTTATTAGACATGTTCTCAATGTAGGCGCTTTTTCTTTCTTGAAAGAGAACCTAATGTTATCCAATTGTCCAAATGGGAGTCTCTTAAGATTTCATGTAAAATATATGGTAGGCAATCCAAAAATTTCCTTTGAGTGGTTTTGACGTGAAAGCAATAAATTCTAAAAAAGTAAGGATCATGACAAGGCATACATAAAAACCACAATAGGCTCACCAATTTAAGGTGGAATAAATTGTTGGATACCATTAGATAGCTCTATGATGATGTGATTTCTTGATCTTTGGTATTTAATTTCACAAGAAAATAAAAATTGTGCCTTAGAAAAGGAGCCTCTACTAGACTCAAAAATCAATGCATCAAGCAACATATACCGCATACAATCACAAAGAAGTGAGATAAATCTTGATGTTAAAGAACCAAGTGTAATAGAGGAGGTTTGATTTCTATTTGGATAAATGGGTTTGAATGCTTTAAAAAAACTAGACACCTTTCACTAAACCTCTTGACAAGTCCTAATAAATTAATTATAGGAAGAATTGAATAGAGAAATGAGGAAAAAAACTAATTCTTAGTTATCATCTCAAAAATAGGGGAACCACCAACTCTTACATCAATCAAAACAATATAATATACTTTTTTTTCAGTATTTCTTTAACAACCATAAAAAAATGGGATTGTATTCAATAGACATGCACATTGAAACTTGTATCATAATGTAGCATACTTGTGATACCTTAACTAGCACATCTAATGCAAGACAGGTCCCATGCATTCATAAGTGGAGAGCCATTTAATGTTCTTGAACACATGCCATTTGAATTACTACTTTATCAAATTGAAACTTATGTTAAAACACACAAAAACGAAGAAGAGATTTTATGATTTTGCATATTAGTAGTATATCATAATGTTGTCTATATGATAGCTTTATGGGTGTAGATTTCTTCTATACAGGTTTGGTTGCGACACTTTTGTAGGTTAAGGGGGAAGACAATGATATTGTAGCCTTATTAGTCTGTATTGAGAAGGAAAAACCCCCTTCATTGCAATACGTTAACATATTTTGCATTCATGGTTCAGTAAGTTTTCCCTCTTTCCATCTATTTGATTTCAATTGATGTTCCCTATACATTCCAAAAGGAGTGCATGTGTTGGTGTGGAAGCCACTTGAGCATTAATGTGCTTTATATTGTTGGCTTTGAAGGTTAAATGCCGTGGATTATAAAGAGATCATAATTACCTAGCATATCCTAGTTTTTTCATAAACATGAGCGAAATTTGTATCAAGGAACTAAGTTTTGATGGCCCTACATAGGGCATGGAGCAAGAGATACAAAATTGCAACATAAGAATGATATGAAGCACATTCTTACATAGCAAATTTGCAACCCATTTACCTAGATTTAATAAGTGTAAGCACCTCCCCCATACATCATGGGATATTGAGTTGAACTTTGTGGCCATTGTGGTTGCATAAATGGAGGTAACCCATTTCTAATGGATAAAGTATCATTTGCATTCATGTTATCTACATCTGCATTGTTTCCCTCCTTGCTTTCTAAAGCACCACTATCTTCACTTGGTTTAGACTTTTGACATTGGAATATAAGCTTTGTACATCCACACATCACTAAGGCTGTAAGTTGACAAGAAAAGCCATTTAAGGTTGCTAAATTAATGCCCATGTGTGTGAGTGTATAAATAAATAAAATAACTCCTTGTCTTCCTATCATCAAGGATCACTCATGGAAAATTGAAAGCATTGGAAGAAGAGAAACGTTCTTTTACATCAACAAAAGCTTTCTACATCCTTTCCATTGAAAACATATAAGAAAATCAAGTTCCTTCATAGAACCACACATTTAATGTTGAATGCTATTTGCACTCAAGCTATGTTGTGCGTCTTAATTAAATATCTATACGGATCAAATGTAAAATGCATTACATTTGCTTATCTTTTTTCTGTTTAAAACAAAGCACACATACCTCCAAGAAACACAATCAACATTCCAACAATTATAACGATCCTTCCATAACAAAAATTTGAAGCAATGCAGAGTACTTCCACTGGACCGCAAGCACTGCACATGTCAAAGTGTAGGATACTGAGTACAATACTGATATGAGTATCCCTTAAGTGATCCTCAACTAAAATACAATGTCTTCCACACGACGAAATATAATGAGAATAGCATTTCTTCCATAAACAAATATTGCATGAAATATTGTCAAACTCTCTTAGTTAGCAAAAAAGCCATCATCCATGGAAACACATTATGATTAATCACTTAGGTGACTAAAATTTATGGAACTTAGTATTGTTTTAATTCTTAAGAGTCTTTAGTTACGGTCATAGAAGACAAAAAAGAATTGAGTAGTTCATCTGTGAAAACTTTTGGGGCATATTTGATGCTTACAATCACCAGTTTCATACAGAGTGGTTCAAAAAAAGAAAGAAAGAAGAAAAGAAAATGTTACCTCTCTGTGTGTGGAAGCATGTGCTAGCTGGGGCGCTTTGTATAGGTGCACAACACAACCCCAATGCCATGGTCTTCGTCCTTTCTGCTTATGCCTTACTCTCTAGGCTGAAGTCTCCTTGGACTCTCTCATGAGCCAAGATGCTTGTGCTTCATGATAGCTTTGTGAACTTATAAGTCAACTCAAGTTATCCTTCTTTGGGTGAACAATTACGAGGTTGCATCAGGAATCTCTATCTGTAATAACACAACCCGGGGCGGCGGCGGGGGGGGTGTGTAAGCATGGATCGTGCCAAATGTAACTTGGAAAATGCTTGAAATTGGCACAATCAATCAATATGTGGGCCACTTGGAAGTGTAGTTGAATGAAGTGGGAGAGCACTAACTAGAAATAGAGTGAGAGCTGGAGCAAGCCTCAAAGAGAGAAACCCACTCTACTAGAATGCCTAAAGACGCTACAACAGGGTGTCTAGCATCGCCTGGATCGATCTTATCACAAATGTCACAAAGAGGTAAGACCTCAACTAGAGAGGGTCCGCACACAATCCAACAATCACGAAGAGGTAACATCTTAATTAGAGAGGGTCCCCACACAATCCAACAAATCCACCTTAAGATCACGAGTGCCTGAGCCTATGATATGAAACATAAAATGTCGGCACAAAATATGCAGGGGAACATCTTCGATGCGGTAGTGTGATCTAGTCAAAGAAATACATGGTAGCTACAAGATGGAAGGTAAACATGGGAAGTATGGTGTTCAAGACCATAGCACTTGAGAGATTATAGTCCAACATGATTAGTAACAACACATATGGCTCGATGATTCACAAGTCAAGAAGTCAACATGGCAAGGAAGATCCTTAGCTAGCAAAAGAGTGAGAGAGGACAAGAAAGAAACAAACACTACATTCAAATGCATTAAGATAGAGAATAATAAGTTGTTTATTTAAATTAAAATGCTCCCTACAATTACCTCTTTGCTTAGGCTACAAAGAAACAAGTTGTCAACTAGAGAAGGTTCCCAACAAGCCTAAGGAAAAGTACTTATAAAAGACAATCGGTTAACCATGTTACCTGCACGCATCTCCTACTTCACCTTTTTTTGGAGAGAACAAAGAGAGTGCCCCACCAAAATTACTTTGAAGAAGCGCAAAGAAGCCTCCAAATATGCCTCCAAAAACCCCTTTTCCTAAGTTTGTAACACTTTGAACTGCAGCCTTCATTAAATTCATGATTCCAGATAGAATATTTGCAAAAAACCCCTCCGTTTCTCCAAGAGGATTGTTGTCCTGAACCGCAAACTGCAGAGTGAAAAACTCAGTGCTATCAGAAGAGATCATCCTTTAAAAGACAATGTTGCGAAAAAGAAAAGTCTATATTGACACCTTATGTTCCACTTTGGAAGATGCTTAAGTTTCACTTGTAAGCTTGAAATTGCACCACAAATGTGCTCAACAACTTCAAAGACACCAGAAAATATTGTATTGTAGATTTTGAGTTTAATTTTCAAATTGCACCACACATGTGTTCAACAACTTCAAAGACACCAGAAAACATTGTATTGTAGATTTTGAGGTTAATTTTCAATTTAAGTAACACTCTTGGATAGAAAAATTATGTCTATCCAATCATTATACCTAGCATTTGCCAACATAGTGTTGACAATAGACATTCCGCACCTCATTTTAATATTATTGCGGTTCAATCGTGCGTGCGGAGCTTTATGCTCAAGGGGACATCTTGTAAGGGGTAGCCCCTTGCACCATTTGCACCCTTCTACCCTAGCCACTGTAGCAGGCTACAGTGTCGCTTGCATTGTACAGGAAGTTACAGTTGTCCTTGGATTCGCTTTTGGGCGGACACTCGACTAGTGGACCTGAGGTGCGTTGCTGGCCTAGTGGACTACAAGCGCTTGGCGGGACAAAGAGGAGTGGTGATTGATTGGACACCGTGGCCAGCCTACCACCACCACCACCACCACAGTCCAGATATGTGCAACTGTTGTTGTTAGAGATATTTGTAGCAGTTTTGGATGTCATTTGTCTTTTGTATATATGGTAAGTTTGGTATGCGTCGGATAGGAGTCTTTGGTCTAGAGTCTAGTCTTTCACATAGCACTCTCCCTACACAGTTTGAGCCTCGACAACCTCCATTGTCCTTGAGAGCACTTTGTCTGGAGCTGTGTGCGCTGCTAGTCAAGAGTCTGTAGCTGATACATTGAGAGTAGTCAAACTTACATTAGGCTTGGAGTCTATCTTGTCTTGCTATTGTTGCGTACGTTTCTATTCTATGTTTCATTTCAGTTGTCTACTTTGTGCTATTGAGTGAGGTTTCTTGCATACTGCACTGAGGAGCACCCACAATACAGAGCATGACATTGTTTCTCTGCTACACGTGCTCTCATTTTTGGCACACCCAGTGGGACACTCAACTGAAGTTCCACTCTATTGCTCATTCCAGCCAATGGCAAAGCTTATCCAAGGTGGTTAGGCTAGCTCGACCAGTCCAAGATGGGCTAGCTTGGCCAGGGGTCTAGCTGGTTGACCAAGTCCAGCTGGTCCAGCTAGTTGACTGAGTCCAATGAGTCAACTTAGTCTAGATGGTCGAGCAGGCCGAGCAGGTGTAGTGGTCTAGCAGGTCGACTCGGATTAGCAGGTTGAGTGCACTTTTTTGAGCTTCTAAAGCAGATAAGCTTCCCATGGAGATGGCTTTGAGGGAGCTGGCAGGATTGACGGAACCTTGATGCTGCGAGCAACTCATTCTTACCCATGTTCACTAGGTCTAGCAAGTCGACTATCTAGCAGGCTCGGGGTCTTATAGTGCTCGGAGATTCTCTTCCCTCTATGCTGGTTGACTCTTAGGCTGCTCATACATATGCTTCTTTGGCATGCTGTCTTGCTGCTTTATTGATGTTGTACTTCACTGATGTTTAATTTTGCTTGTAATGCTGTGATTTTCTCATCATTGATGGCAATGTTTTATTTAAGAATGGTAAAATTTGTCTCCCCTTGCTTAGGGTTTGAGCAGGGGCCTTGCTCTGCAAATAAGAAGATAACGAACACAGACCTTAGCTGGGAAAATTTAAAGGGGGCTAGCGATTAAAGGTTCTGTAAGCAATTAGAACTCGCACGCAAAGAATTTGCGACCCCAGAGAGAGGCAGCGCTCAAGAGAGAGGTGTGCTGGGCTGAGAGAGCATTGGGCTGTGTCAGACAGCACCAATCATTGGATACCTAGGCATTACATGAGAGAGATGACAAAGGTTGAAGCGCGACACCACAGGGATACATGAGTTTGACACAGCTCTGCTAAGATCTAGGCATACTCTTCATTGAGCTTTTTACCCCACCCTCTTTGATGCTTTTTACACCCCCACTAAGCTAGATAGACCATGCACATCATGTACTTGTATCTCAACGTATATAGTTTGCATTTTGAGGCCATAGAGATAGTGCTCCATCCTCCTCGACATTACATCACACTATATCACCCCTTTCAGTTGTTGTATGCTTTATTCAGTGATCCTTTCCAAGACTGGTTTCAGCTTCCAATTGAGTTTTGTCGTTCAGCTTCACTGTCTTTTGGGATGACAAAAGAGGAGATCTCACAATTGTACATTGTACATTGACATGTTTCATAGGCCAAGTTCGGCCTCTGGAAGGCATTATTAAAATCTTCCTTTCTTTCCTTTTTCCAGGTAGGAAAAGAAAATTAGTTTGATTCCAGAGAGAGAAACTATGCTAGAATTCACGAGAAAGGCAATCATCAGATTCTAGCGAGAAAATTTTGCGAGATGAGAAACAACAGTTCCCAGTTGTTAGAGAAAGAAAGCTGCTCTTTCAAAAGAGAGAGAAATGTTTCTAGAAAGAAAAAATAGAGAGATAAAAGCAACACTTTTAGAATCAGTGAGTGGTTAGGAGGATTCTTGCACTGACTTAGAGATTGGCATAGATCAGCTTTCTGGGGGGAGAGTTTGTGAGTGCAAGATAAACACGGCGATCAAGTGCATCTCTGTTCTAGGTGGCAAAAACGTGTCACAAGATGTCAGTGTTAGGAAATTGTAAAAGCTAAGAATTTTGTAACAAAATGAAATATACCTTTGAGAAATTGATGTAGGTAGTTGCTGTAATAAAGACCATAGAAGATACTTGATCGGCAATTTCTCCAGCAGAGTCTCTCAATCTAGCTAGAACAATTTATGTGTCACATACAACATTTTCATACATACAGTTATGTAAAGGTTAAAAAAAAAGGATCAGTAGACATGGTTGGATATTTTAGAAACTATTATTAATTAGCAAAACATACTGGTATTGTTCAAAAGTTCGCTCAACGGAAAAGGAAATTACTGAGAGATGTAGATTGGGATAGCATACCAACACATTCAAGTGCTTGTGCCTTATCACTTGTTGTACTTAGAGAAAATTCAGTAGTCTTGGGCTTGTTAGGTTCCAAGCTAAGAACCATGGCCTGCAAAGGTAATCTGCTTTAACATGTAAAATAAAATAAAATACATTGAATGATAAAGATTGTGAGATCATTTCATCTTCTCCTAAAGAGCTTAAATTATAAAAATATTTAAAACTAACTTTATAAGATGTTGCATGCTAATCAAATTACTCAGAATCAGCTCCTTAAACGTTGATTCTTGCAAAATTGGTTCTTTGAATTCCGTGTAGATGCGATCTCATGATTAAATTAGTTTTCCAACAAGTAGTTTATGATGCTAATTTTCTTGCTCCATATTCAAAGCAACAATATGTAGATACATTTATTTCAAATTTCAAGTCTATTGATATTATGATGATGATAGCATAAGAAAAATGTCTTATAATATTCTCTACTGTCTTCACTTGTTTATAACACATAAACCCCTTAACTCCCTTAAATTAAGTGGCCAAACTTAAGGATCATAATATTCTCTATTGTCTTCACTTCTTTATAACACAAACCCCTTAACTCCCTTAAATTAAATGGCCAAACTTAAGGATTAAAAAACATTTTCCTATTTAAGTAGACCTCAAGTTGAACAATCATTCTTTAATTCATTTCCTTCCTCATGGATCTAGCTCGTGACTTGGTTCATGTTATGCTATGCTCTGATGATATTAATTTGCTATTTGAGTCATAGGAGGGACTACAATGCCCTCACTAGACTATGGATAAGTTTGCATACAGAGAAGCCTCATAGTGAACATTGGGGGGGAATAATGTTTTGATATTCCATACATCTCGACAGATCGAGAGTAGAGGTATATTTACGCTAGCCGAAGGCCAAGTTGAGGTGGAAGACTCTTTATGTGTACGTTTGGGTCACCTTCACAACAACCACAACTCGCTTTTCCATGGCGAGTGAAACCCAAGACAAGCTTACTAGAGGATATGCAGCACTAGCGATGCTAGAGCATGCTATAAATTGTAGTAAAAACTGCATCCCTATGAGAGTAGTCTGAATAATGAACAATATCTGGAACCATTTGTAGAGTGACGAATCTATAACCCAAGGATGCAAGCATGAGAACCGATCTGTTGGACAGCATGGAGGAGGATGACTTGACACATAGTCTTTGATGGGAAAAGATATTGTCTTGGAATCTACAGATGTGAGGAGCTTCTTTATGTAGAGCTCGACTGATCAACCCGATTGAAAATGGACGTTTTATGGTTTTACTTTTAGAGTAATCATAGATACTGTGGCTGATGGTATTCTCCCTAGAAAAGACTTTTACTCTTTCAAAAGCATGATTGTTTGAGTATTTGAGAGGAATGACTTCATGAGATGGTTTGATGGTGACCCTATTGTATCAACAGTTCCATATGGAAAGATGCCTAGATGGTGGTCCTAGTGCGTCAAGAGTTCCGTTCAGATAATATAACTTGATGATGATTCTAGTGTATCAAGAGTTCTGGATTGGGTGAGATGACTAGTTCAATTGTTTGCATTTGAATGCTCAAGGTGAACTCTGTGAATGTATACTATTATTCAAAATCCACTGTGGATTAGAATGCGTGCCAATGCATGCTTTGCGAATGTGTTGTCTTGTCAGGATTGCCACTGGCATGTCAACATGGAGTTGGTGTCTTTTGAAGATTTGGAATATGCCTATAGGGCACGCTTATCGATGAAAATACTCTTTTTTTTTTTTGGGGGGGGGGGGGGGGGGGGGGGGGGGGTCACAAAGTGATGACATAGCATGACCTGAGAGACCCCTCGAGAGAAGAGCAAGAGCTGAGTGAGATGGATTGGAAGAATAGACCCAAATTTGAGTCAAGTTGCATGTGACAAGTGGAAGAACTTGCGGTAGGAATCCTAGTG
This sequence comes from Adiantum capillus-veneris, assembly GCF_014529385.1. NCBI lineage: Eukaryota > Viridiplantae > Streptophyta > Polypodiopsida > Polypodiales > Pteridaceae > Adiantum > Adiantum capillus-veneris. The sequence goes on along the minus strand of NC_140954.1, from coordinate 102,271,755 downwards.
GAATCAATGGTGCATTTTACGAGCGCTGACATGGCAGGCCGTACGGATGCTAACATGGGAGGGAGCAACGGTTATGGAAATCATTGACTTTTTTGCTTTTGAGATTCAGTTTTATGAGTAGTTGCCTATGGTGCCTTTGGCACTTGTAAAAAAATAACTGTGATATTTAAAATTGCTTTTTTGGGATAGCTTCTGGGCACATGCTATTGAAGAGAGGCCAAGGGTGCCATTAGAAAGCATCGGCCGAGTGGACTACGACTCTGTCGATTGCTCTGAAGGAGAGTGTGGCTCTCCGAGTTGTAAACTTCGACTTCGGCCTTATGGAATAGAGAAAAACGATGAGGGTCGCCTAGTTGAAAGGCCAATCCTTCTGGGTATGGAGCTCTGCCACTCCCATGTCTCTTGTCTATTGTGTTTTCTCTCTCTTTTCAAGTTCAAGTGTTTGTTGTTTTGGTTCAGTTCAGTATTGCTGCACCGTTTCTACCGCCTTATGAAGGGGCCTCGCCAATTGCAATTGGCATATAGTTTCTATATCTCTAGATATAGAGCTCCACCCTTTCATCATCACCCTCCCCCCCACTCATATTTACACCACCCTCACCTCACAACTTAGGGGCTTTCTGTCATTTTACTCGATATCCAAACACAATCATGTACACCGCTCTCTCATCCCTCATACACATGTTAAAAACCTAGTCAGTCTATTTTGTTTTGTAGTTGGTTTATTTTCAGCAATTTTGTCCTTTTTATTGGATACACAAAGGACTGTACCCTTTTCTATCTCATAGGTTGAGTTCGGTTCTAGAAGACATTAATAAAGCTATTTTTCTTTCTCTAGCAATCATGAAGCAAACATGGTTACTTAAAGGAACCTTTGTGCATCTTGGATGAGCTCACTTCATTGCAACCAAAGAATAAATCCATTGAAGTAGCCAAAGTTAGAGAGGCAAATAAGAATGATAAAATTGGGCAACATATAAAGGAGGAAAAGCAGCACCGAGTGCATCATCTACATAAAGGCATCCTTCCCCCATTCTCAACATGGACATGATGCTGTAATCACATCTTTTTTCCTTTTTAGTGCAAGTGGCTGTATTTTGTATACAAAAGAGACCGCTATCACCCAGAGGATGTACAAGACGGGGAGAACAAAGTGAATGCTATGTGTACATCAACGTGGCATGTATGAAGAATGAAAAATGAACCAGTGGGCAGGTGAAGAGTGCCATTGTTGTCTAGATTGAAAAGAAACAAAAATCTCGCCCATGTTCTGAGGAAAGAGTATCCATGTCTCTCTGCTGCTCTTGAGGAGCTCGTGGAAGTATCCCACTGGTTACTAAGAGTATGCAACAACTTAGTCCAAACAGCTGTCAAAGTGGTCGATGTCGGGGACAGCTGTGAGCCCAGAATTTGAGCACAATGAGCCTTCCCCACGATCCATAAAGTGATGCTACAGGTTGTAGTAAAAACTGTAGTAGTTTGAATGATGGAAAGTATCTTGAACCCATTTGTAGAGTGCCCAATCGATATCCCAAGGCTGTAAGTACGAGGGCTGGATGTGTCGGAGAGCCAACCCCTGATGAGCGCGTGGCGGTGTGTGCAAGCGAAAAAGCACGTGAGGAAGTGCAGTGTGTGTGCAGAGAGGGGAGGCGAAGGTCAGCAAGAGAGGAAGCGCTAGCAGAAGAGAGAGGGCTCACGTTTTTGGGGAAAACTCAATAAGTGAGTTTTGGGTTTTCCCACTTTTATTATAAGTGACCTTTAAAAAATGTGTTCAGGTTCATATTATAAAAATGTACAAAAAGGGGTTATTTAGGCCTTTAACCCAACAACCTCCCACTTAAAGGCATAAATGGCGCCTTTAAGCTACATGACTCCCACCATCTCTATGCATAGATAATGTTGTGCTTTGGGTAAGCACTTAGTGAGAACATCGGCTGGATTTTGTGATGTATGGACCTTAACCAATAATAAGGCTATCCTCAAGAACTTTTCATATGAAGTGATACCGCACATCAATATGCTTTGTGCGTGCATGAAACATGGCGTTCTTTGCCAGACATATAGCACTCTGGCTATCACAACCAAGCATAGGTACCTTGGCAGGCAAGCCAAACTCACTGCATAGGCGTGCTAACCAAATAGCTTCTTTGGAAGCCTCAGTGACTAAAATATATTCAGCCTTTGTAGTAGACAATGCAACAGTCTTTTGCAATCTAGAACACCATGAAACAACACCTCCCGCAAGAGTAAATACATAGCCACTTGTGGATTTCCGTGTATCCACATCACCAACCATGTCAGAGTCACAAAATCCCTTCAACTCCATTGGTCCTTTACCATAGCAGAGGCATCTGTTTTTATTCCCTTTCAAGTACCTCATAATGGACTTCACTGCATCCCAATGCAACTTGCCTGGATTAGCCATAAACCGACTCACAACTCCCACTGCATGGGCTATGTCAGGCCTAGTAGCAACCATAGCATACATAAGTGAACCGCAAGCTGAAGCATAAGGCACACTTTGCATGTCATTGGCTTCTTCCTTTGACTTGGGACAATCATCCTTGAAGATTTTAACATATGGCTGTAATGGCACACCAAGAGGCTTTGCTTCAGCCATGTTAAATCTGTCCAGCACCTTTTCAATGTGCTTTTCTTGCGACAAATACAATAGGCGCTTGTCTCTTTGCCGTGTAACACGCACTCCAAGTATATGTTCAGCTGCCCCAAGGTCTTTCATTGAAAACGCAGATTTCAGCTGCCGTTTAAGAGCATCTACAGTGCTTCTTTTCTTTGCAGCTATCAACATATCGTCTACATAGAGCACAAGAATGATCGGGCTGCCATCCTCATCACGTTTGGTATACAAACAATGGTCTGCATGGCTTCTTTTGTAACCATGTTTAAGCATGAAGCGATCAAACTTCTTGTACCACTGTCTACATGATTGTTTCAGCCCATACAAGCTTCTATTGAGCATACATACCAAATGTTCCTTGCCAGGGATGACAAAACCCTCGGGTTGCTTCATGTAAAGCTCTTCTTCCACATCACCATGCAAGAAAGCGGTATGTACATCCATTTGGTCCATTTCCAAATCAAGAGCAGCCACAATGGCAAACAATACACGCAAAGTGGTCATCTTTACAACAGGAGAGAACACTTCCTGAAAGTCTATGCCCTTGGTTTGAACATATTCCTTTGCCACAAGCCTTGCCTTATACTTGGGTTTTGCATCAACAGTTTTGATTTTATACACCCATTTGTTAGGAATAGCCTTCCTTCCTTTGGGCAATTCAACCAAATCCCAAGTATGATTAGCATGCAAAGCTTTAATCTCTTCCTGCATAGCAAGCTCCCACTTGTCGCTGTGCTCACATGTCTTTGCCTCTTTATACGTAAGAGGCTCTCTCTCATCTGTCAACATAATGTAATGCAAAGAGGGGTCATATCGACTCACAGGCCGTCTTTGACGAGTAGACCGCCTCACCCAATGATCCACATTATCCGGCAATGGGTTTACATCAGGTGGCACTACAAAATCATCAACAATGGGCTGCTGTACATCATTTTCAGCACCATTTTCAGCATTGTTTCTTGGTTGCAAATGCCCTTCAGGAGCCTCAATTAGCTGTCCAACATCATCTGGCTCAAACACCACTGGATTATCTACATTTTCAGCCATTTGTGGTGCATCCTGAGGGTCAAAAATAGGCCTAACAGGTGGCTGGTCATGCTGAAATTTCACCCTTTTATGGTCATGCTTTGAGGCACAATTGTTTTGAAGCAGCCTTGCCTCATTAAAAACAACATCCCGGCTGCGTACAACCCTTTTGAGCTGAGGTAACCAAATCCTGTAACCCATTTCGCCCTCTTCACCATATCCCATGAAAAGGCCTTAATGGACTTCGCATCTAGTTTACTCCTCAACTCAGGTCTAACATGCACAAAAGCTTCGCAACCAAAAATGCGTAAGTGATCATATGAAGCAGGCTTGCCAGACTAAACCTCTTCAGGGATGTCACCTTTCAAAGACATGTGAGGGTATCGATTGCATATATGCACTGCAGTTTTCAAAGCTTCTCCCCAAAATCCATGAGAGAGATTAGCTGTGGACAGCATGCATCTCACCCTCTCACAAAGTGTCCTATTGAATCTTTCAGCCACACCATTAGAAGATGGGCTGTATGGCACAATAAGCTCCCTCTTAATGCCCAAATTTTCACAAAACTTGTTAAATTCAGCACTTGTGTACTCCCCCCCATTGTCTGTACGCAAGCATTTTAGCTTTCTACCTGTTTGGGTGGTCACAAATGCATGAAATTTCTTAAACGCAGCAAAGGCTTCATCCTTAGATTTAAGCAAATAAACCCAGATTTTTCTAGAATGATCATCAACAAAGGAGACAAAATAACATGCACCATCCATAGACTTAGTAGGCATGCTACATACATCAGAATGTACAAGATCAAGCACACAAGATTTACGAGAGACACCAAAGTAATAAGAACGCTTTACTTGCTTGCCATATTGACATTCATTACAAAAATCAAGCTTTGTGCCTTTAGCATCAAGCTTGTTCAAAGTACAAAGCTTAGAAAGGCCCTTTTGGCTCATATGGCCAAGCCTCTTGTGCCACAACTCCATGTGAGAGTTAATTTCAGCCAATGCAATAAATTTGCCCAACACAGCCTTTCCATGTATGCAGTAAAGTGTCCCTTTCTTTGTGCCCTTCACAATCAGCCTTGAGCCTTTGGTCATTTTCCATGACCCTCTCTCAAACAAGATACTGTAACCATGCATATCCATCTGACCAACAGAAAGCAAACTCTTCTTGATTCCCGGCACATATCTAACATCATGCAAGACAAGCTCATTTATGTCATCTATGGAGAGATGCACAGTGCCAATACCCTCAATGGAACATGCATGATTGTTTCCAAGGTATACATGGCCACGCTTACCCGCATCAAAAGTAGAGAAACACTCCTTGATAGGAGTCACATGAAATGAAGCACTGGAATCAACAATCCAAGTCTGGGACATGCATCGTTGACAGTCAACAAAGCATCAATAAGATCACTCTTGGTGATTTGCATGTCCTGTGAATGAACATTTAGAGGGGCATCAAAGGGTCATAAGCATCATCATCTGACAAAGTGACACACAAGATGTCCTCTACATCTGACAGCTCCTCAATCACGACACTAGAAGCCACATTGGCCTTCTCTTTGTCCTTTGAGCTATCCTGTGCATCTGCCTTGACTTCCTTCTTCTCTTTCTTTTTGTCTCACCATTCTTTTTCCTTTCTAACTCAGCTTTATAGTACCTGCAATCGGGTTTCTTGTGACCTTTCCTTCCACATTGATAGCAAGTCACATCACCCTTGCCTTTGCTTGCATTTCCCCTTTCTTTACTCTTACTCTTACCCCTTTGTGCATAAGCATTCTTCTTTTCTATCCTGCCTCTAGCCATGTTGGTAGAGCTGCCTCCCTCTCCACTTGCTTTCCTCCTGATTTCTTCATTCAAGATAGAACCCCTAACACCATCAAAGGTCAAATTGGGGTTATTGGACAATGAAACCACCAAAGTTTCCTATGACTCAGGTAAGGTCATAAGGAAGAAGATAGCTTTCAGCTTATCATCAAAAGGGGGCAAGCCAGAATCCTGTAACTGCGACAAAGTACCTGCGAACAATGACAAGTGCTCTGCCGTGCTCTTGGACTCATCTAGTTGCATGCCAACAAATTTTCGTATCAAGTGCACCTGGTTGACAGGCGTTGTATTTTCATACATTCCCTTTAACTTTTCCCACACATCAAAAGCAACCGTGAAACCTTTCACATCAATGACGGTCTCATCTGTCATGGCCATTTTAATGTATGTAACGGCTTTCCTGTTCATGCTAACCCATGCTTCATCTGTCATATTCTGTGGCTTCACCTGTTCAAGTGCCCCTTCGCAATCCTTAAGGAATAGGATTCCTTGAATCCTGTCTTTCAAAAGATCAAAACCTGTATCATCGAACCTCCTAATCTCGAAGAGGTTCTTCACATCCGAAGAAGATGAGGCCATAGTTGCACGAAATAAGAGAGATAATACGCTGAATTTTTGGGCAAAATGCGCAAAAATCGGAGTATAGCCTCACAGAGATGTACACTATAGCTCCAAATGGTCACAGGAGCAATTTGGGGCAAAATAGGACGATTTGGACATAAAATTCAATTTCTGAAATTTATGCGCAAGAAATTTCAGCGAGCGAATTTGTGCTTAAAAACAACAAATTTAGTTGTTTTTAGCCTCAGAAGACATACATAAGGCTAATACACAGCCTTTAGAAGCATGTAAGCACAAAAGCCCCAATTTGTAGCATCAAAATTGCATTAAATTGAGCCACAAATGGTCATACATCGACAAAATTTGTCAAATGTGCATAGATTACATCAATTAGCACTTTCCCAATGTAATCGCACCATAAAAACACTTGCAAAAACCTACGCAAATCTGAAATTTGCTTAAAACACATGTTTTAGGGCTTGTTTCTCGGCAATTTCAGTGTTTTCGGGTAGCGGGGACTTAGCAAAAGTATTCCCACACCTTAATACATCATTTGCAAAACCTGTATTTTGCTGTCATAGCCTGTAATTTCCTGTTTTTGACCTACTTTCAGCCTGTTTTGGGTCAATTTGGATTGCCGGGAGCTCTCTAGTGTCTGGGGACGAGTCCTTTGGCGACGAAATTGCAAAATCTCGCGTGAAAGTTGACCTTCTTGGCTGAAATTCAGTGTTTGCAAGTTTGGGACAAACCCTAATCGAGGCTCTGATACCAGTTGATGAGCGCGTGGCGGTGTGTGCAAGTGAAAGAGCACGCGAGGAAGTGCAGTGTGTGTGCAGAGAGGGGAGGCGAAGGCCAGCAGGAGAGGAAGCGCTAGCAGAAGAGAGAGGGCTCCGGTTTTTGGAAAAAACTCAATAAGTGAGTTTTGGGTTTTCCCACTTTTATTATAAGTGACCTTTAAAAAATGTGTCCAGGTTCATATACAAAGTATAAAAATGTACAAAAAGGGGTTATTTAGGCCTTTAACCCAACAGCCCCCCCCCCCCCGGGCCTGCTCAGGTGTCATGACACTCCTCAATAGGTCAGAGATCTCTTGGCAGTGCTTTTGCTATGAGCCGACTGGCTCGAGAGAGACAGGTCTACCTAAGGACGCCACTGTCACAAGGTTGTGACAACCACTAACCTTAGTTGTTGGTTTCTTTCCCTTGATTTTTATTTAATTTTTGGGGTCCCTCTTTTTGAAGTCATAAATGGCCGGACATTGTATGGCCAATGTGAAACAGCCGATGGTCGAGAGTTTCACCTGCAATAGTGAAGGCCATGTCGCTACGAGATGGTTGGGCCGATCGGTACTGAAATCCGAGTAGTAAAAGGGTGGCTAGGCTCAGTTAAAGTCATTTAGGCCCCTCAACACGACATTAAGTTCGTGGGTACTAGGAAATTAAACCAAAAGAAGTAAAGTGGACACATGGCAGTAGGACAACAACCTACATGCCAACACACACTCCACAAGATCATCCACACAGGGGGCACTCAAAATGAAGAGATAGGCTGATTTTTGTTCATTAAGTGAACTACAGTGTGTGTGTGTGTGTGTGTGTGTGTGTCAGAGAGAGTAGTGGGTGGAGCTGATCACAGCTTTAATGGAAAGCTTGCCTTTTCCCTTTTCTCACGTAGCACGATGATTTGCTCTCGTGCATCTCTCTGTCCCCTTTGCACATATAAATGGGTTTCTCAAATGACCATGTACGGTTCTCGAGATTTTATGTGCGTTCGCCAAGGAAAGAGCCTTCTCTACAGGAACCGGATTGGCTAATTGCTAATCCCCCATAGGTACGCACAATTGCATCACAAAGGATTGCAAAAATGGACAGTTTTCTTGCGTGAAAACTTGTCCGATTCAAAGAGGAACTGTCTCATTGTGTGCAGGACCACCTGAGACAGGAGTAGACGTGTTTGGTCCACTCGAAATGATCCAAAACAAAAAATTGCAGCATGCTATGTTTTTCTGCAGGTTTAGGGTTTTGCACCTAAACTGCAAGAAATCACTAGGGGAGCCTTGGGGTGCTTATACAAGGCTTTGGGCACCTAGCAATGACCAGAAAAGGGAATTACAGCATGCCGAAATTGACCCGCAGCTCACCGGAAAGCTTCCAAAATGCAAGGGAAAGTGTCCTAGACATGTACTTTTAACCTACAAGGGTTTTGGCGCCGATATGCTACCAAAATTGGGTCAAAAACCTGCAATTACAGCCATGAGTTAGATGAAAGCGTTTGAATCGTTTGTTTGCAATAAGAATAAAGAAATACTGAAAAGGGTGCCAATCTCTAGGGCCTATAGGGTGCCATTGCCTACTTGGGAGCGCTCTAGCTACCAAGCCGTGAAGTGTCTTTAAGTGTTGAATTCCAATCATAGGTTTATTTGTGCAATTGCTTTGTGTTGTAAAGTGCAGGTAAAGTTAATCAACGTAAAGATCGGGTGCTGAGACTTTGTATACGACGGTTGGTTTCTCCTTTCTGCTGGCAGCTAGAGGTACTAAGATCTTGGATACAATGGTCGGTTTCCTTTCCGATGTGTGGTAGGGATCACACAGAGTGGACTCTGCATACAAGACTAGATTGGCTCAAGGTCAAGGCTCTTGAGTTTTTGCACCACACGGGGGACCTGAGAGTGACAAACTTGATTCAGACACTTTGGCCACTAGTTAAGCTTTGTGTGACACCGCTTGATATAGCTGGTTGTAGAGACATTGTGATATAGTTTTTTGCAGACATCCAAAGTGCTCCTTGTTATGTATTTTTACATGAGGATTCCTGGATAGAGGATGTAGCCCTATGGATTGCACGCTCTTCTTGGGCATGGGTTGGACGATCACTTCACGCATGCCTCTCTCGGGGTCACTCGGATGCGGATTATTCCCCATCCAAGCCGGCCTCGAAGATCGATGCAGTAGATGGGCGGACTAGCCACTGGAACATGGTGACTCTCCTTGACTGTCTGCTGTCCCACAGGTGCTCCCAAAAGTCTGTCAAGAACTCAACTGTGAGACCCTCCTCCTGCCAGTGACCTATTGCAGCAGGGCGGGCCTCTCTCTAAGGAGCCCGTATGTGATGCCCGAGTTGTGATGTCCACTGGAAGAAAGGGATCCTTGGGTGATCGTTTGAAGCAAAAGGGTCCCACCAAAACCACTCCCCAGGGTCCCACTACACTTGCACCAAGGGGCGACTCTCCCAAGCCCAAAGCCCCCAATGTCTAGTCTCAAGATCTGCCACGTCACGATCAAGCACATAGATCCTCCCTCTGATGCCCACAACTCGAATCCGCTGAAATCTCGTGCCTCAATAGTAACTCTATGGAGGCGACCCTCTTACTAAACCTCAAAGAACATGCAAAGGCCCAAGTTTGAGCAGGCCCGAACTTTGATGAGGAACTCAAGGCGAATGAAGGGCTCCATCCAGCTAGGAGCCGCCGACTCGAGAGGCGTGTGCCACTCTGCTAGTATAGCCTCGACGATGTCCTGAAACATGCTCTTTACCCCCCTCATGCCTCATAGCTGGATGCCTCGACTCTCCTCAGGAAGTGCTGTAAGCTGCAACCAATCGCCTAGGTGTGAGCTGGACTCTCTGCCATGGGACCCTATGAGACGTGGGGTCTACTGCCAACCATGTCACCTCGCTATGTAGTACTGACCAACAGGTTCCATGTAAGAGGCTATCTCAAGCGCTTCTCAATGCATGTGGGCTGATGCTGCTCAAGTCTCCTTAGCTGCTCCCAAGACCAAAGTAAGCTCAACACGAAATAGTCCTCCCATCTCTTGCTCAGGCCCACTCTGCACATCTTTGTAAAAATCCAACGAGTGGAGGGGCTCAAGGGCCACCCATTTGTGAAACTCGGCCTCTAATCCAGTGTAGCAAAAACTCTTTCCAGGGCTCCTCCCCTCAAAGAAGACCTCTGACAATGAGCTTCCCAAGGAGGTCTCTACTCTGCCGTGCTGGATTGATGATACCCAATCCCCCCTAAGAGCAAGGTAGGGTGATGACCTGCCATGAGACTTTGTCCCGAGCCGACTGCGTGTCTCTCCCTGTCCACAGAAATTTCTTGATCAGCCTCTCAAGCTAGCTGATGCAAGAACTTGAGAAAATCCATCAAGATGTGATGTACCACATGGTGCATTGAATGCCAACAAGAGATAGTCGTGCCGAGATACAATGCAACAGCTTCCTCCTGATGGCTAGGAGGAGGGGAGCGTCTGCTGCTCTGGTGACAAGTCCAAGCCAACCTGGCAGCCCAAGTAGCGAACAGGCGTCCCTGGAGGGATCCAACAAAAGCCCTCTCCAAGCATCCATTTAGGCGTGGGAGTATCACCAACCCAAAAAGCATCCAGTTAGGCATGGGAGCATCACCAACCCAAAAAGCCATTGTCTTTCGTCAGTTGATCAATGCTCCTGACGCACAGAAAGACACCTCCAGGGCTTGCTCACACCTATGCAAATTGGCCTCACAGCCCTCCAAAAACATGGACGAGCCATCAACAAACTCAGTTTCCAAAAGCTCCTCTCCTCGAATGGGTAGGTGTAGGCCATGCAAACCAACCTCCTATGAGGCCAGAAATCTGCTCATTGCCTTTGCGTAGAAAAGAAACAGGAAGGGGGCAAGAGGGCACTCTTGCCGTACTGATTGTGTAAGCACGAAGTGTTCCCCTCGATCTCCTGCTAGCGAGACTTGACTGTGAGCACACCTATAAAGAGCAGACACCCCTTTGATCTATGCATATGAGAAACCCATCCTGCACTTAGTGCCCTCTAGAAGTCCTAGTCAACTCTGTCGTAGGTGTTCTCAAAGTCGAGGAGCACCACGAGATCCTCTTCTCGCACGCAAGCGAGGGCAATCACCTCGCAAAAGGTGAAGATGTTGTCAAGGATACTGCGCTCCTTGACAAAGTCCGTCTGAGTCTCATGTATGATGCTCTCAAGTAGTGGCTAAATTCTAAAACTAAGAGCCTTTGCAAGAATTTTCTAGGCAATGGGATGCCACTGCTGAATCCCATCTGGAGATCCTCCCTCCTTGGGGATGAGGTAGATCAAACCCTCGCTCATGCTATCAGGCATCTCCCTAGTGCGCAAAATGGGCTGCCACGGCCGAATCTCATCTAGAGATCCCCCCTCCTTGGGGATGAGGTAGATCAAACCCTCATTCATGCTCTCAGGCATCTCCCCAGTGCACAAAATGTGTTGGTATGCACTACATAGGTCTTGTCCAAGCACCTCCCAGTACTCCAAGAAAAAGCTGGGAGTCAAACCATCCTCTCCTGGGAAACTACCACAAAGGAGTGCCTTGAGAGCCTCCTGAAGCTCCTTTAGCAAGAGAGGCCTCTCAAGCATCTGTCGCATCTCCTCAGTGACGAGGCAAGGCGTCTGTGCCCACACCTCCTCTCTGCATACACACCCAAACACACACACAAAACTGCCAGGAATTGCTGGTTGCCCGTCGCTATAGAAGAGGGTGACAACTTTGCGCAGACAAATGTGCAGGGGCAGTCAAACACGCAGGGGCATCTAGTCGCGTGGGCAGGAAGATGAGTAGAGGCTCGCGTAGGGCAACAAGTCGTGCGGGCAGGCAGTCGAGCAGGCCAAAAGAGTTCCACACACCACAAGTACGCGCGCACACTTTTTTTTTGTAAATCTTGTTAATTCACTTTACAAGAGGGAAACCTCAAAGCAAGAAAAACCCTCGAAAAAGAAGGGATACAAAAGGCGGAGCACTATGAGTCTCCGAGGGCTAGAAACAGTCAAAGTAAATCCTATAGGTTCATGAGCAATGCCCCCAGAATCATAAGCAAAATGCAGCGCTTGACCAAGCGACAGTTTGAATAGGGAAACGGGACAACATCAGTGCCTTGAAACATTAGAAGGTTGCGATGGTGCCAAATAGCCCATAGAACCCAAAATCTGACCCAATGAAAAAAAACCATAAACTGAGACTGTGGAGATTGAAGCATCCCAAAAAGCCAAAACCGTCTGCAAAAAGAGCCGGAAGGAAAACGGAGCCAAACAACAGCGAATGAAGGATCTGGAATAGCGGCAACCTCATAATAATTGTGGCACAGTCTCTTTAGCTTCATGACATCTGATGCAAGTAGAAGACTGAAGCATCCCAAAAAGCCAAAACCGTCTGTGAAGAGAGCTGGAAGGAAAACGGAGCCAAACAGCAGCGAATGAAAGATCTGGAATAGCAACAACCTCATAATAAGTGTGGCACAGTCTCTTCAACTTCATGACATCTGATGCAAGTAGAAGACGAAGCATGCCGTGCATGCAATAGGTTCCCAACCAGTAGAGCTCCCATCAAGCAACGCCATAGGAAGATACGTTTCTTCAGAGGGAGATGACCTTGCAAAATGCTAGACAATGTTCGTTTCCAGCATAAGGATGACTTGGAGAGTGACCACAGCTGATTACCGTGACGCACAATCCATGCATCAAATTGTAGGAGGGCATAAGCGTTGCCAGCTGAAATGAATTCCAGGTTGATATCGGCAAGATTCCAATCAAAACAGCGAGAATCCACATTCAAAGGAGGAATGGATGAGAGATCAGCAAGCATCCTTTGAATCTCCCGCCAAAGAGGACAATAGTGGAATCCCAATCGAAATAAAGATACCGCATCAGAGAACGAAAGAACATGGCCTGTGTCATCCACCACCTGTTGTACCTAGTAAATTCCTTTTTGAGAAAGAAAGTATGCTTGGCGAGGAGACTGCTGGACCAAAGTCAAAGAGAAAACCTTGCTCCAATGCATGTTCTCCAATCGAAGGGAATTGCCGAGAGGGGATTGTCGACCATGCCATTCCAAATGTGAGGTGATAATTTTCCAATCAGCAACGAGAGAAGAAGTAAAGGGACATCCTGGAATGTGCCCTTCAAGCTTTCCAAAAATAACTTCCCAATATGTTGGCTGCCAATGACCAAAGGTCGGCGTAACAATATGCGCACACAAACGTGATACCATGAGTGTCCAAGGCTGTTGTTGTTCCACCAGGACTTGCAGTAGTGTAGCTTTCCGAGCCAAAAACACAAATCCAAAACATTTTCAGCCCTCCAAGGCGCTTGGAAGAGCACAACTTGTCCATAGACAACAGCCTGAGACCTTTTCTGTGACATGATGTGTGCCAAAAATGTTCCAGAATACTAGACATGACCAAGAGAGCAAAGGTAAAACTGCAATCCTGAGCCACACATGTAGTGGCCAAGTGGACAATTTCCAATAAATTAACTTGGAATGCAAATGTTGCAGAACCCAGTCCATTTTCTGAATAGCTGATGCATTCCAAGCGAGTGGATGACCCAAATGGCGAACTATTGTATGTGGAGGAATAACCTCCCCTGGCCATAATAGCTTTATGCCAATCAATCATACCCATTCAAAGGTAGTAACTTGGATTTACGAAAATTAACTTTGAGGCCTGCCGCCAATCCAAATAAGTGAAGAGCCTGCATAATTTGCTCCACATCATCATAGCGATTGCGAGGCATAAACAAAGAGTCATCTGCATAAGCTTGGCTGACAAAGTGCGGCCCAGATGGTGATGTTAGGCCATGCAATCTACCAGTGGAAGTCAAGAAATCCAAATACATAAGCAGGGGGTGAGTAGTGATCACATAAAGCAAGGCACTGAGAGAACATCCTTGCCTAACGGACCTTCCCAGAGGTCAAGAGTCTGTGAGAAATCCATCCAACAAACCGGCACAAGAGCTATGAGCATACAAGAAAAATACCACACTAGAGAGCTTAAGCCCAAATCCCAGCTCATGCATGGTGTTTGCAATGTAGGCCCAAAGGATAGTATCAAAAGCCTTTTCGATGTCAATCTGCATGACTAATACATCTCGTCGAGTGTATTTCACATATTCCATGCCAATGATGACATTCGCAGGTTATCAGTAATTTGACGGCGTGGAATGAACCATATTGAGATTCATATAGACCTTCATGCAAAAAGCACTTGATTCGATTAACAAGCATTTTAGCCATCAATTTATAAACCACACGCATGAGCATAATTGGTCTCCAACGAGAGAACTCTTCACACAATGCATGCTTGGGTATCAACTTCAGTAGGCCTTTTTTCCAACAAGAGGGTAACTTCAGGTCATCCCAAAATGACAAGAAAAATTCCACAGTAAGACCATCCCAACCTGGAGCTTTCCAACGGCCCAAATCAAGCAAGCTAGCATACAATTCCGATTCCGTGAAATCAACTTCCGATTCTTGAGCCTGCTACATTGAAAGAATGGGCGTAACATGCAATAAAAACAAATGACGCACTTGTCGAGCTTCTTGTGTGGGAGGTAAAGGAGCCTAAAAAATATGGCCATAATGAGACTACAAGGCCTGTGCCAACTCCGATAAGGAGGAGGTCCACTCCCCTGATGAAAACTTAATTCTCTTGATAGCCTGACACTACCTGGAGTGATGCGAATGTTGAGAAATTGTCTAGAAGCACAACCTTTGTCTGTAAAAGCCTGTTGGCGAGCTCGACTTTCCCATTTGGCCAATTTCCTCTCATCATTATGTCGCAACATAGTACGGGCAGATAATAACTCAGCCATATGAGTTTCAATAAGAGAGGATTGTTATTCAAGTGCATTAATTTGTGACAAGCATCTTTTGCCTGCTTAACTTGGTCTTTGAATTGCGACAAATAAAACCTTCCACAATCTTGGATGACACATTGAACACGCATAACAAATTGAAACCAAGCTCTGTCCATATCAAAGGCGGGATGATATCCCCACTGATCGTGCAAAAACGTTCATGCTTAAGATAAGGATTATTGACATGCAAAGGTCGCTTTCTAGGTAGGGAGTCAATGGCAGGAAAAGAGACAATTGTAGCTTCAAGCAGATGGGAGCATGATCCAAGGGACACAAGCTATAATCAATCCTCAAATCACATACAGAGTCATCATACTGCTGCATGTTGAAAAGCGCGCGCACACACACACACACACAAAGTAAAACAAACACACACACACACACACACACACACACATACAAACACTTTTTTTGTAAATCGATTTGATTAATTTACTGGTGGGAAACCTCGAAGCGAGGAAAACCCACTGAAAGATCATATACAAGGCGAAGAACACGTAACCACTCAGCTGTGCAGTGTAGCTAGAAACATTCATAGGAAAGCTGATGCATCTCTGCGGTGATATCACCAACTTCCAAAGAAAACCGTAACGATTTCCTAAGAGAAAACTTGAAGAGTGGGAACAGGTCTGCATGAGTATAATGGAACATGTAAGCATTACGTTGACGCCACAGGGTCCAATAGGCCCAGTATCTGACCCACATAAAGAAAACCGCGAAATGCAGTAGTGTCGGTGAGAAAATGCCAAATACCCAGAACCTTTTGTGGAAGACAATCCCTGGAAAACGGAGCCACATATAGGCCGATACACGGCGAAGGAAATCTCTAGTAATGCAGCAATCCCACAACAAGTGGCAGACATTCTCTTCTGCAGTCGAGCAACGGATACAAGAAGGGCAAATATGACGTGCCCCGACTGGGAGCACTCCAAGCAAATAGAGCCAAAGAAACAGTCGCTCCTTCAAAGGCAAATGGCTTTTCCACAAGGCAGAGAGAAGCTTCCTCCACTAGAAATCAGATTTGTGCATGTGCCAAAGGGCATTACAATGATCAGCAAGCCAAGGTTGTGGTAGAAGAAGAGCATAAATTCGACTGGCAGACATATCTCGAAAAGGCGTTTCCCGAAGATCCCAATCAGACATGCGATCAACATCAGGCAAAGGTGTAACGGGCAAAAATCAAGCAACATGTTTCGAAGTTCTCTCCAAAACTGATGGTAATGCATGCCCAATCCAAAACGGCGAGCGACAAAGGGAAACTCAAAAGTATATCCAGCCTCATCGACTACATCCTCAACCACACGAATGCCACGACTAGAGAGAAAGTAAGCCTGGCGAGGCGAGCGGTCGAACAAAGTAAGAGAGGATGCCTGGCTCCAATGGAGACCCTTCAAACGAATCGAATCACCTTCCCGCCAAGGATTCCATGATAGATGAATCGTAACCTCTTTCCAGGCCGATACCAAAGTGGAAGCAAGAGGACATCCAGGAATGTGCCCTTCCATCTTGCCAAACACCACCTCCCAGATAGATGATTGCCAATGACCAAATGAGGAAGTAACAACATGCTGATCGAGGTATGCAAACATCAGAGTCCAAGGTTGAATTTGTTGCGCAAGTGTAGGCAACAACATAGCTTTCCTGGCAAGAACATGCCTGTGCAAGTCCTAGATATTAAGACCACCAAGACGTTTAGGAGTGCAATGCTTCTCCATCGACATCAAGCACAAGCCTTTTTTCTGAGCATGGGCCTGCCACAAATGGGACATAATGTCTGACGATCTGATAACTACAAGGCGTAATCCATACTCACGTCACATACAAAATCCTCATATTGCTGCAAATTAAGCAAATACCATCGATCCAACCGTGCTCGATAAGAAGAGTGAGCAACATGCTGAAAAGTAAATCCAGAGACATTTGGATGCAAATACCGCCATAAATCAATCATCTGAGTAGAAGCAAAGAGATTATCCCATTCTTGCCTTTCCGCAAGCAGCATATGTGAATTACCTGTGGTATTATCATCCATACCAGGGGTATTATTAAAATCACCGCAAAGGAATGCATTTGAAGTCCATGAGCGAGAAGAGATGTCTTGCCATAAGGCAGCCTTTTGCCCAGATGCTGTATGTGCATAAATGCCTCCAGATTCATATACCTAACCACCATCCAGCGGCCCTGCGGATCATTGTGCAACAGAGCAGGCTGAAGCTCATGCCGAACCAGCATCAATAAACCTGAATAATCTTGTAAACCAGCATACGCAATCCAATAACCAACAAAATAAGAACACAGCAAAGTCATGCTAATTGTGTTCTTGCAAAACAACTATGTTTGCTCTACATGTATGTACATAGTGCCAGGTCAATCGCCATTTATCAAGGTTATATAACCCACGCACATTGTATGAAATGCATTTAGTGCGACTGTGCATCAAGAATCATATATACAGTGGCAAGAAACACAGGGATCAAGTCGAGGTGCCCATAGGGACATCTCCATCCACCACATCCATGCTAGAATGCATCCGCTGAGTCAAAGCAGGAAACTTGTCCACAGAATCTACCTGAGAAATGGAAGTCTCACCCAAAAGTACATTCTTATAAGAGTGCATCGCTTTCTCCCAAGCATCAATCAACGTGCGATTGTCATTGCAAGGAAGTTGCTTGAATGATACATTCTTATTGGTGTTAACCAGAGGAACATAATTACGCGAGGAGGGTGGAGTACGAATTTTCACTGTCTTTTTAGGCACCACCCATGATCCAACATCACTTGACCCAACATTTTTGCCTTTCGCCACATTTCCATTTCCAACATCAATAGACTGCCGATTCTTGTTTTTCCCTTTATCCATATTGGGAACCACCTTCACAGTAGAGGCTCCATTTAGTTTAGCTTCACCAAAAGGTTTGCCTATAGGGGCAGGGGAAGATGAAGGAACAGCCGAGAGAGGGGGCTGCAAAACTCGTTTTGGACATTATTGCATGTGATCAAATTTACCACATCGGAAACAGGAGTTTGCAAATTTGGCCCATTTCAGTTTAAAAGGATGCTTGCCCACCCATGGGTCCCCCGAATCCACCATAATACCATCAGAGGTATGCTTGCCCGTATCCCAAAGAATGAAAAAAGTGTTGTTGTTTGCATCCAATTTCGGAGGGCAAATCACCTTACCAAGCTGAGCGGCCAACAATGGAAGGAAATGTCTCCACGTGCGAGGGAAATCAACAATTTCCACCCACACAAGACATTTTGTGACGAATAAGGCTTTGATAGTCCTTCATGAGTGCCCACGGCAGAACATGAGTCATCTACGTGCCAAAAAAGAGGGGAGACATTTCCAGCAAAAGGTTTCTAGCTTCAATATTTGCCGATAAAACTTCGTAGAAACCACGAGCACCAAGATAAACGCCTCGAACAGCCTGTCGTTTGAGAAGGAAGTCAACCCATTGTCTGGCATCTTGCGCAATGGGCATTTTGCCCGGGAAAAACAAGATGACCGCATTCATGGCATATTGCGCTATTGGATCCATAAGGTCCTGCACTGGAATACACACCTCGAGGGAAGGTGCCTGACCATTCCAAGCTTTCAGGGCCTCTTCGAAGTCTTCATACAGACAACTTTTGCTTTCAAAGGCAGTATCCAAAGCATTGTCCATGGCTTTACGACGCTCGAAAACACACGGGAACTCTGACATACAGTAGCCAGACCACGGCCGAGGAAAAAATTAGACGGAATTTACACTACAAAGGACTTCTTTTTTTTATATTTTATTGATAGCTATTTACAGAGACCTTAGAGGTATATACATCTCCCACAAAGAGCATACATCTGCAAAATAACACTTCTTAGAAAACCGTACTGGAAAAGAACCAAAAACTGTGAAGAACACCTATCGTTGCTCCACAAGATTTTGTACAAAAAACCTGCACCTTGTATGCTAGCAGAGCACCTTCTAAAAAAGAAGTTACTGTAACTTCTACTGATGATTTGCAGTAGCTAATCACTGAGCTGACAGAGTCTCCTGCACGCTCTCTGTACCCAAACTCGCACAGTAAAACCAGAGGAGGCACGCCCAGAACAATATGTTCTGCAGGTCGATAGACGCAGGTTGCGAGATGATGCAGAAGAAGGAACACTCACAGTGGCAGAAACAGGGGCAGCCAGATGCTACGCGCGTGAACCTCTGTATACACACACACACACACACTCGGACCCTCACGCACACACTCACACACACTGGCGAGAGTGCAGAGAGCTGCTGCAGCGCGCAGGAGATCCATGCGACACACACACACACACACACATTTTTTTTTGTGTAAATCTGCTTTGATTAATTTACAAGTGGGAAACCTCAAAGCTAGGAAAACCCACGAAAAGAAAGGGATACAAAAAGCAGAGCACTATGAGGCTCCGAAGGCTAGAAACAGTCAAAGTAAAACCTGTAGGTATAAAGAGTGATGTCTCCAGCATCATAAGCAAAATGCAGCATTTGTCCAAGACATAATTTGAAATAGGGAAAGGGGTCAACATAAGTGCCTTGGAACATTAAAGAGTTCCTATGGTGCTAGATGGCCCACAGAGTCCAAAATCTGACCCAGGTGAAGAACACCGCAAAATGAGATTGCGATAACTGGAGCCCCAAAAGCCAAAAGCGTCTGTGAAAAGAGCCGGAAGGAAAACGCAGCTGAAGAGCAGTCGACACTTGCCGAATGAAGGCTCTGGAGTGACGACAACGCCACAGTAAGTGTGGCACGGTCTCGTCAGCTTCAAGGCATCTGGGACAGCGAGAAGGCGCAATATGCCGAGCATGTAACACACTGCCAACATGTAGAGCTCCCACCAAGCAGCGCCACAAGAACACATGTTCCTTCAAAGGTAGATGACTCTGCCAAATGCGAGACAATGTGTGTTGCCACCACAAGGATGACCAGGAAAGCAACCATAGCTGATTACCATGATGCACAATTTATACATCAAACTGAAGGATGGCATAGACACTGCCAACTGAGATGCAGTCCAATCTAGAAGTAGACAGATTCCAATCAGAGAATTGAGAGTCCACATTCAAAGGAGGAATGGGTGAGTGATCAGCAAGCATCCTTTGAATTTCCTGCCAGAGAGGAGAATAGTGAGGACCCAACCGAAAGCGGGACATTGCATCAGCGAACGCAAGAACATAACCTGAGTCATCAAGCACTTGATGCACCTGACAGATTCCTTTTTGGGAAAGAAAATAAGGTTGGTGAGGAGACCGTTGAACCAAAGTTGAAGCAAAGGCCCTGCTCCAATGCAGACTCTCCAAACAAAGAGATTTACCCACAGAGGATTGTCGACCATTTCAGGCCAAATGCGAAGTGACAACCTTCTAATCAACAATGAGAGAAGAAGTAAAGGGACATCCAGGAATGTGTCCTTCAAGCTTCCCCAAAACAACATCCCAATAAGTTGGTTTCCAATGACCAAAAGATGGGGTGACAATGTGCGTACACAAATGTGTGACCATGAGAGCCCAGGGTTGCTGCTGCTCCACCAAAACTGGCAACAGCATAGCTTTTGGAGCCAAAGATGACGTCGCAAGTCCAAAAAATTCAACCCTCCAAGCCGCTTGGGAGAACATAGCTTGTCCATAGATAGAAGCCGAAGACCCTTCTTGCTAGACGAGGTCCGCCAAAAATGTTGTAAAATATTGGCATGAGGGATTGCAAGCGCAACAGAGACCAGGATAACAAAGGCAAGTAAAACTGCACATAAGCCACAAGGATGCATTGGAAAATCCTAATACGCACATGAAGTGGCCACGTGGAAAGTTTCTAATAATTTAACTTGGAATGCTAACGTTGGAGCACCCAATCCAGTTTCTGCATAGCCGATACATTCCAACCCAGCGGATAACCCAAATGGCGAACCAGAAAATGTGGAGGAACAATCTCCCAGGCCACAATATCTTATGCTAGTCACACTCTTTCAGAGGCAATAGCTTGGATTTACAAAAGTTAACTTTGAGACCTGCTGCCAATCCAAACAAGTGAAGAGTATGCATAATTTGCTGTACATCATCATAGTGATTGCGAGGCATAAACAAAGAGTCATCCGCATAGGCCTGACCAGCAAACTACCGTCCAGAAGGTAAAGTCATGCCATGTAGCCTACCAGTGGAAGTCAAGGAATCCAAATACATAAACAAGGGGTGAGTAGCAATCGCATAAAGCAAAGCACTCAGAGGGCAGCCTTGGCTTACCGACCGTCCCAAAGGCCAAGATTTTGTAAGAGATCCATCCACCAAGCCTGCAAAAGTGCTGTGTGCATACAAGAAAAGCACGACACGGGATAGCCTAGGACTAAATCCCAAGTGTTGCATGGTGTCCGCAATATAATCCCAAAGAACAGTATCAAATGCCCTACTGTACTCTGCCTGTAGAGACGCTTTTAGCACCTGCTCACGTCACTGTAGGGGTTCTGTCCAGCTCGTCTGAGGCCAGCTTGGGCAGGTCGCGCAGAACCAAAGCGCGTGCAGCAGTAGAGCCTGCAAGAGGGCAGGGTCGCGCACAGGAGCAGCAACAGCACGCGCACAAGGGCAGAATCAGCACGCGCACAAGGCAGGCTCGCCAACACACACGCACACGCACACGCACATCCACACATCCACGCGCACACCCACATGCGTGCACATAACTGCAACCAATCACTACTTAACCAACACCGCGTACAAGGGCTACAACAGGTGCAGGAAGTTCGCGCGACAGAGCTGGGGCAGGAGATTCACGTGACAAAGCTGGGGCAGGAGGTTTTCGCGCAGGCGTGCGCGCGCACACAAACACACACATACAAACATACCCATAATATAAAGAAATGTAGTTTGAATATAAACGTGAAGATATAAACATACAAAGGTCAACATACATAAATTATAGACACACATACATAGATGCCTGAAGCTTAAATTTTGGAGGTTAATAGAGATGTAAAAAACATCAATACACACCTGTGCGGACACACAAAAGTAGAAAACACTAGCTCTCTTCATGATGGCCTAGCCTAGATAGCATTCATGTTGAAAACTCTCTAAACAAAAGCACATAGGGAAAATAAATTTAATACGGTAAACATCCACCCAAGAGATGATGTCAAGATTACATAAGCATATAGTAACCTTATTCAATGGTTCACTCATTCAATCATAATAAAAAGATGTGCAAATACAAAGAGACATTAGCCATTTTTGTAGGATGGGGAAAGATCTTCTTACTGGTGATACCTTTATGCCAGACGAGCAATTAACCTGCAAACATTGAGAAAACCCATGTCACTTTTGGATCACTCTCTTTCCCTCTCTGTATACAAAAAGATATCTTCTATTAATTGAACATCTGGACGGCATGGACCCCAAGACAGAACATACAAAGTGCTGTTTATGAAAGACAGATGCAATCATGGAGGATCATAGCAAATTATATGAATGAGAGAGAGAGAGAAATGAAATGAAATGAAATGTTATATTAACGTCTTCAAAAGGCCAAAATGACCTATGAGACCAATCAGTTACAAAATAGTGAATCTAATACCATGTCTGGGTACAAAAGAACTAGAAAAGAACTAGAAGTGGAACAAAATACTACTACTACTACTACAATCTAAAACTACGTGGGTGTAGCAGCTGATACAATAGGTACCCGGTAAACTGGATGTAACAGTGTGTGAAACAAAGATGGAAGAAATGGTGAGGATCCATCCTCATCTGCACTCTGGATGTCGAGAGAGTATGGCTCGAATCTTCTGTTGTAGTCTCCGTCGATGCTGTGTAGCTCCTCTCCTCAGTCGCGGTCGTCTGTATCTCTGTAGCTCCAATGCTCGGTCGATGAGAGTGCCAGTAGTGGTCGAATGAGTGTGGGACGAGCTCTGCAGTGGTGGCTGCTCCTCTGGCTGTCCCATATCTAGTGAAAAGAAATCTGTAATGTGTCTTTGGGACTGCCTCTCTCTAGCTCTCCCCAGTAAAATGTCTCTATACCTGTGTAACTCAAGTAGATATAGTCCAAGACATCTCTGATCCTCATAACTCATGACCCTAGATAGAGGACCAAAACCCTCTCTGAATAAGCAGTGGAAACGCCCCCGTATCTCATAGAACATTGTGCAATGACATATGTAGTGCAACTCTGTCTCTGGCTCTCTCTGGCATAATCGGCATATCCTGCTGTCTGCTGGTATCCCTCTGAATCTACCGGTCTCAATCTCGAGCTGATGTGAGGATGTGCGTATCTGACCAATGGCACAACGCAAACCATGAGACATATGTGTGTCCATGTAGCTGGGTCGAATCACAAACCCATCTCCTGTGAGGTGGAGAAGATGCTCTCTATAGAAAGCCATCTTTGTGCTCAACTCCTGAGGCGGCTCTATCCATGTCCTCCTGGTGTCGAGCTGGATCAGGTCCTGACGAATGAGTCTAGTGATCTCCACCCGTGTAAGAGACAGCGAGGGTGCCTGAAGAGAATACTGGAAAGGGGGCAACCTGTCCATGGTGAAGCCATGCGTCTGAAACCATGAAGTCATCTGTGCATACCAGCATGAAGTGTCCCCCTGTAGAGCTAACTGTCTGGAAGACTCAAGGGCCAATCTAGCATATCTGTCTCTAGTAGTATCCCATAGGCTGTGCACAAAGGACACTGATCTGGTAAGCGCCTCAATCTCCATGGGGGGGGCAGCTAGCTCTGCTCGAATGATCGCGTGAGGTACGGAGGCCTTGGCTCTAATCAATCGGGCCTTGGCTCTAACTAGAACAAAGATACTACTACTAGAATCCATCCTCATATGCACTCTGGATGTCGAGAGAGTATGGCTCAAATCCTCTGCTGTAGTCTCCTTTGATGCTGTGTAACCCCTCTCCTCAATCATGGCCGTCTGGATCTCTGTAGCTCTAGTGCTCGGTCGATGAGAGTGCCGGTAGTGGTCGAATGAGTGTGGGCCGAGCCTTGCAGTGATGGCTGCTCCTCTGGCTGTCCCATATCTAGTGAAAAGAAATCTGTAATCTGTCTCTGGGACTCTCTCTCTCTATCTCTCCCCAACAGTAAAGTGTCTCTATATCTGTGTAACTCAAGTAGATATAGCCCAAGACATCTCTGATCCTCATAACTATGACCCTAGAGAAAGGACCGAAACCCTCTCTGAATAAGCAGTGGAAACGGCCCCGTATCTCATGGATAGTACACTGTGCAATGACATATGTAATGTAGCTCTGTCTCTGGCTCTAGCTGGCATAAGCGGCATATCCTCTCTACCAGTCTCAATCTCCAGCTGATGTGAGGATGTGCATATCTGACCAATGGCACACCGCAAACCATGAGACATATGTGTGTCCATGTAGCTGGGTCGAATCACAAACCCATCTCTTGTGAGGTGGAGAAGATGCTCTCTATAGAAAGCCTCCTCTGGCTGTCCCATATCTAGTGAAAAGAAATCTGTAATCTGTCTCTGGGACTCTCTCTCTCTATCTCTCCCCAACAGTAAAGTGTCTCTATATCTGTGTAACTCAAGTAGATATAGCCCAAGACATCTCTGATCCTCATAACTATGACCCTAGAGAAAGGACCGAAACCCTCTCTGAATAAGCAGTGGAAACGGCCCCGTATCTCATGGATAGTACACTGTGCAATGACATATGTAATGTAGCTCTGTCTCTGGCTCTAGCTGGCATAAGCGGCATATCCTCTCTACCAGTCTCAATCTCCAGCTGATGTGAGGATGTGCATATCTGACCAATGGCACACCGCAAACCATGAGACATATGTGTGTCCATGTAGCTGGGTCGAATCACAAACCCATCTCCTGTGAGGTGGAGAAGATGCTCTCTATAGAAAGCCATCTTCGTGCCCAACTCCTGCGTCTTCAAAATGCCAAAATGACCTATGAGACCAATCTGTTACAAAATAGTGAAGAAATGAAATGATATATTAACGTCTTCAAAAAGGTCAAAATGAGACCATCAGATACAAAGTGGTGAATCTAATACAATGTTTGAAGTACAAGTACAAAAAGTACTGAATGTAAAATGTGAAAAATGAAAAATGAAGTGTGAAATGTAGAATAGGCCCTCAATGACACTCTGGGTGTCGTGCTAGAATGCCTCTAATCCTCTGCTGGAGTCTCCGGCGATGGAGTGTGCTCCTGTGTCTCGGTCGTGGTCGTCTCGATCTCCCGAGCTCAGTCGCCCTGTCAATGAGGGTGCCTCTGGTATGAATGTGGGTACAACCCTGTGCTGGTGGTTGGTCTCCGGGCTCCCTCAATCCAAAGAAATCTGTGATCTGTCTCTGTGACTGTCGTACTCCATGTCTCCTCAGCAGACTATCGTACTCCATGTCTCTGTGACTGTCGTACTCCATGTCTCTATGTCGATGTAGCTCAAGTAGATATAAGCCAAGGCATCTCTGATCCTGATACCTCATGACTCTATCTAGGGGTCCAAAACCCTCCCTGAATAAGCAATGGAAGCGCCCTCGTATCTCATAATACACAGTGCAGTGGCATATGTAGTGTAGCTCTGTCTCTGGCTCTCTATCGCATAGTTGGCATATCCTAGACTCCGGTGGTATCCCTCTGAATCCACCCGTCTCAATCTCCAGCTGGTGTGAGGATGTGTGAATCTGACCAATAGCACATCGCAGACCATGAGACAAATGAGTGTCCATGTAGCCCGGACGAATCACAAACCCATCTCCCGAAAGTTGGAGAAGATGCTTTTGTAGAAAGCCATCTTCGTGCCCAACTCCTGGATCGGCTCTACCCATGTCCTCTTGGTGTCCAACTGTATAAGATCCTAACGAATGAGTCTAGTGATCTCCGTCCGTGTGACTGGCAGTGAGGGTGCATCCAGGGAATACTAAAAAGGAGGCAGTCTATCCATGCTGAAACCATGCCTCTGAAACCATGAGGTCATCTGCGCATACCAACATGATGCGTCTCCCTGCATCGCTAACTATCTAGAGGACTCAAGAGCCAATCTAGTATATCTGCCTCTATGTGTATCCCATAGACTGTGCATAAAGGACACTGATCTGGTAAGAGCCTCAATCTCTATAGGAGGGGCGGCTACCTCCGCTCGAATAATCACATGTGGTACGGAGGCCTTGGCTCTAATCATCCGGGATATCATAAATACCAAGGGTCTCTCCATGCTCCTCCAACTGTCATGATTCACAGATGGTCCCCAAACCTGGACCCCATAAAGCATAGCTGAAGCAACCAAAGTATCAAACAGCCATAGCTTTGTTCGTGATTCTTGAAACTGAACCTGTGAACACATCCTCTCTAGCCCTCCCAATGCCGCATAGTCTCTGGACAGTCTAGTCTCTGTTGCTCTCCTCAAAGTACCTCGGTCCCGTGAATACCACCCCAGATATGTATATTCATCTGTGTACTCCACAGTGTCCTAACCATATACGAGTGTAGGTGCCGATCTCTCGACCCACTGTGGTGTGGTGTTAAACACCATAACCTTGGTTTTACCAAGGTTCACAGACAATCCACTATCCTCTGCAAAGCTGTGCAATGCATCCAACTGTCTCTGCATGCCCTCTGGTGACTCTGATATCAACACAATATCATCAGCATATAATAACAAAGGGATCCATGTCCCTGCTAGCTAAGCGCCTCTGTCGCCCTCTCTGTCAATGTAGTCAGAGACCTCATCTAGATACATATATACCTAGAGAAATCCAGGATAAGCCCAAGTTCACCCTTGAAGGAAAGTGCAAGGTATAGACCC
Organism: Adiantum capillus-veneris; assembly: GCF_014529385.1. NCBI lineage: Eukaryota > Viridiplantae > Streptophyta > Polypodiopsida > Polypodiales > Pteridaceae > Adiantum > Adiantum capillus-veneris. The sequence continues at coordinate 102,245,278 of NC_140954.1, read as the reverse complement.
ATGGTAGTCACCCACAAGACAATATAACCATCAGCTCCATCATGCATAGTATTGACAAAATACCATGACATCCCCACTAACGTCGTCAGTGCCCAATAGATGTAGTCAGAGACCTCATCTACATACATACCAAATAGTGTAGGGGACAAAGGACACCCCTGTTTCACTCCAATAGTGGAATGAACAATGTCAGAAATCCCCTCAAGAGTGCGTACCTGGCCAGTCACTGAGCCGTATAAAGCCATGATCCCCCATATGATCTCTGTGGGTACTCCCAACTTTAGTAGCCTGCACATCACTCTGGCCCTCGGCACTGTGTCAAATGGTTTGCGAAAGTCCACAAAGCAACAATACATTCGTCTCCCATGTGCCCGACCCTCCTCAATAACGGCTCTGAGTGTAAGAATATGGTCCAAAGTGGGGGGGGGGGGGGGGGGAGAGAGAGAGAGAGAGAGAGAGAGAGAGAGAGAGAGAGAGAGAGAAATGAAATGAAATGATATATTAACGTCTACAAAAGGCCAAAATGACCTATGAGACCAACTGATTACAATGATGAGTCTAGTACCAAGTCTGGGTACAAACAAAGAAAACTAAAAACAAAGAACTGATAGGAGTGCTACCGACTCCTATGGGTGGCTGGTAGGCTGAGCAATGGTATCATGCCATAAGGGTACAAAGTGGGGATAAGTGTCACCATGATACAATATAGCAGTAGTATTAAGCCTATCCTGATCGACACTCTGGGTGTCGTGCTAGAATCCTGTGGATCCTCTGCCGCAATCTCCGCCGGTGCTGCGTGGCTCCCCTCCTCAGTCGCGGTCGTCTCGATCTCCCTAACTCTATAGCTCGATCAATGAAAGTACCGCTGGTGTGTGTATGGGTGGGAACCGAGCTCTGTGGTGGTGGTCTCCCCTCTGCCTCTGTGGTACTCAGACTGAAGAAATCTGAGATGCGTCTCTGGGATTGTCTCTGTCTTTGCCCATTCAATAGAGCGTCTCTATGTCTCTGAATCTCAAGTAGGAATAATCCGAGACATCTTTGATCTTGATATCTCATGACTCTATCTAATGAGTCAAAACCATCTCTGAATAGACAATGAAAGCCTCCCCGTATCTCATAGTAGACTGTGCAGCGACATATGTAGTGAAACTCTGTCTCTGGCTCTGCATGGCATATGTATATGGGGGCGAGGGGGGCTCTATCACTGAAATGTCCTACTGTTTGCTGGTATGTCTCTGAATCTACCTGTCTCAATCCCAAGCTGGTGTGAAGATGTGCGAATCTGGCCTATAGCACATCGTAACCCATGAGATAGATGTGTGTCCATGTAACTGGGCCGTGTGACAAATCCGTCTGTCGTGAGTTGAAGAAGATGCTCTCTATAGAAAACCCTCTTCGTACCCAACTCCCGTGATGGCTCTATCCATGTCCTCTTGAAATGTTATATTAACGTCTTCAAAAGGCCATACATTTGTTGAGAAAGGGAAAAAGCACAAAGTAACAAAATGTGGTCCTATGGTAAGGGGCGAGGGAGTGACCCATGGGAGGCTAGGATACAAGATACATGGTATATGGGGGCGAGGGGGGCTCTATCTCTAGGGGGTATGGGTGCACATCTACGTCCTTACAGAATTACAATCATGAAGTGCATCAAGCTGACTAGCTCCATCCCATGTCAAATTGGGGGTGTATGATATGGTACATGGGTAGGTGTGGTTGAAGGGCTGCGCATATCATTGCGGCTGGGTCTACTAGCATCATAAAAAATCTTTCTTGGGCTGCCTGGTGGTGGCGAGTCTGGATCTCTTCTTGAATTTGCATGCCATGGAGTCTCGGAGATTTGTATCCTAGAGCTCAAGGGCATCTCCTAGCTCTCACCGTCTCAACATGCTAAAGGGTGACCCCTTGCTGTGTCTTTGTGACAGGTGATGGTCCAAAAGTCTGTAAGATGTGACTCTCTGCCACCCTTTGTTGCCGTTACAGGTGCTACCAGTGTCTCTCCATGTCTATGTATCTACACTAGACAACGGCCATACTGGCACCGATCTCTAGACTCCATGTATCTGCCACCCTTTGGTACCACTACAGGTTCCAGCAGTCTCTCTATGTCTATGTATCTCCACTAGAAAACGGCCAAACTGGTGCTCATCTCTAGACTCCATGCTCTTTCATAGTGTGGGATGCCCTGTGAAAAGATCCTCAAATCAGTCTTTGATGCTCTATATGCTCTACGTCTGCACACCAAGTGCTCCTCGTCCTCAATCACCCTCTCTATGCAAAACTGGCAGAACCTCTCAGCTTAGGGGGTATGAGCAGCTCCTTTTACCTCTATCTCTAGCTGATTTGTGCATGGAGAGTTGTTCGATCGTGGCTGCACAGGCCAGCAATCTAACTCCAAACCTCCATCATGTTCATTGATTCTAAAATTGCACTGTGAATGAGCAACTGCTGCAAAGAGGTTGGCTGACTTCACGGTGGTGAGGAGTCTGAAAGGGCTCCAATGCTTCAGATCGGCGTTTTTGCATTGGACAGTGTGCTTCTTTATCGGTAGACGAGCACTATGCTGCGCTATTGGAGGAGGTGTCAGATACTCAGAGCTGACCAATCACCACTCATGAGCTATGTGGCATGTATGTGTCCATATAGCATGGTCTCTGGATGAACCCCTCGTCTAGCGTGGTTAAGAAGTGTTCACTATAATACAATTTCTTTGGGGGCAAGAGGCTGTCTAGGTGCGATCCATGTCACTCTGATGTAGAGCTGCCATTGATCCTGTCTAAGTACTATGTTTCTCATTGTGTGAGAGCTGGATGAAGGGTGAGTCCGGGTCATATTGGAAGGGTGGCATTCTATCCATGTCTAGTCCAAGCGCTCGAAACCCCTCTCTCACCTACGAGTACCAAGATTCCTACTCGCCTGACTCTGAAGGAGTCTCTCTACATGTGAGCCTATCTGATGGCATCTCTCTCATCCTTTGAATGAGGCAAGCTGTTTGGAAAATAGCCTCAGCTAGCATGGGTGGAGTGGATAATTCTGCTCTCATTAAGTTGTGTGGTACTGACAGCTTGTTGCAGATGAAGCATGATCATACATATCTGTGTCCATGAGGTGGTTGACAGTCTGAGCACTTCTACTGTTGGAGCATACATCAAAGTTGGGGTGATCAAAGTGTCGAAGAGCCACCCCTTGGTGCGTGGCTCCTGGAAGTGCGCCTAATAAAACCTCCTCTCTAGCATGGCCAAAGACACATATTCTTTGGTGAGTGTCCGTAGCCACCTTTGCAGAGTGCGAATCTTCACCGTCTTTTTGGGCACCCCTAAACCACTAGAATCACTATGCCCGACATTTTTACCCTTCACAACGTTGCCATTGCTAAGAACAATAGACTAAGGAGGCTTGGCTTTCTCTTTTTCCACATTGGGAGCTACATTAACAATGAAGACTCCATTTTGCTTAGTCTCACCAATAGCTTTGCTCGTAGGGACATGAGCAGATGACGGAATTGTTGGAGGGGGCTGCAAAACAGGTTCAGGGCATTTAGATTGCATGTGCCCAAATTTACCACATCGAAAACAAGAATTTGCAAACTTACCCCATTTGAGTTCAAATGGGCGCTTGCCCATCCATGGGTCCCCCGAAACAACCATAATGCCTTCTAGGGTAGATTTATCAGTATCCCAAAGAATGCAGAACCTGTTGGTGTTCGCATCCAAATTTGGGGGACAGATCACCTTCCCAAGTTGTGTAGCCAACAACAATAGGAAGTGTCTCCACGTGCGAGGGAATTCAATTATTTGCACCCACATCGGGCATTTATGGTGGATAAGACTTTGATAATCCTTTGTCAGTACCCACAACAAAACATGGGTCATCTGTGTGCAAAAGAAGAGTGGAGACATCTCCAACAACACATTTATGGTGGATAAGACTTTGATAATTCTTTGTAAGTGCCCACAGCAGAACATGGGTCATCTGCGTGCTAAAGAAGAGTGGAGACATCTCCAACAACACATTTTTGGCTTCAGTATCCGCTACCAAGACTTCCTAAAATCCAAGAGCACCACAGTAAACACCACAAACAGCCAGGCCTTTGAGAAGAAAATTGACATATTGCTCGACATCCTGCGCAGTAGGCATTTTCCTCGGGAAAACCAAGATGACTGCATTAATAGCATATTGCACAACAGGGTCCATGAGTTCCTGCACAGGAATACGCACTTCGAAAACAGGTGCCAGACCATTCCAAGCTTTTCAAGCCTCCTCAAAGTCCTCATACAAACAAGTTTTGATATCAGAAGTGGCCTCTGAGAAACTTCCCATGGCTTTCTGATGCTTACACACACACACAAAGATTTGGACATAAAGCAACAACACCTACCCTAAGAGCAAAAGTCTAGAGAAAAAAGCACTGTGAAGAGAGTTGGATTTTAGAAACGTAGCTTTGTACAAAGACCACAAAAGTATGGTATTCTAGCAGACCACACTTCGTACTCTGATTCTGTGGAAATGTTGATGATGACCATACACCCACTGGCCAAGGACAAGAGCTGAGCCGACCATGCTGAGGGTTGATAGCTGCATCGAGGTCTGAGTTCTGTATAGAAGGCGTCGACTGTGCAGGGCGCATGTCATGTAGGAGGTCTGAACGCGCACGTCGCGCAAGCAGCAAAACATGCAGGTTGAACATACACACTTTTTTTTTTGTAAATCTTTGGGAATAATTGGGAAACCTCAAGGCGATGAAAACCCACAGACATGATCATATACAAAAGCGCAAACACAGAAGTGTTCATCTATGAAAAAGGGCTAAAAACACTCGTAAGAAAGCTGATCTAAGTCTGAAGTGATATCACCAACTTCCCAGGCAATGCGTAAAGATTTCCTAAGGGAAAGTTTGAAAAAGTGAAAGGGATCTGCATCAAAGCGAGAGAACATGCAGCTATTGTGTTGACGCCAGAGGGTCCAATAAGCCCAAAATCTGATCCACATAAAGAAAACTGCAAATCATTGTAAGGAAGGCACGAGAATGCCGAAAGCCCAAACCTTTGTGCAAAACCATAGAGGGGAATCGGAGCCATATACCAGCTGCTATACGACGAAGAAATCCTCCAGTAATGCAACAATCCCAAAGGAGGTGACTAATAGTCTCTTCGGTAGCCAAGCAACGAACACAATGAGAGGAGCAGATGTAGATGTGGCGTGCATTGAGAAAAGATCCCACTTGGAGAACTCCAAGCAAGCATCACCAGAGAAACAATCGCACCTTCAAAGGAAAGTGGTTCTTCTAGAGGGCAGAGTGTCATAAAGTGATGATGTGGCATGACCACCCGGACCATAGTTACCGGGGAACGCCCCCTAGCTCCCGTTCCGGCGTTCCGGGGGGCAGTTCCCTTCCCGAATGTTCCGGAACGTCCCGGAATGTCTGACATTCCAGGTGGCCAATGCAAACCGGAACGGCCGTTCCGGAACGTTCCGAAACGCCCCCGGACCGTTCCGGAATGCCCTTGGAACGGCCAACGGCTACAAACAAATTTGGCAAAAATTGAAAAAATTGAAGTAAATGTTTGGGCTTCTTTTGAAAGTGTGCAAGGCCTCAAGGACTCATAAAATGCACCCCCCTTCCCCTTTCTCTTCACAAGTTAATCCTCAAGGCTCAAGCTCTCTCCCTCTCACTCTCAAGATCTCTCCCTCTCAAGACTCACTCTCTCAAGGCTCAAGGCTTCAAGCCTTCAAGCTCTCTTCCTCTCCCTCCCACTCTCTCAAATCTCTCCCTCTCCCTCTCTCTCTCTCTCTCTCTCTCTCTCTCTCTCTCTCTTCATCTAGTCATAGCAAGGTTGAATGGTCTTCAAAACGAGTTTTTTGCGAGTATTAGAGTCAAAGCACTCTAATACTCCTTGTATTTAAACACAAGGAGCTAAAAATTGCACTATTTGGGTGTTTTTTACACCTCCCGTTCCGCGATGTTCCCGTTCCGCACTCCTAGCCGTTCCCCCGTTCCGCGGGGATCCCGTTGCCGTTCCCGTTCCGCGTTCTGGGTAACTATGACCCGGACACCTAATAGACGAAAAATTGACCTAATAAGTTGGAACAACTTATTGAGTGCCCGTCCGATGGGGCCCTTGCTGACACTTAGAGAAATAAAAGAGAGAGAGAGAGAGAGAGAGAGAGAGAGAGAGAGAGAGAGAGAGAGAGAGAGAGAGAGAGAGAGAGAGAGAAATGAAATGAAATGTTATATTAACATCTTCAAAAGGCCAAAGTGACCTATGAGACCAGAAAGTTACAATGCGGTGTATTTGATACAAAGTCAGATTAACAAAATAAGTTGAACTAGGATAACAAAATATAAATACTGCGGGATCCTAAACTAAGCAGTACAATGTGAAGACAATATGGGAGGGGAGTAGAGATCCATCTTCATAGAGATCCATCTTCATCTGCACTCTGGACGACGAAAGAGTATGGCTCGAATCCTCTGCTGTAGCCTCCTTCTCGGTCTATGAGAATGCCAGTAGTGCGGGTGGACCTCTCCACTATTGGCTGCTCCTCTGTCTGTTCTTCTGGGTATACAATATCTAGTGTAAAGAAATCTGTGATCTGTCTCTGGGGTTGTGTCTCTTGAGCTCTCCATAGTAAAGTTTCTCTATGCCTGTGTAACTCAAGTAGATATAGCCCAAGACATCTTTCATCCTCATAACTCATGACCCTAGATAGAGGCCCAAAACCTTCTCTGAATAGACAATGAAAACGGCCTCGTATCTCATAGTACAGTGCAATGACATATGTAATGTACTTCTGTCTCTGGCTCTAGATGGCATAAGCGGCATATCCTGCTATCTGTTGGTGTCCCTCTGAATCTGCCAGTCTCAATCTCGAGCTGATGTGAGGACGTGCGTGTTTGGGCAATGGCACAACGCAAACCATGAGAAAGATGCGTGTCCATATAGCTAGGTCGAATCACAAACCCATCCCCCGTGAGGTGGAGAAGATGCTCTCTATAGAAAGCCATCTTTGTGCCCAACTCTTGTAACGGCTCTATCCATGTCCTCTCGTGTCCAGCTGGATCAGATCCTGACGAATAAGTCTATTAATCTCTACCTGTGTCAGAGACCTCAAGGGTGCCTGTAGAGAGTATTGAAAAGGAGGCAACCTGTCCATGGTGAAACCAAGTGTCTGAAACCATGATGCCATCTGTGCATACCAACATGATGTATCCCCATTAAGAACTAATTGTCTGGAGGACTCTAGAGCCACCCTGGCATATCTGTCTCTAGTAGTATCCCATAGACTGTGTACAAAGGAGATTGATCTGGTAAGCGCCTCAATCTCCATAGGGGGGGCAGCTAATTCCACTCAAATGATATCATGCGGTACGGAAGCCTCGGCTCTAATCAACTGAGAGATCATAGATACCAGGGGCTTCTCCATACGCCTCCAACCATCCTGGCCTATAGAAGGTCCCCAAACTTGCACCCCATATAACATAGTAGAGGCAACCAAAGTATCAAAGAGCCATAACTTTGTCCTAGGTTCCTGGAACTGAACCTGCGAACACATCCTCTCCATTCCTCCCAGAGCCGCACCAACTCTAGTTAGTCTAGTCTTTGCTGCTCTTCTCAAAGAAAATCTCGGCCCAGTAAAGACTACCCCCAGGTAAGTGTATGCATTTGTATACTCCACAATCTCCTGACCATATTTGAAAGTAGGTACTGATCTCTTGACCCATTGCGGTGTGGTGTTAAACACCATAACCTTGGTTTTACCTAGGTTTACACACAGTCCACTATCCTCTGCAAAACTGCGTAGTGCATCCAAATGTCGTTGCATACCTTCTGGTGAGTCAGATATCAGCACAATATCATCAGCATATAGCAACAATGGGATCCACGTCCCTGCCAGCTGGGCCCCCTGTCACCCTCTCTGTCAATGTAATCAGACACCTCATCAACAGACATACCAAAGAGAGTAGGAGACAATGGGAAGCCCTGTTTCACTCCAATAGTAGAGAACTAAATCAGATACCCCTTCTGGAGTGCGTACATGTCCCACCACTGATCTGTACAAAGCCATAATCCCCCAAATCACCTCTATGGGCACCCCCATCTCCTGCAATCTGCGCATCAATCGAGCTCTTGGTACCATGTCAAATGCTTTGCGAAAATCCACAAAGCTACAGTAGATCCGTCTCCCATGTGCTCTGCCCTCCTCAATGATGGCCCTGAGTGTCAGAATATGATCTAGAGTGGAGAAACCCCTCCTGAAGCCGGCCTGACCCTTTGCTCGTACACCCTCGCCCTCTGCCCAATTACTCAAGTGTTGCTCCAGAATAGATGCATACAACCGTGCCAATGTGTGTACAACCATAATAGTGCGGTAGTTCCCAGGCTTTGTAGGGTCACCAGCCTTGAAGATGGGCACAATAGTAGACAACCTCCAAGTCTCAGGTAATCCCTCACACATGGCACGATTGAACAACACTGCGAGAACCTCCATCAGCATATCCCTGGCATGTATAAAGTGCTCCGCTACTAGACCGTCATGATCATATGCCTTCCCGGTCCTCATCTTGTCGATGGCCCTTTGTACCATCTCAGGTGTAAAGAAAGTGCTCGTAGTTGGGCAAGGCTTGGTAGGGTCTGGAAGGGGTTCATGTCCAAGAACCGTATATAATGATGTCGCATATGGGCCCCACATATTAGGTGAAGTAATCACTGGGGGAGGGGAGTGCTCATGGAAGAGTCGCCATGCCTCTCCTAAATCCCTACTCAAGAACATCTTATATAAGTCTCGCTCCATCTGAGCTAGGTAAGCTCGCTTCTTCCGTCGCACAAGGCGTCGGAAAGCAATCCGAGACTGTCTGTAAGTGATGACTCCTAAAAGAAGATCCCTTTGAAGCTGGGCTCTCATCTCTCTGCACTCCTCATCATACAAACTATTCTGGGGCATGCTCCCAGAATGTCGTCTCTTACCCGGCTGAGTGTGTGGGTATGCCACTGATGCAGCCCCATGCAGTGTCTCAGTCAGTAGAGTGGTGCACTCCTCCACTGAGAGGCCTATACCATTTGTGCCAGCCGTGCCTTCCAATAGACGGTCCCAGATCTCCTCTGTATAAACGAAATCAGTCTCTGGTGTAAATGTATAGCGAGTGTGTGATCTGCCTCCTGATGTCTGGGTTGTACTATACTGAAATTTAACGGACAATGTCAAGAGAGCATGATCTACTGCTATGCCCACTAGCCTGGCTCCCACTGTGAAATCTTGAATGCAAGGGACAAAGCTCGGTTGTGTCATAACATAATCCACTGTACTGACCCCATGTCTGTGTGAAAAGCATGTGAAACCGGCTGCTTCAGGAAATCGTTGTAAGCCACATGGCTAATCCATGTGTAGTCGTCATTTCCATGAGGTATCTCCCATACTCTGTCTGCTCTCTGTCATCTGAGAAAATCTGTCAAGTCCCAAATCACCCACATCCAGCTCTCTAAGCATCTCATCTGAAGTGTAATAGAAGACTGTCTGCGAGTTGCCCGTTCGGGCATTGGAGTCCCCTAGCAGAATGATATCACCATCCCTAGAAAACTCCCATATGTCATCATCTAGAATAGAGAAAGGCGACTGCCCTCTGGATGCAGCATACACTGATGTACTAGGAGGAAAGTAACATATAGCAATATATAGGAATCGACCTGTGTCAGCTCTCAGTCTCACCCACATATATCTAGCATGATCATCTCTTCGTACAATATGCAGTAAAGGTTGTAGTTCCTCTCTGAATAGCACTGCTACTCCTCCTCAACCTATACTCCCATGCTCAGATCTCGTATTTGTCCTGTGAGCTTTTTCCCATTTGTATCCCATCACATGTGGCATCACCTGTCCAGGGGCCTGATGAGTCTCTGAGAAGAATACAATATCCTTGTCTTTGAAACTGTCCTCAAATGCACCCACGTCCGACCTCATAGACCCATTACAATTCTAGGTAGCTATCTTCAGTGTGGTCCCATAGGTCTCGCACCGTCATGTAGTGCGCCGCTCTAAAATCACCACTCGTCCATCTCTGTAAAAGGCTATCTTTCCCTTCTCCCTTGCCGCTGTAATCTCTGGCATTACCTTTCTCATATGTGCGAGTTGTGAGAGAGTCAAGTCATCACCGAGGAAAATACCTGTCTTTTTGAGAGTAGGCCTCTTCTTCAAGAATTCCTTCTTCTCTTCCAACGAGGGGAAGCGTAGTATGAGAGCTCTCCCCTTTGAAGACTCTCCCGTGCCATCACTTTTCTTACCAACCCTCCACGCCTTTGTGTGCAAAGGCTTCTCCATCCCCATCATGGATGTAAGGCTTGTGACCTCTTTCTCCACATTGTTTATGTCCTTGAGACCGGTCACTCTCACATGTAGTGCTCGCATCCGCCTTCTTTGTTCCTCTTCGAGGGTCATGTTGATAAGCGTCGGTGTACAAGGGGTTTCTTGACCTTTCCCTTTCTTGGCGACCTCAATCCATTTTTCGGCCTTGTCCGCCTTTTTCTGTGTCCTAGTTATCATCTCCGCCGATGAAGCTGTCTTTGCCACACTCAGTTTCTCTTTCTCTGTGATCATCCTTACCTGTTCCTTGATTTCCTTGATTTCATCTATTACCGAGGGCTGAAATTCGCCTTCCTCTAGTCCACTGCTTACTCTATCAGCAAGCTCCTCTTTAAGGGCTGAGACTTCTTTTTTGAGTGTCCGTATCTCGGCGTTTGGGTTCTCCTGTTTGAGGGCTGAGACTTCTTCTTTGAGTGTCTGTATTTCTGCATTAAGGCTCTCTTTCTCCTCCTTCCATTGTGCGCCTTCATTGAAGACTATCTGAAGGAGGTTGGCCTTCTCCTTCAACCATCCTTCCATCTCTGTTTTCCACTCCTTCATTTCCCTCTCCATCTACGCCATCCGCTTGTTCGTGAGCATGAAGGTTGCCTTTGCACGCGATTTGCAAACAGGTGAGACATTGACGGCTTCCGTGTCCTGTGCAGGGTCCTGTGCAGAGGAGATTGCTTCCATGTTCTGTTGTTCAAGAGATGTATCGGGCTCACTTACCATTTCGCAGAAGACATACACCAGATGGGGTCCCAGACCCCCCTCCAACGGCCCCCCAATCCGTTGCCGGAATGGTATTTACTTTCGGTTGCACGAACCTAATGCAATATGCTAATGCAACACTGGGCTAACAGACAGATGCTAATGCAACAATTCTTTGCGAAGGAAACGCTAGGAACTCCGCGCTGAACACTGTGGTATTGCTGTCTTGCAAAAAGAAAGAGAGAGAGAGAGAGAGAGAGAGAGAGAGAGAGAGAGAGAGAGAGAGAGAGAGAGAGAGAGAGAGAGAGAGACCTGCTGCTGCTGTTTGAGTGCTATGACCTTATCCTTGCTGTCCCTGGTGCTTTAGTGTAGGTTCCGCCTCCCTGCCTGTAGGTTCCGCCTCTTTGCCATTTGTTGCTACGCAAGTCCACATATTGGGTGTAATTTATTGCGTAAGCTTTACTGCTTTAATGTTTTGCGTAAGTCTTCCTTATGAACTGCAGCCGTGTGGGAAAAAGGGGGCTGTATAAGCCTTTTTACTTACGAATTTCAGCAGCATGGGCAGGAGGGGAGCTGCGTAAGCCTTGCAGCAGCGTGGCCAGGAGGGGGAACAGCGTAAGCCTTTTACTTACGAAATGCAGCAGCGTGGGCAGAGAGAGCACGAGGAGTGGGGCTGAGTGGGCTGCGTGGGCAACGTGTAAGCCTTGCAGAGAGAGCGCGAGGGGTGGGGCTGCGTGGAGAGAGAGAGAGAGAGAGAGAGAGAGAGAGAGAGAGAGAGAGAGAGAGAGAGAGAGAGAGAGAGAGATCCTGGACCTGCTCACGTGGATAGTTGTATGGAACCCCCACAAATTGCACTCACATGCTGACGTGGCAGCATTACAGATTTTTGCATTTTGCGCAGACAGGTGTCAACGCGGCAGGCTGTACGGATTTCCACGATCCACGCTGGCAACTTTTGGACCTGAAGCTTTTGAGTTTGCAACTTTTCATGTACTTGCTTTTGAGTTTGAAGGCCATGGGCCTTTAAATATGAACCCAAGGCCACTCTTCCCCTCAGTTTGTTGACGAGCATCTGAGCAGAGAGTGCCTGCGGGAATTGTAACTTTGCTCAAACATTAATATAAAAGTAAATACCGAAAGGGGCGCTAGATGTTTGGGGCCAATACCTTTGGGCACAGAACTACGCCGGGCAGTGTCGACTCTATTTTAAGTTGTGTTAAAGTTTGTAAAGTGTTTCTCTCGTGTGTCGTGTCAGATTTCCGACTTGGGGTGACCAAGTCTGTAACACAGAGAGTGCTTTCTTCCACCAGGTATCAAACTTGTGCATTGACCATAGGGAATTACAACGGTCAGCAATCCAACGCTGTGGTAGAAGAAGAGCATAAACCTTACTAGCAGACATAGCCTCAGACGGATGGTCCCGGAGAAACCAATCAGACATGCGATCTCCATCAAACAAAGGTGGAATGGACAAAAAGTCAACTAGCATGTACTGAAGCTCTCTCCAAAGCTGACAGTAATGCATACCCAATCCAAAATGACGAGCAACAAGGGGAAACAGAGAAAAGTGTACCCCGCCTCATCAACCACATCACCAACTACTCGAAGGCCGACAAGAGAGAAAGTATGCCCGGTGAGGCGAACGGTTGACCAAGTAAGAGAGAATGCCCGACTCCAATGAAGACTCTCCAATCGAAGCGAGTTCCCTTCTCGCTGCTGTCTACCATGCCACGATAAATGCATTGTAACCTCCTTCCAATCAGAAATCAAATTGGAGGTGATAGGGAATCTAAGGATGTTCCCTTCCATCTTGCCAAACACGACTTCCCAAAGAGATGGTTGCCAATGACCAAAGGAGGAAGCAACAACATGCCGACACAAGCAAGCAAGCATAAGAGCCCACGGCTAAGTTTGTTTCTCACAAGAGTCGGCAACAACGTAACTTTCCTGGCAAGAACATCCGGCGTAAGTCTAAAATATTGAGAGTGCCAAAGCGCTTGGGAGTGCAAAGTTTCTCCATCGACATCAAACGCACGCCTTTTTTGTGAGAAGGAAGTCAAGGAATCCAAATACATAAACAAGGGGTGAGTAGCGATCGCATAAAGCGAAGCACTAAGAGGGCATCCCTGCCTTACCGACCGTTCCAAAGGCCAACATTCTGTGAGAGATCCATCCAACAAGCCTACAAAAGAGCAGTTTGCATATAAGAAAAGCACGACACGCGATAGCCTAAGCCCAAATCCCAAGTGTTGCATGGTATCCACAACATAATCCCAAAGAATGGTATCAAATGCCTTTTCAATGTCAACCTGCATAACCAAGTCATCCTGTCAAGTATATTTTGCATATTCCATACCAATGATGATATTCACGAGGTTATCATTAATTTGACGTCGTGGAATGAAGCCGTGTTGAGATTGATGCAAGCCTTCATGCATGAAGCACTTGAGTCGGTTAACAAGCATTTTTGCCATTAATTTATATACCACAGGCATGAGTGTAATAGGCCGCCAATGAGAGAAATCTTCACACAAAGCATGCTTAGGTATCCACACAAGCAAACCTTCTTTCCAAGAGGAGGGCAATTCCTGCTGTTCCCAAGCTGTATTCATCATGAACAACAGAGGCAACTTCAAATAATCCCAGAAAGACAAGAAAAATTCCACAGAGAGACCATCCCAGCCAGGAGCTCTCCACCGGCCCAAATCAAGCAAGCTGGCATACAACTCCAACTCAGTGAAAACAACGTCCAAGTCTTGAGCCTGTTGCATCGAAAGAATGGGAGTAACATGCGATAGAAACATGTGACGCGCTTGGGGAGCTTCTCTTGTGGGAGAAGAAGGGGCCTCAAAAATCTTGCCATAATGAGAGTGTAGGGCTAGTGCTAGCTCTCGGAAAGTGGAGGTCCACTCCCCTGACGGTAATTTAACTCTCCGTCTAGCTTGAGACTCCCTTGAGTGATGCAAATGCTAGAAGAATTGTTTAGAAGCACATACTTTATCTGCAAAAGCTTGTTGACCAGCTCGAGTCTGCCATTTGGCCAATTTCCTCTCATCATTGTGCCGTAACATAACGAAAGCAGAAAGCAACTTAGTCATTTGAGTGGCAGTAAGAGAAGAATAATTAGCCAAGTGCATTAATCTCCTACAAGCATTCTTTGTCTGATTAACCTATTTCCTTAATTGTAACAAATAATCCCTGCCATAATCCTGGATAACACATTGAACACGCACAACAAAGGGGAACCGAGCTATGTCCATATCAGCATACATCTGGGAGATCAAAGGCGGGATGATATCCACAATCATAGCGCGAAAAGGCTCATGCTTGAGATAAGCATTATTGATATGCAAAAGTCTCTTCTTACGTAGGCGGTCATTGACATCAAAAGAGCCAAAACGAAGTCTCAAGCATATGGGAAAATGATCCGAGAGACACATAGCATAATCAATCCTCATCTCACATACAAAGTCATCATACTGTTGCATGTGAAAAAGATACCAACGATCCAGCCGAGCGCGATACATAGATTGAGCATTATGCTGAAAAGTTAATCCTCGATCTTCCATATGAAGCGTCGAGAATGCCCAACAGTATTATCTGCTAGGTTTGGTACATTATTAAAATCCACACAGAGAAATGCATTGGAACGCCAACAATAAGAGGAGATAGCACTCCACAACCGTGCCCTATCTGCAGAAGCTGTGTATGCATATAATCCTCCAAATTCGAAAACTTCCCCATCAACAATACATTGGATGACCATCCATCTCCCAGCAGGGTCATTGAAAACCAAGGTCGAGAAGAGTTCGTGTCGAACAAGTATAAGCACTCCAGAATAGCGAGCTGACCCTGCATAAGCTATCCGGTAGCCCGCAAAGTAAGAAGTCTGTCTTGCAAATTGATGCTGGTTATGCTGGTAAGCCGCCACTTGTTGTGTAACCCACGCACATTATAGGAGATGCAATTCAAAGAACTATGCATTCTATATGGTATATATAGTGGGCGAGGAAACAGACAAAGGGGGAAAACTCGAGTACCAGTGCCCATTGACACATCCTCCCCAGCTGTAGGTACCTGAGGAGGTGGGTCAAGACCTGAACCAGGACGATTGAAAATAAAGGCACCTTGCGATGAAGATGCTTCTCCTGTAACAACTTCCTTGTAAGAGCGAACAACCTTGTCCCAAGCTTCAGCCAAAGAAGTGTTGTCATTACAAGTGAGTTTTTTTTGAGCAATATTCTTCAAAGGGGGCACATAATTACCAGAAGATGCAAGATTACGGACTGTAGCGGCTTTAGCCAGTTTCTTGGGTACTATCCAAGATTGAGAAGTTGGAACCTGTTCTTTTTCTTTGTCTTTAATATTTGGAGAAGCAGAAACTGCAGACAATTGTGTTTCCCTTTGCCTTTATTCGCCCCAGTTGTCGGGGAGGAGGTTAAAGCACTTTTGGTTTGAACCTCAGTAGAAGATTTTGGAGGTGAGTGAGGTTGCGGGGTAGGGACAGCTGAAGGAGATGGTTACAGATTTGGTTCTGGACATTCGGATTGCATATGACCAAATTTGCCACAATAGAAGTAAGAATTTGCAAATTTGCCCCATTTAAGTTTAAATGAATGCTTTCTAACAACTGCATCCCCATAATCGATTGAAATACCTACTGTTGTGGAGATATCCGTGTCCCACAGAATACAAAAACGATTTGTGTTTGCATCCAGCTTAGGAGGGAAAATGACTTTTGCCCAGGTGAGCAGCCAACAAGGGAAGAAAGTGATGCCAAGTGCGAGGAAAGTCAACCACCTCAACCCAGACGGGACACTTGTGACGAATGAGGCTCTGATAGTCCTTGGTGAGAGCCCAGGGTAGTCATCTACGTATTGAAGAAAAGAGGAGACATTTGAAGCGAAGCATCCCTAGCATCCATGTCGGCCAGCAAGACTTCATAGAAACCTCGCGCGCCAAAGTAAATCCCTCAGACTGCTTGCCGTTTGAGTAGGAAATCAACCCATTGGCCTACATCCTGAGCCGTACGCATTCTACCCGGGAACAAAAGAATCATTGTGTTAAGTGCATATTGAGCAACATGATCCATAAGGTCCTGTATAGGAATGCGCACTTCCATGACTAGAGTGCATCCTTCCCAGGCTTGACGTGCATCTTCGAAGTCCTTATGCAACATTCTTTGATAAGGCTTAAAGCATCCATATCCAAAGTTTCCATGGCTTTATGGCGCTTGTATATACACTGCTCAATCGAATCCATGTGAAGCTCACACACACACACACACACACACACACTTTTTTTGGTGTTTTGAATTTTGACTGCTATTCACACACTTTTTTTTTTGTAATGCCCAATTGAATTACAAGTGGGAAACCTCAAAGTGAGGAAAACCCACAATAAGTATTACAAGCTGAAACTCATAAACAATCAAAGTAGAGCTGGGTAATGGCTAATAGGGAGCTCATCCAAGTCATAGGTAACTTGAAGAGACTGTCTAAGAGATATCTTGAAGAAAGAAACATATTCCACCTGAATCTGCTGAAACATGAGAGAGTTCTGTGCTTTCCACACTGTCCATAGTACCCAAGATCTAACCCAGCCGAAAAAGTATGCATACGGCCGAAGAAAAGGCGGAAGCACTACAAAGATCCAAAAAAATTTACCGAATTGTGATCCACGAAAACGCGAGCGAAGAGCTGAAGAGATGCTATCCACAAACTGTCGCTACGAGAACAGGATGAACAGTCGCTCCTTGAGAGGTAGCTTAGCATGCCACACTTTCATAACTTTACTCCGCCACCAAATAATACTCTTATTCATATTCCATACCTTGTTACAGTGTTCTTGGATCCAGGAAGACGACTACAAATGATAGTACACTTTCTTTGCCGATATCGAACTAATCAAAGAACCAACATAGAGCCAATCACAAATTGGACTGTCTTCAACTAGCGCGAGATGGGAGATACAGAATCGACCAACTCCTTAATAATGTCCCACATGCGTTTGTAGTGTAACCCAAGTCCAAAGGTAAGAGTAGCTTGTCTGAACGAGAGCACCTGTCCTTCAGCGTCTATTGTCACAAACTGTTGACGTGTCAAAGCCCTGAAGAATGGAGCCAACTTACAGATGCCAGTCGAGGGGCCTAAACCCTAAGAAGAACAAGTAACAGAAGAAGAAGTCCTACCAACTTATGGGGACCCCATCTGATGGGGCCCCAAGTGACATAAAGGGATTAAAATAAAGTAGGACTCACAGACACACACACACACACACACACACACACACAAACTGATGACGTGGCAGTTGTACGGACGCTGTGCGTTTTGCGTTGACTGATGATGTGGCAGTCGTACGAATTTTCGTAAATTACGCTGATAGCTTTTTGGCATTGCCTTTGGACCAGAAGCTTTTGAGTTTGAAGGCTTTTCATGTAAAACTGCTTTTGGGACCTAGGGCCTTTAAATATGAGGCTAGGGCTCATTCTCTGGCATGCTTCCTAGAGAAGGTGCAGAGTCTGGAGTACCGGCTTGTACTGTGTTGATACAATATAAAGAAATACCAAAAGGGGCGCCAAGGTTTGGGGCCAATACTCTCTGGGGTGGAATTCCGCCACTTCGTGTCGCGTGTCGTCTCTCTCTTTCAGTTCAGTTGTTATTGCAATAAGTGCTAAAAGTCTGTTCAATCTGTTCTTTTCTATTGGCACGTGGTGCCCGTCTTGTGACATCTATGACGTCTGCTATCCTATCAATACCTTTGTGGGAGAGAAAGTAAGCCTGTCTAGGAGAGAGTTGAACAAGAGTCTGAGCAAAAACTCTACTCCAATGCGAACTCTCTAGTCGAATTGTAGCTTCAGCTTTACCAAAAACCACATTCCAGTACGACGGCTGCCAATGGCCGGTGTAGAAACCGCATGAGAGCACAAAAACGCAAGCATCTGCATCCAAGGCTGTTTTTGCTTAACCAACACCAACAACAAAGTAGCCTTCCTTGCTGTAACATGAGAACACAAATGAAGGATATTCAGACCACCACAACGGTTTGGAGTACAGAGCTTATCCATCGCAAGCAATCGCAAGCCTTTTTTGTGAGAGGAAGTGGACCAAAAGTGCTCCAGAATCGAAGACATGAAATCCCAAAGACGACGGGGGTGGCCAATGCAACAATGGTAGGAAAAATTGCATGTATGTCACCAAAATAGATTACGAGGGCTGCCAATGGACGATGGCTGGTGTAGAAACCGCATGAGAGCACAAAAACGCAAGCATCTGCATCCAAGGCTGTTTTTGCTCAACCAACACCAACAACAAAGTAGCCTTCCTTGCTGTAACATGAGAACACAAATGAAGGATATTCAGACCACCACAACGTTTTGGAGTACAAAGCTTATCCATCGCAAGCAATCACAAGCCTTTTTTGTGAGAGGAAGTGGACCAAAAGTGCTCCAGAATCGGAGACATAAAATCCTGAAGACGACGGGAGTGGCCAATGCAACAATGGTAGGAAAATTGCATATATGCCACCAAAATAGATTGCAATATTCTGAGTCTTACATGGAGCGGCCAGGTAGACAATTTCCAATACTGCAATTTGGACCTCAGTTTATTCTCAACCCATTGCAACAATTTCACATTGTTAACCGACCAAGCCAATGGATAACCAAGATGTCTCACAATTGGATCAGGCTTCACTATCTCACCTCCCCATAACAGAGCATGCCAATCCATTTGATGCAACGACAACAATTTAGATTTTCGGAAATTCACTTGCAGACCTGCAGCCAACCCATAAATATGCAGTGCTTCCATAATACAACGAACATCCTCAGGATGATTTGTAGGCCAGAACATGGAGTCATCCGCATACGCTTGTGCCACAAAGTGATCATGAGCTGGCAGTTGCAGTCCATGTAGCGGACCAGATGCTGTCAAGGAGTCCAAATACAACAGCAGAGGATGTGTAGCAATAGCATACAACATGGCACTCAAAGGTCATCCTTGCCTGACCGATCGACCAAGATCCCATAACCGAGTCAGCTCACCGTCAAGAATTCTCGCAGATTGACTGTTCTCGTAAAGAAATTAAACCACCTGGCACATCCTGGGCCCAAAGCTCAAAGCCGTCACGATCTGAGCAATGAAGTCCCAGTGAACAATGTCAAATGCTTTCTGCACATCTTGTCCAGTATATTTGCATACTCAGTTCCAATAAAAGCATTGGCAATATTATCCATAATTTGCCTGCGAGGAATAAATCCATACTGAGCCGGATGTATGCCGGAAAACAAATGGTTAGCAACACGAGTAGCTATCATTTTCGACAACAATTTGTAAACAACCGGTATAGGAGTTATTGGTCGCCAATGTGTAAAGTATTCACACAATGCTTGCTTAGGCAACAATTTCACCAGTCCTTTCCACGATTGCGACAAAGATTGCGTGGTCCATTCATGGTTTATCATGAAAAGGAGAGGCTGCGTAAGGGATTCCCAAAAGCGAAGGAAAAATTCCACCGTAAGCTTGTCCCATCCAGGTGATTTCCAGCGACCAAGATGCAACAAACTGTCGTGCAACTCATCCTCAGTAAAACTCGGCTCAAGGGTATTTACATCATTCATTGTCAATATGGGATGTACATACGACAACAATAACTGTCTGGCTTGCAAAACCTCCATCGAGGGGGCTTCAGGCTTGGCAAAAACATGTTGAAAATGATCCACCATTGAGTCCGCCAATTGACCTTTCTTGGTCATCCATTGCCCAACCTCATCTTTGACCCTTTTGATAGAGGCAGAAGTCCTCGAATGATGCAAATACTTAAAGAATTTTTTCGATGAACAACCTTTATCCATAAAAGCGTATTGCCTAGATCTAATTTTCCATTTTTCAAGTTTTCTCTTATCATTACTCATCAACGAGGTTTTAGCTGTGCATAATTCCTCTCGTTCTGAGCCAGTAAGCCTTCCAATATCTGCAAGACTTCGTAGGGCGTGACAGATCACCTTATCTTCTTGCACTTATTTCTCAACTGGTACATGTACTAAGAACCATAATCCTTTATGACTGCCTCGATATGCATGACAAAGCAATACCACACCACATCCACATCAATAAGCTAGGGCTGAGCTTGAGGTGGGAACCTGGCCCAAGCTTGAAGTGCTTGTTGTGCTTGATGACTAAGGTGCTTGAGGTGCTTGTCGTGCTTGCCGACTAGGGAGCTTGAGATGCTTGTGGGAACATTACCCAAGCTTGAGGTGCTTTGTCATGTTTGCTGACTAAGGTGCTTGAGGGTAAGGTGTTCCACAAAGTCAATAAATATCCCTACAAGGAGGGGGCGAGACCTACTAGAAGGGGCTAGAGAGAGAACACACACACCCTCACACAAGGCAAGCTTGGTACAAAGAAAGCAAATAGGACACTTTTCAAGCTCCTCTTCATGTTGCCCTCTTGGTGTGCCTAAAGCCTATTGGTTGGCCTACCAAGGGGTCCAATGATAAATTAGTTAATTTAATTATTTTTATTTTGCATTTATCAAGTCCTCTCTCTCAAAGGGGAAAGGGGGACACTTGTCCCAAGATTACCCTTGATGCTTGTGTAGCGTGGATAGTGTCGTGCTCGCTACAGTGGGTGCTCCTCAGTGCAATGTGCGTGACATCTCACTCAATAAGAATGAAAACACAGGAAACAATAGATAACAACAAATCAACACAGAGACACAGCAGCAGACCAGAACATATGGACTCGACTATCTCAAAGGAACCAGTACAGACTCTGGTGTGGCAGCACACTCAACTCTAGCCCAGAACTCACGGGTACAATGGGGGTGTCGAGGCTCAGATGTGCAGGGATGGTGCAAACGTGCTGTGTGTATAGACTCTCTACTATAGACGACGATGCTGGACTATATATGAAGAAGATGATAATGATGACCCAACAACTACTACTCAAATGTACAACCATAAAGAGCCACCAACGGCTCATAAATGTCAGCCATCTAAGTCTATCTCCAAACTAAGTGGTCGTGGTGACCTGTAACGCGGATAGTGTGTCGTGCTCTCTACAGTGGGTGCTCCCTAGTGCAATGTGCGTGACAATCTCACTCGAAATAGACTGAAAACAAAGGAACAATAGATAGCAACAGAGCTCACAGAGACACACAGCAGACCAGAACATATGACTCGACTATCTCAAAGAACCGATACAGACTTTGGCGTGGCAGCACACTCAGCTCCAACCCAGGACTCACTGGTACAATGGGGATGTCGAGGCTCAGATGTGCAGGGATGGTGAAGACGTGCTGTGTATAGAATCGCTACCTAGATGACGACGTTGGACCCTCTATGAAGAAGATGATAATCATAACCCAACAGCTACCACTCATGTCCCACCACCAACGGCTCATAAATGTCAGCCATCTAAGTCTATCTCCAGACTGAGTGGTGGTGGTGACTTGCCACGATGTCCACTAGAACCACCGTCGTATCCCTGCCACGTGTCACTGCCCAGCCCAGAGAGTCCGTCCAGTAGTGTGAACCAGACCAGACCAACTGTACTAACTGTGTGTCCTGTGAAAGTGACACTGTAGCCTGCTACAGGTTGCCCGACACAGGACCGCTCACAGTCTCGGTGAGAGGAAATACTGAAAAAACTGTGAAAGAAAACCACTAGGTACTGCGTCTGCACGTCTTTCTTGAAGCAGGTGCTAGGTCCACCCATGACCTTACATGCCTCAAAAGTGGAGTTAAAAACACTGCACTGCTTGCAAACGCCTTAAGTCTATTCACTTTGAATAGGCAGGAACCTAGTATGATTGCATAGTCCAAGAATCCCAATTGGCAAAACAGAATGAGGCTCCATAGCAAAGAGATATGCTCGGTTTGGATCCAGCGCATCTTTATCCTCCATAACCATAGTGAGAGGAAAATGACCTAGTCCATGCTTGCAAATGAAGTTGCTCGAAAAGAGGAATGACCAGAAGCTCGAGTAATACTGCAAATAAGGTTAAGCTCCATCGTGATGGCAGAACGAAAAGCATTTACAACGGGATGGCAACTAGGTGAATACTTGAAAGCCACAAAGAAACAACCAAAAGGCGCCTGAAGTGCAGGGGAGTTGATTGACGAATAGGAGGGGGATTGGTAGCTTGCTAAGGGGCTGATCAGCGAGGAGGGGAAAGAACTAGCTGAGGCTGAGGCTGAGGCTGAGGCTGGGAGGGGTGGGGAGGGCTGGAAAGGGGTGAGTGGGCTAGATAGGGGTGAGAGGGGGGAAGGGTAGGGGTGAGGGAGAGACTGGGTGGATAGGGGCAAGGGGGGGCTAGATAGGGGCGAGGGGTGGAAGGGGGTGGGTAGGAGTGAGGGGGGGCTAGATAGGGGAGAGGGGTGGAAGAAAGTGGGTAGGGGCGAGGGGTGAGTACGGGGGATGAGTTGGGATTTGGGGGGGGGGGGGGGGAGTTGGGAAGGGGGGAGGGGCGAGTTGGGGAGGGAGGGACGAATTGGGGAGAGAGGGGGGGGCGAGTTGGGAGGGAGGGACGAATTGGGAAGAGAGGGGGGCGAGTTGGGGAGGGAGAAAGGGGGCGAGTTGGGGAGGGAGGGGAGGCGAGTTGGGAGGGAGGGACGAATTGGGGAGAGAGGGGGGCGAGTTGGGGAGGGAGAAAGGGGGCGAGTTGGGAGGGGGGGTAGGGACGAATTGGGGGGGGTGGGGGGCGAGTTGGGAGAGAGGGTAGGGGGCGAGTTGGGGAGAGAGGGTGTGAGGGGGTGGCATTGTATATGAATTCCATGGTCCACTGGCTGAAAGAAGAGATGCTACAGAGCGCATCAATTGATGGAGAGCATGAGGAGGTACCATGAGCAAGACAACAATCATGAACAAGGAATTCATCAAGCAGGACGGGCTCTGTGAAGGGAGATCGCTAGATAGGGGCGAGGGGTGGAAGGGGGTGGGTAGGGGTGAGGGCAAGGGAGGGGGTGGGTAGGGGTGAGGGGTGAGTAGGGGGGATGGGTTGGGATTTGGGGGGGGGAGTTGGAAAGGGGGGAGGGACGAATTGGGGAGAGAGGGGGGGCAAGTTGGGAGGGAGGGACGAATTGGGGAGAGAGGGGGGCGAGTTGCGGAGGGAGAAAGGGGGCGAGTTGGGAGGGGGGGGTAGGGACAAATTGGGGGGGGGGGGGGTGCGAGTTGGGAGAGAGGGGGGCGAGTTGGGGAGGGAGGGGCGAGTTGGGGAAGGAGGGGCGAGTTGGGAGAGCGGGTAGGGGGTGAGTTGGGGAGAGAGGGTGTGAGGGGGTGGCATTGTATATGAATTCCATGGTTCACTGGCTGAAAGAAGAGATGCTACAGAGCGCAACAATTGATGGAGAGCATGAGGAGGTACCATGAGCAAGACAACAATCATGAACAAGGAATTCATCAAGTAGGATGGGCTCTGTGAAGGGAGATTGCTAGACACACAGGAGAGCTTTGTTCTGTTCGGAGAAGCAGACACTAATGGGGCTGATGTTTGAGGGGTTGTGAACTCCTGCAGAGGAGATTTCTTCCCGCTTATATGATTCTTCATAGGCTCACCAAATTCAAAGGCTTCCACCAAGGCCGCATCCGGAGTAGCTTGTATGACCTTCAACCTTTGAGCTGGCTCATTAGGTTTAGTTATCATGGAAACATTGGAATAGGGTGTACCTTCAGGCAAAGAGTAAATAGAGACTCCATAACAAGGCATAGATTTGGTAGCATCCAACCACTCTAACAGATCCTCGTCTGACCCGTCAGGTGGAATAGGCTGTTCCAATTCAAGGCTGGTTGCTAGGGACAAAGAACTATGTTGCACGACGGGATCCATGCCTCCTTCTAGGCGAATGGGTTGCATCAAGGAGCCAGAAGTATGTATCCACATGGCATCGTTTCCCCAATCATGAAGTGCTTTAGTGTGTCGCAGCCATGGTCTACCGATGAGCAAGGGAAATCCGCCCTCCACCTGTGGAAGACGAATCACAACAAAATCCAAACTAAAAGTGAAATCTTGTACCTGTAGAGGCACCTTTTCCACTATGCCCACAGGGTATACTGTCCTCTGGTCGGCCAATGTTACTGTGAAAGGGGCAGGTTGAGTAGGCTGCATGCCTAAAGCCATCATAGTGAACTCAGGCATCATATTGATGCCAGATCCACTATCCACAATTACTCCTAAAAATTGTTGCCCCAAGACGGACACTGTCAGGCGAGGGCTTCTATAATCAGTGAGGGGAGCAGCGGGATTGGATATGATATAGGACTGATGGTCGCACTGAGAGGTGCCCGCCACTAGGACTTGCTCCAGGGTAAAGTGACTCAGCAAGGGTGTCACTTCTAAAACTCGCATCTAGTGCAACATGTCATAGAGGGACACTTGTTGGAAGGTGTTCTTCAAGACTGTCTCTGCTGTAAGCTTTTCCCGTTCTACCAATGGTTTCTCTCGTACCTTGATCTTCTGTAGATCGGAAACTGCTTCCAAGAAAGCTTCATCAATATCGGAGAGCAAAGATTTGGATTCTTTCATGGCATTGGGGGATGGCTTGTTAACAACTGAAGGTAGGGTATTTACTGGTGTGAGAATGTGTGGGGGAGTTGAACTTGCTGGAATGCTAAGACCGAGAGCGGCTCTTTGGGCCCGGGTGAGCACGCCCGCTGGCTCCTCTACCAACTGCAACTTCTCTTGAGTGGTAACCACATGGGCGGAAGGGGGTGGTTGAGGAGTGGGGCTCACTGCTATCAAATTCAGCTTGGGAAAGGTAAACTCATTTTAGCTTTGACTTGGGTTCGCAGCAGCGGATGCACGAAGTTTAGGGCAATCTTTACTATAGTGATCCTTCATTTTTTCAAGGCAATGAAGACAGGGAAGGGACCCTTCGGGTAGATGGCATTTTCTTTGGTAATGACCATATTCCCCGCATCTGTAGCACAAAATGGGCCGATTCAATGGGAGAGTCAAAGGGCGAGGTGGTCCTTGCTCCTGGTGCATGGAGTTGGAGGTGGAGGCATAGAAGCTTTGAGGTGATGAGGGAGCATGGGTATGATAAAAGCTCTGAGAGGGAAAAGTGCTCTGCATACCTTGCATAGGAGGGGCTGTCAATAAAGATGGCATGTGGTGTGGATGGCCACAGGGAGAAACCATGTTGGATGCAGGTGCTGGCCCTTGTTGAAGAGTAGGACCAAGACTTTGCTGTATTTTCCGCAATCCCTTGAGGTAGTAGCAGCCCTTGTCCTCATGCCCAGACTTTTTGCAGAAGTGGCAATAAGCCCGAAGGGGATAGTCTTGTGGAGGGTGTCCTGGAGAGCGACACGAGCTGCACCATACCATAGCCTTAGTCTCTTGCTGAGACCGAAGCTCTTCTAGCTCCCTCTTGATTTGATCCAAAGCCTCGTGATGTGGGGCCTTCTCCTGTCTGAGAGATTGATTTCTCCTGTTGAAGAGCATGTTGTAGTTTTAGGGCTTCAAGTTCCCTACGTACAGAAGTCAATGGATCAGCACAGAAGTCAATGGATCAGCAGGACTTTCCGAAAACACAGAGGGGTCCTCTATGTAAGGGGAGTTGGTGAATAGCTTCCTAGCCCCCTCTATCCTAGTAGCAGCTGCGATGAACTCCTCTAGAGTGGCGTTGGGTCGGAGACTCTCTCGGAGTTTTTGCTAAGAAGTTTTGGGAAGAGCCTTCTTCACCCACTTCTTAACCATAAATTCACCGCGTTGCGGGGAAGCTTGGCAACCAGAGACTTGGTTTTAGTCATAAGTTCTGCAAAAGTCTCCTCTGGTTGGAGCACCATGTTGGCCAACTCATCCAAAACCTTTTCCTGGTAGTCACCTGGTCTGAATGCTGCACAGAAATGTTGTCTTAAAGCTGCCCAAGTTGCAAAATGGTTCTCTGCAAACTGACTGTACCATTTGTCTGCTAAGCCATCCAAGGTAGAAGGAAAGAGTACCAAATAAGCATCTTCTCTATTAAGACCACGACCCCTACAGAGAGATACAAACCTCCTTGCATGGTCGGCTGCATCTTCTGAAGAGAGTCCCTTGAAGGTAGGAAACTTGATGTTTACCTTGGCCAAAACACTGGCCAACGCCTCCATGGCCTGTTGCTCAAGAGCCTGTTGCTCAATGGCCTGCTGTAACAAAATAGGAGAGAGCTTGACTGGGGAAGGTGACCATCACTATGTCTGTTTTCCATTCAACATTGTCTTGACTTTTGACTTTTGTGACATGTACATTGTATAGGTCGGACTACTTCAAAGCAATGTGCACAAGCATTGGGGATTACGGGTCACGCTACGTGCCACCCACTTCAGAGGCCCTCTGGACTACTCTTCTTGATAGAGAGAAGGCCCTTGTGGAGATGTCAGCCGTAAACATGAAGCGACAATGGGCCAAGTATGGAGTGACACTCATTGCAGATGGATTGAGCGACACCAGGAGGAGATCCATTCATGGGCTTGTGGCTTATTGCAAGGGAGAGATTAACTTTGCCCACTCACATGATGCCACAGAAATAGGGAAATCCGCCGATGTGCTTGCAGGAGAGTGGGCGTCTTCCATAGAGATCATTGGCCCAAAGGTGGTGTTGCAGCTTGTCACGGATGGGGAGGCATCAAACAGGGCAGCTGGCGCCATTTTGGAGGGCATGTATTCCCTCATCAAAGTGTCATTTTGTATGGCACATTGCCTTAACAACTTTTTAAAGGATATAGGGCGCCTACCTTGGATTGAGCCACTCATTATAGGTGCATCCAAGCTAGTGTCCTTTATCAACAATCACAATCTCCTTCGTGTTGCATTCTTGAAGCGGTCAGGGGCAAGGTTCTCTTGAAGTACTGTGAGACCCGCTTTGCCTACAACTACCTAATGGTTCATCGCCTATGTGAATGTCAGTGCAGTGCAGCAGACCCTCATCAGCACGGAGTACACTTCCTCATCCTACGCACGTTCAATCGCAGTGATCTTATGTGCAGGCAAGTCAAAGGATCCCCAATTTTGAGAGTCATTGAAGACTATAGACCAAATGGCGCAGCTTGTACTCCACTTGCTTCGAGTAGTTGATGGCATGCAACCTTGCATTGGTAAGGTTTATGAGGCCATGGATCGTATGGTGGAGGCCCTCCAAACACTTGAGCCAGATGCAGACAGGTTTGCGGAGATTAGCTAGCTTTGTCAGAGTAGATGGGACTCCTATGCTTCCCCTTTCCATGGTGCGGCTTTTGTGCTGGATCAGAGTTTCAAGGTGCAGGACAGGAGCATGACGGGGAGGCGACCAAGCAATGGAACGAGATCTTCATCATGTTTCACCCTGATCGAGAAGAACGCCGCAAAATCAAGGATCAGCTTGCTATGTACAGAGATATGCAAGGATCAATTGGGCTTGCCAATGCCCAAGTTGATCGCACCAAGATCTCCTCAGTTTTGTGGTGGCAGGACTATGGCTCAGATGGGCCAGAGCTTCAGCGACTTGCTATCCACATTCTCAGCCAAGCGGTTAGCTCCTCTTGCTTGGACCAATTGTGAAGTGTTTATAACCACGCTGCATCCAAAAAAAGAAACCGACTTGCCGTGGAGAAAGCAAATGATCTTGTATTTGTGAGTGCAAACTTACGTATGCTTTGCAAGTTGGCATCCAAAGTATAATATCCCTTTCTACAGTGGGAGATGGAGGCAAAGGCAGAGATACTTGGGGAGGGTGGATCTACAGACGTTTTACATGAAGTGGATGATGAGGATGAGCCTGTTGGGGATGAGGATTGGGATGATATTCATGATCTCCACGCCACCACTACAGACTGGCAAGCTAGTGGCTATTCTGGTCCTTGGGCCTTGACCTTGACATGTTTCCATTTTGGCACCTATGTATTGAGTTCTTGAGTCCCTAGTGGCTAGTCTTGACTCTTGAGCCTCGACTCTTATCTTTTCATTGAGTTCTCAGTGCTTACCTTTTTGTAGCGCCTTGGCTGGCCTTATAAGCCGCACTTGAACTTATAGTCATGGTCCTTTTACTCCATCTTTCTGTCTATTGAGCTCTTCAATCTTTGCACTTCCTAGATAATGTTATTTGTGATGCACTTAGTATGTTATGAGGTGTCTACAACCCCAGTAAATTGAATTTACGTCTGCAATCACTAACGCGCACAAGCGACATGTTGAAACATGCCTGAACAAGATTCTAATTGTTCAACTAGATGTTAGAAGCTTGCCTTATAGTTGCTTACTAACTTATAGGGTGTTTTGAGGGTAATTTCAGTGTTTTTTTGTGGACTGTTCCAACGTTCCCATTCCGGTCTCCGCCTCTACGTTCCAGTACCGTTCCGGAGTGCCCCGCCGTTCCCGTTCCCCGATCCCGTTCAAAGTAACTTTGCAAAATACACCCCTCGGACAGTTTGTCTTTTCAACAGGAAATAAACCCATTGACCTACATCTTGTGCCGAGGGCATCTTAAAATGACCGCATTCAGCGCATACTGTGCTACCGGATCCATAAGCTGCTAAACCGGAATAACCACTTCGGTAGCTGGCTGCTGACCTTCCTAAGCATTCCGAGCATCAACAAAATCCTCTGACAAACACTCTTTCATGATATTTGCAGCATCCATCGTGGAAAGATTCACTTGTTTCCTACGCTTATATAAAGCTTCTTCTGCCATATCTAATCAACACTGCACTTTTTAGAGCACACACTTTTCTTTTTTTTCCTCTTTTTCTTTCAAGCTTTCTTAGCAAGGACTCTGCTGAACACATCTACAAAAAGAACCCCTTGCTAAAGTAAATACACAGACACACCCACTGTCACTCACACCAGAATCTGACAGAAGGGCCGCGTGCATGTGAAAATCATCTTCCACCACCGGCACGCTGAAAAGGTCCTGCGTAGTGTAGGAGTTGTGCAGGGCTGGGTCGCGCGACAAACGAGTGGCAAAAGGATTCACTACACCCGAAACCAACCGTCACTACCAACACATGCACACACACACAGTGACAGACGCAGAGTCGCCAAAAGGCAGAGTGTCCCTGCTGAGGTTCGCCCGCTGTAAAGCTAACGCGTGCGCGCAAATCTGCTGGCTGATGCTGAAAGCCCCTACTGAATCTCGCCCGCTGCTGTAGCTCGCGTTAGCTCTGTAAGGCCGCGTGTAGGCGAGGGGAATCTGCAGACAGCAACATGCTGTGCAGAGATCGTGCAGGAAACCTAACCTGCTATAAATCCTTGACGCAGGCAACAAGCAGTCCTCTCACAAGCGTGCAGAAAGTGCTCTGCTGACGAAAAACCTCTGTCCACTGCTGAAGTGAAGACTTGCTCACGCTAGGGTTTGCAAGACAAAAGACGATCCCCTCAAAACGCAGTTGGACATAGAGGATGACGCGCTAGGGTTTGTAGGCACAGACAGAACGCGTCAGCGTTTCCTCACACACACAATCTCCACCACAATGTCACAAGGATGCATTGGACAATCCTGAGACGCACATAAAGTGGCCACCTGGACAATCTCCAATAATTCAACTTGGAATGCAGACGTTGGAGCACCCAAGTTCAGTTTCTGCATAGCTGATACATTCCAACCCAGCGGATAACCCAAATGGCAAAGCACAACATGTGGGGGAACAATCTCCCCAGGGCACAATATCTTATGCCAGTCACACTCTTTCAGAGGCAATAGCTTGGATTTACAAAAGTTAACTTTGAGACCTGCTGCCAATCCAAACAAGTGAAGAGTATGCATAATTTGCTGTACATCATCATAGTTATTGCGAGGCATGAACAAAGAGTCATCCGCATAAGCCTAACCAGCAAATTGCCGTCCAGAAGGTAAAGTCAGGCCATGTAGCCTAGTAATGGAAGTCAAGGAATCCAAATACATAAACGAGGGGTGAGTAGCCATCGCATAAAGCAAAGCACTTAGAGGGCAGCCCTGCCTTACCGATCGTCCCAAAGGCCAAGATTCTGTGAGAGATCCATCCAGCAGCCCTGCAGAAGTGCTGTGTGCATACAAGAAAACCACGACACGGGCTAGCCTAAGCCCAAAGCCCAAGAGCTGCATGGTATCCGCAATATAATCCCAAAGAACAATATCAAATGCCTTTTCATTGTCGACCTGCATGACCAAGACATCCTGTCGAGTATATTTTGCATATTCCATTCCAATGATGACATTCGCGAGGTTATCAGTAATTTGACGTCGTGGAATGAAGCCGTATTGAGATTGATGCAAGCCTTCATGTAGAAAGCACTTGAGTTGGTTAGCAAGCATTTTTGCCATTAATTTATATAGCACAGGCATGAGTGTAATAGGCTGCCATTGAGAGAATTCTTCACACAATGCATGCTTAGGTATCAACTTGAGAAAACCTTCTTTCCAAGAGAAGGGCAATTCCTGCTGTTCCCAAGTTGTATTCATCATGAACAACAGAGACAACTCCAAATAATCCCAGAAAGACAAGAAAAATTCCACAGAGAGACCATCCCAACCAGGAGTTCTCCATCGACCCAAATCAAGCAAGCTGGCATACAATTCCGACTTAGTGAAAACAACTTCCAAGTCTTGAGCTTGCTGCATCGAAAGAATGGGAGTAACATGCGATAGAAACATGTGACTCGCTTGGCGAGCTTCTCTCGTGGGAGAAGAAGGGGCCTCAAAAATCTTGCCATAATGACAGTGTAGGGCTAGTGCTAGCTTTTGGAAAGTGGAGGTCCACTCCCCGGACGGTAATTTAACTCTCCGTATAGCTTGAGACTCCTTGGAGAGATGCAAATGCTAGAAGAATTGTTTAGAAGCACAACCTTTATCTACAAAAGGCTATTGACGAGCTCGAGTTTGCCATTTAGCCAATTTCCTCTCATCATTGTGCCATAACATAACGCGAGCAGAAAGCAACTCAGTCATTTGAGTGGCAGTAAGAGAAGAATGATTAGCCATTGCTACGAGCATTCTTTACCTGATTAACCTAATCCATTAATTGTGACAAATAATCCCTGCTATAATCCTGGATAACACATTGAACACGCATAACATACGGGAATTAGGCTATGTCCATATCAACATACATCTGGGAGATCAAAGGCGGGATGATATCCACAATCATAGTGCGAAAAGGCTCATGCTTGAGATAAGCATTATTGACATGCAAAAGTCTCTCCTTGGGTAGGCGGTCATTGACATCAAAAGAGCCAAAACGAAGTTTCAAGCATACGGGAAAGTGATCCGAGAGACACATAGCATAATCAATCCTCATCTCGCATACAAAATCATCATACTGTTGCATGTGACAAATGTCTCCACGTGCGGGGGAAATCAACAATTTCCACCCACACCGGGCATTTGTGACGAATAAGACTCTGGTAGTCTTTAGTGAGTGGCCACAGGAGAACATGTGTCATCTGCGAATTAAAGAAGAGGGGAGACATCTCAAGCAAAATATTTCTAGCTTCCATATCTGTGAGCAAAACTTCATAAAATCCACGCGCCCCGAAATAGACACCACGGACAGCTTGTCGCTTAAGGAGAAAATCAACCCATTGCCCGAAATCTGCGCAGTAGGCATTTTCCCTAGGAAAAACAGGATAACTGCATTCATAGCGTACTGCGTAACTGGGTCCATGAGGTCCTGTACTGGAATGCGCACCTCAAGAGCAGGCGCCTGACCATTCCATGCCTGTCGAGCCTCCTCAAAGTCCTCATACAAGCATGCTTTGATCTCGGAAGGATCAAAACTGCAGATCGAACGTCAATTGTCGATCAAATACCAGAATGAAGAACGGTTCGAACTGCAGGTGATATGAACAACAAGATATGATCAATGGAGGTAAGTATGAATGAGGCATTCCGGGTAGACTAGGAACATAAAGTCAAATGGGGCAACATAAGCTCATTTGCCTTCAGAGAGAGAGAGAGAGAGAGAGAGAGAGAGAGAGAGAGAGAGAGCCACATAAGCATAGGGTTTTCGGCTTTGTTTCTGCCCGCTGCAACTACCTCGGTAGCTCTTACTACACCGGATTCGACAAGTATGATCGTTAACCCTACAAAAACATGTATGTATGCCCCTTACTGCATCAACATTGCCAAAACAACAAATCAGAGCAGTATAAAGTCACAAAATCTGTAAACTGCATCAATATTGCGACACCAACTGTAAACCCTAACAAGTTTTGTCGCAACAGGGCGTGCAAAACCTGTTAGGGTTTACAGTTGGTGTCGCAATGCCTCACCCCCACAGACACGCGTACTGGGCAAAGGTGGCCCTCATCGGCAACGCCGGGCAGAAGGTCATGCACAGGCAGGTCGCGCAGCAGCAATTGAATCCCACACACTTTTTTGTAAATCTATTTGATTAATTTACTAGTGGGAAACCTCAAAGCGAGGAAACCCCACCAAAAGGGTAATATACAAGGGGAAGAACACAAAATTAACAAGGGGAAGAACACAAAATTACTAAGCTGTACAGAGTAGCTAGGAACATTTATAGGAAAGCCGATGTATCTCTGCAGAGATATCACCAACTTCCAAGGCAAACTGTAACGATTGCCTAAGGGAAAGCTTGAAGAGTGGGAACAGGTCTGCATGAGCACGATGAAACATGCAAGCATTACGCTCACTCCACATGGTCCGATAAGCCCAGTATCTGATCCACATAAAGAAGACTGCAAAACGCTGTAGTGTCGGTGAGAAAATACCAAATACCCAGAACCTTTTGTGAAAAACAACCCCAAGAAAGCAGAGCCGCATACAGGCCGATATGCGGGGAAGGAAGTCTCTAGTAATGCAGCAATCCCACAACAAATGATAAGTATCCTCTTTGGCAGTGGAGCAACGGATGCAAGAGGAGGAGCGACTATGACGCGCCCTAAGAAAAGTGCCAATAGGAAGCACTCCAAGCAAACAACGCCAAAGAAAGAGTCGCTCCTTCAATGGCAAGCGACTCTTCCACAAGGCAGAGAGAAGCTTCCTCCACCAAAGATCAGATTTGTGCATGTGCCAAAGGGCATTGCAATGATCAGCAAGCCAAGATAGTGGTAGCAGAGAGCATAAAATATCCCGAAAAGGCGTATCCCGAAGAGCCCAATCAGACATGCGATCACCATCAGGTAAAGGTGAAACTGGCAAAAAGTCATGCAACATACTTTGAAGTTGTCTCCAAAACTGACGATAATGCATGCCCAATCCAAAACGGCGAGCCGCGAAGGGGAACTCAAAAGTATGTCCAGCCTCATCGACGACATCCTCAACCACACGAATGCCACGGCCTGAGAGAAAATAAGCCAGGCGACGAGAGCTGTCGACCAAAGTAAGAGAAAATGCTCGGCTCCAATGGAGACTCTCCAAACGAATCGAATCACCTTCCTGCCGAGGATTCCATGAAAGATGAATCATAACCTCTTTCCAGGCAGATACTAAAGTGGAAGCAAGAGGACATCCAGGAATGTACCCTTCCATCTTGCCGAAAAACACCTCCCAGATAGATGGTTGCCAATGGCCAAAAGAGGAAGTAACAACATGCTGACCAAGGTGTGCAAACATAAGAGTCCAAGGCTGAATTTGCTGCGCAAGTGTAGGCAACAACATTGCTTTCTGAGCAAGAACATGCCTGCGCAAATCCAAAATGTTAAGGCCACCCAGACGTTTAGGAGTGCAAAGCTTTCCCATAGACATCAAGCGCAAGCCTTTTTTCTGTGCATGGGTCCGCCACAAATGGGACATAATGTCCAACATAAGAGAATCAAGGCAACGACCAGGCCAATGCATCAGTGGCAAAAAGAACTGAACATAAACCAACAGGATACTCTGAACAATTCGCAGACGAACATGCAATGGTCAAGTCGATAACTTCCAATAGTGCAATTTGACTTTCAATCGTTGCATAACCCAATCCACTTTCTAAGAATGAGTGACATTCCATCCAATTGGATAACCCAAATGCCTAGTAATCACGTTTGAAGAAATAATCTCACCTGGCCACAATAGACTGTGCCAATCACAAGAACGAAGAGGCAAAAGCTTCGATTTACAAAAGTTGACTTTAAGCCACAATGCCAAAAAGTTCCAATGCTTCCATAATCACTTCGACATTAGCCTTCTGATTACGAGGCATAAACAACGAATCATCTGCGTAAGCGTGGCCAACAAAGGTACGACCCAAAGGAAATTGCAAACCATGAAGACGCTCAATCGAGGTCAAGTGATCAAGAAAAATCAACAGCGGGTGAGTGGCTATAGCATACAACAAAGCACTAAGGGGGCAACCCTGCTTGGCCAAACAACCAAGAGGCTAGGATGCTGTTAATTCGCCTTCCAAGATTCCCGAAGACGTGTTACATGCATACAAGAAATAAACCACATTGGCAATTTTAGGACCAAACCCTCGGCACCTCATCGTGGCAGCAATGAAATCCCACTATACAGTGTCAAAGGCCTTTTCAATATCAACTTGCATAACCAGCACGTCCTGATGAGTATACTTAACATACTCCATGCCGATCATAACATTAGCCAAATTGTCCAAAATCAAACGACGTGGAATGAAACCATATTGAGCTTGATGCGGTGCACCGCCATAGAGCAGCCCTTTGCCCAGATGTTGTATGCGCATAAACACCTCCAAATTCATAAACCTGACTGTTCATCAGGCATTGAACTACCATCCAGCGGCCCTGCGGATCATTGTTACAAGAGGGCTGGCTGAAGCTCATGCCAAACCAGCATCAATAAACCTAAATAGTCTTGCAAACCAGCATATGCAATCCAATAACCAACAACACTGTCATGCTGATTGTGTTCTTGCAAAACTACTACATCTGCCCTACATGTATGTACATAGTGCCAGGATAATTGACATTTGTCAAGGTTACATAACCCACGCACATTGTATGTAATTCCATTTCGCACATTAAGAATTAACGGTACCATGATTGTCAAAAAAAGATACACCGACACTCACTTGGTTGAACTCAGTATCATTGTATCTAGATGGAGTCTTTATTTTCCTTGATGTTTTCACTGTGTGCAACCATTGTCAAGCATATAATGAGTAATTTCTAAAAGAGTAAAAGGTGCACCAGTGTTAATGATCACACATTCTTTTCCATGATATCGATTTCTTTGTCTTGAGGCTTGCCAATGTATGATGTGATAATCCTATAAAACGCGTAGTAAACAAAGTAATTTTGAGAGAATCATTTTCTCATTCATAGAAGTTTACATGTTATATGTCCAAGCTTTGTGCATTAGAAATCATATGTACATCGGCGAGAGACACAAGGATCAAATCAAGATGCCCATATGGACATCTCCATCCACCACATCCACACCAGAACCCATTTGTTGAGTGAAAACAGGAGACTTGTCCATAGGATCTGCCTGAGAGGTGGAAGCCTCGCCCAAAATCACATCCTTATAAGAATGCATCGCTTTTTCCCAAGCATCAATCAACGTGCGATTGTCATTGCAAGGAAGCTGCTTAAACGATACATTCTTGTTGGCGTTAACCAGAGGAACATAATCACGGGAGAGAGTTGGAGTACGAATTTTCACTGTCCTTTTAGGCACAGTCCATGAGCTAACATCACCTGACCCAACATTCTTGCCTTTCCCTGCATTTACATTCCCAACATCAACAGATTGCGGATTTTTGGTTTTCCCTTTGTCTACATTGGGAATCACCTTCATAGTAGAAACTCCATTCAATTTAGCTTCACCAACAGATTTGCCTACAGGGGCAGGGGCAGAAGCAGAAGCAGGAACAGGCGAAAGAGGAGGCTGTAGGATTGGTTCACGACATTCAAATTGCATGTGACCAAATCTACCACATCGCAAACACGAGTTTGCAAATTTTTCCCATTTGAGTTTAAAAGGACGCTTGCCAACCCATGGATCCCCTAAATCCACCATAATTCCATCCAGGGTATGCTTGTCCGTATCCCAAAGAATGCAAAACCTATTGGTATTCGCATCCAATTTCGGAGGGCAAATTACCTTGCCCAGCTGAGCAGCCAGCAACAGAAGAAAATGCCTCCACGTCGAGGGAAATCAACTGTTTCCACCCACACTGGACATTTGTGACGAATAAGACTTTGATAGTCCTTCGTAAGTGACCACGGTAGAACACGAGTCATCTGCGTGCCAAAAAAGAGAGGAGACATCTCCAGCAAAAGGTTTCTATCTTTAGTGTCTACCAGTAAAATCTCATAGAAACCCCGAGCACCAAAATAAATGCCTCGAAAAGCCTGGAGTTTAAGAAGGAAATCAACCCATTGTCCAACATCCTACACAATTGGCGTATTGCGCTACCGGATCCATAAGGTCTTGTACTGGAATTCGCACCTCAAGGGCAGGTGCCTGGCCATTCTAGGCTTTTCGGGCTTCTTCGAAGTCTTCATACAGACAGCTTTTGATTTCAGAAGCGCTCTCGGAAACGTTATCCATGGCTTTACGACGCTTAAAAACACACTGGAACTCTGACATGTAGCAACCGGACCACGTCCCAAACCAAAACGAAAGATTTTTTTGTATTTTTGTTTTTTATCTATTCACAAAGGCCGCAGAGATATATACATCAGCCACAGAAGATATACATCTTGTAGGATAAAAGCTTGTACAAGTGCAAACTGTGCAAATTTAAGAGCCTGTAAAATCAAACTGTTACGAACTGCCTGTACAAGTGCAAACTGTGCAAATTTAGAGCCTGTAAAATCAAACTGTTAAGAACTGCACTGACTGCACTGCCTGTAGTACGCCTGGCGCTGAGGATGCAACAGGTCACACAAGCTGACAGGGGGCGAGCCCACAATAGGGTTAAGCTGCGTAGGGGCAGACTGCTGTAGGTCACGGACGAGTAGGCCACGCAGTCTGAGGGGCGCCCAAAAGCTGAGGAACACGCAGGAATCTCTTACCCACACACACCCATGCACACACACTCACATACATCCGCTGGCGCAGGTGCAGTGGGCTGCAGCAGCGCGCAGGAATGTTCGCGACAGAGCAGGAACTTCTGACTCGCAGGAACTTTCACGCTACACTCTCTCACTCCCCGCCTCCAACACACAATCGAATCCCACACATACACCGTCTCACACACACACACCTCTCACAAACACACCAATGTCACACACACACATACACCTGCCAAGTTCTCTCCACACACACACAAAAGTGCGGAAAGAGAACCAGTTTAGCCTCAGCCTCTCTTTGTACACACGTGTGGGTTTGAATCTACACACACACACACACTTTTTTTTTTGTAAATCTATTGCACACACACACACACACACACACACACACACACACACACACACACACAGTCAGAAGACCTACACCAAGAAAAAACCCTGCCAAAAGCTCGCCAACATTGGAAACAACGATCTTGGCTACACCATCGCGAGATAGTGCTTCAAACTTTGGCGTTGTCATTGACAAGATTTTCCCTGGGCTCCTGCGAGTCAAAATGAAAAAGTTATCATGTCAAGCCATCCAAGTCACCAGGCTCTTGCTTACATGTCTTCCTTTTTTGTTTACATATTTAAATAGCACTTATATCTATAGTTATGTGTGCGCTTGTGTATACACTATGCATGTAGCTCTATACATGCGTGAGAGGTATGTGTTTATGTGCATGCTCATGCTTATTACATGTTCCGTGAGTGCCTATGGGATCTTGACTCGGTAGTTAAGGTGAAAGTGTGGGTGCTTGGATACTAGATTTCAAGTTCCATATGCATCATTTATAAAAGAAATTCACTCAAAAAGAGAAAACAATTAGAAGCAACTTGGTTAAGCATAGAAAATTTTTGTCATAAAGACCATAAAGTTTTTAAGTTTCCAGTGCAGATTTGATAGAGGATTTTCCAAACATTGTAAATAGGACCATGCTCAACACCCACGACTTGCATGAAAGCGATAAAATTGATGTGTTCTCATGGATAAGGCAATTTTAAAAGCCTTTTTGTCCTTGCCAAGGCAGTGAAAATGCCCTTCAATTGAAAAATTACTAATCTAAAGGATGATTGTCAAAGAGCTTGATTACAAAAGATGCCATTCAGGAAAATTTTCATTGGGGAAGCTTTTGATTTCCCTTACGTCTCTACAATTTCTCGTGTTTCTCTTTGAATGCGTGTATGCTGAAAATGCAGAACATGTGGTCAATAACAATATTCTGTTTTGGAAAAACAAAGATGCATCAAATAACAGTGGAAGGGCATGGTAAGGGACCATGATAAACGAGTTTGGCCACTGTGCATTCAAGGAGCTTGTTACAGGCACCTTGTTTGTAAGAAAGAAATTCACAGGTCTTAGAAAACATAATGTTTGAAATGCAAAAATGAATCAATCTTTGTTCGTTGGTAAAATTAGGTCAAACTAGATGTTTCTATAATTTTAAAATAAGACCTTTTACAAAAAAGGTTTCAGAACAACCTGTTCACCAGAAACTTCACATTATCAGCATTCAATTCAAGGGTGATAATTGACTTTGTTATCTCTTGCAATGGCAAGAGAAAACGACTGTAGGATCCTTCCTGCATCGGTACACATTATCATTCTTTCCATTATTAACGATAGTGCACTTCTCAATATGAAAGTTGGTAGAAAGGCGTTTTTTAACGATAATGTTTGATTTCCAGCACAACTAAGAAAATGCTGAATAAAATTGACTGTAATGTACTTAGCATAGCAGCTGAAATTTTTACATTTGTATAATCAAATTCTCCATATTGTGTGAGGGCAAAGCGTGGTCGCAAGCCCTTCAATAACCTTGAACTGTCCTCCTGCATGCTCAAGGAAGGTCAGCAAAAGTGATCATTTATGAAAAAGCAGAAAGGCCTAAATGCTATTTTTTAGATAAAAGCAGGGCCCCTTGAAAGTATTTTAGGAATTATTGCAAGCCATAGCAACCACCTGAAAGCCAAGCCATGAGAACCTGGTATGTAGAACTCAATACCTGAGCAACAAAGGGTACTGTGATCTGGATCTGATCCCTAAGACAAGCCCTGGAACCGTGAATGCTGAGCCAGTGATGGCTATGAAAACAATAGGACTGTTAATGTCCATCAGCTAAAACACCCCATGACTGTCAAAGCTCGTAATGCATCTGAGTGTCACAAAAGAGTTTCCACCAGAACTAACCCTTAGCCTGTGAACCAATTGGGCACGTTCCTTGTGTTGGGGTACTCACATTCTCATGAGGTGAGAGAGCAATATAAACAACTACTATGAGTTCAAAGACCAATCATCCAAATAACAGTATAGTCCATTTTAAGAAAGGCTGTTAACACATTTCCTCTCGGAAAATGTTCTTGAGTACTTTTTTTGTTCCCGAGAAAAAGATCCTTCTATTAGTTAATGGAACTGCCCATAGGGCTACAACCACCTCTACTAGAGAGGGCTACAACAATCATAAGGGGAGACTCCCAATGATAAAACAACATATGTACAATGAGGGCTAAATCAGGAGATGAGAGGAGGGGAAAGCCACACAGGTGGACGGTAGTGCCATCTGAGCACACCCCCGACCATGGTGAAGAAAGGCCCAGGGCGCCAGAGTCGAAGATACACCTCTCTACGCTCCAGCATGCGATCGGAGCTGCCTTGAAGTCTCTTGAACTGTCCCCTGAGAGTATGGATCAGCTCTAGCCAAAAATCTCGAACAGTCTCTGCTGGTGTCACGAGGCGAGCCTCAAAGATGCGGAAGCAGCGGGCCCGCCAGATGAACCAGAGTGTCAGGCCACAGACGAGCTCCCAACACACCTCTCTCTCAGTGCACCACTCCTGTGGAGTAAGCTGTGTAGCAGGGTGGAGTGTAGGTCGACCCCCCTGTATTACTATCATCTTGCTGGTGGAGGATAGCTCAAACTGTAGTGCAAGGCCCGTGAGAGTGGACCAAGAAGCTGCCCCCCAAGTGTATTGCCGTGCTATGGAGAGAGCTGGCATCAGTCGAAGGACCCGAAGCCAAACCTATTGTGCCATAGGGCAGTCCCAAAGACAGTGACGCTGACTCTCCAAAGGATGGTCAC
Organism: Adiantum capillus-veneris; assembly: GCF_014529385.1. NCBI lineage: Eukaryota > Viridiplantae > Streptophyta > Polypodiopsida > Polypodiales > Pteridaceae > Adiantum > Adiantum capillus-veneris. Next base: position 102,205,243 of record NC_140954.1, on the reverse strand, counting down.
AAGCTGCACATGCTGCCGAGAGGCCACTATGTACAAGCCAGCTTCCCACTGCTGAAGCTCTATGTGTAACCAGCCACTCGAACAACGTGACTCGCCACGGCTGTCTGGCGTCCTCCAGCCTCGCCCAAAAAGCTGACAAGAACTCAACTATGAGACCCTCCTCCTGCCAATGAGGTGCTGCAGCAGGACGAGCAACTCTCCGTGCTGCCAGTATGTGACGTCCGAGTCGAACAGTGTATTGAAAGAAAGGGACACCTGGATGGTCGGCTGAGGAGAAAGGGTCCCTCCAAAACCACTCTCCAGGTCTCACTATGTAGCAGGCTACAGTGTCACTTCACAGGACAGGCAGTTGGACAGTTAGCTACAGTTGGTCTGGTTTACACTGGACGGACCCTTTGGGCTGGGAGTGACACGTGGCAGGGTACCTACGGTGGTCTAGTGGACATCGTGGCCAGGTCACCACCACCACTCAGGTTGGAGATAGACTTAGCTGGCTGGACATTTATGGGCCGTTGGTGGCTCTTATGGTTGTACATATGAGTAGTCGTTTGGGGCAGTTCTATCTTATCTTGCACGTAGACGTCTAGGTCGAGTCTTACACAGAGCACTGCTTCACCATCCATGCACATCTGAGCCTCGACACCCCATTTGTACCTGTGAGTCCTGGGCTGGAGCTGAGTGTGCTGCCAAGCCAGAGTCTGTACATGGTTCTTTGAGCTAGCCGAGTCCATATGTTCTTGTCTACTGCTGTGTCTCTGTTGTTATCCATTGTTTCTGTGTTTCATTCTGTTTGAGAGAGTTTCCATTTGTTTGAGTGAGATTGTCACGCACATTGCACTGAGGGGCACCCACACTGTAGAGAGCATGACACATTATCTGCGCTACAGGTGCTCTCATTTTGGCAACCACGATGGGATCTCAACTGAAGTCTCACTCTGTTGAGTAGCTGGTTTTCCGTGCAGCCTGTTGGTCTGGTCCAGTTTCACCCTTGACAACTTAATCTAGCTGGTCTAGTCTCTCGCCTGGTTGGTCTAGTCCCCTCTCGCCTGGTCCAACTGGTCTTGTCCTCTCTCGCCCTGGTCCAACTTGTCCTCGACCCTGGTTTAGTCCTCCTTGTCCCTGGTCTCGTCCGAGGTGCAAATCTTGAAGCTAGTTAGGTTTATCTAGCTTCGCATACCTTCGCCAACCTTGCCTTGCACTGTTCTCCTCTCTCCTAGTCCAACTGGTCTAGTCCCCTCTCGCCTGGTCCAACTGGTCTTGTCCTCTCTCGCCCTGGTCCAACCTGTCCTCGACCCTGGTTTAGTCCTCCTCGTCCCTAGTCCAGCCGGGTCTAGTCACTCACCTGGTCTGGTCTGGTCTGGTCTGGTCTGGTGGAGTCTAGACCTGTCACAAGTTTTTTGCCCAAACTTGGTTGGACTGGTGGTCACTGCATGACACATACAAGGAGGTCAGTTGAGCGTCAAAGCCCACTACTGAGCCCTCTGAAGTACTATCACAGAAGACGACCTTGACACCTTGTAGAAATTCTTCAACCTCATCACCTATACCTCCACATATCACATCACCCATTCCTTCATCAAGTTCCCCATCTTCCCGATCACCTTCTCCAGAAAAGCTCTCACCCATTCCGTCGCCATCAGGTTCCCCATCTTCGCGATCACCTTCTCCAGAAAAGCTCTCTCCTATTCTGCTACAGCAAGCTATTGTGCAACAGACTCAGCAAGGAATCATGGAGCCACTAGCTAGTGTTTTGGCCAAAGTGAACATCAAGTTCCCTACCTTCAAAGGGCTTTCTTCAGAAGATGCTGACGACCATGCAAGAAGATTTGTATCTCTGTAGGGGACGTGGGCTGAACAGAGAAGATGCTTACTTGGTACTATTTCCATCCACCCTGGATGGCCTAGCAGATAAATGGTACAGCCAATTTGCAGAGAACCATTTTGCAACTTGGGCAGCCTTAAGACAGCAGTTCTGTGCAGCTTTCAGGCCGAGTGACTACCAGGAGAAGGTGTTGGATGAGTTGGCCAACATGGTGCTCAAGCCGGAGGAGACTTTTGCGGAGCTTATGACTAAAACTAAGTCACTGGTGGCCAAGCTTCCCCAACAACCCGGTGAATTCATGGTTAAAAAGTGGGTGGAGAAGGTGCTTCCCAAAACTTCTCAGCAAAAACTCCGAGAGAGTCTCCGACCCGATGCCACTCTCGACGAGTTCATCGCAGCTGCTACTAGAATAGAGGGGGCTAGGAAGCTCTTCAACAACTCTCCTCAAATAGATACTCCCTTTGTGTTCTCGGAAGATAGTCCTACTGATCCTTTAACTTCTTTATGCAGGGAACTAGAAGCCCTAAAGCTACAACGAGCTCTTCAAGAGGAGAGGTCCTTCTCTCTTAGACAAGAGAAGCCTACACATAATGAGGCATTGGAACAGATTAAGCGCGAGTTAGAAGAGCTCAAGTGTCAGCAAGAGACTAAGGCTATGGTTTGGTGTAGCTCATGCCACTCTCCATGGCACCCCCCACAGGAATGCCCCCTTCGGGTTTACTGCCACTTCTGTGAAAAATCTGGACATGAGGATAAGGATTGTTACTACCTCAAGGGATTGCGACAAATACAACAAAATCTTGGTCCTTCTGTCCAACAAGGGCTAGCACCTGCATCCAACATGGTCTCACCCTACGGCCATCAAAACCAGTTGCCTCCTCTGCTGACAACACCCCCTATGCACAACAACTTTGCACCCCACAGCTTTTATCATGCTTGTACTCCCTCAGTTCCCCAAAGTTTCTACACCTCAGCCTCCAACTCCATGCAGCAACCACCTCGTCCCCCGTTTCGTCCTTCCAATCGGCCCATACTCTGCTACAGATGCGGAGAATATGGGCATTATCAGAGCAAGTGTCCTTTACCCGAGGGGTCCCCTCCTCGTCGTCATTGCCCTGATTCGAAGGATCACTACAGTAATGATTGTCCCAAGCAAAGGGCATCCACGTCTTCAGGCTCGACTCAAAACCAGCCCGAATTCACCTTTCCGAAGATAAATTTGATTACTGTGAACACCGTGCCTCAACCTTCACCTGCTACTCATGTGGTTAAGCCTCTGCAAGTGGATGAGCCTGCTGGTGTCCTTACTCGGGCACAAAGAGCAGCTCTTGGTCTCAGTCTACCCACAGGTCCACCTCGCCAGTCTCCACTTCCTCAATCTGGTCTACCTGACCCAAAGGACAAGTCCTTCCCAATTGCTCAGAGCAAACCAACTTCCTTGTTATCTGACATTGATGGAGCCTTCTTAGAAGCAGTGGCTGACTTGGAACAGATTAAGGTCCCAAAAGGAGCCCAACTCGAAGGCGCCAAGCCCACAGCAGAAGCCATCTTGAAAAATACTTTTCAGCAGGTGTCACTATACGACATGCTAAAGCTTGACGCAACACTTAGAAGTGACACCTTGTCAGTCATTCAGTCTCTGTACCCGGGGGCTGGGCCTAGTGGCGGGCACCTCCCTGTACAACCCTCAGAGTCTTACTTGATTTCCTATCCAACTGCTCCTCTCACCGATTATAAAAGTCCTCGTCTCACTGTATCTATTTTTGGACAACAGCTATCCGGCGTCATCGTTGATGGGGGATCTGGAATCAATTTGATGCCCGAATTCACTATGAGGGCCTTAGGTCTACAGCCTACCCGACCTGCTCCTTTCACTGTTACATTGGCTGATCAAAGGACAATCTACCCAGTGGGCATAGTCGACAAGGTGCCTCTGAAGGTACAAGATTTCACTTTTGACTTGGATTTTGTGGTAGTTCATCTTCCCCAGGTAGAGGGAGGTTATCCCTTGCTGATTGGTAGGCCATGGTTGCGACATATGAAAGCACTTCATGACTGGGGAAACGACGCCATGTGGATACATACCCCTGGCTCTCCAATGCAACAAATTCGTCTCGAAGGTGGCATGGATCCAGTCGTTCAGCATAGCTCTTTGTCAGTAGAGTCCAACCCTGACTTGGAGCAGCCGGTCCCTCCTGATGGGTCCGATGAAGACTTACTGTAGTGGTTAGAAGCTACATCTTCGATGCCATGCTATGTAGTCTCTCTTCAACCCTTGACAACAGATTCACCCTCTTCCCCTGATCCTACACTTGAAGCCAATAATCCTAGTCAGCCAAGTGAGCCAGAACCATGTGGGCCAGTCTCTGATGACCATCCTTCAGAGGGTCCATTGATTGAAACCATCGGCCTGGGTGAGCCTATAACCCACCATAGAAGGGGGAAAAAGTCTCCCTTGCAAGAGTTGGCCAACATCCCACCTCCCTCCTTAACCTCCATTCCATCTGAATCTCCACCCATGCCGGAGTACTTTGAGGTATCTGAGGATTTACCATTCGCAGAGCTTCCATCAGGATGGTTGCAGGAAGAGTATGCTGATTTCAACATTGATCAAACGCCAGCTCATAATGTCCAGAAGCTCACAGAGGCGGCACGGTCTTCTATCCCTGACACAGCCTCGCCCACTGCACTGCCTGACCCAGTCAGAGAGGTCAACCTAGGCGGCCCTGACAACCGTCAGCCCATCTTGTTAGCTGCTTGGTTATGGGATCATCCCGCTATACTCGACTAGGTAATCTCTTTCATGCACTCTTTCAAGGATGTGTTTGCCTGGTCTTACCACGATTTGGAGGGAATTCCAGCAGAGCTAGGAGTCCACACAATTCCTCTGGTTGAGGGGGCTAAGCCAGTCAGAGGAAGGGCTTACAAACTGAATCCCAAATATGCAGAAGCAATCAAAATCGAGTTGGAGAAAATGCAAGAAGCAGGTATTATTGTACCAGTAGAGCACTCAGAATGGTTGTCCCCTATGGTTATTGCCCCAAAGAAGCAGTCCAACAAAATTTGAGTTTGCGTCGACTACCGGGCTCTGAATAAGGTCACAATACCGGATGGATTTCCAACCCCTTTCATTGAGAGAGTCCTCGAAGATGTCGCTGGCCATGTACTATATAGTTTTATGGACGGGTTCAGTGGCTACAATCAGTTAGGAATACATCCCGACGACCAAATCAAAACAGCTTTTGTGACTCCCTGGGGTATTTTCATCTACACTAGAATGTCTTTTGGGCTTAAAAATGCACCGCCTTCTTTCAATCGCATAGTATATCTCATCTTTTGTCCCCTGCTTACTGATCACCTTCGCATATTCATGGATGACTTTTCCACCTTCTCGGGTGCTCAATGTTCGACCCCAGTAGAAAATCTAAAGGAGCATCTTGCTCAGCTCTCTGCAGTCTTCCTCAGGTGCAGAGAGGCAAGTTTAAATCTCAATCCGAACGAATGTCATTTTTTGGTCACAAAGGGCACACTGTTGGGCCATGTGGTGTCTGCTCAAGGTTTGGCACCTGACCCAGAGAAGATAGTGGCCATCTTGAAGTTACCTCCTCCCATAAATCCCAAAGGTGTTCAGAGCTTTGTGGGCCACACCAGCTATCATCGCAGGTTTATACGTATGTATGCACAGGTGGCTCAACCATTGACCTGGCTCACCAGTGCTGCTGTTCCCTTCCAATGGTCAACACCTGAGGCCGAAGCATTTGCATACCTCAAAAAACGCCTCACTGAAGCGCCTATTCTAGTTGCCCCGGATTGGGCCCTACCTTTTCATGTGCATACAGATGCCAGTCTGCTGGCTGTGGGTGCTGTGCTGACTCAGTCTAGCAAAGAGTTCAACTTGGATCGCCTTGTACATTATGCAAGTCGCCTGCTCACCAAAGCAGAGCGCAACTATAGCACCACAGAGAGGGAAGGGTTGGCTATAGTGTATGCTCTACACAAATTTCGTCACTATTTGCTAGGGGTCCACTTCACAATTATTACTGATCACCATGCCTTGCGCTATCTACTTAATAAGCCACAGGTTGCAGGTCGAGTATGGCGATGGCTCCTCCTATTCCAAGAGTTTGGTTTTGAAGTGGTACTCCGTCCTGGTAAGCATCATGTAATGGCCGACCACCTCTCTCGCATTCACACAGGTGAAGAAGCTACCGGGATTGCGGATGACTTTCCAGATAGCAGTCTTTTTAAAATCGATACAACACCGGAATGGTACGGCGAGGTCCTACATTTTCTATCTACTGGGCTGTACCCAGAGAAGGCATCCCCACTGCAAAAGAGGAGATTGCTGTTGAAGTCCAGGCCTTTCACTCTGATTGGGGGCCAGCTCTACAAATCGGGACCAGATGGTGTTCTGAAGCGTTGTGTCTCGCCTCATGAGGTGGAGCATATTTTGGAGGATGCCCACAATGGTCCCATTGGTGGCCATTACCCTGGTCACATCACTGCCCAGAAGATTCTACAGAGTGGTCTATGGTGGCCCTACGTTTTTAAGGATGCAATAGCATATTCTAAGGTTTGTGGTGTGTGCCAGCGCTGTGGGCCGAAGCCTAGTAAGCAATCCAACCGTCCTTTGCAGGTTTCGATGGCGTGGCTACCTTTTGAGAGATGGGGCTTGGACTTTGTAGGTCCAATATATCCCCCGGCTCAACCAGGTAATCGCAAATATCTGTTAGTGGCTAAAGACTATGCAACAAAGTGGGCAGAGGTACTGGCGACAGTAGATTGCACTGGCAATACAGTAGCCAAATTTTTATATAAAAATATTTTATGCAGATTTGGATGTCCCTTAGAGATCACCAGTGATAGGGGCAGTCATTTTGTGAATGACATGATCTCAAATTTGCTGGCCAATTACAAGATTTTTCATCGCAAGTCGTGCTCTTATTACCCTAGAGCCAATGGGCAGGCCGAGAGCACCAACAAGGTTCTGATCGCCCTACTGAGGAAAGCATGTCATCTCCATCCAGCATCGTGGGCTCAGGCTGTGCACGGCACTCTTTGGGCATACCACACATCTTTCAAAGCAACAACGAATCAAACGCCTTTTCAACTCGCTTTCGGTTTGGAAGCCATAGCTCCATTTGAGTTCAACTCCGGATCCCCTAGGGTGGGCAGTCTGCGTGCAAGTTGGGGCATGGAATCTGCTTCTACATCCCGTCTCACCTTATTGGATGAAAGTCGCCGTTTAGCTTCACATGCTCTGCAAGCGGAGCAACTTCGTCGCAAAGCGTGGCATGATCGCCACCTCAGAAAGACGAAAATAACGCAAGGCACACTAGTGCTGCTCTATCAGGTAAAATATTTGAAAAAAGCAAAGAAGCTGGTTCCAACTTGGCAAGGGCCCTTCAGAGTACAGGAGATTTTACCACAGGGGGCTATCCAGTTAGTCACTTTGTGTCACCAGCGTGTGACTACTATCTATCCTTTTTGTTGATTTCTTTCTTATTATCTATTTACTTTCACTTTTTGGAAACACCCCTCGGGAAATCTAACTGCCCTGCATTGCATAGATAGTGTGGAACTGTCCAGAGGGAGTCCAGGCCTGAGGGCAAGAGAGCACTAAGGTTGGACAAGGACTATGGTTAGCCAAGTGGGGTCATTGACTAGCCAAAGTGGAATCCTTTGCTACAGAGGCTACATTTCAGTTCTGGATGTGGCCGCAGTGTACAAAGAGGGTCGGATGACCTAGAAAGATACAATGGCAGCATCTCCTAAAATTTAGGGAACTGCTATTTTGGGACCTGAAAATGTGTTGGCGTCATTACCTCCGGAATGACAAAGGGAACATTTTCTTACTCTGCCGTGAAGTCAACTGGGCAACCGGTTGGGATATTTTTAGGCGGCAACCCCGAAACGGGAAAATGCTTGTAAATGTGCCAAGTGGCACATTCTGGTGCACTTGCCTCATGCAACAAGAAGTGGCGCTGAATTTGAAGAGGGGAGAGCCTCATTTTCAGTTTTGTCACAGGTTAAGAGCTATGGAGTGCTTGCTTTCCCTCTTATGCACAGTGCGGTGCCAGGAGTGATGCCCTGCACGCTACGCACTGCCCTCTCTCTCCCCTTTGGCAGTATGTTATGCCCCTCTAGTGGGCTCTTCATTTGACCAATGTACAGTTGTGTGGGTTCATGCGCGATTGCCGAGGCAAGAGCCTCTTGCACAGGTACTGGATTAGCTAGCGGCTAATCCCCTCGCAGGTACAGGTGAATTCGGAGAGGTTTCACGCCAGAAATCTCGTCCGATTCAAAGGGCAAGTAGCCCTACAGGTGCGGGAGCTTGAGGACTTGCTACGGATGCGACCGGCACGCGAAACGGAGCCCGAAACAGTGAATTACAGCCTGCTGTGTATTTTTGCAAGTTTAGGGTTTTGGCCCTAAACGGACCCTAATACCCCCAGGAGGTTCGGGGACGCAAGGGGACCGCTGTACAGGTGATCTGGCGCATTTTCGGGGCTGAAAACAGAGAATTCAGCGTGCTGCAGATTCTCGCCAGGTTTTGCGAAGTGCCAGTATGCGTCGGGAAAGTCAGTCAATGCGTGGGAATACTGACTGTGAAGTGTCCTAGTACAGTTATGCTACCGAAATCGGGCTGGAACAGTGGAAATTCAGCCGAGTTTGTGCGGGGCAGCTTGTAGGGATTCACAACGTTTATTCCCTCTTTTGAAGAATAAAGAAATACCGAAAGGGGCGCCTAAATTAGGGGCCAATCTGGTGTTCGTCTACTCATGCAGGTGCAATCTAGCAGCCTGTATCCCTCTCCCCTTTGTTGTGTCTTGAAAGTACAGGTAAAATAGACGACTAATAATGGGTGAAAGCTAAATCAAGGTTTAAAGTAAAGTCTCGCCCTTTTTGGATTGAACAGGCCGGTTTCACTTTGGATGGCGTTCCTTTCCCACTAGTAAATGGCTCCATAATCAAGTGCTATCACTACTCTGAGTAAACTGAGTAAAGGGTCTGCAACTATTCCAGGTTCTATGTCCCATCTCTCTCCTCCCCAATATCTTTCTATCAGAACAGATGTTCTGTTACTGTCTAGGTTTTTGCTGTCTGTAAGTTTCCGCCTTTCCTCTAAGATATCTTTTCTCCACTAAGTCCTCGCCTTTCCTCTAAGATATCTTTTCTCCACTAAGTCCTGGTAATTGGGTATTATCGAGAACTTCTACAGTTCAGTCACTCCTCTAATTGTTTCTATTCTCAGTGTTATTTGCGATTAAGTATTAAGGTCCTTCCAGTTAAGCTTTCAGTCAAGCTTCTCGTCGGAGTGGGTTTGTTCAGTTTGAAAAGTGGAATCTGCTTGGGGACTCTGCTTAGATGGCGATTTTTACAGTGAACAAGGTGTAGTCAAGGATTCGATGAGACTCCCAATGCAATACTGTCTATGGGAAGAATATCAAAGACCTATTGATTCCAATAGCAGCAAAAACCTTTGGTGCCATTAAAATTTCAATTTTGCTGCAGGAACCTTAATCTACTAATACCCTTCTTATCTGGAGTCAAAATTGCTCTCTCCTTGTATATCCTTAAGAGTCAAAATTGCCCTCTCTTTGTATCTGCTCGAACTTTGTACCTACTCAAAAATTATCCTCTCGTTGTATCTACTAACACTTTGTACCTTCTCTTCGCATCTGTTAACATGTTAACACTTTGTACCTGCTCACGCTCCTAAGCCATTAACCGACCATAGTCTCCCAACCCCTCGCCCTACCTAAACCTTGCTGCTCGCCCCTACCTCACTTAAACCCCCTCTCACCCCTTACCCTCTCCCACACCCCCCCTCGCCCCCTACCCTCTCCCACACCCCCTCTCGCCCCTATCCTCTCCCACACCCCCTCTCGTCCCTATCCTCCCCTCGCCCCCTACCCTCTCCCAGCACCCCCTCTCGCCCCTATCCTCCCCTCTCGCCCCTACCCTCTCCCACACCCCCTCTCGCCCCCTACCCTCTCCCAGCACCCACTCTCGCCCCTATCCTCCCTTCTTGCCCCTACCCTACCCTCTCTCAGCACCCTCTCGCCCTACCCTCTAAAAGTTCACATTCGCCCCTACCCTCTACCCCTGCACTACTCTGGTTCGAATTTACCCCTATCCTAAATTACTCGCCCCAGCCTAAATCGTTTTGCAGAAAAAATCCAACTTGGTCTGCGTCTGACATCTGACTGCTTTCCCATCACTTGCCTACTCAATGCTTTTCCATCACTTGGCTACTCAGCGGCTCTGTTTGTCATCCTTTTTGGCTCTGTTTGTCATCCGAACTCACCATGGCAGGGGGTAGCAAGCAACAACAAGAAGGAAGTAGCAAGAAAAAGGTAGAGTTGAAGAGGAGGAAAGCTCTGGTTGAAGAATCAGAGAGTGAAGCAGATGAAGCATCTGCAAGCAGCAGCAGCCATGACATAGATAACTTTACCTCCAGTGACCCAAGTGATGAGAGCTACAAAGCAGACTCAGCAGCATCTGATGATTCAGATGTAAATTCCGAGTCAGGTGCCTCCAGTGATCTGGAGGAACATTCAAAGGTGGCTCAGAAAAAAGAAAAGCAGCAAATCATCACTCATGAAATCAAGAGGCCTGCTTCTTCAAAAAAATCGCACAGCATTCTCATTACATTTTCATATGCAACAACCTCGACCATCTCTCAGTGAGGTGCTTTCGACTGCTCAGCTACGGACTCTGGGCCTCACAGCATTGGTTGATGCAAATTTACCTGATACTGTTCCAGCAGAACTGATACATCAACTGTTGAAAAACTTTCCAAAGGTCCGGGGCCACAAGCTAACAGCTACAAGGCTTGGCCATGCCATGGGTATGACCAACTTTCCAGCTGTGAAGTCTACTACTCGCACTTTCTCTTTGTTGTCCAAGGATGAGACAATTCAAGCATGTCAAGAGCTATTGAGCTCGGATCACCCAAATTATGAGCGAAACAGACGGCTTCTCGCAACAAGGTACAAACAGATATTCTCACTACATTCTCCCACTGCGACGGGCTATACTGTTTAATCCACACTATCCCATGTGGATTCCACCAAATTCTCTTCAGCTCTTTGCAGTCTAGGGCTAAAAGATTTCGGACCCAAGTGCAATCTGTGCAGTTAATTTTTAGATGTTTTGCAGCACCTCTCTTGGCATGGATCATAAACATACCTGTTAACATAAATGAAGTGGATGAGGAACACGGAACCTCGAAAGGGAAAAGGAAAACCGTGAGCATGCAGGTTGACCCCACAGTCACCAAGAAAAAGAAGATCAAGGCGAAAGTGGTGAAGGATACAGTGAAGTCTCTACTCTCCTTGCCAGTTTATGAGAGCCAGCAGACTAGGGTACATCTTCAACGTCATACGTCTACTTCTACACCTGGTTCTGCTGTGCCGACACCAGTGTCTACTGCCGGTCCTTAGAACAGGATGGTCACTTCACCCATACAGGATCCTCTTCCTTCTTCTCCCATCTTCACTCATACACCGGTCAACATATCACTCGCTCCACCTACAACAACAATCTCCGAGGCACCTACTACACCAAGTATCCCTACTTCTAGCTCGCCGGTTGTGCCACCAACTGCACCTACTTCTAGCTCGCCGACAGTGCCGCATGTGCGCCCTCAAGCGTCACATCCATCTGAGGGATCTTCAGGTAGGACCGACTCCACTTCTCTGTTTCAGCTTTCAGAGAAGTTGCTTCAGGACTCCAGAGCTGCTATTGCCACCATCGAGCTAGGCGCGGAGCAGCTAGCTGCAACCCACCAGCATCACTCCGCTACATACGCAGCTATGGAGGCATCCCTGCGAGTTGCCGAGAGTGCCATCGCAGATCGAGATGCAACGATTTTTGCACTACAGCAGGCATTGAAGATAAAGTCGAGGATTATTGATGACCTAAAAGCACAGGTGCACGGATTTCAAGAAATGCTTATGTATGATAACGGGCCTACCCAGGCTCCTGTGGTATATGGGTGGACTGGGCCAGGGATACAGGTCCAGAATCCAGCAGGCTTTGCAGCGCCAGCAGGTCCCTCTCAGCCCTCTCAGCAGTTCATGGGACACTACCCAGCAGGTCCCTCTCAGCCCTCTCAGCAGTTCATGGGACACTACCCACAGCCCCAGTTCCAGTACTTCACTCAAGGGTCTCAGGTCCAGATGCCACACATGCAGAGCCAGAGTGTTCCTTCTGTGACGGTGTTGCTGGTGCACACCGCCATGGTTGCGTTACTAGGCGTCCAGAGTTCACTTTAGGGCAGGTGCTCCCATCCGCTGTGCAACAGATGGCTGCTACAACCACAGGAAACCAGGTTACGCAAAGCACAGTACAGCAACCGCATAGTTACACTATCGATCTGATGGCTCCTCCCGATCCGGATACTTCTGGAGCAGCAGTGACGACGACACTTTCCCTTGGGTGACAGGACTGTGCTCTTACCCCACCTTTCATTGTACATATAGTTACTTTTGCAGTTTCATTCAGTTTTGGCTCATCGAGACGGTGACCAGTCTTGTGGCGGGCAACCTGTAGCAGGCTACAGTGTCACTTCACAGGACAGGCAGTTGGACAGTTAGCTACAGTTGGTCTGGTTCACACTGGACGGACCCTTTGGGCTGGGAGTGACACGTGGCAGAGTACCTACGGTGGTCTAGTGGACATCGTGGCCAGGTCACCACCACCACTCAGGTTGGAGTTAGACTTAGCTGGCTGGACATTTATGGGCCGTTGGTGGCTCTTATGGTTGTACATATGAGTAGTCGTTTGGGGCAGTTCTATCTTATCTTGCACGTAGACGTCTAGGTCGAGTCTTACACAGAGCACTGCTTCACCATCCATGCACATCTGAGCCTCGACACCCCATTTGTACCTGTGAGTCCTGGGCTGGAGCTGAGTGTGCTGCCAAGCTAGAGTCTGTACATGGTTCTTTGAGCTAGCCGAGTCCATATGTTCTGGTCTACTGCTGTGTCTCTGTTGTTATCCATTGTTTCTGTGTTTCATTCTGTTTGAGAGAGTTTCCATTTGTTTGAGTGAGATTGTCACGCACATTGCACTGAGGGGCACCCACACTGTAGAGAGCATGACAAATTATCCGTGCTACACACTGCACTCGTGCCAGTGAACAGCACTCCCAAGCCCACAGCCTCCACTGGCCTGTCCCAAGAGCTGCTGGGTCAGGATCTATGACACACATCCTCCCACAGATGCCCACAGCTTGGATCCTCTGGAAATAACACTCTGCAACCTGTGGGGCCTCTATTGAGACTCTATGTAATCGACCCTCGCCCTATAGCTCAAAAAACATGGAGGGTACAATCTCTAAGCAAGCCCGAACTGCGATGAGGACCTCTAGTCATGTGAAGGCCCCCATCCATCTAGGTGCTGCTGATTCGAGAGGTGTAATCCACTCAGCTGGTAGTGCCTCTGTGATGTCCTGACACACGCTCTGCACCAGTCTCATGCCCTGTAGCTGGATGCTCTGGAGCTCCTCTGACAAACTTGAGAACTGTAGCCAGTCACCTAAAGTCCGTGCTGGACCTCTGCCATGGGACCCCAAGAAACATGAGGCCTACTACCAACCAAGTGGCCTCTTTGAGTGCTGACCATGGGGTTCCAAACAAGGGGTTGTGTCAAGCGCTCCTCCGTGCAAGTGGGCTGGTGCTGCTCCAAGCCTCTCTGCAGCTGCTCCCAGGAGCCAAGCAAGCTCACAGCAAAACGATCCTCCAGTCTCTTGCTCAGGCCAACTCTGCACATCTCTGTAAAAATCCATTTGATGGAAGGTCTCCAAGGGCCTCTTGCCAGAGGCACTCTAGCTCTAAGCCGCTGAAGCAAAAACTCCTTCCAGGGCTCCGCCCCTGGAAGCAGTCCTTTGACGAAAAACTTCCCAAGAAAGGCGTTGCTTTGATGTGCAGGGTCTATGATCCCCAACCCCCCCGAGAACAAGGTAGAGTGATGATCAGCCATGCCACTTTGGCCCGAGCTCTTTGAGTGTTGTGCCCTGACCAAAGGAAGTTCCGGATCAGCCTCTCTACCTGGCTGATGCAGGAGCTCGAAAAGATCCAACAAGATGTAATGTACCACATAGTAGCCAACAACACCTGGTTGGCCACTACAACTCTGCCTGCCAAAGAAAGTCGTGCCGAGCTCCACTGTAACAACTTCCACCTGATGGACAGGAGGAGGGGAGCAATATGCTGCTTAGGAGACAAGTCCAAGCCAACCTGACAGCCCAAGTACCGAACTGCAGTCCTTGGGGGGATCCATCTGAAACCCTCACCTGGCAGCCAATCAGGCGCATGAGCACTGCCAACCGAGAAAGCCAATGTCTTCCTCCAGTTGATCAGTGCGCCTGATGCACAACAAAACGTCTTAAGAGCCTGCTCACACCTGCGTAGGTTAGCCTCCTGCCCTCCAGGTACAAAGCTGAGTTGTCTGCAAACTCAACGTCCAATAGCTCATCACCCCAAATAGGGACTGCTAAGCCAAGTAGACCAACCTGCTGTGAAACCAAAAACCTGCTCATCGCCTCAGCATAGAACAGAAAGAGGAAGGGGGCAAGAGGGCAGCCCTGTCTGACCAAATGTTGAGCATGAAACAATCTCCTCTCCCTCCCAAAAGCACGTGACTGTGTGCACGTCTGTAGAGAGCTGACACACCCCTGATCCAAGCATCGAAGAAGCCCATCATACGTAGAGTGCCTTCCAAAAAGTCCCAATCAACTCTATCATAGGCCTTCTCAAAATCGAGAAGCAGAATCACCAGATCCTGATATACAGGTTGCCTGGTGGAGCATGCTCGCTACTGTTAACACCCCCCCCCACGACGCCTGTCCTCGCACACGGCAGCCCAGCCCGCCCTCCCCCTGCTGCGCACTGCATTGCCCGCCCGGCCGCCACCCCCCGCCCGCTGCCTCTTGAGCTGCAGCCCCCCTGCTTGCCTTATCCGCTTCCCCTCCCCCCCCCGGGCCTTCCTCTATCTCGAAGTCTCCTTGCAATTGGCTTGGCGGCATTGTTCTTTGGACAGTGCTCAGGGCGCTCGGTTGCAGGGTTTTTCTCTGTCCGCTTCTTCGCCACAGCAGTAGACACAAATGGAGGCTCCAGCTCCGCCACAGAGGGACTCATCCGAAGCCCCCTCGCCCAACCCCGCTGAGCCCACCATTCGACTTGCTCTTTCATCGACAGAGCAAGCGAGCCTAGCCGCAAAGGTAGAGCGCTTGCAGGCGACTTCTGTCATTTGCAAGATTCTCGGCACCCGACCTAGCAGAGGAGAGCTGCATGACCTTCTCCAGGCCCGCCTTCTCGCAGAGGTGGGCAAGATCTTGGACGTACAGATACTCGGACGAGGTTACTATCAGATCGAGTTTGAGACCTCCGAGATGGCATCCAAGGTTATCGCCATGAGTCCATTGACCATCCGAGCAGGACGAGCCCACTTTCGACAGTGGAGACATGGTTTCGCCCCTACTTCGTATGTTCTGGTAGAGGAGGCAGACATCTCCATCTCCGTTCGCTTTCCGGGTTTGTGGAGGGAGTACTTACCACTTTTTTCCAGGATAGGCTCAGCCATTGGGACTATCCTGGAGACACCTTGCACAACAGCCTCAGTAGCTGCCAAGGCGGCTGGCATTCCCTCAGTTCGCGTTTTGGTCAGAGACACACGCTCCCGAAGGTCATTCTTCTACCTCGGGTGAGTGGGGGGTGGTTTAGATAGTGTGGAGTATTCGGGCCTCCCGAACCAGTGCTTCATTTGTCGACAGATGGGCCATCTTGCGAAGGCGTGGCCACGGAGGAGGCCTCGACCTACACCACAGACTCAGCCCCAGCCTGCAAGGGCTGCTGGCCAGAGACCGCGCACACATGCAAAGCCACCCTCTGAGCCTGGGGCTCCAGCGGAGGAGGGATGGCAGCAGGTCCGTGGTCGACGACGGCAGGGGCCACAGCGACAGCCTGGCACTCAGAGTGGTCCTGAGACGCCTACCCAGCAACAGCGGGTTCCCACGGGGAACCGGTTCGGTCCTCTTGAGTAGGGTGAGGTGCCTGCTCCAGCCCCCACCCCAGCTTCACCCTCGACAGCCCCTCCTCCCCCCTAGAGTTCCTCATCTCCTCCCCCCCGCCTCCTGCTTCCGCCGCCTCTCTACCTCTGCCGCTCCCCTCTTCTCCACCGCTCCCCTTGCTCCTACCCCCCCCCCCCCCCCCCCCCCCCCCCCCCCCCCCCCCCCCCCCCCTCCCCCTCCCGCTTCAATTCCACAGTCGACCCAAACGACAAGGCCTTCTCCGGCTGCTAGGAGATCTCTTGGCAGCGCCTTTGCCACGAGTCGCTTGGCGAGAGAGGGACAACATTTCTTGCGACCCCCTCTACAGGTACAGACGTCTCCCCTTGTAGCTATCCCTCGTGGTCTGACGAGCATCGACATCCGGCGTCGATGGGACTTCTTCGACTACGACTTTACTCGTTTTCTCGGCGACCCCTCAACAGACCATGAGGCAGCCTGCTTCAGGGTCCATGTTCTGTTCCTTGCAGCTAGGGGGACAGAGGCCTTGGACTCAACAATTGGCTTCTCCTTGCCCCTTTGCGACAGGGACAAGATTGAGTGGACTCTCGACTCAGTGTTGGGATGGTTGCACACACAGGTCCTAGAGTTTTCTCACCACATGGAAGAACTAGGAGTTACATACGTGCTTCAGACTTTGTGGCCATTGGCCAAGTTTGCCGTGACACCTCCAGATACAGCACGATATAGACACATTGTGGTGTACTTCTTTGCCGATACACACTGCTTGCCATGATATGTACACATTCATGAGGACTCCTGGACAGAGGAGATTGCTTTACATACGGCTCGCTCTGCTTGGGCTTGGGCCAGGCACTCGCTGTAGTCACGCCTATCTAGAGGACGCTCGGATGCAGATTACTCCCCATCCAAGCCAGCCTCGAAGATAGCCCGTTTAGCTGCTGCGGCAGAATCTGTTCTCTCTTGCTCCCCATGAGGATTGTCTCATGGAATGTGCAAGGACTTGGTGGGCCCCAGTTTCAGCGTCAGCGGGGCCGACTGCGTCAGGAGCTTCAACGCTGCCTTGTGGGAGGAGAGATTGATCTCCTTATGCTTCAGGAGCACCATCTGTGTGAGAGCCGCATTAGACGTTGTGGTCAGCTCTTGCGTGTACGATATGATACTTTTTGGTCAGCTGCATTTGGACCTGGAGGCATCCAGGGTGGGGTATGTATGACTATTGCGGACTCTTTGCAGCAAGCCATTGTGGGCAGAGGGATTATTGTGCCAGGCAAGGCTCAGTGGATTACTATGCAGGTTCAGGGTTGCCTTGTGGGCTTCCTGAACTTCTATGCGCCCAATGTGGCGAGTGCTGGAGCAGAGTTTTGGTGCATAGGGGGGCACTTCAACATGTTGGAGGACCCTTCTGACAGGATTGGTGGTTGCCATGCTACTGTGCATGGAGTTGAGCTGGCAGCTTGGGAGAGGTTTTGTATGACTCTGAGGGTCTCTGATGTTTGGCAGCACTCTAGTTTTGTGAGGCCACCAGATAGCCTTGCCTTCTCTCGTTCGGACCGCAAAGTAGGAGGAGTGAATCTATCGCGGATAGATCGCTTCTACACTAGTGACCACTTCAGTGACTTGGGAGGGACAGTTGGCATTCTGGCAGGGACTTCCTTCTCGGACCATGCACCAGTGATCCTCACAGTGGCAGACAGGTAGAGGAGTGGGAGCACGATGCTTCGCATCCCAGAGAGGGTCTTGGTGGACTCTGCACTCAGAGAGCGAGTAGAGGCTCTTTGGACAGAGAGCTTGGACAGGCAGGATTCTCCTGCTGACAGAGTGGCCCCAGGACTAGCTCAGATTAGCCGTTTCTTTCTCCAGGAGTCTTTGGCTCGCCGGGCTGCAGCGAGAGAGGAGCAGCAGCGTCTTAGACGAGGCATTGCTTCGTTACAGGGGATGCAGGAGCAGCTACAGCAGGCTCGACAAGAGCTTGCTAGCACAAAGGAGAGGCGACATGAGTTTGCTTTCCACCGACAGGCATCTCAGTGGACACAGGTGGGCGACAAAGTGACTGGTGCTTTCTTTGAGACAGTGGGACCTCGGCATTCGCATGCCAAGGTCAGTCAGTTGCGTAGGCCTGACGGGTCAGTTGCTTTGGAGCCCAAGGATATGCGTGCAATTGCTACCGACTTTTACCGTGAGTTACTGTCTGCAGAGCCTCAGTCAGAGCGTCACGATGCATGCATGGAGCAGGTTTGGGCACAGATGCCTTGTCTTGTGACTGAGGAGATGCGTCAGAGGCTTGAGCTGCCACTTCAGCTTGAGGAGCTGCACACGGCTCTTAGGACCCTCCCCCATGGTAGCTGTCCAGGTGAGGATGGGTTGACTCCCAGTTTTTTCTTGGAGTACTGGGACCTGCTTGGCCCAGATCTCTGTAGTGCTTTTCAGTACATTTTGCACACAGGAGTGATGTCTGACAGCATGAGTGAGGGCTTGATCTACCTCAGTCCCAAGGAGGGTGGCTCCTTGGATGAGATTCGACAGTGGCGCCCCATCACCATCCTCTTCATGCTGAGGGCTTGATCTACCTCATTCCCAAGGAGGGTGGCTCCTTGGGTATGATTCGACAGTGGCGCCCCATCACCATCCTCAACTCAGCCTACAAAATTCTTGCCAAGGCTCTGAGTTTGAGGATTCAACCACTTCTAGAGAGCCTTATACATGGGACTCAGACAGGTTTTGTCAAGGAACGCAGTATCCTTGACAACATCTTTACTTTTTTGGGACGCTTTTGCCCTAGCACGGCTCCGTGGTGAGGACCTAGTGATTCTTCTTCTCGCTTTTTAGAAGGCATACGACAGAGTTGACTGGGACTTTCTAGAGGGCACTCTACACAGGATGGGCTTCTCAGATGCTTGGATCAGAGGGGTGTCATCTTTTTACAGACAGGCTCACAGTCAGGTACTCTTGGCAAGAGGTAGAGGTGATCGCTTCATGCTCACACGTTCGGTCAAACAGGGTTGTCCTCTTGCCACCTTCCTCTTTCTGTTCTATGCGGAGGCGATGAGCAGGTTTTTGGTGTCGCAGCAGCTTGGTCTACGGGGCTTAGCACTCCCTATTCGGGGAGATGAGCTACTGGACGCTGAGTTTGCCGAAAACTCAGCCTTGTACTGAGATGGCCAGGAGGCCAACCTTCACAAGTGTGAGCAGGCTCTGGAGACCTTCTGTTGTGCATCGGGCGCATTGATCAACTGGAGAAAGACAAAGGCTTTCTCGGTTGGTAGTGCTCCTGTGCCCGATTGGATGCCAGAAGAGGGTTTTAGGTGGATTCCCCTAGGGACCGCAGTTCGGTACTTGGGCTGTCAGGTTGGTTTGGACTTGTCTCCCGAGCAGCAGATTGCTCCCCTTCTCCTGTCTATCAAGAGGAAGTTGTTACATTGGAGCTCAACACGACTTTCTTTGGCTGGCAGAGTAGTAGTGGCCAACCAGGTGTTGTTGGCGACTATGTGGTACATCACTTCTTGCTGGATCTTCTCGAGTTCCTGTATCAGCCAGGTAGAGAGGCTGATCAGGAACTTCCTTTAGTCAGGATGTGACACTCAGATAGCCCGAGCCAGAGTGGCTTGGTAGGTCATCACTCTTCCTTGTTCACAGGGAGGGCTTGGGATCATTGACCCAATACAACAGAGTAGAGCCATTGACCCAATACAACAGAGCAGAGCCCTTCTTGGGAAGTTCATAGTCAGAGGACTTCTTCCAGGTGAGGAGCCCTGGAAGGAGTTCTTGCTATAGCGGCTTCGCGCTAGGGTGCCTCAGGCTGGAGGCCCCTGGCGACCTTCGACCAGATGGATCTTCACAGAGATGCACAGAGTTGGTTTGAGCAGGAGACTGGAGGACCGCTTCGCTGTGAGTTTGCTTTGATCTTGGGAGCTCTTGCGACGAGCTTGGAGTAGAGACAACCTACTTGCACGGAGGAGCGCCTACGGCAGCCCCTTGTTTGGAACCCCATGGTTAGCACTCAGAGAGGCCACTTGGTTGGTAGTTGGCCTCATGTTTCCTGGGGTCCCATGGCAGCGGGTCCAGCGCGCTCTTTAGGTGACTGGTTAGAGTTCACAAGCTTGTCAGAGGAGCAGGGTTTCCAGCTACAAAGCATGAGAGGGGTGCAGAGCATGTGCGAGGATATCTGAGAGGCAATTCCAGCTGAGTGGCTCACGCCTCTTGAACCAATAGCACCCAGGTGGATGGGGTCCTTCACACGACTTGAGGTTCTCATCTCAGTCAGGGCCTGCTCAGAGACTGCTCCATCCCTTTTCTTCGAGCTTCAGGGTGGGGGACGCTTAAAACGAGTTGCAGTAGAGGCCCCGCAGGTGGCAGAGTGCTGTTTTCAGAGGATCCGAGTAGTGGGTATCTGTGGGAGGGCTTGTGTCATCGATCTTGACCCAGCAGCTCTTGAGACTGGACACTGGAGGCTGTGGGCTTGGGGCTGTCCACTGGCACGAGTACAGTGGGATCTTGGTGAGTGGCTCTGGAGGGACCCTTCCTCTTCTGCAAACCACCCAGGTGTCCCGTTCTTTTAGTACACTGTTCGACTGGGACGTCATATACTAGCAGCGCAGAGAGAGGCCCGCCCCGCTGCAGCACCTCATTGGCAAGAAGAGGGTCTCACAGCTGAGTTCTTGGCAGCCTTCTGGGAGAGGTTGTGGGACTCTAGACAGCCGAGGCGAGTCACCTTGTTTTAGTGGCTGGTCGCCTTGTTTCAGTGGCTGGTCGCACACAGAGCTACAACAGTTGGGAGTTCGCCAGTGCATAGTGGTCTGTCGGCCGCATGTGCAGCTTGTAACCATCTTGTGGAGAGTTAGCGTCACTGTCTTTGGGACTGTCCTTTGGCACAGTAGGTGTGGCTTCGAGTTCTTCGGCTGATGCTTGCTCTCTCCACGGCTCGACAGTACACTTGGGGAGCAGCGGCTTGGTCCACCCTCACGGGCCCGGCACTTCAGATTGAGCTATCTTCCACCAGCGCGATGATAGTGATGCAGGAGGAGCGACCTACACTCCAGCCTGCCACAGAGCTTACTCCACAAGAGTGGTGCAGCGAGAGAGAGGAGTGTTGGGAGCTCATCAATGGCCTGACACTCTGGTTCATCTGACGAGCCCGTTGCTTCCGCATCTCTGAGGCTCGCCCTGTGCCACAAGCAGAGACTGTTCGCGATTTTTGGCTAGAGCTGATGCACACTCTCAGAGGACAGCTCGAGGGACTATAGGGCAGCTCCGATCGCATGCAGGAGCGCAGAGAGGCTTTTTTTCGACTCTGGCGTCCTGGGCCTTTCTACAGCATGGTCCAGGGTGTACTTCGATGGCACTACCGACCACCTGTGTGGCTTTTCCCTCCCCCCATTTCTTGATTTAGCCCCATTGTACATATGCTGGTTTTTTCATTGGGAGAGTCTCCCACCATGGTTGTTGTAGCCCTATGGGCAGTTTCAGTAACTAATAGAAGGATCTTTTTCTCGGACAAAAAAGAATCACCAGATCCTCACCATCGAGGCGCGTGAGGGATGAAGCCTCCCAAAAAGTAAAGATGTTGTCAAGGATACTGCACTCCTTGACAAAACATGTCTGGGTCCCATGTATAATGCACTCTAGAAGTGGTTGAATCCTCAGACTTAGAGCCTTGGCCATAATTTTGTAGGCTGAGTTGAGGATGGTGATGGGTCGCCATTGCCGAATCTCATCCAAGGAGCCATCCTCCTTGGGAATGAGGTAGATCAAGCTCTCATCTCCTGTGTGTAAGATGTACAGAAAAGCGCTGCATACGTCTGAGCCAAGCAAGTCCCAGTAGTCTAAGAAAAAACTGGGAGTCAAACCATCCTTGTCGGGACAGCTACCACGGAAAAGTGTTCTAAGTTCCGCGTGGAGCTCCTCTAGCTGAAGAGGCAGCTCAAGCCTCTGGCGCATCTCCTTAGTCACAAGACAAGGCATCTGTGTCCAAACCTGCTCTCTCCATGCATCCTTATGCTCTGATTGAGTCTCTACAGACAACAGGTCACGATAAAAATCAGTAGCAACTGCACGCATGTCCTCTGGCTCTGAGGCAACTGACTCGTCAGGCCTCCTCAACTGGCTGACACTCGCGTGTGCATGTCGAGGTCCCACTGTCTCAAAGAACGCCCCCGTCACTCTGTCACCCACCTGGGTCCACTGAGATGCTTGTCGATGGAAAGAAAACTTATGATGTCTCTCCTCTGTGCTAGCAAGCTCCTGGCGAGCGTGTTGCGGTTGCTCCTCCAACAAGGGGCTGTCTGGGTGCTGCTCCTGCATCCTCTACGAGGAAGCAACCCCCCGTCAGAGATGCTGCTCCTCCTCTCTGGCTGCAGCCAAGTGGGCCGTATACTCCTGAAGAAAGAACCGACTAAGCTGAGCAAGTCGAGAGGCCAATCTGTCAGCAGGAGAGTCGTGCGTGTCCAGGCCCTCTGTCGAAAGAGCCACCACTCGCTCTCTGAGCTCAGAGTCCAGCAAGACCCTCTTTGGGATGCGTAGCATCGTGCTCCCACTCCTCTATCTATCTGCCACTGTGAGGATGGCTGGTGCATGGTCCGAAAAAGATGTCTCAGCCAAAATGCATATTGTCTCACCGAAGTAACCAAAGTGGTCACTAGTGTAGAAGCGATCTATCCGAGATAGATTCACTCCTCCTACTCTGTGGTCCGAATGAGAGAAGGCCAGGCTGTTTGAGGGCCTCACAAAGCCAGAGTGCTTCCAAACATATGAAACCTCAAAGTCTACAATGTGAGACCAAAACTCTGCACGTGCACTCGCCACATTGGGCACATAGATATTCAGGAAGCCCAAGAGGCAACCCTGAACCTGCATAGTAATCCACTGAGCCCTGCCAGGCACAATAATACCTTTGTTCACAATGGCCTGCTGCCAAGAGTCCGCAATAGTCATACATACCCCTCGCTGGATGCCACTAGGTCCAAATGCAGCTGACCAGAATGTCTCATACCGCCCATGCAAAAGCTAACCACATCGTCTAATGCGACTCTCACACAAAAGGCATCACTGAAGCTCCTCTTGTAATCGGCCCCTCTAGCGCTGAAACTGAACGTTTGAGCATGAAACGGTCTCCTCTACCACTTGCCAAAACGACCTGACTATGTACCCGTCTGTAAAGAGCTGACACACCTCTGATCTAAGCATCTACGAAGCCCATCCCGCGTAGAGTGCCCTCCAAATAGTCCCAATCAACTCTATCATAGGCCTTCTCGAAATCAAGAAGTATCACCAGATCCTCACCACGAAGGCGCGCGAGGGCAGATGCCTCCCAAAAAGTAAAGATGTTGTCAAGGATATTACGCTCCTTGACAAAACCTATCTGTGTCCCATGTATAATGCTCTCTAGAAGTGGACAAATCCTCAAACTCAAAGCCTTGGCAAGAATTTTGTAGGCTGAGTTGAGGATGCTGATGGGCCGCCACTGTCGAATCTTATCCAAGGAGCCACCCTCCTTGGGAATGAGGTAAATCAGGCCCTCACTCATGCTGTCAGGCATCTCTCTTGTGTGTAAGATGTACAGAAAAGCGCTGTATAGGTCTGAGCCAAGCAAGTCCCAGTACTCTAAGAAAAAACTGGGAGTCAAACCATCCTCGCCGGGACAGCTACCACGGGGAAGTGTTCTGAGTTCCGCGTGGAGCTCCTCTAGCTGAAGAGGCAGCTCAAGCCTCTGGCGCATCTCCTTAGTCACAAGACAAGGCATCTGTGTCCAAACCTGCTCTCTGCATGCATCCTGATGCTCTGATCGAGTCTCTACAGACAACAGGTCACGATAAAAAATCATTAGCTACTGCACGCATGTCCTCTGGCTCTGAGGCAACTGGCTGACACTGGCATGCGCATGTCGCAGTCCCACTGTCTCAAAGAAAGCCCCTGTCACCCACCTGGGTCCACTGAGATGCCTGTCGATGGAAAGCAAACTCATGGTGCCTCTCCTCTGTGTAGGTAAGCTCCTGGCGAGCCTGTTGCAACTACTCCTCCAACAAGGGACTGTCTGGATACTGCTCCTGCATCCTCTGCAAGGAAGCAACGCCCGTCGGAGACATTGCTCCTCTCTCGCTGCAGCCAGGCGGGTCGTAGACTTTTGAAGAAATAGCCGACTAAGCTGAGAAAATCCAGAGGCCACTCTGTTAGCAGGAGAGTCCTGCATGTCTAAGCCCTTTGTCCAAAGAGCCACCACTTGCTCTTTGAGCGCAGAGTCCAGCAAGACCCTCTCAGGGATGCGTAGCATCGTGCTGCCCCTCCTCTGTCTATCTCTCACTGTAAGGATCACTAGTGCATGGTCCGAAAAAGAAGTCCCAACCAAAATGAAAACTGTCCCACCCAAGTCACAGAAGTGGTCACTAGTGTAGAAGCGATCTATCCGAGATAGATTCACTCCTCCCACTCTGCGGTCCGAACAAGAGAAGGCCAGTCAAAATCTGGGGGCCTCACAAAGCTAGAATGCTGCCACACATCTGAAACCCGTAGTCATACATAACCTCTCTCAAGCTGCCAACTCGACTCCATGCACAGTAGTATGGCTACCTCCAATCCTGTCAGAGGGGTCCTCTAACATGTTGAAGTCACCTCCAATGCACCATTGCTCTGCCTGCGGCAGAGACTCTACAATGTGAGACCAAAACTCTGCACGTGTACTCGCCACATTGGGCGCATAGATGTTCAGGAAGCCCAAGAGGCAACCCTCAAATTGCATAGTAATCCACTGAGCCCTGCCACGCACAATAATCCCTCTGTCCACAATGGCTTGTTGCCAAGAGTCCGCAATAGTCATACATACCCCAAGAAGCCCAAGAGGCAACCTTGAACCTGCATAGTAATCCACTGATCCCTGCCAAGCATAATAATACCTCTGTCCACAATGGCCTGATGCCAAGAGTCCGCAATAGTCATACATACCCCTCCCTGGATACCACCAGGTCCAAATGCAGCTGACTAAAATGTCTCATATCGCGCACGCAAAAGCTGACCACATCGTCTAATGCAGCTCTCACACAAACGATTCTCCTGTAGCATAAGGAGATCAATCTCTCCTCCCACAAGGCATCACTCAAGCTCCTCTTGTAATCGGCCCCTCTGGCGCTGAAACCGGGGTCTACCAAATCCTTGCACATTCCATGAGACGATCCTCATGGAAAGCGAGACAAAACTGAAGCTGCAGCAGAAGCTAATTGTGCTATCTTTGAGGCTGGCTTGGATGGGGAATAATCTACATCCGAGCGTCCCCGAGATTGGCGTGACTGCAAAGAGTGTCTAGCCCAGGCCCAAGAAGAACGAGCCATGCGCACGGCAACCTCCTCTGTCCAAGAGTCCTCATGTATGTATACATAGCATGGTGGGCTCTGCGTGTCAGCAAAGAAGTGTACCACAACGTGTCTACATCCTGCCGAGTGTGGAGGTGTCACTGAGAACTTGGCCAACGGCCACAAAGTCTGAACCAAGTTTATAACCCCTAGGTCTCCCATGTGGTGTAGCGTGGATAGTGTATCGTGCTCTCTACAGTGGGTGCTCCTCAGTGCAATGTGCGTGACATCTCACTCAAACATAATGAAAACACAACAAATCAACACAGAGGCACAGTAGCAGACCAGAACATATGGACTCGACTATCTCAAAGGAACTGGTACAGACTCTGGCATGGCAACACACTCAACTTCAGCCCCAAACTCACGGGTACAATGGGGGTGTCGAGGCTCAGATGTGCAGGGGTGGTACAGACGTGCAGTGTGTATAGACTCTCTACTCTAGATGACAACGCTAGACCATATATGAAGAAGATGATAATGATGACCCAACAACTACTACTCATATGTACAACCATAAAGAACCACCAACGGCTCATAAATGTCAGCCATCTAAGTCTATCTCCAAACTGAGTGGTGGTGGTAACCTGGCCACGATGTCCACTAGACCACCGTCCGTATCCCTGCCACGTGTCACAGTCCAGCCCAGAGAGTCCGTCCAGTGTGAACCAGGCCAGACCAACTGTACTAACCGTGTGTCCTGTGAAAGTGATAGTATAGCTTGCTACAGGTTGCCCGCCATAAGACCACTCACCGTCTCGGTGAGAGGAATACTGAAAAACTGTGAAAAAAAACCACTAGGTACTACATCTGTACAATGGTGAGCTCCTGATCCTGTCATCCAAGAGATAGAGTTGTGGCCACTGCTGCACCCAAAGTATCAGACTCTAGAGGTGGAGCCATCAAATCGATGGGAAAACTCTCGACTCTATGAGTGCTCTCCACAAACCAACTTTCAGCGGAAGGAGCAGCCACCTGCTGCTCGGCAGGTGGGAGTACCTGGCCTGAAGTGTACTGAGGCCGCCGACTTGCACACCCATGTCGATGTGCGCGTGCGAAGCCGTCACAAGGAGCCGTCTGTGAGGATGACATGTGTGGTAAGGAGCCAAAGGTGCCAGGCTGCTGAAATCCCTGAGGGTAGTAGTCAAACTGCTGTTGTGATGGAGCACCTCCCCAAAACTGTCGATGACTATGCTCTCCATATCCCATGGGCGTCTATACTGATCTCGCAAGACGAGCCCACCCATATCCCATGGTAGCCTGAGGTTGTTGCTGAAACCCCATGTCCCCCTGGACTAGCATGTCCTGAAATTCTTGCATTTGAGCTTTCAAGTCATCAATTATCTGGGACCTTACATGCAAAGCCTGACGCAGGGCGAAAATGGTAGCATCTCTATCAACAATGGCACTCTTTGTAACTTGCAAGTAGCCTTCCATGGCTGCATATGTGGCCGAGTGCTTTTGGTGGGTAGGTGCTAATTTCTCGGTACCAAGTTCAATCATTGCAATAGCATTTCTTGACTCCTGCACGTTCTCTTCAGAGATTCTGAACAACGAGGTAGCGTCTGTTCCACTGGAAGAAGCATCAGTAGCACCTAGAGGTGTAGAGTGCCCAAGAGGCACTGCAGTCGAGGTCGGGGTGACAATAGGAGTAGGGTGCCGAAGAGGCACTGCAAAGGATATCGGGGTGACAGTGGTAGCAGGTTCAGTGGGTGAGCTCGAGATGGGAGAGAATAACGAGGGTACCACAGGTGGTGAGAAGGGTGTGGTAACAGTGGCATGAGTATAGACGGGAGCACTTGGGAGAGGTACTTGGCAGAGAGAGACCGTCTCAGTAACAAGAGTGGGCGTACCAAGAACAACGGAACTCTCGACGGCCTCTAGCACTGTAGAGACGGGGATGGAGGTAGAAGAAGGACGTCGTGGAGGATGTCTCACCCGAGTCTGGCTCTCTGAAAATGACAGAGGTCGTAGTGTCTCTGCCATATCTTTTATCACTTTGACTCTCTTCTTTTGTTTCCTCTTTTGATCATTTGTGCCAAGAGACTTTCTTATAGCTTGTGATGGCAATGCTGCATTCTCATCCACTTCAAGAGGTTTGATGTGGATGTTTATCACCCAAGCGAGCATAGGAGCTACAAAGCACTGGAAGCTAGATTGTATTGATTGCACCTGTGCTCGAAACCTCTAAGCCCAGGACTGCAAAGATGCGTAAAGAATCTGGTGAAATCCACAAGGTATTGTGTGGATCAGACAGTATAGTCTTTCACAGTGAGAAAACATTGTGGGAAAACTTTTGTTTGTTTCTCTGGCATCTCTAAGTAATAAGTAATACTTAAATACATTCCACAACTCTTTATTCCGCGCATAGTCTGGGTGATCAATGTAGCAAGCTTGTACTGTGGCATCTTTCGAAAGCTTGGAATACGTGCCTGTTGCTGGTTTCAAAGATGGGAAGATGGTCATGCCCAGTGCATGACCAATTCTGGTAGGGGTAATGTTGTGGCCATGGACTTTTGGAAAACGATTCAAAAGCTCGCGCACCATATCTCCAGGCACATCAGTAGGTAACTCTGCAGTGGTTAATGCAGTCAAACCTAGTTGTTGCAATTGATTCTGAGAAAAGATATCCTTCAGAGAAGGATGAGGTAGCTGCAGGTGAAAGTTTAACGTGAAAGGTGTCTGACTTTTGAACTTAGGAGGTCTGCTGATGGCATCGCGCAACATCTGTTGTGCCCCCTTTCTTATGTTTCTAGGGTCCACCTCTGGGCTGCTAGACTTCTGTGATGCTAATTCTGAGCTGGAATCCGCATCCACCATGTGAGAGGGAATTCTGTAGCTCTCGTTGCTGGCTTCACTGAAAGTCATCTCAGTAACACCATGGTTGTTGTGATCAGATTCCGCTTCTTTTGTAGAACTACTTTCTATTTCCCTGCGTGGAGGCTTCTTGCGCAAAACCTCGCGTCGTATTTGCCAAGTACTACTTGCAATATTATCTCAGTAACCACTCCGAAAAGTACACTCAGCAAGGATACTGTATCCTGTATACTGTTGTTCTTCTGGTATACGGTGTATACTGTTCTTACCACAATAGTTTACATTCCAAGCGCAATCCCACAGAAGCATACATATCCGTGGCAACAGTATATCCCACTGGCAGACCTGAAATACTCCCTGCACACACTTGACAGGCTGAATGAAATACTCACTGCGCACACTTGACAGGCTGAATGAAATAAACTGTCTGGACTGAGTACTTGCTGGCGCTTACTGCTGCGATAGCAAAGCGATAGGGAGCATGACCAAGGTCTGCAGTGTGTTAATTTAAGAGGGACAGACAAAGGTGTAGCGGGAGATAGGGCGAGGAGGATTGGTTGCGACACAAAAGCGATGTGGGGTCGGTAGGGTTAAGGCGATTGGGTAGGGGTGAGGGAAGATAGAGGGCGAGTAAAATTTAGTAGGCCGTTGCAGGAGGAGGTAAAGGAGAGATGCAGTGGTTAGAGCAAGGGGTAGTGGGTATGGGCGAGTTCAAGTAGGTAGGGACGAGGGTACTATTTAGGGGCGAGGCCCAGTAGCCAGGGGGCGAGGTTCAGTAGGTAGGGGCGAGTCCCAATGGAGAGGGGCGAGGGCATTAGGTAGGGACGAGGGGGAGTAGAGAGGGGCGAGTGGGAGTAGAGAGGAGCGAGGGCAGTAGGTAGGGGCGAGTGGGGCATTAGGTAGGGGTGAGAGGAGTAGAGAGGGGCAAGGGCAGTAGGTAGGGGCGAGTGGGGCATTAGGTAGCGGCGAGGGGGAGTAGAGAGGGGCGAGTATAGTAGGTAGGAGAGAGGGGCTAGGCAGTAGGTAGGGGCGAGGGATGGAAAAAAAAATCAAACCCAAGATTTGGGTGCTCTATTTCAGCTAGACTTTGTCCATTGCCCTCTGCGTATATAACTAATAACTAGGTGGATTAAAACGCGCGCTGAGATTGTTAGAAAAGACTTGTAAGGCCTCTCGAGGTAGGCAAGGGGGTTAGTTTGGAGGTAGGAAGGGGGTTAGTGTTAGTTAAGGTGTATAGAGGAGCTGTAAGGCAAGGAGTGAACTTCGTGCTACTGAAAGAAGAGTGGGCACTTAGAAAAGCCTCAGAATCACCCAAGTGTGTTACACTAGGAGAAGAAGAAGATGAGAAGAGTTTTAACTTCGTATGAAACTATCACAGGAGACCTTAAAGATCTAGCCGAGGAGTTGAACTAGAGAGACTCCTATTATGAGCGTCAAACAACACTGATGATAGAAAGCAATACAATCAAGGTAGCCCACACTTATAGAAAGAATGATTTGATTACAAGAAGTCCAAGTTGAAACACGCTACCAGGAGATACTTACGATTGCCGGGTTGAGCAGGTGGAGCAATTGGACCAACAAAGTCCAAGCCCCATCACTCAAAGGGCAACCACGCCATAAATACCTGCAGAGGGCGATTGGATTTCTTGCTAGGCTTGGGCGCACATCGTTGACAGACATCACAAATCTTGACATGAGCAATAGCATCTCTGAATAGATAGGGCCACCATAAGCCTGTGTGTAAGATTTTTTGTGCCGTGATGTGACCAGGGTAATGGACACTTGTAGGACCACTGTGTGCATCTTCCAGAATGTGGTCCACTTCATGAGGGGAGACGCACCTGCGCAGCACACCATCTGGCCCAGATTTGTAGAGCTGTTCGCCAATCAGAGAGAAGGGTCTAGACTCTTGCAAGGGAGAAGCATTCTCAGGATATAGGCCAGTAGAGAGTAGATGTAACACATCTCCATACCATTCCGGGGTCGTATTCACCATAAAGAGATGACTATCCAAAAAGTCATCATCAACCCCGGTATCTGACTCACCAGTGTGTATGCGAGAGAGGTGGTCGGCCATGATGTGCCACTTGCCGGAACGGAGAACTACATCGAAATCAAATTCCTGGAATATCAGTAGCCACCTCCAGACTCTTCCTGCAACTTGGGGTTTATTCAGAAGATAGCGTAGCACATGATGATCCGTGATGAAAGTGAAGTGAACCCCTAACAAGTAATGACGAGACTTTTGTAAAGCATACACCATAGCCAAACCTTCCCTTTCTGTGTTGCTGTAGTTGCGCTCAGCCTTTGTGAGCAGGCGACTGGCATAGTGGAATGGGCGATTTAGGTTGAACTCCTTGCTAGGCTGAGTCAGTATGGACATGAAAAGGAGTGGACTAATCAGGAGCAACTAAAATAGGTGCCTCAGTTAGGCGCTTTTTGAGATAGGCAAAAGCTTGGGATTCAACTGTGGACCACTGAAAGGGTATAGCAACACTAGTCAGGCGAGTCAAGGGTTGGGCAACCTCTGCATACATGCGAATGAACCTCCGATGATAGCCTATATGGCCTACAAAGCTTTGAACACCTTTAAGATTAAGTGGAGGGGGCAATCTTAAAATGGCCACTATTTTCTTAGGGTCAGGTGCTAAACCTTCAGCAGACACGACATGACCTAAAAGCGTACCTCGAGTCACCAAAAAGTGGCACTTGTTTGGATTGAGCTTAAGGCGCGCCTTGCGACACTTTGAGAAGACTAGAGAGTTGAGCTAGGTGCTCCTCCAAGTTTTCCATTGGGGTGGAACATTGGGCTCCAGAGAAGTGGAAAAATCATCCATGAAGATTCTGAGATTGTCGTTGAGCAGGGGACAAAATATGATGTAGACAATAGGATTGAATGAAGGAGGAGAGCTTTTCAGCCCAAAGGACATCCTTTTGTAGATAAAAATTCCGCACGGAGTGACAAAAGCTGTCTTTCCCTGGTCGTCAAGATGTATTTCTAACTGATTGTAGCCGCTGAACTCGTCCATGAAACTGTACAGTACATGCCCAGCGACATCTTCGAGGACTCTCTTAGTGAAAGGGGTCGGAACTCCATCCAGGATTGTCACCTTATTCAGAGCCCGATAGTCGACGCAAACTCGAAATTTTTGGACTGCTTCTTGGGAGCGATAACCATAGGGCACAACCATTCTGGAGCTCCACTGGCACAATAACACCTGCTTCTTGCATTTTTTCTAACTTGACTTTGACTGCTTCTGCATACTTGGGGTTGGAGCTTGTAAGCCCGCATCCTCTGACCGGCTTATCCCCCTTAACCAGAGGGATTGTGTGGACTCCTAACTCTACTGGGATCCCTTCCAAATCGTGGTAAGACCACGCAAACACATCCTTGAAAGAGTGCACGGAAGAGATTACTTGCTCGAGTATCGCGGGGTGATCCCATAACCAAGTGGCTAATAGGATGGGCTGATGGTTGTCAAGGTCGCCTAGGTTGACTTCTTTGACAGGGTCAGGCGGTGTAGTTGGTGAGGATGCATCAGGAAGAGAAGACCTTGCCGCCTCTGTGAGATTCCGAACATCATGAGGTGGCGTCTGATCGATTTTGAAATCGGCATACTCTTCTTGTAACCATCCCGGTGGAAGCTCGCCGAAGGGAAGTTCATCTAGTACATAGGATAGCTTGGACTGGGGCAAGGTATCGGATACAGGTGAGGTTGAGGGTGTGGCATGGGTGAACTCTTGTAAAGGATTCTTACCCCTTCTATGGCCTTTGATAGGCTCACCAAGTCCAAAGGCTTCTATTGAGGGGCCAGCTGAGCTATCAACCTCTGGGAGCAATGGAGTCGGTGCGCTGGGCTCAACCACTATAGCAACACTGAAAGATGGTGTATCCTCTGGCAAGGCTTGAATGGAGACCACATAGCAAGGCGTAGAGTGGGTAGCCTCCAACCACTCCAGTAGGTCTTCTTCTGGTCCATCCGGTGGAGTAGGTTGGTTCAGTTGGGGAGTTGACTCCATTGATAGAGAACTATGATTCACCACCGGATCCATTCCCCCTTCAAGGCGGATAGGTTTCATTGGATAGCTCGGGCTACGTATCCACATTGAATCAGTTCCCCAATCATGTAATGCCTTTGTGTGTCGGAGCCATGGTCTTCCAATGAGTAATGGAAATCCGCCCTCTATCTGAGGGAGGCGAACTACAACGAATCTAGGTTGAATGTGAAGTCCTGTACTTGCAGAGGGACCTTGTCTACTATTCCCACAGGGTAGACAGTTCTCTGGTCTGCCAAAGTCACTGTAAAGGGAGCAAGCCGAGTAGGCTGGAGACCCAATGCCAACATAGTGAATTTAGGCATCAGGTTGATACCCGACCCACCATCCACTACGACACCGGAGAAGTCGTGCTCTAGAATAGTCGCGGTGAGACGAGGACTCCTATGAACAGTGAGCAGAGTAGGTAGCAGGAAATGAAATCATGTAGGACCCTAAGGGCTGCACTGGTAGGTGCCCGCCACTAGACCCTGTACCAAGATACAGAGATTGAATGATGGAAAGGGTGTCACTTCAAAAAATTGCATCAAGTCGAAGCATGTCGTACAATGACACTTGCTGAAAGGTGTTTTTCAAAATAGTCTCTGCTGTAGGATTCTCTCTTTTGATCAGTGCTTGCTCAAGCATCTTGAGCTTCTGCAAGTCCTCTACTGCTTCCATGAAGGCACCATCAATGCCTGAGAGAAGAGAGGTAGGTTGGCTCTTGGCACTACCTGCTGGTTTGTCAGCTACTAGGGGAGGTTGACTCATTTGTGTGACTCGAGATGAAAAAGTTGGATCGTCAGGGAGGCTGAGACCAAGAGCAGCTCTCTGTGCCCGTGTGAGCACACCAGCAGGCTCTTCCACCTGTTTCAACACATTTTGAGAGGCAACTACAAGAGTGGAAGGCGGGGCCTGAGGAATGGTGCTTATTGTGATCACGTTGATCTTTGGGAATGTAAACTCCTGCTGGTTCTCGCTTGTGCTTGCAGATGTGGATGCGCGTTGTTTTGGGCAATCCTTACTATAGTGATCCTTAGCTTCACGGCAGTGTCAGCAAGGAGGGGACCCTTGTGGCAACGGACATTTGCTCTGGTAATGTGCATACTCCCCGTACCTTTAGCACAAAATTGGCCTATTGGAGGGGCGAGGTGGTCTCGGCCCTTGCTGCATGCGGACGGGTGCTATGTGTGGAAGCTTTGGGGAACTGAAGGAGCATTAGCATGATAAAAGCTGGGAGAGGCAAAGTTGTTGTGCATACCTTGCATAGGAGGTGTTGTCAACAGAGGTGGCATAGGGTTTTGATGGCCATAGGGTGAAAGTTGAAACCATGTTGGATGCAGGTGTCAACCCTTGTCGAAGGTTGGGGGCGAGGCTCTGTTGTCGTTGCCGCATTCCCTTCAGATAATAGCACTCTTTGTCATCATGGCCAGGTTTCTTGCAAAAATGGCAGTAAGCTCGAAGTGGGTAGTCCTGAGGAGGATGCCTTGGAGAGCGACAAGAGGTACACCACACCATCGATGGCTTCGTGTCTTGCTGTGCCCGGAGCTCTTCTAGCTCCCGCTTGGTCTGTTCTAAAGCCTCTTGCTGTGGAGATTTTTCCGGTCTAAGAGAGAAGGATCTCTCCTCTTGAAGTGCTCTTTGTAACTTCAGTGCTTCTAGCTCCTTGCATAAAGAAAGCAAGGGGTTACAGGGATTTTCCGTGAGTACTGAGACACTCTCCACCTGAAGGGGGTCCTTGAATAGCCTCCTTGCTCCTTCTATCCTAGTAGTGGCCGCTATAAACTCCTCCAGAGATGCTTCAGGTCAAAGACTTTCGCGTAGTTTCTGCTAAGACGTCTTTGGAAGAGCTTTCTCTACCCATTTCTTGACCATAAATTCCCCTGGTTGCTGAGGAAGCTTGGAAACCAGAGACTTGGTTTTAGTCATGAGTTCTGCAAAAGTCTCCTCTAGCTGGAGCACCATGTTGGCCAACTCATCCAAAACCTTTTCCTGGCAGTCACCTGGCCTGAATGTTGCACAAAACTGTTGTCTCAAAGCTGTCCAAGTTGAAAAGTGACTCTCTGCAAACTGACTGTACCACTTGTCTGCTAAACCATCCAAGGTTGATGGAAACAACACCAAATAAGCATCTTCTCTATTAAGACCACGACCTCTACAGAGAGATACAAACCTTCTTGCATGGTCGTCTGCATCTTTTGAGGAGAGTCCCTTGAAAGTAGGAAACTTGATGTTTACCTTGGCCAAAACATTGGTCAACTCCTCCATGGCCTCTTGCTCAGGAGTCTGTTGCTCAATAGCTTGCTGTAACAAAATGGGATTGGGCTTTACTGGGGAAGGTGACCTGGAAGACATAGAACCGGATGGAGGAATGGATGATGCCGTATGTGGAGGTATGGGTGATGGGGTTGGTGGACTTCTACTAGGTACCAAGGGTTGACGCCTTCTGTTGTACTTCAGAGGACTCAGTAGTGCGCTTTGACGCTCTAATGACCGCCTTGTATGTGTCATGCAGCAGTGACCACAAACCCAACCAAGCTTTGGGCAAGAAGACCTTCAACTAGCTAAACACAGGTCTAGACTCTAGTAGACCAGTGCGAGTGACTAGACCACCTGGATGGACCAGGGACGAGGAAGGACTAGACCAGGACGAGAGCTGGTTGGACCAGGGTGAGAGTACCAGACCAGCAGGACAAGGGACTAGGTCAGCTAGACTAAGTTGTCTACGATGAAACTGGACGAGACCAACAGGCTGCACTATGCAAGTCAAAGTAGGCGAGGCTAAATAAAAACCAGCTAGCTCCTCGATTTGTATCTCAACAGGGAGTGAGACTTCAATTGAGGTCCCACTGGGCGTGCCAAAAATGAGAGCACCTGTAGCGTGGATAGCGTGTTGTGCTCTCTACAGTGGGTGCTCCTCAGTGCAACGTGCGTGACATCTCACTCAAACAGAATGAAAACACAGAAACAATAGATAACAACAAATCAACATAGAGACACAACAGCAGACTAGAACATATGGACTTGACTATCTCAAAGGAGCAGTACAGACTCTGGCGTGGCAGTTGAAACTGGCCCGTGGGGCGGTAGGCGTTGGCTTTCACCCGAGATTCTTTACTTTAAACACACACAGAAAGAACGTGCAAAGGAAACTTGTGACGGGAATTAACACTTGAATACACACACGGCTTGGAAGCTAGAATGCCCCGAGCAGACGCGACAACTTGTAGGCCCCAAAATTGGCGCCCCTTTCGATATTTCTTTATTCTTTGAGAGGGCAAATTATAAAGTAGAGTCTTGGGAATCCTTTATCTGTATCCCTCTAGATACTACACGGTCTGGCCAAATTTTGGCAGCATAACAGCCCCAAAACTTGCGCGAAACCAATTCCCCTGCTAGAACTCACTTCTACTGGCATATACCCTCTGATTCCAGCCCAAAAACAGTAAATTCAGCTCGCTGTATTTACTGGTTTTTGCCCTATTTTCAGCCCCAAACAGTCCCCTATCTATCCTCTGCTAGTGGGGCACGATTCCCAAGGGTTCGGACGTCCGTATGGCTGAAAAACAGTCAATTTTCTGCGCATACACAACGCTGAATTTGCAACTGTACGGTGAGGTTATGACCCTCACCGATGCCAGCTTTGGAGTAATAGCTAGCTACCCCTGTTCCTGCTCAAGGAGGTTCTTGCCTCAGCACAAAAGCATGAAACCACACAACTGTACATCAATCAAATGAAGAGCCCTCTTGTGGGGCATCACATAACTGCACGTAGGGGGGAGAGAGAGCAGTGTGTAGTGTGCAGGGCATCACTCCTAGCACCACACTGTACATGAGAGGGAAAGAAAGCACTCCATAGCTCTTAACCTGTGACAGGTTCTCAATGAAGCATCCCCCTAGTATAAATCGAGCGCCCCCTTTGTTGCCCTTGACCTGTAATGCATCTGTGAACAAATAGATGCAAAAAGGGGAAGATTTCCATGGCTGCCAAAACCTGCATATCGCTGAAAACATAGCAAAACAGCCCTGTAAACACGCATCTGATGCCTTCCAATGCTGAAAATGAGCTCCTTGGTCCTAGGTAAAGTCATGGGGAGCTCAAAAATGGAGAGAAATGGCTGAAAATCACAGTTATCAGCCTCCAAAACTGCTCCAAAAAGTCAGTTATGTGTTTTGATCTCCCAAACTTGGTAAATTGGCCAAAAAGTACCACTTGGCACTCATACATGCAATTTTCCCGCATTGGGCTTCCTGCTTAAAAATCTCTCAACTGGTGCATCAGTTGACTTTGCTGCAGAGTAATAAAATGTTCCCCTTGTCATTCTGATGCTAATGACGCGAACAAATTTCATAGCCCAAAATAGCAGTTCTCTAAATCTTAGGAGATGCTTCTGTTGGGCTCGCACTGGTCTTCTGACCATTTATCCTCATTTGGACCGCATCCAAAAATGCAATGTAGCCCAGCTGTCGGGTACTTTCCTTTGGTGACCCCACCTTGACATATTGTACCTTTATTGAGTTCACTTCCTAGCATCCACCCACTTGCTAAGTGCGACGCGGGTACCTACATGATCTTGAACTGAGCCTAGACATCCTTTTACTTTACGAGTTCCAGTGCCGACCAACTTCCTGTCTGCGGGTGAAACTACCGTTCACATTGGCCATACAATGTCCGACCATTTGCAACTTCAAAAAGAGGGTCTCAAAAATAAAACAAAAATCATTGGAAAGAAACCAACAACTAAGGTTAGCAGTTGCTACATCCTCGTGACATAACAGTTGCCACGTTCTCGTGACAGCAACACACTCAGCTCCAGCTCAAAACTCACGGGTACAATGGGGGTGTCGAGGCTCAAATGTGTAGGGGTGGTTTAGACGTGTTGTGTGTGTAGAGTCTCTACTCTAGACGACGACGCTAGACCATATATGAAGAAGATGATAATGATGACTCAACAGCTATCACTCATATGTACAACCATAAAGAGCCACCAACGGCTCATAAATGTCAGCCATCTAAGTGTATCTCCAAACTGAGTGGTGGTGGTGACCTGGCCACGATGTCCACTAGACCACTGTCCGTATCCCTGCCACGTGTCACTGCCCAGCCCAGAGAGTCCGTCCACTGTGAACCAGACCAGACCAACTGTACTAACTGTGTGTCCTGTGAAGCTGACACTGTAGCTTGCTACAGTGGTGAGAGAACTCGGGGGCGTGTGCCTGTAGCCACTCCAACACCGAGTCCAAGGTCCACTCAGGCTGGTCCCTGCCACATAGAGAAAAAGAGAAGCCAACCATCGAGTCTAGGGCCTCTATCCCTCTAGCTGCAAGGAATGGAACATGAACTCTGAAGGAAGCTGCCTCAAAGTCTGGTGAAGGGTCGTCGAGAAAACATGTGAAGTCGTAGGCAAAAAAGTCCCACCGACGACGAATGTCGAGTTCGTCAGTCCACGAAGAACTGCTGCAAAGGGAGATGTCTGCACCAAAAGGGGGGGTCGGTATTCCCACAGGCTGTCGTTGTCTCACCAAGTGACTCGTAGCAAAAGCGCTGCCAAGATATCTCCTAGCAACCGAGGATGGTCCTACCCCCTGGGTCGGCTGTGGGGTATGATCGGGAGGAGAAGTGGAAGTAGGGGGGCCTAGCAGGAGAAGGAGTGGGGGGGCGGGAAGCGTAAGAGGGAGGAGGGCGAGGTGGGGGGGAGGAGGAAGGAGGTTGAGGGGCGGAGGGGAACTCGGGGGGAGGGGGAGGGGAGGGGCTATCGGAGGAGAGGCTAAGCTGGAAGGTGGAGTTGGGACCTCTTCCTGCTCAAGAGGGTTGAAACGGTTCCCTGTGGAAACCCATTACTGCTGGCCTGAATCCTGGGGACCACTATGAGTGCCAAGCTGGTGTGGTGGCCCCTGTCGACGCCGACCACGAACCTGCTCCCAGCCCTCTTGTGCCTGAGCCCCAGGCTAGGAGGGAGGCTCTGCCTGCGTATCCTGTGACTCTGTCTGTTGCTCCTGGCAAGCCTTTGGAGGCTGGGGTTGAGCTTGAGGTGAAGGTCGGGGTCTCCTCCGTGGACAAGCCTTTGCAAGATGACGACAAATAAAACACTGATTCGGGAGGCCCGAATACTCCACGCTCTGACGGAACCAACCACCACTCACCCTAGGTAGTAGGATGACCCTCGGGAGGTTGTGGATGTCCCGGACCAGAACACATACTCTGGGAATACCGGCCGCCTTGGCAGTTATAGAGGCTACCGTGCGAGGAGTCTCGACTCTCCAGGAAAGTCCCAATCTCTGAGCCTATCTTAGAGAGGAGAGGAAGGTACTCCCTTCTCAGACCGGGGAAGCAGAATGAAATGAGTAGGTCTACCTCCTCGACAAGAACGTCGGTAGCTGGGTTAAAACCATGGCGCCACTGTCGAAAGTGTGCCCGAACTGCTCGGATGGCCAGGGGGTTCATCGGAATGACCTTGGACGCCAGCTCGGGAGTCTCAAACTCTATCTGGTAGTAGCCACGCTCGAGAAACTGAACATTGAGAATCTTGCCCACCTTTGCTAAAAGGCGGGCTTGGAGGAGATCACGCACCTCTCCTCTGCTAGGTCGGGTGCGGATGATCTTGCCGATGACATAGGTCGCTTGGAGGCACTCCACCTCTGCCGCTAGGCTCGCTTGCTCTATCGGCGAGAGAGCAAGTCAGATGGTGGGCTCTGCAGGGTCGGGCGAGGAGGCTTCTGGAGAGTCCCTCTAGGGCAGAGCATGAGCGTCCATCTGTGTCTGCTGCTGTGAATGCGGCGGATGATAAGACCAGACGACTTCAGATGAGCTCCGACAGTGAAGGACAATCCCTCAAGGTTGAGGCACAGGAGAAACACCGACGGCACGGGGTAAGGGGGGGGGGGGTGTGTGTTGGGTGGGTTGTGCAGGGGGGAAACGGGAGGGGGGAGCTGGAGGCAGCGAGCGGGAGGTGGTCAGCGTAGGCGGGGGGGACTGAAGGCAGCGAGCTGCAGGCTTAGCGCGTGAGGACAGAGGGTGAGCAGGGGTGGGCTGCGCACGAGGACTGGCATTATCAATGTGCAGGGCAGGGCAGCGCATGGCAAAGCAGGGGGGGTGTTCAGCAATGGCGAGAGGGTCATCGTACAGCAGCAGCGGTTCTTGAGAACTTTATTCCAGGTTTTATTCTGGAACATACAAATGAGCTCATTTTTTTCCTTCATTTTAGTACTCTGTGATTGTCATGTAGCTTGCAAGCCCAAGTGCAAATGAGCAATATAAAATTCAAAGACCAATCATCAGTTATAGAAAAGGTCTCATGTGGAGTCAATTTTGAGAAAGGTCTTAACACACTTTCTGGGTATAAAGGTTCTTCCGTTCTACATGATGAGTCAATCTTGACATCATTGCTGAAAAAGTGACTTGTGTTAAGCATCAAATCATTCTGAATAACAGTGACCTCTTTGTTGGTTTACCCTACACAATGAGTCAACCGTGACATGAATTTTGGTGGAATCGTGAGTGTCCAACAATGTAGTGTTGCTTCTAGTGTCTAGTCTAGTGTGTAATAACACAACAACCATGCACAGGTGCATGTGATCGTAGAAAAAACATCTCTAAGAAGACAGTTTTTATATTCCATAGCATCCAATAGAAGCATGCTCCTTTGCCACCATCTCTGACAATTTGCCTGCACAAGTCTCACTAGGAGTTGCTAAAACTAGTAGATACAGCATGAGATTAGAAGCTTAAAAAAAAGAAAATGAAAAGAAATGGTTTAGTTTAGGTACTAAAAAGAGTGAGTATACGGCATTTTGGTAGAAGCTGACTAGAGTGAAATTGAGAGGCTCATGAGTCGAAAGGGTAGAGTTGGCTGCATCAAAGCCGGTATACTATCAACAAGCTAAATCTCCAAGATTTCCATTAAAATGGAAATGACAGATAAAGGCTATCGGCAACCAAAATTACAAAAGCAATAACCCCCAGTGACTAGAGTGAAACAAAAAAAGCCTAAACCGTGGAGACGGGGTTGTGGGAGCATGTTTAGGACTTTGTCTTACGGATGACTGGACTTCATCACTGGGCTGGGCCTACAAACCGGGAGCTCCCTCCTATTTACTAAGGCCCACATTATTGTAGTATACGTTGTGGAAACATCAATCTTCATAACCGAACTACTTTGGATATTTTTAGTAAAGATGCTCATCATTTCTGCTTTAATGTGGATTGAAATGGAAAATGCACTTGGTAAATGTAGGTACTTTTACTTGTTGAAATAAAATAAAGCTATGAAAAGCCCCCTCTACACACACATACATCCATACACACAAGGATACTCTACTTCTAAGAGGAGCGTCATCAAGCCACTCTACACACACATACATCTATACACACATAGGCTACTCTACTTCCCCTAAGAGAAGGACATCATTAAAAACTCAAGTGGATTAGCAAGGAAGTGATAATCACACCAGAAATATGGCATCCAAAAGAGTTCGCACCAAGGTGCAAATGAACACGAAGTTGGAACAAACAATCTAGCGGTTGTAGAAAAGCAACTTTTGGCTGCACCAATCGGACACCTTGAGCTTGATACACTCGGTCAAAAAAAAATTCTATCTGAGTTATGCATTTATTTGCATAGGAGACCCTAGAGTAGATTAAAATCTGAGTCCCAATGAAAGGAAACACCGACCAAAGCATAGGGCTTAGAAAGTAGGAAAGAATACTTTAATTAGACTTTCCAAGGTAGGAAAGGATATTTTCCCAAACCTTTTGGTAAGATTCCTTTTGTATGTCGTCGACAATATCATAGTCTTCTACACCTTGGCCAAGAGGGTAGTACTTTGGACCTATTTTCCTTCGTCGCCGCCTCTTGCTACTCTTTGGTTGATCTTCTACTTTAGCCTTCCCTTTCCTTGCTCTTGTTTCCCTCTCTTCTTCTGTCTCTTTCTCCCTATCATGCCTGGCTCTCTTATTGGCCAAGACATCCACATCTTGATGCTCATGGGTAATGATGTTGATAGCCCTACCTTCTCCATTTGCAGGCAACGATTGTGGTGGTTGTTGCGGCGGTGGTGCTTTTTGTGCCCGTTCTTGATGATTTTCTTCTACTCTCCCTCGATCACGCTTATACAAGGGATATATTGACATACTTGCAAAACTCTTCCACATGCTCTATCTGTTTTGTACACCAAGGGTATACAAGGAAAAAAAAATGAATCCGCATGTGCCATGAAGTAAGAAATGCGTTCTTCAGATTATAGCCAGATAGAGCTTTCCGCGTAGAATCTCTAGTCTCAAATCTAATATAGACTCTTTTTTAAGCTCCTTTTCAGTAAAAAGTCTCCATGTTAAGTGTAGGCGTGGTTCGAGTGGTTGCAAGGCATTTGAGTCCTTACGTATGATTTCCAACAAAGTCTGACCTAATGGTATGGGTTTTGGCTTGCAATTGTTAGCAGAATGATTTGCATAGTGATAAGGTCTTTATCTCATGATTTTGAGTCACAGAATTTAGGGCTTGCAAGGAGATCCCCATGTCATAACTCTTTTCCCCAGCAAAGACCACTTTCATGTTGTGGATCAAATTTAATAACTTTTATTGCACAAGTTACCTCTGGGTGGCCAATAGTGAAGAAGTTGCAGCCATTTTCCATACAAGTGTGTTAGCAAATAAATGAAGGATATTGGCCCATATGCCCCAAGAAAATTATCACGTTATTTCAGAGTCGTCAAAACAGTACAAAATTTCTGAAGCACACCTCTATATAATCTTGCAGTTGAAATCGCAAACAACTATTGAATGGACTGGTACATCGACTGATTTGATTGCAAAATGCTGTATACAAGGTCCCAATACGATCGCACACCCTTCCATCCAAAGAATATTTGATTTTATCAATCACCACCCAGTCAGAACGGTTCAGTATAACCTGCATAATTTAAATCGTGATCGTAAAAGAACTGAGAATTAACAGACTATGCAGCATGAGTGAAAAACCAGAAATAAGACTCAAAACAGTTGTAGGAAAGGGTAAGAAACGAGTATGGCGGTCTTCAAGACACTTTAGAAGACCCTGAGGAAGAGTCCCATATATTGCACAATGTGTAAATGAGCTCAGACAAGATCAAGAGCTGTTAAAGTTATAGCATCTCAAGTGAATAGCCCAATGTGAACCCTATCATTGAGGAGAGCAGCAGAGACTAGATTGACGAGAGCCTATTTAGCCTTGGGAGGATTGGAGATGTGCTTGCAGGTTCAGTTTCAGGAACCTCGAATGAAGCTGTGGCTCTTTGACTCTCTAGTGGATTCAACTATGCTTTATGGGGTTCAAATTTGGGGACCCTCAATGGACCACCATGGAAGATATGGAAATGCCTCTAGTCTCTATGATCTCTCGGCTGATTCGGGCTAAGGCCTAAGTGCCACATGAGATTATTCGAGCCGAGCTAGCTGCCCCCCCTCTTGTAGTGGAGGCCCTTACTAGATCAATTGCATAATTTATAAGACCTCCCCCCCAGAGACAGATATGCTCAGCTAGCCCTTGAGTCATCCCGATAGC